>NC_070604.1:111167564-111801850 GCF_027172205.1 Podarcis raffonei | reverse complement strand
AATGGGAAAACCCTCATTAATTGCACGGAGGTGAAGATTTTATGCCAGGACTCTCCACATGCAAGATGAAAAGCGAGAGATGAGAGTGAGATACATTCAGAGGAATTCATTCAGCAGGATCAACTGTGGGGGAAATGTCTGGGGACCACAATGCACCAGAACATCATCCGCAGACACATTGATATGGAAAGGACTTCCTGGAGACAGAAAACTGGAGAACTACTGAGCTAGTAGGAAATCCAAGATTGAGCAGAATGATAGGCATTGCATTGTGAGCCGGGCTCATTGGGTCATGGTTTGGAAAGCCTGAAGAGGGGTGCTGTTACCTTCACAGACACTGGGACACAATTGTCGCCAGGACTAGCAGTGAGGAAACAGTGTGGGCGTCTTTTAAATCAGGTGCAAAGATCCTGTGGCCCTCCAGATACTGCTGGCTACAACTCCCATCATTCCTCAGCCTCAGTTGTGCATCTGCAAAGTGGGAAGAAACACAATTTACTTGGGAGGCTTGTCAAATGACAGCATCTAACAAAACCTGAAGGGCCACAGGCGGGCAGCGCTGTGGTCTAAACCACTGAGCTTGTGTTTGCCAAAGGTCGGCAGTTCAAATCCGCGTGACGGGGTGAGCTCCCGTTGCTCTACCCCAGCTTCTGCCAACCCTAGCAGTTCGAAAGCACACTAGTGCAAGTAGATAAGTAGGTACCTCTGTGGCAGGAAGGTAAACGGCGTTTCTGCACACTCTGGCTTTTGTTGCAGTGTCCCGTTGCACCAGAAGCGGTTTAGTCATGCTGGCCACATGACCTGGAAAGCTGTCTGTGGACAAATTCCACCTCCCTCGGCCTGAAAGTGAGGTGAAAGAGGGTCTCCACCCCCATCGTTCTGCCCGGACACTGAGGTCCAGTGCTGAGGGCCTTCTGGCAGTTCCCTCGCCGCGAGAAGCCAAGTTACAGGGAACCAGGCAGAGGGCCTTCTCGGCAGTGGCACCCACCCTGTGGAACGCCCTCCCACCAGATGTCAAAGAGAAAAACAACTACCAGACTTTTAGAAGACATCTGAAGGCAGCCCTGTTTAGGGATGCTTTTAATGTTTAATAGATTATTGTATTTTAATATTCCGTTGGAAGCTGCCCAGAGTGGCTGGGGAAACCCAGTCAGATGGGAGGGGTATAAATAATAAATTATGATGATGATGATGATGATGAGCGCTGCAACCCCATACTCGCCTTTGACTGGACTTAACCATCCAGGGGTCCCTTTACCTTTAACCTTTTACCCCTGCTTTAAACAGATTGCACTGCAGGGAGCTGTACTATGTTACAAATGCGTTTCTTAATTCATTAGAACAACGGTGCTTGGATGAGACGTTGCCTCGCCACACACACACACTCCCTCCTACACCCGACCGCGAAAACCCATATTAAAATGAATTGTGTTGCTTTAGGAAGTAGTGGGAGGGGTGAAATTGCTTAATCTTATTACTTCCTTGGAGAAGATTGAGCACCTCCTCATGCGGAATCAGAACCCTTGGAGCTGCGCAGAGAGATCCCTGTTTAGAAAAGTTCAACGGAAAGCATATGGGGGTTTATTTTCTGGTGTGAGTCAACAGTGATTTCTGAGCTTGTTTATCACGTAAATGTTACCCGGCGAATTATTAGACGGTTGCCATGGCAGCAAAGGCCTAGTGCTGGTAGCGTTCCTTTCCTCTAAGCAGTTAAGACAATGATCAGTCTTGCACCCTTAGAGCTAACAGTCAGCTCCGGAGCGTCAAAGTGACAGATAACATAACACCTAGTTTTTACTGATAACAAAGCAATTTGGAAATATTTATCAGATGGGCTTTTGCCGTTTGAGTGCATTTGCGAATCTTACGTAGATAATGTATATGCACGACAAAACTGAAAGCAAATATGTTCTCGTTTCATTTCCAGCGGCTTCGGGAAAGTAATAGAGACATCAGGGTGTAGTAGCAGGGAAGCGAGATGAGGGAAAGCTGGACCAACTCCTGAGCCACGTTTCTGAAGCAAAGCCAAAACAGAGCAAGGCAGAGTGGCTGCTGTGCCAGCTGTCAGGGTTGTGTCTGCAACCTTTGCTTCACTGGCAGCTTGCTGGGTTGGCCTCAACTGGCAAGGAATAGGACCACAGAACTGTGTACTTGGAAAGGGTCCCGAGGGTCATCTAGTCCAACCCCCTGGAGTGCATCCAGGGCAGATGGCCATTCAACCTCTGCTTTAAAACCTCCATTGAAAGGGAGTCTAAAACCTTCATTGAAAGAGAGTCCACAACCTCCCAAGGGAGACTGTCCTAATATCAAACAGCTCTTACTGTCAAAAAGTTCTTCTCGATGTCTAAAGTTGGAATCTCCTTTCTTGCAATTTGAACCCATTGGTTTGGGTCCTACCCGCCAGAAGCCTACTCCATCCTCCCTTCAGATATTTGAAGATGGCAATCATATCTCCTCTCAGTCTCCTCTTTTCCAGGCTAAACATACCCAGCTCCTTCAACCGTTCCTCATAAGGCTTGGTTCCCAGGCCTTTGATCATCTTGGTTGCCCTCACCTGCACACATTCCAGCTTGTCAACATCCTTGTGTAATTATGGTGCCCAGAAATGGACAAGGTATTCCAGATGCGGTCTGACCAAGACAGAACAGAGCAGGACTATTGGTCAGGACACTAGACTTCTGTTGATGCAGCCCAGAATAGTATTAGCTTTTTGCTGTTGTTGCTGCTGCTGCATCACACTGTGAACTCATGTTCCACTTAATAATAATACTCTGGTTTCACCTCAGATCATATAAATCTTTCGCCTTTTAATAATAATAATAATTTTTTATTTGTACCCCACCCTCCCTGGCTGGAGCTGGGCTCAGGGCGGCTAACATCATAAAACTAACACAGTATACAAAGAACATAAGAACATAAAAACAAACAATCAATTCATTAAAATACATCTTAAAATTAGTACAGAGCAAATTAAAATCTGGACAGATGGCAGTCCACGGGTAAAGGAGTCTTCTCTTCTCATGATGTGGCCAAAGTATTGGAGCCTTAGCTTCAGGATCTGTCCTGAGTGCTCACTGGAAGGGCAGATCGTGAAGCTGAGGCTCCAATACTTTGGCCACATCATGAGAAGAGAAGACTCCCTGGAAAAGACCCTGATGTTGGGAAAAATGGAGGGCACAAGGAGAAGGGGACAACAGAGGACGAGATGGTTGAACAGTGTTCTCAAAGCTACCAACATGAGTTTGACCAAACTGCGGGAGGCAGTGGAAGACAGGGGTGCCTGGCGTGCTCTGGTCCATGGGGTCACAAAGAGTCGGACACGACTAAACGACTAAACAACAACAACAATATTCTCCAGGGCCAACTGTTACCACTGGTCTTATAAAGGACCGGTAAGTGGGCTAGGAGGCCTCTTATCAGACTGAACTCCGACCAAAGGCCTGGCAGAACAGCTCTACATTGCAGGCACTTATAGTCTACTAAGACCACTAGAGTTTTGCACATGTACTGCTAGCAACCAGGCACCCCCATCTTATATTTGTGAAGCTGCTGCTTCCTGTCTAAGTGCAGAACCTTACATTTGTCCCTGCTGAAATCATGAATGGATATGGAACAGAACAGTGGGAACTGCCCCATCAGTGTGTGCAGCATGGAGGTGATATTATTTCTGGAGCGTGGTGGGGGAAAAGAAAGGGTTTAATCTGCTCATTCAGTCTTCTATGCTCCTTATCTGGTTTGGGAGGGGATTGCTGCCAGTTTTATTTAATGCACCCAATATTTTGTCTAGTTAGTTTATGCAGTTATAATAAAATTAGATTTTTTTTAAAAAAAACATCTAGTACTTGGACAGGACCGGGGAGTGGAAATTTGTCAGCTTCCGAGGGAAGAACTTGGTGGAGCCCAGAGAGAATAAATATCCCAGAATAGATAGAAAAGGTTTCCGATTATAACAAAACAGCATGGGGGGGGGGTAGGGTGAGAGGAAAGGGTTACTTGTTTAATAGAGAGGGGGTGGGAGGAGGAGAAGGAGGAGGACCCTAAGCAAAAGATTCAAATATCTATTTAGCATCACATCTAGTTTGATTTTAGAACGTTCCCATAACAGTAAACTGAAAGCTGAGGATTTAAAGGTGCGCAACATGATGTGAATTGCTGCCACCTACAGTTCAGAATGAGTAATGCACTATCTTCCCACTGCAGAAGCACTACTTATTTCTGTCCGTAGGTGGCAGTGACTATCTTTAGAACGGCTCTCAAATCAGGGCTTTTTAAAAAAAGGCAATTAATGTTTATAATCAATTAGCTGCCTTCTTCTTAAAGCCATTGCACAGGCTACTTAGTTTCTTAAATTGGAACACATTTCCTAGAACCTCACTGGAAAGTGCCTTTTGTCTGGGGTAGGAGGTACTGGGAAAATCCTAGAAGAATGCATTTTGATAATTTAGTGATAGTGTGCTGTTAGGAGGAACAGCCATTTCTGAGAGTTGTTTTCCTCATTAAATGTGGCAACACGGGGGTAAATCCTGTCACAGTAAGTAGACCAGAGCCAAACTGATTTGCAGATAAACTAGCTCAAAACCCATCAGCACGTTATGAAATCCTTTGGGGCCTAGCTTTCACAGAGACAATGAAGTTGCCTTTTATGCTTTTACAACATCAAATTTTCTACCAGGGATGGGCGAGTTCAGTTCTCGACATTTCCACATCAGTTTGCATTTTAAAAAACAAACAAGGCATCGTGAAAATTCAGCAGCATTTAAGTTTCAATTTCCTATGACATGCACACCTTTGTATGCAATTCTGCATAATAAACATATTTCTGAAAGCTACTTCCCATTATAAAATGCATTTTATACAGATATATATTCCTTTTTATGCAGTGCTGTAGAATTGCACTGAAAATTTCAGAGGAAGTGAAAAATTCAAAAGATGGCTTTCTTCAGATTCCCCGTTGTTTTGGAAAGCACAAATTTGACAGGTTCGCCTATAAATGCAAACTGAATCAAATTTCTCCCCCAGCTCTGCTATGGACACACACGTTCCAGAAGTCTGACGTTGAATACCTCAGACCACATCTATGAGAACTTAGGACAAAAGAACACATTGCCATGAATGTTAATGGAGCCCTTTCAGCTTCAATTGCCAGAAACAGTTCCCTTCGCAAGACAAAATCTCCACAGAAATTTAACCCTAAAAGTTCCCTTTAAACGCACACTGGAATCAAAAGTCAGTCAGATGTTTCGTTCTGCCCATGTGGGTAGGAGATGCTCAATGAATCCATGCGGAAGGAAACTCCTGAGACATATTTTGTTTCGGTTTGGATATTGTCTGCCGCAACAGTCGCACAGGGTGGAAAGAGCAGAATTTAATCTGTGATTAAAGATTTACTTGATTCTTCACACTGATTAATGACTTTCGTTGATGTGTCAAATCTCTAGCCTCCAGGATTAGCTAACAAGTAAAGTAAGCTATAAAGTCTCTAGAACAATGGTTTTTACTCTGAAATGAACCTAAGGCTTTAAGGAACAGCCTTTGGCCTTTTCTTGAGCTCAGTTCCTGCCCTTCAGTATACACACACAGATTTGCATGTGTGGAATAGGGGAGCTTTACCTAAAAGCCCCATTTGCTTCCGCCATATGTTAAACAGAAGGTAAAAATTGAACTCGGGGAACAGGCACACCATCCATATAAAGCACTATGATACTACTTTAAACAGCTATGGACTTTCCCCATAGAATCCTGGGAAATGTAGTTTGTTAAGAGTGTTGAATGTTGTTGTTGTTTAGTCATTTAGTCATGCCCAACTCTTCGTGACCCCATGGACCAGAGCACGCCAGGCACTCCTGTCTTCCGCTGCCTCCCGCAGTTTGGTCAAACTCATGCTGGTAGCTTCGAGAACACTATCCAACCATCTCGTCCTCTGTCGTCCCCTTCTCCTTGTGCCCTCCATCTTTCCCAACATCAGGGTCTTTTCTCATGAGGTGGCCAAAATATTGGAGCCTCAGCTTCACGATCTGTCCTTCCAGTGAGCACTCAGGGCTGATTTCCTTCAGAATGGATAAGTTTGATCTTCTTGCAGTCCATGGGACTCTCAAGAGTCTCCTCTAACACCATAATTCAAAGGCATCAATTCTTTGGCGATCAGCCTTCTTTATGGTCCAGCTCTCACTTCCATACATCACTACTGGGAAAACCATAGCTTTAACGCTGAATGTTGCTAGGAGACCTCTATTCTCCGCCCGGTTCCAGAGCGGTTCAACAATCAATTCATCTTCCCAGGGAACTTTGGGAATTCTAGCTGTGGAAGGGAAACCAAGCCTTACAATGAGCGGTTGAAGGAGCAGACTAAGTCTGTTTAGTCTGGGAAAGTGGAGACTGAGAGGAGATACGATAGCCATCTTCAAATATCTCAAGGGCTGTCACATAGAGGAGGGAACAAGCTTCTTTTCTCCTGCTCTGGAGGGCAGGATTCATACCCATAGCTTCAAGTTACAAGAAAAGAGATTCCAACTAAACATCAGGAAGAACTTTCTGACACTAAGAGCTGTTTGACAGTGGAATGGGTGGTGGACTTCCCTTCCATTGAGGTTTTTAAGCAAAGGTTGGATGGCCATCTGTCATGGATGCTTTAGCTGAGATTCCTGCATTGCAGGGGGTTGGACTAGATGATCCTTGAGGTGCCTTCCAACTCTATGATTCTATGAATTAGGTCTCCTAAAAAAATCTAAGCATCCTTCAGAAGCTGCAGCTCCCAGAATTCTCTGGAGGAAACCATGACTTTTTAAAGCGGCCTCATAAAGTGGTGTGAAAGTGGCGGCGGGGGGGGGGGCAACTTGAATAAAATATTGGGGGGGGGGGGAGTAGGTAAGCCTCACCCCACATAATTCCTAGCTGTCAACGTTTCCCTTTTTTAAAGGGAAATTTCCTTATTCCGAATAGGATTCCTCGCAAGAAAAGGGAAAAGTTGATAGCTATGTGACATAATTGATCACAAGATGTGGCACATGCACACCATTTGAATGGCAATGCCCATCAACTTTAGGGGAGCACAACTAGAGATGGGAAGGCCTGGAAAAAACTGGAAGAAAAGGAAAAAATCCAGTTTTTTCTATTTTTTTCCAAAGCTGTTTTTTTCCAGAAAATTTTTTTGGAAAAAAGTGTATTGAATATTCAAACTATATCAAACTGTTTTTTCAATTTTTCTGGGGGAAAAATGGCTTTGGGGGGAAAAACAGAAAAAATGGGGAAAAAAACCCTGGTTTTTCCCAAAATTTTCCGCCCCCCCCCAGGCCTTCCCATCTCTAGCCACAGTCCCCTCAAATATTTCATTGGGGGAGCTGAAAGGACCTATGGAATGTGGCTTATACGTGCGTACAGCTATATATGCACAGGGCCTGTGTTTGCAATCAGGAGCTACTCTGAGCAATTTATTCGTGTTGATATTTTCATTTCTATTCTGCAAACTCATCTAAAATATATATCCACGCGGCGCGCCAAATCTCGGTTAAGAAGCGAAACGAAACAGAGCAAGTAAAATCAAAGCAAAATATGTGAAGGAAACAGAAGGGCGAAATGGGTCATCTGACAAGAAGGTTATAAAAACAATAAATCATTTTCCATAAGAAGGCTAGCTGAAATAACCAAACCTTAAGTTGGTGGCCTTGAACTCTTTATAGACAGTGCCAGCTTGATTTCGTGAGGCAGAGTCTTCCGTAACCCCTGTGCTGCCACACTAAATGCTAAACATCCCAGCCCAGATCTGCCCCTGAAGCAATTTGGGGAGTGAGGTGAACACTTATTAAAGCATTTTTAAAACCCTGTTTCAACATACAGTTAAATTACAGTTTGGAAATATCCTGCGGGCGGCTATTCCTTCATGAGCAGAAGAGCTATCCTGTTCTCAAATTCTGCTGAATGTATTGAGGTCAGTGGGGAGGAATGGCCATCTCTCGTAATTGGTTCCTCCATCGAATTTGGGAGCGTGCGATATTTTCTCTCACAGTATTAAGGCAGAACGGAAATGATTTGCAAAGGAACAAGCGCCAGACCCCTCAGTACTGCAGGAGATTCCAGGCTTCGTTTTCACTGAGGCAGTGAAGCTGTGTCAGGTCTCTAACGCTGAGAGAGTACCTGGCCAATTGCACCACTTGCATATGATCAATCGGTGCGTGTTAGAGAGTGACAAGAAGGCTCTGTTGGCCCGTGTGTTTTGCAAAGGATTCTGGGAAGTGTTGCGGAGTATACACAATCCACCATAGCTGTCAAGTGTCCCTTATTTGAAGGAACAGTCCTTTATTCCAGCGCCATGTCCCGCTGCTGTCCATTATTGATGGATGTCCCTTAAATGTCCCTTAAATGATGTCCCTTAAATTTCAAAGGAAGCAGCTCCTCTCCCTCCCTCCCTGCTGGCCAGGGAGGAGGGAGGCTCCAACTGTGTTGCTTGGCTGTGTTGCTCACCCAATAAGAAGTCTAAGAACGACTGGGGGGTGGAGCTTGCATGCCTTGTGTGTGGCTAGTTAATGCAAGCTGAGGGGGTTTTTGAATGCTGGACGCCATTTTGTTGCACGTGCTGCTGCAAACTTTGCAGTGCAAAGCCAGGCCGGGGAGCCATCTTAAGTTGAGGCTGCATAGGCCTTGTGGTGCATGTGATTCAGATTCTATTCAGTTGAACCTCTGGTTACAAAGTTGGTTGAACAGTGTTCTCGAAGCTACCAGCATGAGTTTGACCAGACTGCAGGAGGACAGGAAGACTGGAGTGACTGGAACAGGTGAGGCCGCAGGTCCCTTATTTTGGCTGCTGGTCCCTTATTTTCAAGGCTCTGGTCCCTTATTTTCAAATCTGTAAGTTGACAGCTATGCAATCCACACAGGTGGTGACTGGGAGCTAGAATACTCCCAATGCAAACTTTTCATGCGTATTGGGAGTATAGTGGCACCTGCCCTGTGGAACGCCCTCCCACCAGATGTCAAAGAGAAAAACAACTACCCGACTTTTAGAAGACATCTGAAGGCAGCCCTGTTTAGGGAAGCTTTTAAAGTTTAATAGGTTATTGTATTTTAATATTCTGTTGGAAGCCGCCCAGAGTGGCTGGGGAAACCCAGCCAGATGGGCAGGGTATAAATAATAAATTATTATTATTATTATTATTATTATTATTATTATTATTATTATTATTATTGCAGACAAGCTAGTTCTTGAACAGTGTGCCTGCCAAGATGTACTATGTCCACAGCATTCCCGTGATCTACCAAGCTAGTGCTCCATCAGAAGAAAATGAGATAGCATTACTTGATCTTACTGAACTCATGCTGTCTCTTGCTGATCACAAATGTCTATCTCTCTCTAACTGCTCGCAGACAGACTGCTTAATTCTCTTTGCAAGATCACATAAGCACCCAGTTTACTGCACATGCAGTCCTATCAGCTTCCTCCCCCTGAAACAGCAAAATAATCATTGTTCATAAAAAGTCATATATGGGACTTCTGGGTTAGCGCCATCGGCGAATGGCGGATTCCCTCCGAGCTCCGGAGGGAATCGGCTCCGCAGGATTTGGGTCTTCCCGCTGCGGCGACGCGGGGACCCTTAAAAATCACAGGCGGTGAAGCCTGTGAACCTGGTGACTCGGCGGGCACCTGCGAAGGAGCCTTTTTAAAGGCTTCGGAACGGGGGACGGGGTGAGCGGCGCGGTGCTGAGAGTCGACTGCTTCTCCTGCGGAGTGAAGCCGCATTGCCATGGCCGGAGAGCGCTGACTTCTTCTTGTGAGTAATTGGACTTTAAAGCAACAACCCGTGAGTAGTACGGAAATTGGATTTGCAAAGAAAATTTTTTTTTTAATTAGGCACGATCGGGGAAGGCGCAAACAGGAAGTCCGTCTCCCTGTCTTGTAAATAATCTAAAGCAAGGACCTGCTAACTAAGGTCGAGAGAATCTTTTCTTTTTTATTGGGTAAAAGACATTAATTTCACGATTTGGCAGTATAAGAAATCTTACTGGAGGATAAGAGCTAATTTTGGGAGCTGAAGTGCCACCCCCCCGACCCGGGAGTGATCCGCGAGAGAGCCTGTTGAAGAGGTATTGAAGAGTTTGACAGCTGTCAAATTAGCTGTCAAGACTGAAAAAGAGAGCTTTGTTTCTGTTGTCTCTGCTGGTTATATTTGTTACAATTTGGTTATAATTTGTTGAAAACAAGGAAGAACTGATACAAACTAACTTGACTTTTGGATTTGAACTGGAAGGAATTTTCAGTAACCAAAATCCCTCTAGAGGGGGTTTTGGGACATTACAAGAATGGCTGAAGGAGGGAAAATACAAGCTAAATTGGACAGAGTTTTTGTTCTCTTGGGAAAGTTACAAGGCCAAATTGATGTTTTGGCTACAAATGTTGCAACTCTGGATTTAACAGTAAATAAACTTATTGAATTTGATAAGGACTTGACTCAGGATGTCCATGCAGCTGGACAAGAAGAGAAACTTGAGAGCTTTGAGAGTGTGGAGAAAGAGATATATGTTGTTCCTGAGGAAAAGGAAGGAGGAGCTGTAATGCTGCAGATGACAAAGGAGAGCCAGAGGCCTGACATGATGGCTACAATGGAAAATAAGAACTTGATGTCGAAAATCTGGTTTGAATTGGAGATTGAAGAATGGAGAGATCTCCTTATGTGGAGATCTGAAGATCCAAGGATTACAAATCTGATTAAGGTGGAAGTTGGAGCTTTGGGGACATTTGGACTTGAAAGGAGTAAGAAACAAGATTCGGGCTCCACTTTTAAGTATGGAGGTCTGGCTGGAAGAAACATGGATCCCATTGGGCTAGAGCTTCTCCGAGATCTGGTGTTTAATATTAAGGACCATCAAAAAAACCGGCAGAGAGGAATTGAGAGAGAATTAAGAGCCTCGGACGTGAGATCTCCAGGCTGATAGTAGATTAAGACTGATGGACATTTGTTGGGGATTGAAACCGGGAAAGGGGGGGGGGTGGAGTTTGGGAATCCAAAGGGTGCATAATTATAATCTGTTTTTGTTTTTATTCTGTTTTGTTATTTGTATGAAGATTGGGGAAGTCGTGGAAGGGAATTTGGGTCGACTTTAGAAAAAGTTTTTAAGAATGAGTACTGATGTATAAATATTGATGTTTATAAGGTAAAATTGGCTTTTTAAAAATGAACTAAATAGAAAAAGGTAAAAAATTAGGGATAAGAACTTGCTGAACTAACAATTTGAATTGGAATATAAGAAGGGGAGGTGTGGGGAAGTCAGGGAAATATGTTATAGAAAAATAAGGATTGTGAACTCTATGTGTTTTTAAACTTTTTTGTTTTTCTTTTTTGATTTTTTTAATGTATTAAAGTGGAAAATTTCAATAAATATCTTTTTAAAAAAAGTCATATATGAAGAAGAAAATCCTCAGAAGTCGGAGGCAGGTGGATGAGAATTGGGGCTACCCATCACAGCCATCAAGTACTGCAGTGGAAATTAGCCACTGGCAATGTATTTTTATTTATTTATTGATTTTGAACAAATACTTCCTCTGTTCTGGTGTCTACTTAAGGACAAAAGAGTTTTTGTGTTTTGTTTACTTCTTTACTCTTGGTTCCTCTGAGGCACAATTAGGGAATGAAAAGGCACCTTTGTTTTGAGAAATATCAAGGTTGCCTTTACCTTACATACAGATTTGCTCTGATCCACTGTTCCCTTTTGGGTGCAGACACAGGTGTGTATTTTTGGCATATGATGCATTAAAAAAAAAGTTGTAAAGAACTGAAAAGAGGGAGGATAGATTATTGATAAGACAGTATAGGCTTCTGAGGGTAGATGATGATGTCTGATTTTAATTCATCTGATTTTCATTGCACCCTTCGTTAAAGACGGTAGTTTTGGGATGAGCCCTTGTTACCTTTCCAATGTGAATGAGGCAGGAAGTCAGTTGTTCCCTTTTTGCACAACGTCTGCAGGTTTTAACATCAGAGAAAGAGCTTCTCTGGATTTTGTGAGGCAGTTGCTGTCCAGAAGAAATACTTTTAAGTAAAAGATGCACACAAAATGTGCATTTGGCAGACAATGCAGGAAAGCACTGAGAACTGCATGTTTTAGAGCTGCCAGTAAAAGTATGTACACAATGCAAATAATTTAATTGTAGAGTATGAACACGTTCCTTTAAAAAGCCACACAAAACAGGATGGACAGACTTATGATTGACAGCCACCCTGAAACAGGATGTAATTAGATACTAGTGAAATATTCAGATTTGGAAGAGATGGATGAGTCTCATTTTGACTTAAGAACATTAGAAGAGCACTGTTGGATCAAAGTCCCATCTAGTTCAGCATCCTGTCTCACAGTAGCCAGCTAGATGCCCACAAAACTCGATATCCCATGTCAATATCACATATGCTCATTTATACATCTTTTCCAAACCACTTATGCAGTAATCTGCATTTGTTGTTATTTCAAAACAAACCAATCCATATTTATGTGTGCATTTAAATGCATATTAAAATAAGTTATCACTGGATTGCATTTAAATATGTATTTCATCTCAGTATATGCCTTTCTAAATAAAATTTCTAAATGTATTTCGGTACATTGTGTGAGCTGAGAACTCCATCACAGCTTCCAGAGAAGTGCGAAATCCAAGGGATAATTACTTGTTCCGATCTGTGCATTAGTCCAGGAGGTGCAAATTAGGTCAGTTCACTAAAAAAAATTGCAAACAGAACAAAATCCTCACCCATTGCTAGTCCAGCATCACATCTGGAAGGGGGAAAAAATAATAATTGCAGACTTCTCTGAGATGTATGAGTCGTTGCAGAGTCGGGGCCTGCAAACCGACCACCACTTTCTGAAGGAAAAGAAAGAGAAGGGGTCGGTCTTGCTGCATGCGCTGGTAGGAAAAATAGAATAAGGAAGGGAAAGAGTAATGGGTGGAGCTTTCTATCTGTCTTCCTTGCCCCTGGCTCATCTGAGAAACCTGGAGGAAATCTGAGGCCATTGACTGTGATAAATCAACACCAAATGATTACTGAGCTGCCGAAGCAGTTTTGCTAATTAAAAAACCTCCAACTTCTCGAGATCTCCCCAGCAAAGCATTTGCGGCTGTTACCTAGTCATTACTTACCGTGTGCTTGGCATCTTATTAATTTCCATGATGAATATTCCAAAGCACCTTAGGAGTTTCCGTCAAGCACCCGTCCTTTGCAAACTGTGAAATCAGGATCGGTCAACCACAAAATGCTGAGCCATAGTCCAGGACAGAGGCAGGGGACAGGTTTCAGTCTTATGGCCACATCTCTCTTTCGACAGCAACCTTCCGGGGCCCAAATGCAAAAAAATATACAGTCATACCTTGTGTTATGTTTGCTTCACGTTGCGGCTTTTCAGGTTATGAACGCGGCAAACCCAGAAGCGATCTGCGTGCTTCGCGCATGCGTAGAAGCGCTCTATCGCCTTCGCACACGCACAGTAGCGGCTCTCTACTTACGGACTTTTCAGGGTGCGAACGGCACCCTGAAACGGATCATGTTTGTAAGTAGAGGTGTGCAAGCGGGGAACAGGTACAGATAATACGAAGGCTGCAATTGCTAAATATAACAAGCAAGCAAACTGTCATGGTATTGATGGGGAATGAAGGGGAAGAGGAGAGACAGGCAGAAGAAGGGGGGGCAGGAAGTGACGGTGGAGGAAAGAAGGGAAGGTGAGGAGGAGGGACAACTCACAGATGTTGGAACAGAGCCTCAACACTGCACAGGAAGTTCTGGCACGGACAGTGAAGCAATGCCTGTTCCATCTGCCCAGGAAAGGAGGATGTTAAAGAGGAGGGGACAGAGACATCACATGAGAATTCCACGCCTTTTCTGCTGGAGAAGGGGCAGGCATAAGGCACTCCAGGAATCTGAGCTGAAGGATTCAGATGCATAATTGTACGTGCTGCTTGAACATATGTAAAATAAAGGATGTATATATGTATCTCTGAGTGAGCAGAGGCATTTCTTGCAGAGAGCGTTCACAAGCCATCACACAAACCAGCAAGCAAAAAAACACCCAATACTTTTTAAGGGGTTCTCCCTCACCTGGAGTACTGTGTCCAGTTCTGGGCACCACAGTTCAAGAAGGACACTGACAAACTGGAACGTGTCCAGAGGAGGGCAACCAAAATGGTCAAAGGCCTGGAAATGATGCCTTATGCTAAGGGAGCTGGGCATGTTTAGCCTGGAGAAGAGGAGGTTAAGGGGTGATATGATAGCCATGTTCAAATATATAAAAGGATGTCACATAGAGGAGGGAGAAAGGTTGTTTTCTGCTGCTCCAGAGAAGCGGACACGGAGCAATGGATCCAAACTACAAGAAAGAAGATTCCACCTAAACATTAGGAAGAACTTCCTGACAGTAAGAGCTGTTCGACAGTGGAATTTGCTGCCAAGGAGTGTGGTGGAGTCTCCTTCTTTGGAGGTCTTTAAGCAGAGGCTTGACAACCATATGTCAGGAGTGCTCTGATGGTGTTTCCTGCTTGGCAGGGGGTTGGACTCAATGGCCCTTGTGGTCTCTTCCAACTCTATGATTTTATGATTCTATTCTATGTTCTGAAAGTTAGAGATTAATTCTGAATGCACAACAGAAGAAAAATTCAGTGGTGTAACTTTTGGGGTGGGGTGGGGATGGGGTGGGCTGGTTGGCAGGGAAATAAAATACAGTGTAAAACAACAGCAAGGAGATGTGTTTCCATAGCACCCTTATGTATAGCTATAACAACATACATAGCTGGAGATGGCGGAGAGCAAAAATCCATATTACTTTCACTTAGAGGGGATGGTGTTCAATAGAGCACAGAATTATTGACTTCCCTGGTAGGGAAAGGTTAAGACTTATATTTAAGTAGCCGCTACAAGCCAGCAGAGCAGAACAGTCACACATGTTCAACCTTCAATAGCCCGTTGCTGTTTCTGAGCTGTTTCAATATCTAGCCAGTAAACTGCAAAATATGTAATATTTCCATACATACTTTTATTTGCATGCCGCCTTTCAACAATTCAAACCAAGCTTAAGGTACTGTGAAGTTAACATATATGAGAGAGTGCTGGAGTGGAAATAGTTAAACAGGTTGCACAGACAGGACCCAGGGGGGTGGAGTCAGTGGGTCTATAAAACTAGTTCTGGGAGGAGTTCGTTGAGAGTTGTTGGTGGGTAGTTGGTTGGAGTTCCTGGGTTGGCTGGTTGGGAAAGGCAGTTGGTAATAGAGAGACAGGGCAGTGGGTTCTTGAGTGTGGGGAGGTAAAAGAGATAGAGAGAGGAAAATAAGACTAAGAAAGTAAAGAGCAACAACATTGTAAAAGTTTTGTTTGTGTCTGAAATAAAATACACTCTTCTTTATTAATTGAAAAGCTGACTGAGACTGAAGTGATTTTACTAGGGAGGGCCTGGTTGGTGGCAGCGGATTAGTGGTGTACGGGTCAATAGTCCATGAGACGACTGGGGGCTCCATACGAACGCCACAGGTACTTTATGAAAAGGAACAAAATACGCAAGTCTAATGTAAGGAAAGAAGTCATAAAAATAGACGAAACATTAAAAAACACACACAACCAATTGAACAATCGACACATGCATTTCTGGGTTGGCATCCATCTGTCTTGGGAGACTATGGAAGAGTGTGTCTTCAGGGGCAAAGCCAAACAGTTGGGGAGCTACAGTGCTGGCTGTGGCTGCAGAGACCAATATGGGAGAGACATGTTTTATTGCAGCCGGGGCAAATGAAGGCGTCTGGTTTTGCTGCTACAGATGCAGCACGGCATTTCTTCTATCTGCGTTCCTCCTAGTGGTCATTCTTCCTCTGGTCACTGCTGTGGATACACAACCTGACTGTCTGTCTGTCTGTCTCCAGGCACTGCGGGTGTCTGCAAGGGATTCCTTTATGGCGGGGTTAGTGTTGCCAGCCCAAACTAAAATAGGTGCAATTTGAGGGTGGAGGTGCCTTCTAATGGTATTCAGGGCTTTTGAATTGGCCATTGGCAGAACGGTTGAAAATTTAACCCCCTGAAAGTAAAGGAAACCGTTCTTCCTGAAGCTTAAGAATACTTGGTTGGAGGAAAAAAAGAATTCCCAATTGTTTGTAATAAAGAGAAACAGAGTCACTGCAAGTTAATGGCCCAGCTGGGGAGGAGGCTAGAGGTCAAGTGATAAGTCTACTCTGCTTTGCCTGTTCGGCTTGAGAAAGAAGCCATGAAGGTCAGTGGTCCTTGCAGCAACAATAAACGGAAGAGGAGTGCAGAATGCACAATATCTCTTGGGACGTGGGTGGCACTTGGGACACGGGTGGCGCTGTGGGTAAAACCTCAGCGCCTAGGACTTGCCGATCGCATGGTCGGCAGTTTGAATCCCCGCAGCGGGATGGGCTCCCGTCTTTCGGTCCCAGCTCCTGCCCACCTAGCAGTTTGAAAGCACCCTTAAAGTGCAAGTAGATAAATAGCTACCGCTTTATAGCGGGAAGGTAAACGGCGTTTCCATGTGCTGCTCTGGTGCAGGCTCGCCAGAGCAGCTTCGTCACGCTGGCCACGTGACCTGGAAGTGTCTGCGGATAGCGCTGGCTCCCGGCCTCTAGAGTGAGATGAGTGCACAACCCTAGAGTCTGTCAAGACTGGCCCGTACGGGCAGGGGTACCTTTACCTTTAATGCTGCGTAAAGACTCCTTAGAGCAGCCTCCCCCAACCTGGTCCTCTTCAAACATTTTGGACTACAACTTCCATCAGCCCTGACCAGCTCAGCCATGCTAGGGCACCAAGCAGGAGCATGCCACACGTGGTTTTTTTCTGCAGGGTCCATTGGAGATGAATAATAAGAAAATAAATACACGTGTGTTTGCTCATCCCAAGAAGAGGCCGCAGCTCAATAACTTTGTGAACCACCCAGAGGACTTGTTTACTGGGAGCGGGTGGTGCTGTGGTCTAAACCACTGAGCCTCTTGGACCTGCTGATCGGAAGGTCAGTGGTTCGAATCCCAGTGATGGGGTGAGCTCCCGTTGCTCTGTCCCAGTTCCTGCCAACCTAGCTGTTCAAAAGCATATCAGCACAAGTAGATAAATCGGTACCATTGCGGTGGGAAGGTAAAGCCAATTCCCCTCGCAGGGAGTCGACTTTGTGGCCAGATTATGAGCCCGACTCATGAATGCGGGACTTAGGTAGCTCCATGTTACAGGGAGTTCCTGGCCGCGTCATTTCATATCCGCCAGTCTGATTGGCCGAGGGGGGCATGGCTTAGTCCATTTAAACAAGCCCGGGTGGCGGTTAGGCATTGGAGTATTTGGTGGGAAGTGAGGGGAGGTGGCGGTCATCACCTACCCCTTCTATTTCAAGGGTATTCCATTAAAGGAATCCAAGGGGGAGATGTCCTCTGTACGAAGCCCAGGCGGGGGCCAGGGCCATAGCACGACCCCTATCGGTGACCCTGGGGGAATTCCTAGTTGATGTGCATCAACAGGGCTCCCCCTATCGGTGGTTGTGACATTAACATATGAGAGTGCTGGAGGTGAAATAGTTAAACAGGTTACTCAATCAGAACCCACGGGGGTGGAGTGAGAGGGACTGTAAAACCAGCTCTGGGAGGGGCAAAGGAAAAAAAGAATTTGTTGGGAGTTGGGTGGTTGGTTGGAGTGGGAGTGAATTAGGATAGAGTCTGTGGGTAGGTTGAGTTAGTGTAGAGAAATAAGCTGAGTCAGGAACAGTTAGGAGCTAGGAAGACAAGTAAATATCTGAGAGGTGGTTTAGTGAATGAGAGCAGGTAGCAGAAGTTATAGGTCTGGATAGGCACCCCATGATTGTAATCGACCGATACCGTTTATGAAACCACACGCTTGTTAAACTGCAATAAATAAACAGAAGTTTACGTTCCAATTTAACCCTGACTGGACTCAGTATTGTCCCAGGTAGGGCCTGGGTGGTGGCCGCGAGAAATAAAGTGGTGGCACAGGGATCAATAGACGGTGAAACGTCTATTGTGTGATCGCCACAGTGGTTAACCCTTATTAGACTCCCTGCAGGTGGGCAGGAGTCAGATATAGTCATTGGTTCCAATGCCTAAGCCAATACCACTCACATTCTGTAACCAATAAAGTTGTGGCCTTTTTGAGCCCAGTAACCTAAATTCTGGTGTCAGGCATCTTTATTCTACAACAGGGCGAGGGTTCAGGACCTTGCCACACAAACAGTATTTTTGTGTGCTCTGGCTTCTGTCACGGTGTTCCCTTGTGCCAGAAGCGGTTTAGTCATGCTGGCCACATGACCCGGAAAGCTGTCTGTGGACAAACGCCAGCGCCCTTGGCCTGAAAGCGAGATGAGCACCACAACCCCATAGTCACCTTTGACTGGACTTAACCATCCAGGGGTCCTTTACCTTTTTTTTACCTAGTGTCAGGGATGGGACAGAGGAGGAATGGTGGACACAGCCTCCTTAGCCTTAGCCTTCCAGAGAAGAAAAAGACAATTCAGAATTACAACAGGGGTTTGAGGGAGGTCACAGCTCAGAGGAAGATGAGGGGGAAAGTTGGGATATAATGGGAGAGGAGGAGGAGGAGGCAGAGCCAGAATAGCTTATCACTAGAAAGCATTATAGATTGATTGATTGATTGATTGATTGATACAGCAAGAAAAGAAAAAGAAAACACAAATACCAAATTACACACAGGAATAACCATAGACACAGAATTTTCATTAACAAACAATAAAACATAAATTGGTCTTAACACTAAAGACCCAACCTCCCGCCTATTCCATATTTCGATTTCTTATTACTTATTGCCAATACACACTTTTATCGTAATTAAACTTTTTCTTAATATATCTTAATTCTTTTATCTGCCTTACAACTATTACTGAATTTCCTCGAATGCCACAACAGAGTTTAAACTACTATATTTATATTTCAAATATTCTTTGAAAACCTCCCATTTTGAAACAGATTCCTGGTTTGATTTATTCTTTATTTTTTCTGATAGACCGTCTAATTCAGCATATTCTGTCAGCTTTTGGATCCAATCTTGTATAGAGGGAATTTCTTTACTCTTCCATTTTGCCGTGATAAGAAATCTTGCTAACAGCAAGGTGGCAACCAGAAAGCATTCTAAACCTACCATCCTCTCATGTGAGGTTAAAATGGGAACGAAGGAAACTGTACATCTAAAATACTGGTAAATAAAATCAGAAACCGCCTTCTCCAATGCTGGCCACTGTTTGGCTGCAAATCTGTATAATCTTAGCTAGTGGGAAAATGAAAAGTACCCATTAGAACTTACTTCTGAGTAGTCATGTATAGATTTGTGATGTAGGGAACAGAACTCCTTTTCTTTTTCTTTTGTTTCAGTAATTGCAGGAAGAAATGTCAAATACAGAGATGAGCTGGGGAGGTCTTGTTCCCTTTTAGCATGTACCACACTAACTATATTTGCTATACATTTTGGTAAGGAAGAAAAAAGAATGGTACTCTCTGGGAGAAATTGATTTCATACAAGATGATTGCTCCTGCGTTAGACAGCGGAGTGATATGTGAATGGCATAATTATGGGAAAAAAAGTTTCCTTTTATAGAAGGACTGTATGCAGAAGGTGACTTTTCTACTGTATAAATTGCTGACAAAATTGCGGAAATCGGTGTGCTTAATAGCCCTTATTGGAAATGATTAAAAGTTCAAGAATGATATTTCCCAGCCTTCCTTTCAAGTGGATGATTTTTATTTTATTTTATTGCTAAAACACCAGTTTTAAAGCCAACTCCACGATTGGACTCAGCTTTAGACCGTTGAAAACTACTTAGTTGTACTAACTGAACGTTAGATGGTGATGGAACTCAGATCTGTAGAGTGTTGTGAAGAACCAGCCACCTAAGGGACTGCAAGCAGGGGTTGCAATCAGTTTGTGATTATTATTTTTAAGTCCTCATGAAAATTCATCAGCATCTTAAAGTGAATTTCCCTTAATAGACACACGTTTGCTTAGCCATTTTGCCTAATGTATGCATTTTTTTCAAAGCAATTTCCACAACAACAATGCATTTGGTATGTTAGCTTCACTAATATGTGCATTATTATTAATTTTTTTGCACACTTTAACCCAGTATGTTTATTTTTATACTTATCACTTGGTATTGCATGGGATGTGGGTGGCGCTGTGGGTTAAACCACAGAGCCTAGGGCTTGCCAATCAGAAGGTTGGCAGTTCGAATCCCCACGACATGGTGACCTCCCGTTGCTCGATCCCTGCTCCTGCCAACCTAGCAGTTCAAAAGCACGTCAAAGTGCAAGTAGATAAATAGGTACCACTCTGGTGGGAAGGTAAACGGCATTTCCGTGCGCTGCTCTGGTTCGGCAGAAGCAGCTTAGTCATGCTGGCCACATGACCCGGAAGCTGTACGCCGGCTCCCTCTGCCGATAAAGCAAGATGAATGCTGCAACCCCAGAGTCGGCCACGACTGGACCTAATGGTCAGGGGTCCCTTTACCTTAGTTGGCATTGCAACATTTGGAAAAGTGCAAATTTCAAAGGATGGCTGCCTTTGGGTTCTCATACTGTTTTGGAGAAGGTGAATTTTGTAGACTGAAGTTCAGTGTGAACTTTATCAAATCCCCACTCCATCCCTAGCTAGTGGGATTGGTTAAGTCACCCTAGGACAGGGCTGTTGACTCAGGGCCGGGAGTCGGAATACACTACAACTGGGAAGGCAAATATTGTGAAGGTGAAAATCCCAGTCTAAACTCCTAAAGTGGAAGCTCCTAAACTACAACTAATGGCCAACCTGGGATGTATCATTCAATCAGCATCGAAGTAGGATTCTGCTACCAATCTGGTCAGCTTTGGTGTGTGGAAAGGGGATTGGGGACACCACCGTATCCTTCACGTCTGTCAGCAAAATGGCTTGAGACTTTCTCACTGGTATTTTGAACAGCCAGGAGATTCTGCTATTGCTTGCTATGGAGCCAGCTCTGGCTGAGCGGGAGCCAGCTCTGACAGCTGGTCAATTTAGCACTATTAAATCAATTAAAACAGGTTGGCTTATACATTGTCTGTTTAATACTTAGTAAAAAAAAAGAAAGAAAGAAAAAGAAAAGGTAATGCCAAATGCATTGCATTTTAGGCAATCAAATTTTGTTTGTTTTGCATGTGTGCGCACTGGTGCATGGGCAGAGAGACGGGAAGAACTTGTTTTGTGCATACGTGCTCACTTTTTTCTAAAACACATAGGCTGGGAAATATTGGATTGTTTTCGTGATTAGAATGCTAGCACTCCTGTCCTGTTTTGTAATGTTCCTTTCACACTTTGGTACCTGTTGCTTTATAGAACTGTGTTTTTTTACTGCAATACAGGCATGTTGTGCCGAATTTCATTCATAGAATCACAGAATTGGAACTGTAGGGATGGATGGATGTAGGCACTCCAATTTAAGAAGGATATTGGCAAGCTGGAGCATGTGCAGAGGAAGGCAACCAAGACGATCAAGGGTCTGGAAACTAAGGCTTACGAGAAACAGCTGAGGGTGCTGGGTATGTTTAGCCAAGGGTTACCAGACATTCCCAGGGACAGTCCCCAGATTTGCAAATCTGTCCCCGGACAAATTCCATCCTCGGAATGTCCCCAGATTTGCAAATCTGTGCCCGGGAAACATGGCAGTGGCACCCTCAGCAGCCCGGAGCCAGCCTGGTAGTGCAGTTGTCTCTGGCTGGCTTCAAGAGCTGGTCACTGCTCACTGCCATGGCGCCTGGCATTTTTCCTTGCCAGAAGTCCCCATATGATGTGTTGCGCACAAGACACATCATATGAGGACTTCTGGAGAGGAAAAATGGCGGGCGCCACGGCAGCAAGCAGTGACCAGCTCCTGAAGCCAGCCAGAGTCAACTGCGCTACCAGGATGGCTCCAGGCTGCTGACTGCCAGTGCCGTCGCCACTGCTGAAGGGGAACCAGGGACATCTGGCAGTACAAATCTCCTGCCCCCTTCCCCCTTTGTTTTGACTGATTGGGGGAGGCTTGGGAGTCACGGGCGTGCAGCATGCTGTTGCCCAGTTTTTTAAAAACTGCGCGCATTTATACTTCACAGGGTGTGAAAGAAGGGCTTTGCACCTTTATACAATATACATGTGTGCTTGGGCCCAGGGTCTTTTGCTTCACCATCCCCACTACAGACTCCCTGTTGCCACTCAGCTTCAAAAAAAAAAAAAAAGTGTCCCTGGATTCATTGAAAAAAATCTGGTAACCATAGTTTAGCCTGGAAAAGAGGAGACCGAGAGGAGATATGATAGCCATCTTCAAATATCTCAAGGGTTGTCACATGGCGGATGGAGGAAGCTGTTTTCTCCTGGTCTGAAGGGTAGGACTCAAACGAATGGCTTCAAGTTACAAGAAAGGAGATTCTGACTCAACATCAGGAAAAACTTTCCGGCAGTAAGAGTTGTTCGACAGTGGGAGGTTGTGGACTCCCCTTCATTGGAGGTTTTAAAACAAAGGTTGGGTGGCCATCTGTCATGGATGCTTTAGTTGAGATCCCATCATTTCAGGGGGTTGGACTAGATGGCCTTTGGAGAAACCTTCCAACTCTACAATCCTATCATTGATTGATTGGTTGAATGATTGACATATGCCATTTCCCCACAATGAGCTGTATCTAAGTGGCTTAGAGTAAACATTCAAAGCATCAAAATACAGAGCATTGGAAATACCAAATGTACCAAATACAGAAAATTGTCAGTAAATTCAAAAAATGTCAGTAAATTCAATGACAAAAACTAGCAAATTGGTAAACACAGAATAAATTTGATATTGTATAGGGTTTCAATTTTGTTGCAAAAAGAGAGTTTTTGAACTATTTTTATTGAAATTTGCCAAAATCCACACTTCTGACATGAGCTGCCTTTTGTCTGAAATTTCCTGGACATTTCAGAGATTTCCTCCCAGATGCTGTTTACAAGGGCCGAATGCCATCTATGTCTGGGAAATTGCAGGTGTATGGTAACCCTATCAACAACAACAATCTAGGCTTAAGTACATAAGTACATAGCAAAACAAGGGTTTCTGGTACTGGTGTTTGTGCAGTCCAAGGAGTCTGGTTTAAATACAGTACACAGTGGAAGGAACCTCTCACTAGGCTAGATGACATATGGTGGGCTCCTATACGCTTACTCCATGATAACAGCAGCAAAATGCAAATATTGGGTAGGGCAATGATGGCCAGTCTGTTCCCCAGCTCCCTGGAAGTACCAGCTGGTGGTTCAGGTCTTGTTGAACTTCTGTGCATATGGTGGATGGGAAAACTTGTGCACTCACAAACTCTTGTGTGCCCATGGAGACAGTTCTGGAACTGGAGCCGTATTCCAAAGAGAACGCAAGACAATGCAATCGCCAGATTATTGCCGAAGATACAATTGTACAAACAGGGCAAAGGGAAGCAAAAGCAATTTTGCTGTTCATTTAAATTATACTATGCATTGAAGATGATAAAGTATATGTTCCATTATCTTTGCGCAGTGCTATAAATGATTCATTATCAGTTTAATTAGCTCTGCAACAATGATATTATTATCTGTACAAAAAAATCTCCATGTGTGCTCCATTTGTACCACATCTGCTAACAACAGACAGCTATTATGCTAGACAAAGGCATCCAATTGATGCTGCTGAAACGGCTCCCATACATCTCAATGGAGCTGGACAGCACCCAAAACTGGCAAACATTTCGCTGTTATTAGAGGCAGAAGTTCTTAATGCAGGGAAAAGTATTCTTTTCATGAAGTTGCAGAGGGCCAAGCATCTCGGTAAAATTTGCTGGCAGTGTTATGGAGCAAACCATGAAAACATGGGCTGCTTCTGCCCAAGTTGTCCAGTTTGTGCAAAGACTTCTGCTTGAGCAAATTTGTTCTAGGGGCTACCTCCAGAGTAGACTCAGGGGAGCAAAGGGAGAGGAGAGGGAAGGGAAGTTGCATTGTTCAATCAGAAGAACTTGCACAAATGGTGTGACTTTCTTGGATACCATCATAGATAGATAGACAGACGGACGACAGAAAGCAACAGATATTCAAATAAGAAATATTTTGCCCAACATGGGGTTTGAACCTGCGACCCCAAGATTAAGAGTCTCATGCTCTACTGACTGAGCTATCCCAGATGGTTATAAGAACAGGATGCTGGGTTAGGTGGGCCATTGATGCAGAAGCGCTCTTCTTATGTGCTCACAGCTCATTGGGAGAAGCTTTCATGAGGGTAGGAAAGCGCGTTTAGGTGGGTGGAAGATGTTAAATTTCCTTGCTCCCTACCCTGTGATATATGGCTCTTGTTCTAGGCTGGCTGGAGTCCCTGAAAGGAGTATAGTGGTAACTTGGGTTAAGAACTTAATTCGTTCTGGAGGTCCGTTCTTAACCTGAAACTGTTCTTAACCTGAGCACCACTTTAGCTAATGGGGCCTCCTGCTGCCGCCACGCCACCGGAGCACGATTTCTCTTCTCATCCTGAAGCAAAGTTCTTAACCCGAGGTGCTATTTCTGGGTTAGCGGAGTCTGTAACCTGAAGCGTCTGTAACCTGAAGCGTCTGTAACCCGAGGTACCACTGTACAGTCATACCTCGGGTTACAGACGCTTCAGGTTGGGTTTTTTTGGGTCACGGACTCACCAAAACCCGGAAGTACAGGAACGAGTTACTTCCAGGTTTTGGCGGTCGCGCATGCGCAGAAGTGCTAAATCACGCTTTGCACATGCACAGAAGCACCGAATCACAACCTGCACTTGCATAGATGCGCCACTGTGGGTTGCAAATGCCATGGGTTGCGAATGCGGATCCTCCATGGATCACATTCGCAACCCGAGTTTCCACTGTACTTTTGTGAGCAGCTAGTGACGCCTCGTGGGTCCCTACCTGCATGGAGTTATGTAGCACAAAGTTGGTATGAAATTGGAGGGCACGGCAAGTGGTAGCCCATTTTCCAGATTGTGCCCACTGCACCCTCAGGGCTTCCCTTAAAATGTAAGGGGACCCCTGACCGTTAGGTCCAGTCGTGGCCGACTCTGGGGTTGCGGCGCTCATCTCACTATATTGGCCGAGGGAGCCAGCTTCCGGGTCATGTGGCCAGCATGACTAAGCCACTTCTGGCGAACCAGAGCAGCGCACAGAAATGCCATTTACCTTCCCGCCCGAGTGGTATCTATTTATCTACTTGCATTTTGATGTGCTTTTGAACTACTAGGTTGGCAGGAGCAGGGACCGAGCAACGGGAGCTCACCCCAACGTGGGGATTCGAACCGCCGAACTTCTGATCGGCAAGTCCTAGGCTCTGTGGTTTAACCCACAGCGCCACCCGAGTCCCTCGGGCTTCCCTTACCCAGGCATAATTGTTTGGGTTTTCTTAAAGATGCTGCACTCAGGGTTGTGCACCAGAATCATCAAAAACCTGAGTCCTAAACTGAATTGGTGTGATTTGAGGGTTGGGGGTCAGGTTGCCGCCTGAATTGGGTTGAGACAGTCCCAGACTGCTGTGGGTCAGGTTGTGCACAGCCTTAACTATCGTCGCGAATGAAACCCCAGCAAATTCAAGTCTCCCACTCTTTAAAATAAATAAATCAACTTCCTCTGCGTGAAACATTTCTGCCAGAGGAACATTTCTCCTTCTTTTTTTAAACAAATATCCTTTCAAATAGGAGTTTTCCAAGAGGCTCAGCAAGTTTAAAAATATTTTTGCATACACATTTGTATCAGCTTGGGAACCAAAGAAACATCTGCGTTGTAGCACGATCCATCTGTCTTTAATAATAGCTGCGCCTTTTTCTAATTGTTTTAATTTACATGCAAGGCAGCTAGAACATATCAATGGGAGGAAACCAGATTATAAAATATTGCTGGATCCGCTGTTTAGAATTTATTACTAAAATGAGACTTCAAAGCGAAGGGGTACATATGGGGTGGTAGAATCTACACCACTGGGGTGAAATATAACATGCATTACTTTTCTTTAAAAATGTATATCCCTTCCCCAACTTCCAAAGCCAGCCAGCAGTCAAAACAGTGTTATTCAGGCGAAAGTCCTAGGCACATTGACTTTCAATTAAGAAACAGAACTTGCTTCCCAGTAAATATGACTTCAAAAGTATGAGTGATAAATTTGTTTTAAATGTTGTTTTAAATGTTGTTTTCAGTAGAGGACCGTGTAGTGGGGAAGAGAACTGTCCTTTGCCCTAACAATTAAAACACAACATTAAAGCAGTTTTTAAACAACTTAGAATCATGGAAATGATGTGGTTCCTAAAAAAAACATACAGCTCAGGTGTCAAAAATCAGGGTAGAAGACTTGCATCTTCAGCATTAGCCAGAAACTGTATAATGAAGATTCCTCTTAGGGGCTGCCATGGAGAATGCCCTCCAACCCTCTGAGACTGGAGAAACTGCCAAGAGGGCCTCCTCTGTCAATCTTATTGCCTGAGGTGGACTTTAGGGATGGAGGCGGTCTTTCAAGTACAGTGGTACCTCAGGTTACATACGCTTCAGGTTACATACCCTTTAGGTTACAGGCTCCGCTAACCCAGAAATAGTGCTTCAGGTTAAGAGCTTTGCTTCAGGATGAGAACAGAAATCAGGCTTCGTCGGCGTGGCAGCAGGAGGCCCCATTAGCTAAAGTGGTGCTTCAGGTTAAGAACAGTTTCAGGTTAAGTATGGACCTCCGGAACGAATTAAGTACTTAACCTGAGGTACCACTGTATTTGGGGCGCCTGAAACATCTAGGGCTTTTAAAAATATATATATTTTTATTAAGGAGGGAAAATACAAGCTAAATTGGACAGAGTTTTTGTTCTCTTGGGAAAGTTACAAGGCCAAATTGATGTTTTGGCTACAAATGTTGCAACTCTGGATTTAACAGTAAATAAACTTATTGAATTTGATAAGGACTTGACTCAGGAAGTCCATGCAGGTGGACAAGAAGAGAAACTTGAGAGCTTTGAGAGTGTGGAGAAAGAGATATATGTTGTTCCTGAGGAAAAGGAAGGAGGAGCTGTAATGCTGCAGATGACAAAGGAGAGTCAGAGGCCTGACATGATGGCTACAAAGGAAAATAAGAACTTGATGTTGAAAATCTGGTTTGAATTGGAGATTGAAGAATGGAGAGATCTCCTTATGTGGAGATCTGAAGATCCAAGGATTACAAATCTGATTAAGGTGGAAGTTGGAGCTTTGGGGACATTTGGACTTGAAAGGAGTAAGAAACAAGATTCGGGCTCCACTTTTAAGTATGGAGGTCTGGCTGGAAGAAACATGGATCCCATTGGGCTAGAGCTTCTCCGAGATCTGGTGTTTAATATTAAGGACCATCAAAAAAACCGGCAGAGAGGAATTGAGAGAGAATTAAGAGCCTCGGACGTGAGATCTCCAGGCTGATAGTAGATTAAGACTGATGGACATTTGTTGGGGATTGAAACCGGGAAAGGGGGGGTGGAGTTTGGGAATCCAAAGGGTGCATAATTATAATCTGTTTTTGTTTTTATTCTGTTTTGTTATTTGTATGAAGATTCGGGAATTTGTGGAAGGGAATTTGGGTCGACTTTAGAAAAAGGTTTTAAGAATGAGTACTGATGTATAAATATTGATGTTTATAAGGTAAAATTGGCTTTTTAAAAATGAACTAAATAGAAAAAGGTAAAAAATTAGGGATAAGAACTTGCTGAACTAACAATTTGAATTGGAATATAAGAAGGGGAGGTGTGGGGAAGTCAGGGAAATATGTTATAGAAAAATAAGGATTGTGAACTCTATGTGTTTTTAAACTTTTTTGTTTTTCTTTTTTGATTTTTTTAATGTATTAAAGTGGAAAATTTCAATAAATATCTTTTAAAAAAACAAAAACAAAGTGCAAGTAGATAAATAGGTACTGCACCAGCAGGAAGGTAAACGGTGTTTCTGTGCGCTGCTCTGGTTCGCCAGAAGCAGCTTAGTCATGCTGGCCACATGACCCGGAAGCTGTATGCTGGCTCCCTCGGCCAATAAAGCGAGATGAGCGCCACAACCCCAGAGTCGTCTGCAACTGGACCTACCGGTCAGGGGTCCCTTTACCTTTAAGGAGTCTCAAAGTGGCTAACAATCTCCTTTCCCTTCCTCCGCCACAACAAACACTCCCTGAGGTGAGTGAGGCTGAGAGACTTCAGAGAAGTGCGACTAGCCCAAGGTATGATATGGACTAAATTCAGTAATACGTTTTAGTGGATCAGTTTCGTCTTGTGCTACGATCCCATATATCAAATGTGCACCAGCTTCCTAATGTTAAGCTATCACGTTCTTCTCTTCATTAACCTCTTTGCATCTCCAAGTGATGCATGGTGACTTTGGGCCAGCTAATTAAGCTACCCAGTCTCTTTAACCCTTTGTTTCCACTTATTCGCCTTTGCTAAACAAATTGAGCCCTCCGGTATTAGAAGTGTGCTTTGTGTGTTGGCTAAAGAATGAAGCAAATTGTAGTCATTTGGGGACTTCCCTTCCCTCTCCTGAACTGAATCACAATGTCAATATGCCCCGAGGTAGATTTCTCTTCCCACCCTCTGCCAAGAAGACTTGCATTGCTCTATTTCTCTGCAGAATAGCCATGTTTTCTGATGCTTCTCTAAAACCATGAGCTTTGCAGGATGTGAGGCTGTCCGAAATGTTGCCTGAAGACCTCTGAATCTTTTGTTTGTTTGTTAAAGCACAGCATGATAGTGAGGGTGGCATGTTGAGTCAAAAGCATCATTTTAAAACATACATTGCTGTGTTTCAGCTACAATCAAAACAACTGCCACAGAGCTCTTCAGGCCTGAAAAGGCTTGTCAGGAGATTTGTAGAGGTCTAGAACTGCAAAGGCCTATTAGAAGACACAGAAACGTACCGAAAGGAAAGGCCAGTGTGAAGCTGCAAAGTTTTTACTGGATCTTTGCCTCACTCCACCCTTGCCTGCTCTAATTGTCCTCTGCCTTTTCTCATTTCTGAATAAAGTTCTTCTCTCCGTTAGTGGGTTTCCTCCCCACTCCCCTTAAAAATAAAATAAAGTATTGCTTCATAAATAAAATATAAACACAAACTACAAAGGTAAAGAATACAAAAATGACAGAAATTACAAAGGGGGCCACGCATTCATTCTCTTAATATGTCAACAAAAATAAGAAGCTGTGAGGAGATACCTGTTATTAAAAGGGATCCACATTTAATGCACTGGTAGCATCAATGAGTCCTGGAGTTTAGTTGTATTGGTATGAGGATAAAACCACACCATACAAAAACGTCCCGGATCTTCTCAGCCTCTGGAAACCTATATCTTTTCTGCGGTCACCAAATTCCAAAGATTTTTATACCAAGTCCTTCAAAGTCTTCCATTGTTGTGCTATGGATATCCTAGCATCTGCCAGCAGCCTTGCTACAAATCCTTTAGAATTTGCAGATTTTGAGCAACTCCCTCCCTGGCCAACAAACAAACCAAAAAGCTTCTGGCTTGATGTTCAGAGACTCCATTCCTAGTTCTGTATCTGTTTGGGATTTAAGAAGGTTTCCTTTTTCCATTCTGTCCTGTATTTATCGTATGCAGCACTGTTTGAATGCTGCTGCTGTTTGGCTGCTGTCAAAAACCGATGCCGTTCATCTTGCTGTGGTTAAATTATGCCGTTTATGTGCTTTACATAATTATTTACATAAATTATGCTGCCATTATGTTGTTTCATCCCATACATTTCAATGCAAGGAAATGCAATTCAAATGGGGAGGCGCGACTATAATCATTGAGATCTGAGAGCAACCATGACAATGAATCCAGATTGCATTCGCTAGACTGATTTCCATTCAGCACATGGCATCAATAAGCTATACTAGCAATTTCCACTCCCATTTCCATTTTCTTCTGAATTCTCCAACATCCATTGTCTCTATGTGGTTCAGCTTTGCAGACTGGTCTTGAAAGTGGCTCCCCCCATTCCTTATTCCAGTTGGTTATGTTGGTGGCTTCTGCCCTTATATTGGTCTCCTTTACTTGGGCTGGAGCTCTGAAAATGACCTTAGTTTGACCCTTTGTCATTTCCTTTTCCATCCTGTCCCTTATTCAGATTTACCAGCCAAGCTGTAAATGATTGGAAAAGGCCCAGTCTTTTGAAATTCAGGACCTCCCTTGCCTCCACCTGTGAGACCCTGACCCCACAGGGGAGCAAGGAACCACTCCAGCCCTTGACAGGTGGTGGGATGTTTCAATTAACTCAGTCCTTGGCAAGGCTCAATGGGATTAACAAGAAACAAGAAACAAGCAACCAGATTTAGTGGCTGCAGATGGAGAGTATCAGGAATGTTCAGTTGCAGAGTTCTGCAGGACATGATTAATTGAAGAACTGCAACCCGGGGAATATTTTTTTAAAAAGTTTTATGAACCAGAAAGGCAGCACAGGTGAACTTTTTACTGACGACTGATGATGAATGAAATATATGCGGTGAGATTACACTGATGGGCTGACAAATCTCTTCCAAATGATTTATCTAGGAAATTCATTGGATTGGTGCTTCATATGATAAGTTGGTGGTCCCATGCTGCATGCAGATCTGAATCTATCTATCATCTATCTATCTATCTTTCTATCTATCATCTATCTATCTATCTATCTATCTATCAATCATCTATCTATCTATCATCTATCTATCTATCTATCTATCATCTATCTATCTCTATCTATCTATCATCTATCTATCATCTATCTATCATCTATCTATCTATCTATCTATCTATCTATCTATCATCTATCTATCTAATCTATCATCTATCTATCTATCCAGCATCTATCTATCATCTATCTATCTTTCTTTCTATCATCTATCATCTATCTATCATCTATCTATCTATCTATCTATCTATCATCATCATCTATCTATCATCTATCTATCATCTATCTATTTATCATCTATCTATCTATCTATCTATCTATCTATCTATCATCTATCATCTATCTATCTATCTATCTATCTATCTATCTATCTATCTGTCTGTCTGTCTGTCTGTCATCTATCTATCTATCATCTATCTATCATCTATCTATCTATCTATCTATCTATCTATCTATCTATCTATCATCTATCTATCTATCTATCTATCTATCATCTATCTATCATCTATCTATCTATCTATCTATCTATCTATCTATCTATCATCTATCTATCTATATCTATCATGTATCTATCATCTATCTATTTATCTATCATCTCCACAGTGTTAATTTCTTAAATACTCTGGTGGCATAATGGAATAGGCTCTTGACCTTGATGATTTAGCAAAACAGCCCTTACAAAGAGATGTCCAAGTATCCGCCCTCCAAGCTGGGATAGCCAGATTAGTCTGCGTCACTTTTGCTGGTCTTTAAATTATGTTGCATTCCATTTCTGTTTCAAACAAAAACAAAGCCTACAGGAGACTTCTTGTTGGAAGAGAGTAACTGGACTCAAATAATTGCATGCCTTCATTATGGAAAATGTGTTAAACAGAAACAAAACACAATTGTGTTTCTTCTCAGAGTATGCATTTCTAAATATCGTTTCTCTCAAAATATCAACTTGACAAGGTATCTTGTCAGGTTTTCTGAACCAAGGAGTGCGCCAGAACTTCAGGAACTGCAAAAACCAGTGGATAACTAAGTTTCAGTATTCACATTATAGCAGGAAATAAGATACAGGCAGAGGAGCAATAATAATAATAATAATAATAATAATAATAATAATAATAATAATTATTTATTATTTATATCCCACCCATCTGGCTGGGCTTCCCCAGCCACTCTGGGCAGCTTCCAAAAAAATATTAAAATACTGTACTACATCAAACATTAAAAGCCTCCCTAAACAGCCTCCCTGGAGTCTGGTGCTCATTGGGGCTGGTAGGGCAAAAGGCAGGGAGGTCAACAGTAGGTGGAGCCAGAGCTAACAGCAGTTCCAGCCAGCTAGTTCTAGTTTTGCCACCATTGAGACTGGATCCAGCAAAGTAGAACTACCACTTCTCAAATAGGATGTTCCTCAGAGGAAGGTAGGTTGCAGCTGGTGGCAGTCTCAAATTGGGCAGAAATCTGGAAGCACAGAAGTGACCTCCTGCCTTGGTTGAGTCGCCCAGCTGAGGGAACCCAGCAGAACAGTGAGTTTTCATATTCCTCAGTAGCACCACGTCTGCCCTTACCTGAAGGGGAAGGGTACAGTGTCTGCTTTGCACGCAGAAGGCATTTCTAGACAACTTTATTGTCTAGAAATGCCTTCTGCCACTATTTGAAATATCAAGAACTGATTTTTCCAAAACTCATGCCAAGCTCCATACTAGCAATGCATGCATTGTCAAAACGCTGGTAACAGACACACTTGATATAGGTGTCTGGGTGTTCCCTTCTTTCCATTCTAAGCATGTAAGAAGAACCTGTTGTATTAGGCCAATGGCCCATCTAGTCCAACATCCTGTTCACCAGCTGACAACATCCTGTTTGAGAGCTGCGCAGCGCCCCTTCAGCGAAGCGGGAGGAGGAACAGAGCCCCTTCTGTTCCTCCTTCCGCTTTGCAGGACAGGCGCGTTGCTGAAGGGGCGCTGTGCAATTCTCCCTCTCTGCACAGTGCCATTCGCTCCATTAGACACACTCACATTTCCCCTTACTTTTTAGGAGGAGAAAAGTGCGTCTTATGGAGCGAAAAATACGGTAAATAAAAATATTATTGTTAATATTTGGAAATGTTGGGAATAGCAATAGGAAAAAGATGATGGTGATTCCAAAGAAAATTAAACAAGAAATGGAAGATTTGCAGTCCTGTTGAAAACCATGATGCAGGTTTTACCCTCAAAACTGACTGGCCTGTATTAAACTAAAGTGATCGACTTTAGTGGTGAGTGGGATTGCAATCAACACTGTGGTTTGTTATATTCCAGTACCAAGAGTTAAAATTATTTTTCTCTCTCTTCATTTGATGGTAATCAGTGCTTGTATTTTACTGCCAGTAGGGGTTTATGGCATTAGAAGGCTTATGGCAACTTTATTTCAATGATGTATTTGAAACGAATGCGGGAAATGATTGGATTTGTGAGATAAGGGTAATGAAGACAAAGGCCACGAGAATATTTATTTAAGCATTTTTTTGGTTGTTAAATGAGGTCTTTCAGATTAGGATTAGGAAAAAGAGGGGGAGCTGGCAGGGAGTGTCAGCATGAGGGTAGACATTGACTTAATTTAGGGTCAAAACTGCTATTTAATCAGGCCTTACTCTAAATGCAGTTTTTAATGAGTATCAAACAGAAATAAAATTTTGCAGTGAGTGCCTTTGTCGATGACAGGGATGGCTCAGAAAACAGCCTGTGCTGAATCTATTGCTTGGTAAACAAGTGTTGCATTAGTCAACCTGTTTGTTCTTCCATTAAAAAAGCTTATTATTCGTATAGTGTTATTTTTGTTAAGCTGTGTGGATATATTGCAAGTCTATGTGTCTTTTGAGAATTGAGATTGTGCCAGGGAGTTTTACGTTTGCAAGGAAAGGGGGGTCCATGCCAGTTAATCCAAACAGTATACCATCAGAGGAGTCAAGGTTTTGTCTTGGGGGGTGGTAATGAAGGCACCATATTGAATACATCTAGCAGTCTGTGGTCCTCAGTGCAGATTATGTGTACTGGATGAGTGGAGCTTGGAAGAGGTGGGTCTCTAGCTGAAGCAATGAAGTCCATCTCAGGTCACCCAGAGATCCACTAGTTGCAAGTTCTCCATCCCAGTTGGGGCCCAGCCAAAGTAAGTCCCTAAAATGGAAACGACTGGGTGGGGAGGGGGCAAGACAAGGCAGGGCAGGGCAAGACTTACCCCTATTCTAAACTTCTTTCATCTTGGTCACGTGGCCTAGCAACACAGCAGAAGTTAGACTATGGTATATTCTAAAGGCTTGTTTCGAAGGACCTACCTACATTGGCTCCCACTACGTTTTTGAGCACAATTCAAAGTATTGGTGCTGACCTTTAAAGCCCTAAATGGCCTCGGTCCAGTATACCTGAAGGAGCGTCTCCACCCCCATTGTTCTATTCGGACACTGAGGTCCAGCGCCGAGGGCCTTCTGGCGGTTCCCTCACTGTGAGAAGCCAAGTTACAGGGAACCAGGCAGAGGGCCTTCTCGGTGGAACGCCCTCCTACAAGATGTCAAAGAGAACAACAACTACCAGACTTTTACAGGACATCTGAAGGCAGCCCTGTTTAGGGAAGCTTTTAATGTTTGATGCATTACTGTTGGAAGCTGCCCAGAGTGGCTGGGGAAGCCCAGCCAGATGGGCAGGGTATAAATAAATTACTACTACTACTACTACTACTACTATTATTATTATTATTATTATTATTTTCCATCTGTCAGTTTCAGGCAGGCTTAGCCATCAGTAGCCTCACTCCTGAAAGGAGTAATGTTCCATGGTGCAAAATATGCTGGCTCCCTATAGTTTGCATGGCTTTGCCCATCAAATCAGGACAGAGGTTGTTCTCCAGCTGCTTTTGGACTTTCATTAGCCCCAGGCAAGCCCTCTGAGAGATCCAAATGGGTCCAGGCCACATTTGAGCCCTATTCTTTTTGATGGCACTCAAAAACAAAATAAAGCACAAGGAAAGAAATAGGGAGACATAATGTGAATATCTGATTAATATCCATGAACATTTGAACCCTTCAGCAAGACTAGTAGCCACCGATAGTCTTCTCCTCCATAAATTTGTCTCATCTTCTTTTAATGCCATTCAAGTTGGTGGCCATCACTGTCTGCTATGGGAAAGAGTTCCATGGTTTAATTATGCTCTGCATGAAAAAGTACCTAAAGATGTGCTTCTTCAGTAGCAAAGATGTAACCTGAGTCTCCTGTCTCTCCTGGAATCCAAGTGCACAAACCACAGGCATCGTTCCAGGAGGTTTGATGCCAGAGCGAAGGCTGATGCTTAAATCATTTCCAGTAAAGTAGTTTCTGAAATTGTCTCCTGGGACATGAAGGCTTCACCACTGATGACTGACAAGATCATACGACTTGGAAGGAGGATGTAATACATAACAAGGGAAGCAGCGGTAGCATTCATGTCTCATATGGCAACTGATCCCTGACATGTGCTGCAGCGGTACTCAGCATTGCTAATGAACATATGCCCATTCTCCTTCCATGCGCTTTTACGAAAGGTACCAGTCTGGTTAAGTTTGATTAGGGGGAAAGATAAAGATCTGTGATTTTAATCTCAGAAAATGCTGAGCAGTTGAAATGCTCATCAATGTAGGCTGTTGGTTTTTTTAATATGAAAATGAAAGAATTTGATTAACTGAAATGTGGTGTAATCGATCAATGTACAGTCCAACTTAGATATATTCTAAGGCAGGGGTGGGCAATGGTCAGCCTACAGTCTGGATGTGACATACAATATATCTAATAATAATAATAATAATAATAATAATAATAATAATAATAATGATAATACTTTTATTTGTACCCTGCCCATCTAACTGGGTTGCCCCAGCCACTCTGGGCTGCTTTCAACATACACAAAAACATAATAAAACACCAAACATTTGATGACTCTTGGGGTCTCTTCCAACTCTACAATTCTATGAAAAACTTCCCTATACAGGGCTGCCTTCTAGAGTTGCCTTACCAAATTTCAAAATGTGGCAAACAGTTTGCCCACAGTTTCTTTTCATAAGGAAAAGAAGAATTGTTTTCTGGTTGCAGATGCTCTGTGACAATATATGCTGGAGCTTAGATGCATCATGTAAAAAAAAAAAAAAAAAAGGTAAAGGGACCCCTGACAATTAAGTCCAGTCGCGAACGACTCTGGGGTTGCTGCACTCATCTTGCTTTACTGGCCGAGGGAGCCGGCGTTTGTCCGCAGACAGCTTCCGGGTCGTGTGGCCAGCATAACTAAGCCGCTTCTGGTGAAACCAGAGCAGCGCATGGAAACACCGTTTACCTTCCTTCCGGAGCAGTATCTATTTATCTACTTGCACTTTGACATACTTTCAAACTGCTAGATGGGCAGGAGCTGGGACCGAACAACGGGAGCTCACCCCATTGCGGAGATTTGAACCACTGACCTTCTGATCGGCAAGCCCTAGGCTCTGTGGCACCCGCGTCCCGATGCAACATGTTATTTATTGTGTATTTTAAGGACTTTTGACCCTCCATCCATTATTGGACTCTAACTCCCATCAGCCTCAGGCAGCATGGCCAATGGTCAGGGATGATGGGAGTTGAAGACCAACAACATCTGGAGGGCTACAGGGTTGCCAGCCCTGGACTACAGTGATGCTGTCGGCTTTTAGTAGTTGCCCTTGTAGCTTTCTGCGGCTGTTAGGGTGTGTGTGTGTTCTCTATTAATTGAATGTGTCTTTGTGCAAATATGTTTTCATATAGATGTGTTTATATTATCATGTATTCTGAGAGCCAGTGTGGTGTAGTGGTTAAGAGTGGTGGACTCGTAATCTGGTGAACCGGGTTCGCTTCCCCGCTCCTCCACATGCAGTTGCTGGGTGACCTTGGGCCAGTCACACTTCCCTGACGTCTCTCAGCCTCACTCACCCCACAGTGTTTGTTGTGGGGGATGAAGGGAAAGGAGAATGTTAGCCGCTTTGAGACTCCTTCGGGTAGTGATAAAGCGGGATATCAAATCCAAACTCTTCTTCTTCTTCTTACTTATGCTTAATATTTTAAAATCTGTTGTAAGTCATTTCGAGACCTTTTGTGTAACAAGTGACTAACTTCTTCTTCTTCTTCTTCTTCTTCTTCTTCTTCTTCTTCTTCTTCTTCTTCTTCTTCTTCTTCCTCCTCCTCCTCCTCCTCCTCCTCCTCCTTCTCTCTTCCTTCTTTAAATGTCCAGAACTGGACACCAACAACAAAACAGGGGAAGAGAAGAGAATTTGTAATGAGTCACCACCATCACTTTGCCTCACTGCCATCAATTATCAGAATAAATGACTACTCCAATTTTAAAAGATACATCCATATAGATAAGTAAATATGTGCTACTGGGGGGGGGCACCATATTATCTCTATCTACAAGGCCATACATTGATTTTTTCCCCCAGTGTCAAAGTAGCAATGGTATTTCCTGATAAATAATGCATCTTTAATTAAGAAATTTATTACCCAAAATCTAATTGAGTCTAGGATTATTTATTTCCTCATAAAATCTTCAGCCTTTTTCCTGTTTGTGCAGCCCCTGCTTTGTATCAGTCCTTTTACTTTGATAGCAAACCAAGGCCCCATTTAATACAGTCAGCAGTTTCAGACATCTCTGAGGTTGGTATATCCTTCCACATCCATTAGAGAACAAAGACCTTGGGACGGTGGTGGATTGTTGGAAGTTGAGTATGTGTGGCCTGGAAAAGAGGAGACTGAGAGGAGTTATGATGGCCATCTGCAGATATCTGAAGAGCTGTCACAAGGAAGAGGAAACAAGCTTGTTTTCTCCTGCTCTGGAGGGTAGGACTCAAACCAATGGTTTCAAGTTGCAAGAAAGGAGATTCTGACTAAACATTGGGAAGAACTTTCTGACTGTAAGAGTTATTTGACAGTGGAATGGACTCCCTTGGAAGATGATGGACTCTCCTTCCTTGGAGGTTTTTAAGCAGAGGTTGGATGGCCATCTGTCATGTTTGATCTAGTTGAGCTTCCTGCCGAGTCCCTTTCAGCTGTACAATTCCAGACCCTGCAAGTGTCCCTATTTTCCAGGGATGTCTCTGATTTAGAGGAGCCATCCCAGTTTCTGATTTGAACCTGGAATGTCCCAATTTTCCCTATTTTAATTAGAGAAATGTTGGAGGGCATGGAGTTATCCGACCCTTGAGCCATCTGAAGGCAGTCCTGTATAGGGAAGGTTTTCTTTTTTAATGTTTTATTATGTTTTTATATATGTTGGAAACTGCCCAGAGTGGCTGGGGCAACCCAGTCGGATGTGTGGGGTATAAATAGTAAATTATCATTATGGAATGGGACGTCCCTATTTTCATTGGAGAAATGTTGGAGGGTACGCAGTTCTATGATTCTATGTGTATAGAATAGAGAAAAATGGAATGGAATAAAGTCACTTCAAACCATTCAAATCATTCCAATTATTGGGGGCACGGGCTGTATAACAAAATGGCAGAAGGATATCTCTAAGTTTATTTGCCAGGGGTGCAAGACATACTCTACTTATTGATATCAAGAAAAGGGGTGGGGGGATTCGGCCTTCCTGATTTAAAGTTATATTATGAAGCCGCACGCCTCTCTTGGATAAAAGATTGGTGTCAACTCAAGAATACAGATGTACTGGATCTCGAGGGGCATGATCTCCATTTCAGTTGGCATGCCTATTTAAATTAAGACAAGTCAAAAGTACATAAGAGCTTTACCAACCACATAATAAGAAATTTGTTGTTTAAAGTATGGACAAAATATAAAGCCCTGTTGGAACCAATACCCCCACGTTGTATTTCTCCCTTAGAGGCTAAGGCAGTTAAAAAGAAAAAATGAAAGGAAATTGGCTGACTTATAATTCGTTATTAATACAAGATGGTAATCAAATAAAATTAAAGAGATATGAAGAAATAAAAGGTCAATTATCAGGATGGCTAGAATACTACCAGCTCTTTGAGACATTTAAGCAAGACAAAAGAAAAAATGGATTTAACGAGCCCTCAAAATTAGAAAAAAAGAATTGTTAAATAACAATACCAAAATTATTTCCAGAATGTACCGACCCCTCCTTGACAATGTCAAGGAGTCCTAGTCAAAGGTGACTATGGGGTTGTGGCGCTCATCTCGCTTTCAGCCCGAGGGAGCCAGTGTTTGTCCACAGACAGCTTTCCGGGTTATGTGTCCAACATGACTAAACCGCTTCTGGCGCAACAGAACACCGTGACAGAAACCAGAGCACAAGGAAACGCAGTTTACCTTCCCGCCACAGTGGTACCTATTTATCTACTTGCACTAGTGTGCTTTCGAACTGCTAGGTTGGCAGGAGCTGGGACAAAACAACGGGAGCTCACCCCGTTGTAGGGATTTGAACCACCAACCTTCTGATCGGCAAGCCCAAGAGGCTCAGTGGTTTAGACCACAGCACCACCCGCATCCCTTTACTTTTACCTTACCTTGTGAAAATTATACCATGTTGTGCACCTCTGTCATGTTGTTATCATTAAAAACCTGCTCTTCATCATTTCCCCCCTAAATGATATGTCCCATTTTCTCATAGGAGAGTTGCTTAGCCCCTTAATCATTTTGCTTCCCCTTTTCTGAACCCTTTCCAGCTCTCTGAGTAAACAATTGGATAGGGAGGAGTCACTGGTGGAAGCCTGGCATAGACAAGGCTCTGGTTTGTAGATGTGATGCATAGATTTAGCAGAGCATCTTTTTCATGGACAATGTAAATATTGCCACTAATACCCTCCTAAATTTGCAATACATGATGGGCTATCTTACAATCAAATCGATTTGCCTCCCGGAGGTCTGGGAAAGGAGTGGGTAACAAGGCAAATTCTTAATAGATGTACGGCGTAATGTAGACTCACGTCCTAATTGAGTCGCATAAAATGGATTCCCAGCGAAAGCACATGAGTGTCAACATACATTTAATCTCCCTGCTTTACTGGAAATTATAAAAGCCATTCGCCATCTGAAACAAGGCGCGCCAGACATCATTCACTTCTCCAGAGCACACTGAACAATCCATAAACTTCGAAGCACATATTGTAATCGCTCTCAGAAGAATGATAGGGAGAGCTCAGTCAGTGAGGATCGGAATTAGGTAAAGAATCAATTAAGTTGTTTGTTTTTATCTTCCCTGCGCATTATGATATAGCGAAGGCGCAATAATGTAAAACATTCGCTTTTATTAATTTCAACCTGGAGACAGCGGCAGACACCAGGACCAGAGCTTCCTCTTTCTCCCTGTCTCTCTCTAGCAGCTGTTAAAATTAAGTATTTCAAAACGGTTTTTAAAGCACTGCTGTACGCTTTGCATCTTTCATTGGCAATTGTGTTTCCCTGAGACCTTGACACGCTGACAAGAACATTTCACCACACAAATAACCATTAAAATAAAAAAGACACCCCAAAACTTTGTTTTGGTTTTGTCCATATCTTTTCAGTCCAAGAGTCCTTGCTCCTTTCTTGGCAACCTTTCTGAGACTCACATAGAATCATGGGATTGTAGAGCTGGAAGGGACCAGAGGGTCATCTAGTCCAACCCCTCTGCAATGAAGAAATATCAGCTAACGCATCCATCGCATGCCCAGTGGTGGGTGTGGCCAGAGGCAAAAGTGGGTGGGGCAAATTTTTACCTTTGTAAAGGTAAAGGGACCCCTGACCATTAGGTCCAGTCATGGCCGACTCTGGGGTTGCGGCGCTCATCTCGCTTTATTGGCCGAGGGAGCCGGCGTACAGCTTCTGGGTCATGTGGCCAGCATGACTAAGCCGCTTCTGGCGAACCAGAGCAGCACATGGAAACGCTGTTTACCTTCCCGCTGGAGTGGTACCTATTTATCTATTTGACATGATTTTGAACTGCTACGTTGGCAGGAGCAGCGACCGAGCAACAGGAGCTCACTCTGTCACGGGGATTTGAACTGCTGACCTTCTGATCGGCAAGGACTAGGCTCTGTGGTTTAACCCACAGCGCCACCCGTGTCCCTTTTACCTTTGTACAGCAGAGCAATTTCTACACACACTCCTACGCTCCTCTCTTGCTTCCATCCAGGCAGGCAAGAGGGAAAATCAGGGTTCAAGGGCATTTTCTAGCCAAGCAAACACACCTGGAATATGAAACAGAGCCAGTGAGAGGTGTGACCTGGGGGAGAGTTCCAAGAGCCAGACAGAGAGTTCCGGGGGCTGTGATTCCCACTAGAGTTATTTAATAGTCAATCCCTCTTCTGACAGAACTCTGGGAATTGTAGCTCTGAAGGGTCTCCTAAGAGCTCTCAGCACACTATATAATAATAATAATAATAATAATAATAATAATAATAATAATAAATTATTTATACCCCACCCATCTGACTGGGCTTCCAACCAAATATTAAAAACAATACAGCATCAGACATTAAAAACTTCCCTAAACAGGGCCACCCTCAGTTGTCTTTTAAAAGTAAAATACAGTGGTACCTAGGGTTAAGTACTTGATTTGTTCCGGAGGTCCATACTTAACCTGAAACTGTTCTTAACCTGAAGCACGACTTTAGCTAATGGGGCCTCCTGCTGCTGCCACACCGCCGGAGTACAATTTCTGTTCTCATCCTGAAGCAAAGTTCTTAACCTGAAGCACTATTACTGGGTTAACAGAGTCTGTAACCTGAAGCGTATGTAATCTGAAGCGTATGTAACCTGAAGCGTATGTAATCTGAGGTACCACTGTAGTTGTTTATGGCCTTGACATCTGCTGGGAGGGCGTTCCACAGGGTGGGTGCCACTACCAAGAAAGCCCTCTGCCTGGTTCCCTGTAACCTCACTTTTGGCAGAAAGGGAACCACCAGAAGGGCCTCGGCGCTGGACCTCAGTATCCGGGCTGGATATATGATTTGTATACCACCCTATACCCTCAGGTCTCAGGGGGGTTCCCAAGATAAAAAAGACAGTAAAAAACCCCACAAAATGCATAATCTTTTTTTTAAAAAATGCAATAACTCCGCCCAGACACATTTTAAAAGGGCATTGGATGTCAGTCAGCCAAAGAACTGGTTAAAGAGGAATGTTTTTGCCTGGTGCCTAAAGGCGTACATCAAAGGCACTAGGTGAACTTCCCTGGGGAGAGCATTCCACAGATGGGGAGCCACTGCAGAAAAGGCCCTGTTCTCATGGTCTCCACCCTCAGGACCTCTCAAGGAGGAGGCACACAAAGAAGGGCCTCAGAGGATGATTTCAGGGTCTGGGTGGGTTCATATGGAAAGAGGTGGTCCTTGAGGTATTGCGGTCCTGAGCCAATTAAGGCTTTATAGGTCAAAACCAGCACTTTACTTCCCAGGGTTCTTTGGGGGGAGGAGCCATGAGTGTTTGAAGCAATATGATACTGCTTTAAATGAGCAGTGCAGACTGGGCCCTCAGTCAGTGTAATAATAATAATAATAATGATAATTTATTATTTATACCCTGCCCATCTGGCTGGGCTTCCAGTGTGGTGTAGTGGTTAAGAGTGGTAGACTCGTAATCTGGTGAACCGGGTTCGCTTCCTCGCTCCTCCACATGCAGCTGCTGGGTGACTTTGGGCTAGTCACACTTCTCTGAAGTCTCTCAGCCCTACTCACCTCACAGAGTGTTTGTTGTGGGGGAGGAAGGGAAAGGAGAATGTTAGCCGCTTTGAGACTCCTTAAAGGGAGTGAAAGGCAGGATATCAAATCCAAACTCTTCTTCTTCTTCTACTACATCAAACATTAAAAGCCTCCCTAAACAGGGCCGCCTTCAGATGTCTTCTAAAAGTCTGGTAGTTGTTGTTCTCTTTGACATCTGGTGGGAGGGCATTCCACAGGGAGGGCGCCACTACCGAGAAGGCCCTCTGCCTGGTTCCCTGTAACTTGGCTTCTCACAGTGAGGGAAACACCAGAAGGCCCTCGGTGCTGGACCTCAGTGTCCGGGTAGAACAATGGGGGTGGAGACGCTCCTTCAGGAATACTGGACCGAGGCCATTTAGAGCTTTAAAGGTCAGCACCAACACTTTGAATTGTGCTCGGAAACGTGTAAGGCCGGTTCCTATGTTCCCCATATGTAATCGAAAACAGCAGGGTCAGATGTTGACAGTGCCCTCTTCCATTGCTGCTTGTGTTGTCTTTCACACAGTTACTAACCAATTCCACCAGGCTTGCCAAGTATTATTGGGTCCAAAAGGACAAATCAATGAGTGGTGCGAGAACGACTGTTATTTGAAAGAAAAGACCTTGGCATTAGCAACTTTTATTAAGGCCTCGTTCTGTTCTCAGCAGGGAGAGACATTTGGTCAGACAATGGAAATGCAAGGAGGCTGGCTGGGCTTTGGAAGGAGCCAAAATAAGAACAGGTGCATGGCATGCGACCAACACTTGCCCAGAGTAAGCAATGAATTATCCACAGCAACCTTCAAGCCAGGGTGACAGAGTTGCCTCTGGGTATAGCGAGGGCAGGCGTGGAGGCAACGATGAAAATGGAAGGGTTAGAAACCATGCATAAGCAGGAAAAGAAAAGAAAGAAGAAGAAGTGTGCTTACAAAACCAGATTCACCATTAAAAAACAAGGAAATTTCCTCCAGTGAAATCAGAGGATGCAGATATCTGGCTGGTGGCCCATCTAATCCAGCTTCCTTCTCTCACAATGTCCAGTGAGATGCTGAGAGAATTCTGAAAGCAGGACCTGAGCACAAAAGCATCCTCCCCTCTAGGGAGCACCTCTTCAAAGTCAGCCATAGATGCCTCCAGGCAGATAATAATAATAATAATAATAATAATAATAATAATAATAATAATTTTTAATTTACTCCACCCTTCCTGGTTCAGAAAGCCGGGCTCAGGGCGGCTAACAACAAATTTAATACACTTAATTGATGCAACAAAAAACAGCATAAAATACAGTATAAAACATCACTAACAATAAATTCAGAATTCAAAAATCAATTTAGGGGGGAAATCCATCCAATAAACATTAGATGATCACCAGGGCTAGTTGGCTAAATTAGTCCTATTTGGGCCAGCGAGGAGACCAGGGGAGAATTAGCTGTGGGATCCCAGAGTGGGTAATCTTCATAAAAAGGGGAGGGGGAGGGAAGGAGGGGGAATAAAAGATCAGGCTAAGTTCTTTAAGCCAGGTGGAATAGCTCTGTCTTACAGGCCCTGCGGAAGGAAGTTAAATCCCGCAGGGCCCTGGTCTCATGGGACAGAGCATTCCACCAGGTTGGAGCCATCACTGAGAAGGTCCTGGCCCTGGTGGAGGATAATCTGACTTCCTTAGGGCCTGGGACCTCTAAACTATGGTTATTCATGGACCTTAAGGTCCTCTGCGGGGCATACCAGGAGAGGCGGTCCCGTAAATGCGAGGGCCCTAAGCCACAAAGGTAGATAAAGCAGGGAATCTTGTGAGAAAGGGCAACTAATGGTCAGATGTGTAGAAGACAGCCCAAGGATGACCCACTCACCTATCTTATCCGGGATCATTCTTCCTTTAAAAATAAAATAATAAAAAAAAGTTAGTGTAGGAGTTTAATGATAACTATAGCTGGTGGGTAGTTAACTTCTAGTGAATGCCAAAGAATGCAGAACACGATGTCCCGTTACTTTCTGAAAAGAATTATCTTCCTCTGAAGCTTCAGAATGTAATGCAAAATTGAAAACCTGCTATGACTGTAAAAATAGGTCCATAGAGAAGAGTTTATTCTAGATGATTTAATCCAGATTTCCTTAAATAAGAAAGGGGGGGAAGCTTTTCTCTGTATCTGCTAGGGATGGAATTACTACAATTTTCAATAAAACACTTTCTTTTGACATCTCTGTGGCTTTTCATGTTTTTGGGTGCTTCTGGTTTCTAAAGACTCCCCACCCCCACCCCCCAGCTTTTTCTACATTTTTGGAAGAATAAATGCAAAAGATTCTTAGGGAAGAAAGCTAAGTAGAAATGCTGATGTCTCGGAGTCATTCCTGGTTTTAAAAGAGTGGAGATTAGTTTTATCTGTGCCTTCAGATATTTTACTTCACCTGCATACCAATGGGCAGTCGAATTGTGTTAGTGGGTGACTGCTTCAGAGCTATTTAACTGGCAGGAATTCTTGTTTTAATTTAATACTTCTTACTGCTGATGTTTATCTTCAGTCTGGCTGGAAATAAAAGGTTTTTCTTTGACGAGGGAAAAAAAAAGCCCTCCTTTCATCCCCTCTAATTTAGAGCAATGTGCAGTGGCACAAACTCAACACATCCCAGAGATCACATGTTCCTTTATGACTTGCTAGACTCTGGTGTGCGGCCAGTGTGGTGGCACAGAGCTGCAGAGTCACCCTCCCAGTAACCAGCATCAGCACAGCTTATTGGACAGGGCTGGGCACAGGGGCATCCAGCCCCAACTTCACTGTTGCTCTGCCTCACGTCAGCCCCATCCAGGTAAGCTGCTGTGATGCTGGCATCAGGCAGGTGGCCCCATCAAGCCCCCACATCCCCACCATAGCTGTCAACTTACAGATTTGAAAATAAGGGACCATCAGCCTCGAAAATAAGGGATCAGCAGCCAAAATAAGGGATTTTCAGAGCACAGCTATGTTCAACTTCTGAGCCCCTCCCAGCCAAAGGCAGAAAGCCCAGCCAGCAGCCAAACAAAGCCTCAAGCGGTGGTTCCCACAGCGCAGCAACCCAGCAAAGGGGATGCAGCAAGGAAAACCACCGTCACCTCTCTGCTGGGAAGCGCTGAGCAATGGTGAGTCCCCAGGCAACGCGGCCGATTTGATTGGCACAAGGCATGCAAGCTCCACCCCCTGTTGTTTTTAGACTCCTTATTGAGTGAGCAACGCAGCCAAGCAACACAGTTGGAGCCTCCCTCCTCCCTGGCTGGCAGGGAGGGAGGGAGAGGATCTGCTTCCTTTGAAACCCAGGAAATTTAAGGGACATCATCAATAAGGGACAGCAGCGGGACACGGCGCTGGGATAAGGGACTTTCCCGCCAAATAAGGGACGGTTGACAGCTACGATACCCACCTGTGAGTCCTTATTATTTCTTTATTTCATAAAATTTATATGCCACTTGATTGCAAAAACCAACCAACCAACCTCAAAGCAATTTACAAATATATATATTTGGTGATGTACTGAACTGAAGATTGGAGGAGTTGGGAAATGGAGAAACCCCCCAACTGAGAGATTTGTCCATCCATAAGGCCACACTGGATCTCTTCTGCAAGGAATCATGGTCGATCAGACGTCTCCTGTCAACATTCCCATTGACAGAGATACAGTGATGAGTGAGAGACAAGCCGTAAAACTGCTTGGTTATTGAATGATCTCTGAAGAACCAAGATAAACTTCCAATGCTCTGAAAGGACTGCTATGGATTATTGCCTCAGTATATGACCATAGTGAAGAGACTCCTGGGGGAATAAAGATCAAGTATTTATTGTTTCTTAATATTGGGGGTAAAGTTGCTATGCTGGACTGGAGGATAGACGATTGCTGACTTATTGATAATAGCATTTAGAAAACCTCTTTTAGACTTGTGTGGAAGGAAAAATGAACTTGAGATGCCTGGACCTGGAGACTGGAAAAAACATCTCCTAGCAGAAGGAGAATCAGCTAGAGACCACCTTGGAGTGAACATTTGAATATTCTTGTATTGACAGACAGAAAGTTGGAGGTCCTTTTTACTTATTTCTTTTTCCTTATCCCCCTTTCTTTATTTTTATTCATTTATACTTTTCTCATTCCTTTATTCCTTTTATCTTCTGTTACTTTCCCTTTTTGTTTTTTCCCCTTTGCTCTTGCTTCTGTTTTGTTTTGTTTTTTGTTGCTCTCTACTGTGGGTTAATGAGGGGACGGCATGCAGATGAAAGTGATAGACGGTTGACGAAGGACCCTGTGTGAGAGACCAGGAAGGGAAGATCTCCCAGGGTGGGAAGCTGGAAGGAGAAAGGGAAGCTCCCAGGTGAGAGCTGGGAGGGTTCCCTTCTTTCTGTGTAAAGATCTACCCATGAGAGAGGACTTTGTAATGCATAGCCATCATGACTAGCAGCCATCATGGATGGCCTCCATGAATTTGCTTACCCTCTTTTCAAGCCACTCACAATAGTGTCCATCACTACGTGTTGTGGAAGCAGTACTTTAACCATACATTGTGTAAGGATGTACTTTCTGCTGTCTACCTTGAATTTTCCAACATTCAGTGTTTCTGGGTGACCCTGAGCTGCAGGATTGCAAGACAAAAGCTACTCCTGATCCATTTGCTGTATGTGCACACCCCCTCTTGTCTTTGCTCATTTACTATTTTTCTATACAAAATAGCTCCAAACCTTGTAATCTTTCCTCACAGGGGTCTTGCTCCATAAATTGGGTTGCCTTTTCTGCACTTTCCCCCACTCTACAATATCCTGTTTCAATGTGGTGACCCAAACTGGATTTTCTACTCCTTTTATAGACCATCTTTTATGGCAGAATTCACAGGGTGTGTGGTTTCCTGTGAATTTGGGAAGCCTGCCCCATGGGGTGAGAAAACCTTGCAGTGGGTCTGCCCTGAAACCAGGAAGCAGCAGAAGTCAGAACTTCAGTGGCTGTAGTTATTGATAAACAATCAATCAACGGCTAAGTGTAACTGCTAGGATTTGCAAGACCAGGAGAAGTACGTTTCCAACCAGTCCCCATTTGCCAGGAGGTGATGGGACCAGTGGCCATGATCTTCGTTTTTTTGATGTTGAGCTTCAGACCATATTTTGCGCTCTCCTCTTTCACCCTCATTAAAAGGTTCTTTAATTCCTCCTCACTTTCTGCCATCACGGTTGTGTCATCTGCATATCTGAGGTTGTTGATATTTCTTCCGGCAATCTTAATTCCGGCTAGGGATTCATCCAGCCCAGCCTTTCGCATGATGAATTCTGCATATAAGTTAAATAAGCAGGGAGACAAAATACAGCCTTGTCGTACTCCTGTTCCAATTTTGAACCAATCAGTTGTTCCATATCCAGTTCTAACTGTAGCTTCTTGTCCCACATAGAGATTTCTCAGGAGACAGATGAGGTGATCAGGCACTCCCATTTCTTTAAGAACTTGCCCATCACCTCCTGGCAAATAGAAGGGGAAGAAATGGAGGCAGTGAGAGATTTTACTTTCTTGGGCTCCATGATCACTGCAGATGGTGACAGCAGCCACAAAATTAAAAGACGCCTGCTTCTTGGGAGAAGGGCAATGACAGGCCTAGACAGCATCTTGAGAAGTAGAGACATCACCTTGCCAACAAAGGTTCGTATAGTTAAAGCTATGGTTTTCCCAGTAGTGATGTATGGAAGTGAGAGCTGGACCATAAAGAAGCCTGATCGCCTAAGAATTGATGCTTTTGAATTATGGTGCTGGAGGAGACTCTTGAGAGTCCCATGGACTGCAAGAAGATCAAACCTCTCCATTCTGAAGGAAATCAGCCCTGAGTGCTCACTGGAAGGACAGATTGTCAAGCTGAGGCTCCAGTACTTTGGCCACCTCATGAGAAGAGAAGACTCCCTGGAGAAGACCCTGATGTTGGGAAAGATGGAGGGCACAAGGAGAAGGGGGCGACAGAGGACGAGATGGTTGGACAGTGTTTTCGAGGTTAGCAGCATGAGTTTGACCAAACTGCGGGAGGCAGTGGAGGACAGAGGTGCCTGGCGTTCTCTGGTCCATGGGGTCACGAAGAGTCGGACACGACTAAACGACTAAACAACAACAACAACAACAACCAGTCCCCATTAAACTATGGAGGTAATCTCCCAGGGAGAGGAGTTTCCATGACAGACTAGGCATGTTGATAAAAGTCACCAGCCTCACTCACTACAGGGTGGTTCAGAATACACTAAAGAAGGCAGAACTTGACACAACTACAACAACAAAACACAACTTCCAAATCATCATAACCAATAAATCTGGCATATTTAGGGTTGCCATATGTCCTGGAATTCCCAGACATGTTGTCAGGGACTGGGCAGAGGAGGAATGGTCGAGACCGCCTCCCCATCCTGACTCTTCCAGGGAGGACGAAGAGGAAGACAGCACAGATTTACACCAGGGGTTTGAGGGTGGTCACAGCTCAGAGGCAGATGAGGGGGAAAGTTGGGAAATCATGGGAAAACCAGAGCAACACTCGGCTGACACATTGTCATTAGAAAGCATTCCAGACCTTCCATCTCCCAGAACCTGGCGGGCCTTAAAAGTAGGAGAGCAAAGAGCTCAAAGACAGAAGACACTTAGTGGCACCTGTAGAGGAGGTGATGATGACGACGAATGAGGAAGTGGGAGAGAGGGGGAGTGGAGATTCACTCAGGACAATGCCATTATGCAAGAGGCTGGGTTCTATAGCCTCTCTCTGTAAGGTTTGAAATAAAAAAGGGCTATAAGAAACTTTTCATTGTCTTTATACTTTCCTGGGCAACCAGGAGCTGCTGACAGCATTCTGCTGGGAGCTGCTGACAGTATTCTGTCACATGTTGTCTTTTGGGGGTCCTACATGCCCATTCAAGGGGAATTTTACATTTTAAAGCAAATGTCCTGGATTCTGAGCTTTTTTTAAAAAAGTTTGTGGGTGGCTCTGGTTCAGGCTCTGGCGTGGGCAACCCTGGGCTCTGGTTCAGGCTCGGCGGCAGCGGAGGGGCTATCGAGCGATTGCCCTTAAAAAGCTGCACAACTTTTTGTGTCTGGATTTTTACCTCTTGAAATATGGCAGCGCTACTATATTTTACTGCAAATGTAAACATATTTTATTGCACACCACCCTGATTGTTCTTAGTGAGCTGGTGGTTTAGAAATTTAAAGGAATAAATAACATATGCCTATAAGCACAAGGCAATTAAGATGGCCGGAATATCTGCATGAGGAAATGTGGTGTGCCATTGTGGACCTCCTTTGCTTTCTCACATACACACTGTATCACTTTTCAAAGTGATCGTGTAGGGCGTCTTTGCAATAGATGGGACTTCCCTTGACACTTGTGGGAGATGCACTTAGTTGATAATTCTTTTTTTTAAAAAAACACACACACCCAGACATTTGCATTTGGTCTTGTATATTTTAGCAAACAATTATCCAAAGTGACAATCCACAATTTGCTGTGCCTGTAACGTGCGGAAATACCTCCCAGGGTGGAATTCAGAACTAGGAATTATCTGTGATAAGATAATCATGACTGAACCGGAGAGAAGACGTTGTGGCAGTAACCATAAGTGGCAGGCGTCAGGCAAATCTGCTTAAGTGAATTTTAATTGAGAAGGTTGATCTTCCATAACCACGGCAGGGTAGACTGCCAAATTGTAAACTCAGCCCCTAATAAAGCCATCACTGTGATCTCATACATGCACGAGATTGGTGTGTAGCCAGAGAGACGTAAGCAGATGGGACAGTAATAGTTTTCTCCCTTTGTCTTTTGATATGGGTAGTTAAAAGGGCGTAGAAGTCAGAAAACGGAACGGAATCAAAAAGGATGATTCCATAAGATCGTCTAGAGATGCTTCTGAAGATGTCAGATCCTATTTTTAGAATGTGTGGGAGAAAACTAAAGTGGTTACTTTTGTAACGTGCTTAGAGGGGCTTTGTCTCTACAGCAGGGGTCAGCAAACTTTTTCAGCAGGGGGCCGGTCCAACTGTCCCTCAAACCTTGTTGGGGGGGGGCTGGACTATATTTTGGGGGGGAAAATGAATGAATTCCCCACAAATAACCCAGAGATGCATTTTAAATAAAAGCACACATTCTACTCATGTAAAAACACCAAGCAGACTCCACAAATTACCCAGAGATGCATTTTAAATAAAAGGACACATTCTACTCATGTAAAAAAACACTGATTCCTGGACCGTCCACAGGCTGGATTAGAAGGCGATTGGGCCGGATCCAGCCCCCAGGCTGTCTACCCATGTTCTACAGCCACAGCAGGTGCTATAACTCTCCAACTGTTTGACTTCACCCCGAAAGACACACGCTTCCATTATCCCTCGAGACAGAAGGGTGCCAACAAGTGATAAATTTTGTAAAATAATTTAAATGAACACATAAGAGCAATATATTACCAAAACATCCTCTCTCCGGCTTCTCTTCCCTTCCTCCCTTTTCTTTTCCGGATACCCATTTTGAAAAAGGCTACAAAATCATAAGATGCCAGCTTTTGTAGGGTAGGTTGAACATTGGGTCAAGTAATATGGTTGGCAAGATTCCCAGCAATTAGTACTGAGAGGCCTTCATCTTATCCTCCATGGATCTGTCTCAAAACGTAGCACTGGCTACCAACTTTGCACTTAAAAGTGGGTTAGACAAATTCATGGGACAGAAGGCTATCACTGACTACTGGCCACAGTTTCCATGTGCAGTGGTACCTCGGGTTACAAACACCTCGGGTTGCAAACACTTTGGGTTACAGACTCCGCTAACCCGGAAGTAGTACCTAGGGTTAAGAACTTTACCTCAGGAGGAGAACAGAAATCGTGCACCAGCGGCACAGCGGCAGTGGGAGGCCCCCATTAGCTAAAGTGGTACCTCAGGTTAAGAATGGTTTCAGGTTAAGAATGGACCTCTGGAACAAACTATACTATCAGAAGCAGTATGCCTCTGAATACCAGTCGCTGGGAACCACAACTGTGGAGAGCACTGTCGCATTCTGGTCCTCCTTGCAGCCTTTCTTAGGCATCTGATGCCCCAATGAGATTTAGAAAAGGGCACAAGAACAGTATGCTCCCTGTAATTTGTCACCTGGGAGTCACGTATATGCACTGAAGTGCTGAACTTGAGGGTTCAGACATCTTGAACTATTATTATCTATTAAATTTGCAAGCCACCTGTTATGTACTGAGTTGAATAGGATCCAAAATGCAGCAGTCTGATTGGTCCTAGAACAATAGGATTCAGAATGCAGCAGTCTGATTGGTCCTAGAACAATAGGATCCAGAATGCAGCAGTCTGATTGGTCCTAGAACAATAGGATTCAGAATGCAGCAGTCTGATTGGTCCTAGAACAATAGGATCCAGAATGCAGCAGTCTGATTGGTCCACAGGAGCCACCCAATCAAGCTGCAGGTGGAAGTGAATACGCAACCTGATTGGCCTACAGGTGAATCCCGGAATTAGCCAATCACGTGGGGCCCACATGGGGCAGACATTCTGGGGGAACTTCCATTCCTCCTCACCACTATGAGCTGAATAAAGAGCATGAAATCCACTCTCGACTCCAAGTATATTTCACCACCCTTCATCCTAAGGCTGCAGGGCGGTTCACAACATGGTGAACGTTTCCCCCAAATATTAATTAAATATATATGCATCCATCCATTCAATCTTCAAAAATATCTTAAGGTGCCGTCAGAGTAAAGGTAAAGGGTATCCTGTGCCAATCAGTTCCGTCAGTTGATTATGCATACAAATCAAAACGATTGCTCCTAAGAGTTGTGCCTTTATTGCTGATTTATTCTATAGCAGTTTATGTTATTGCATGGCTCTTGTATGACATCTCCTTATCTTAAACTTAACACATTCCACCCTCTTTACCAATTTCCCCTGTTTAATCTTTTAGTACAGTATTATGCTTTCCTTCTGTAAAACGTCTTAAATCCTATGCCTGCTTTGCCACTCTTATTGCAGAGCCCCTAGCCGTTTAGGCACGTTAATACGTAATAAATATTATTTCATTGTTTCTACAAACCTTATCTCTGACATCTGTAGCATCTTTGGAAGCAGTTCCACTTTCTGAAAAAGTCCCCTCTTTGGTGGGCGGGGTGCCTGCGTGCAGAAACACCCATGGAATTGACACCATGGCTTGTCTTTTTAAAAACACACTCCTTTCAGCTAAGCTAGGGCAACCGCTGCTAGGATTACAATAGAATTCATATGCAGAGAAATTCCTTTCTGATATTGCAACTCCTCATCTTGAACAGGCATTATACACAGTTCTCACGGCTGGCGGTTCGACATTATATATCAGCACTGGGAGCAGGTGCAGTATTTTCTGGATGAAGAATCTCCAGGCTTGCCTTTTAATAAGAGACCCAGTTTGGTGACATCCCCGGCACTCGGAGCTGCTCATGTGTTGGTAACAATAAAACAGCTGCTGATGAAAATGCATGATGAATAAATGAGGGAGGGTGGGAAGGTTCGGTGTAGGAGCATCGGGAAAACTTCAGCAGACCCACACTCAGGGTTCACCCACACTTCTGCTGCTTTCCCCCGGGAAACCCGATCTTTACCTCTGAATCGGAACAAACGTCACTTGGGTTTTCTCCATATTGACGCAGGGCTGTCAATATGTGGCGCAGGGGTGTAAAGATCCACCTGGCAGCCCCCCCAGGTTGCCCAGTCCCAGGCGCGCCTCAGTGTCTTGCTGGCTCAGTCACCCCCGAACTTGTGGCGCAGAGCCACCCGCAGCAGAAGAACCCACCGCGGCGCTCCAGCCAACAGGTGGGCTCTTCTCCAGACTCAACTCTTGGGCCCAGGACTCTCGGCCTGGCGCCCCTGAGAGCCTGGCACCCGGGTGCCCCGCACCCATAGCACCTATGGGTAAGACGGCCCTGTATTGACGTTTGTTCCGATTTAGCACTAAAGAGCAGGTTTTCTGGGGGAAAGCTAAAACCAGTCAGACCCATGAGTATATGATGAGTACACCTGTGCTTTCTGGACATGGGACAAGCAGAAGTATGGACAAGCTCTTAATTTCAGAGATAATCAAGAAAATAATTGTATTAAGGGTAGAAGGAACCTAGAGGCCATCAAGACACCTTTTGCCCAAAAGATGTGGGCAAAAGATGTGGGACATAATATTAAGATGACATTGGGAAAGACTATGGAAGAATGGAATGAAATTTACGGCCTGTACTTTACTTAAAGAGAATTATAGGAAAATGATTCATAGGTGGTATTTAACAGTGGTATAACAACAACAACAAATTTATTACTTATACCCCCCCCCATCTGGCTGGGTTTCTCCAGCCACTCTGGGGAATCTCCAACAGGAGATTAAATTGGCAAAAATGTATAAAACAAGAGAAAATAAGTGTTGGAAATGCAAAGAAGTAGAAGGTGTGTTTTATCATATGTGGTGGCAATGTAAGGTTATTAAAAAATTCTGGGAAATGATATATAATGAATTGCAAAATTTTTTTTAAAATGTTAAAAATAACCTTTGCTAAAAAAACCCAGAAGCCTTTATATTAAGTATTACAGGAATGGATCTACCTAGAGAATATAAGAATTTGCTTATGTATGCAACAACAGCTGCTCGGATATTGCTAGCCCAACATTGGAAAGAAGAAAAAGTCCCCACCAGGAAGATTGGCAAATTAAGTTAACGGAGTGTGCTAAAATGGCTAAATTAACTGGGAAACTTAGAAATCAAGATGACAACAAATATAAAAAAGAATAGGAAATGTTTATTGCATATTTACAAAAGCAATGTACACAAGTTAATACATTAGCAGGATTTTTTTTAAAAAAACCCCACTTATAATGTTATAGACAATGTTTAAAATTGAAGATAATCAGAGATAAAGACTTTAATCCTATAATGTAGATCCAATACTGTGTATATAGTTGTTTTAAATGTTTTATTTTATGCTTCTTTCTTTAATGCAAGGTTTTTGTGAAAATTAATAAAAATATTATAAAAGAGGCCATCAAGAAATTTCTCCTTTCAAAAGAATGCCATCTATCCAAACGTCCCACCTAGATATTTCTCTGCAGTACAGTCTTCCATATATACTGCTGTTACATTCAGGTTCTATATATGGGCTCCCCATGGACATCTGGTTGGCTGCTGTGAGAACAGAGTGCTGGACCAGATATGCCTTTGACCAGGGGAAGAGTCAGAGCTCAATGGTAGTTCCATAGAGTCACACCAACCACCTTGAACGCAACTCTTTATTCCCATGATTCTGGTCCATGGGAGTTTTAATTGCTTTAATTCATACTGAATGGGAATGGTTGAATGTGTATTGGTGAAAAGGTTTAATATGGAGAGATTCCACTGAAGCTAAAGAACAAGCTTTAACTAGTTGATAATTAACTACTGTTGTTTCCAGCTAGCTAACATGTGACCTAGATCAGATGACAAAGGTATTTGGTTGCAAATCTCCATTTTGAAAGGAGTTGCCTTTGAGTTTTTTTTGTCCCAAGCACCTGTGGCATGAAAATGTAAAGGAAGCTCTCAAGGAAAGCAGCTCCTAGAGAAATGGGTGATGCTAAAGAGAGAGAGAGAGATACATTTGCTTATAGGTCTGTTTGGATTATCTTATATTTCTAAGATACTGAATAGCAAAAAATATTGCAGGAATTGTTATGTACTGAAGTTCTCACCCTGGGCCAGCAGGGGGATACTGTAGATAGTTTTCACTCAGGTCCACGTCAGTTATTTTAGGCGGGAAACCCTGGGTTGTTGTTGCTACAATGTTGATAGCTGGCTGCCTATAAAAGCAGGCCGGCTGAGCTGTTTGCTGTTCAGTTTCTGTTCCATCTTACAAAATAAAGAGCTGCTTTGGAGAAATCGCTGTGTCGTCTGCTATGTCTACCCACTATTCAACAGGAATATATTTTTTGTACATTTGATGTTTTAATTCAGTTATGAAGAAAGTTCTGCAAGTAAAAGTTTGAATAACATTTTCATGGGTCTGGACAATGATTTCTTCCCAAAAGGAGTCAGTTGTTATGCTTCCAGTTGCTTTAAACTGCACAATCTTAATATTTGCAATAAAGAGAACCACTAATTGTGCTCCCCTAGACGATATCATCACTGGCATACAAAGGGAGGCGGGCGGTGGAGTGTACCGCACTGGGTACCATTTGGGGAAAGGGTTCATTGCCCCCCCCCGGGATGCACGCTGTGTGCCGCTTCCTCCCTGGACATGCACCACACCACCGCAAGTGACGCACCATGCCCCCAGGACGTGCGCCATGCCCCCGTGGGTGACGTGCCCTGCCCTGGCATGTGCGCCAGCCACAACCCTGCCTGTTCTCTGCTCTGGGGGCTGCGGCATGTTGCTGTGCCACTGGATATCATGGATTGACTTGGGAAATAGGGATCAGTCAGTTCTTTAGGTATCCTGGACCCAAATTGTTTGTACATCAGAACAACTTTGAACCAGACAGGAAGCCAGTGCGGATTTTCTAACACTGATGTCATGTTAGACTGATGTCACTCGACCTGGCCACAGTGATCCATGCGACGGTCACCTCCAGGCTTGACTACTGTAATTCGCTCTATGCGGGGCTGCCCTTTAGGCTGTCCCAGAAACTCCAGCGGATGCAGAATGCTGCAGCGAGGCTCCTCACGGGGTCTCTGCCATGGGAGCATATTCACCCAGTGCTTTTCCAGCTGCACTGGCTTCCGGTGGAGTACAGGGTCAGATTTAAGGTGCTGCTCTTGACCTTTAAAGCCCTTCACGGCCTAGGACCCTTGTACCTACGGGACCGCCTCTCCTGGTATGCCCCACGGAGAGCCTCAAGGTCCATAAATAGCAACACCCTAGTGGTCCCGGGCCCAAAGTAAGTTAGATTGGCTTCAACCAGAGCCAGGGCCTTTTCAACACTGGCTCCGTCCTGGTGGAACGCTCTGCCTCATGAGACCAGGGCCCTGCAGGATCTGATTTCTTTCCGTAGGGCCTGTAAGACAGAGTTGTTCCACCTGGCCTTTGGCTTGGAGCCAATTTGATTCCCTCCCTCTCTTTCTTTTTTCTTTCCTTACTCCTCCTGCAATGAGGCTATATTTTAATATTTTAATGTTTCAATATTTTAATGTTGTATTTTAATTTTGTTTTTAAGTTGTAATCATTCAACTTGTTTTTATTATTGCTTGTTAGCTGCCCTGAGCCCGGCCTTGGCTGGGGAGGGCAGGGTATAAATAAAAATTATTATTATTATTATTATTATTATTATTATTATTATGTGTTGGCAAACAACTAGTTACTGGACAAAGGGATTTCGCTGTGAGGATGAAACTAAATGTCTATGCTATTTGGTGGGTTCAGTTACAAGGAGTCATAATTTGAGAACCGAACACATTGCAGAGCCCAGCTAGGTGGAGGGCATAAAGTAGGATGGGTTAAAAGATCAGTTGTATGAGATTAGAGGATGATCTTGGTAAGGCAGAGAATGGTGTCTGCTGGATTCTAGTGCCTATGATAAATTGCTAGTCTCTGGGTCCAGCCGGAAGCCCATAGCAATGCAGCAATACAGGACATATTGTGTCATTTATAATACTTAACCCCATAAGCCAGATATTGTTTTCCTCTATGGTTGTTTTGGGAACATAAAAAGAGCACATAGGGATTGTGATGATTCAGCTTTAAGTGATTATAAGCGTAAATTTAGAGCAGCTAGCACTTTACATTATAGGGCAGTTTCAAAAAGAGACACTAATTAAAAATATAAGAAAATTAAATACTACACTGAAAACAAATCCAATTTTTAATTTAAAACATTACAGGTTTTTGTCCACCCTGTTTTAGTTAAGCTGGCCATGGCTCTTCCTGCAAAAGAAACTTTGGAACCATACTTTGGTGGGATGGTATCATATCCAACCTGGGCCTGATCTATACATGTTGGCATTGCCTGTGATTCATAACCCTGATCATGAATGGTTCTAACCATGGGAGAATTTTATATACAGTGGTACCTCGGGTTACATATGCTTCAGGTTACATATGCTTCAGGTTACAGACTCCGCTAACCCAGAAGTAGTACCTCAGGAAAAGACACACCCATTTGTCTCTATGGCAACAGAGTTCATTCTTCAGACATGTAAATGGAAGTACAGTGGTACCTCGGGTTACATACTCTTCAGGTTACATACGCTTCAGGTTACAGACTCTGCTAACTCAGAAATATTACTTCGGGTTAAGAACTTTGCTTCAGGATGAGAACAGAAATCGTGCTCCGGAGGCATGGCGGCAGGGGGAGGCCCCATTAGTTAAGTGGTACTTCAGGTTAAGAACAGTTTCAGGTTAAGTACAGACCTCCGGAACGAATTAAGTACTTAACCCGAGGTACCACTGTATACAGAACTGGCTACTCTATCCAAACCCTGTCCCCCCCCCCAAAAAAAGTGAGGATGTTGTGGGATGCCAGGAGAGACACAATAATAGAGGCAAGGCCAGCATGCAAAATCCTGGTTATGATTACACAGAGGAGAATACCTGAAGCAAGGTAAAGAGGAAGACAGAACATGGTATTATACAGTTGCGGGGGGCAGGATGATCATGCTTCCACATCACAAAGCCATTATTCAGCTCCTTTTCAGGAATAATGTACTGAAAAACACCTGCTTTTTCTTTCCACGTTTTTGAAATATCCTGGATGGATCCTCAATATATTTTCATTTGTGTGGGATATATTAGAGAGTTATTTTGCTTTTTTAAATAGAGGGGGTGGGCACAGTTTGGGAAACATCCATTTCACACCATATTCCCTCTGACTGGTGTGTGCCGGCCACTTTTATAAAAAGACCATGGCAGATAACAATGGGAGTTGCTCAGGGACGAGGCATAGCTCAGATAGACACATGTGGTTCTTCTCTTCTAACCCCTTCTTCTCATCTCCTATACTTCCACAAGCTTAGAATTCCAGAATACTTGCCATTATATACAAGACGACAAGGCAGAAAGAAATCTGCGCAAGGGCTATCCTTGTGCACAAGTTCCTAACACCTTATATTTCCTGGCTGAAGGAACACAAGGGTTTGTAGGTGTGGTGTAATGGTTAGAGGGTTGGACTATGACTTGGGAGACCAGGGTTCGACTTACCACTCATCCATGAAGCTCACTGGGTGACCTTGGGCCAGCCGCAATCTCTCAGCCTAACCTACCTCACATGGTAGGTTAGGTCATGTACGCCACCTGTCAGGGACTGGGAAGAGGAGGAATGGTGGAGACCACATCCTCAACCTGACCCTTCCAGAGAAGAAGACAGTTTAGAATTACAACAGGGGTTTGAGGGAGGTCATAGCTCAGAGGCAGATGAGGGGGAAAGTTAGGAAATCATGGGAGAGAAGGAGGAGGAGGAGGAGGAGGAGGAGGAGGTAGCACCAGGAGGGCAACAGCTGATGGACACAGTGTCTTTAGAAAGAATTCCAGACCCCACATCTCCCAGAAACTCTTGAAAGTAGGAGAGCAAAGAGCTCAAAGACAGAGGGCACTTCTCAGCATCTTTAGGAGAGATGTTGTCATGGTCCTGTCTATGGGCAATTGAAGTCCCGGCTGAAGACATCGGGACCGGGGGCAAGATGGTGGGGTGGGAGCAGGGACAAGAGTCCAGAAGCCAGGGGTCCAAGGATCAGGAAGCAAGAAGCCAAATGCAGCAAACAGAAAACATATTGCTGTGGCAAAGAGCCGAAGGGAAATGCTGACCTAATATCCCTTCCCGGCTTTTGCCACCAGGTACAGTGAGTTACCAAGCGGCCTCACCTGTGCAGTTGCACCTTGCCTCTCCAGAACAAACTTAGGAAGGCCCCAGTCCTGCGAAGCCCTACTGGTCACAGGGCCTGGCTCCTGCATGCACTCCTGAGAGACGTTGAGGTTGACGAATGAGGAAGTGGAAGATATGGTGGGTGGGTGTGTTTGTGTGGAGATTCACTTGAGACAATGCTGTTATCCAAGAGGCTGGGTTCTGTAGCCTCTCTCTGTAAATATGGAATAAAAAGCGGACGGTAAGAACATTCCTTGTCTTTGTAAGTTCCTGGGCAACCAGCCGTGGGAATCGCTGGCAGCAGCCTGACACCACCTTGAGCTCCTTAGAGGAAAAAGGAGGTATTTAAATGTAATAAATATAATGTAAGGATTCTGACTACAGCCACGAACTTTTCTCAGTTTGAGCACAGTGTGACATTAGTGTAGAAAGGGGGGGAAATACATTGACTCTCTAATGACACTGACATGTGGCCAAAGATGCAGCCAGCCAGCTCCAAAATCCCTCTTTAAAACATCCAGTGAAACAGCAACTAAGCCATTCTAAAAGTTAAGCTCACTAGAAAGGGAATTCCTTCCTAAAAAAGTCACTTTCCCATGACCTTGAATGGGCCACTGTTAGGAATTTCAACACCATTGCTTTTCAGGGAGTTGAACTAGACGACCCTCGGGTTCCTTCCAATTCTACAATTCAATCCTTCTATGGTTCTTTATCTACATCACAAGTATAATTGCCATGAAAAGCTGAAGTGTTCTCAACTGCCTGATTTGTGTTTTATTCCTAGGCTGTTTTATGGCACATGCAAAATTATCTGCTCCTGCCATGAACTATGAATTATTGTGCTAACATATGCACTAAAGGGAGGCTGTTTCTCATAAGTGGCATGCACATGAATCATTCTCCAGAGACATTTATCTGCCAAAAGTAAGAGGTTCGATGATCAGGGCACCTGGAAGCCGGCACCAGTTTGCTTCTCCCATTGCATATTTCACCTGGTGACATGATCTCTTTACTGATGTAAATACAACATCACTACGCAAGTGAATAAAAGTAATATATAAAACTTTGGTGCCATTCACCGGGAGGGTTTTTATGGTCCGATTTAATTCCTCCAAACATTTTCCTCCTTTGGAGATCGTTCAGGAGGGAAAATAGCAAATACTCAATTTTGGCACCAGAAAAGTTGCTAAAATTGTTTATGTGTGATGAATGTGCACTAAGAGGTAATAGGAAGCTTTATAGCCTCTGATATACCATACAGAAGAAGTCAGGTTTTACATTTTGTAGCCTTGTGCAAAGATTACCATCAGCTCTAAACTAAAGGTCACTCTGCTGGGCATTTTCTGATCCATTAGTGTACTAACAAGTTGCTTTTCGAAGTTTGTACCTTCAGAGAATGTGTTCCACATCAGCTTGTCTGGAGAAATGCCCTTGTATAAGTTTCTAAGTTAAGATTCAGAGAACCATACAACAAATTCTGTTTATGTAAGGAGTGATGATATTACTGAAATCTGTAATTACTTGGCTGAGCAAATGAATTTGCCCGACTCAAACTTTAGAGCCATAGGGACCAAATGTTATTGCTCTCTAAGTCCTCCCATACTTTGGAAGAGGAGATGAGATTCTGCTCATGGGCAAATTACTTCAGAAGAGCCATGCTGGATAAGCCCAAATGTCTAACTCAGGGTTGGGAAACCACCAACCAGTGGGCCTACTGAGGCCTCCCAGTCCTCCCCATTTAGCTAAGTCACACCCACCTGTCCTAGACCTGACATCATAGATGAAGTCAAGTGTAGGGATAATATGTGTACATATTATGGCAACAATGTACACAAAGCAGTGTGAATACTCTGGTACAATGCTGATAGCAACAATACCAGACCCTCTAAGTGTCCCTATTTTTCATCTCGATTTCTGATTTGATCCTGGAATGTCCTGCTTTTCTTTAGGACATCCCTGCTTTCATTATAGAAATGTTGGAGGGTATGGCTAGGTAAAGGTAAAGGAAAAGGGATCCCTGACCATTAGGTCCAGCCACAGACAACTCTGGGGTTGCGGTGCTCACCTCATTTTAATGGCCGAGGGAGCCGGCGTACAGCTTCCGCGTCATGTGGCCAGCATGACTAAGCCGCTTCTGGTGAACCAGAGCAGTGCATGGAAATGCCATTTACCTTCCCGCTGGAGCGGTACCTATTTATCTACTTGCACTGCATGCTTTCGAACTGCTAGGTGGGCAGGAGGAGGGTATGGCTAGGATGATGCCCCTATTTTCCTCGGAGAAATGTTGGAGGGTATAGAGTTATATGACCCCTGAGCCAAGGTGATACGTAACTATACAACCTCTAGAAGACATCTGAAGGCAGCCTTGTATACGGAAGTTTTTAAAATGCTTAATTATGTTCTTATGTATGTTGGAAACCATCCAGAGTGACTGGGCAACCCAGTCCAATGGATGGGGAATGATGATGATGATGATGATAATGATGGTGATGGAAGGGCCATCCCTATTTTCATCGGAGAAATGTTGGAGGGTATGCAATACTAATTCATTTCTATTTGAATTGATTTTTCCAGCAATGCTGCAGAAACATGAGGTTGGGCCGAGTACATTGTCTAACATGCCATTTTAAGTTTTGAGAGCATCAGTTTCAGTTTCCAGACACTGTTGACTATAGAGAAGCCAGGCTTGTGGCTTTGAAAAGCTGTGATCCCAAGAGTGCTTATTTGTGGGAGAAGAGGCTTCATGGCTTCAGCCTGTGCACACAGGCCTTGATCCATCCATTCCTTGTTCACATTTATGATAGTGCTGCCACTCCACTGCATAACAGAAGAGCCCTTGAAGGAAATTTTCGGAAGGAAGGATGCAATGCCAATCTCTTCTCAGAAACAAAAAAGTGTGTGTGTGTGTGTGTGTGTGTGTGTGTGTGTGTGAATGTGTCTGTGTGTAGGCTCATGGAGAATTGGCCTCCACAGTCACTTACAAACTGATTGTTAAAACCGTGTTTATGGAAGACAATCTTACTCAGCTACGAGTGATTGCCAAAGAAGAAGATGGAAAGAGAATTATCAAGGAAGCAGACCAAGGTCTGTTCTGCAATTCTCTCCATCTGCTGCTTTTTGTGGGAGAGGGATAACATTCTAAGAAATATTAGAGTGGCATTGACTTACCTTAATTTTAGGAAACTTCCAAACAACATGATCATTGAGCATGCACCCACAGCTTTTTAAACACATACTTATTTTTTATACAAGAACTTCTTTTATCAGATGAATGAAGCAAAAACAAAAGGGTGTTGGTTATTACCTACGCATGCATTCAGTACAGAGGGGCTTGCATGTGTCTTTGTGCAGAATGTGTTTTACAAGGTAATATTAAAAGAGAAAGGTGCACTGCTTGAAAACAGAGATACTATATTTGAATCAGTCATCTAGGAATGATCTCCTGCTGTTTCCACTTGAAGGTGATTTTTTCCTCTCTGCTTAAATATTTTGTGCAGTTGTCAGTTTTAAAGGTACCGTATCAAATAATAAGCAGGGTAATTAAATTGCAATGTTTGACTGTGTCTCAGGATAGCCTGCTCTTGAAATCCAAAATTGGGATACCTAGGCAGGGCCTGTTTGGGAGTTCCTTGGGGGGTCAGGGGGGTGAAGCTGAGAGCCAGTCCACAGTTGCACCCAGAAGTGGGGCAACAATTTGGGATGGGTCTGGAATAAAGTTGGATAGGTTTGGGCAAATCTGGAGTAGAGTCCACTGTCAATTTTTTCTATTTATATCAGCTGTATAGCCTAGCACTAGGGGCATGGATAGATCTTAGGATTCACCTTGTATCTGTATCTGTGTGTCTTACAACATTCTGATCCGTTTCTGAGTCACTCCAGGCACTCTCCCACCTGAAATTTGACTCTGGAGCTGCTCTGTATAAAATAAAGACCTGTGTTTTCCCCATTCACTATAATGGCTGGAGAGTGGGCTCTAACTTTCCCCACATTGGGCCAAACTTGGTGAAAGCTTAATACACAATATGATGTTGAGTCTTCAAGTATTGCAATCATTTTCCATCCCTACAAATGGAGATGTGCAAAATATTCCCAGTATTTGCCTTGCTTGAAAAGCGACATTGATGGCTCAGGCTATCATCTATCTATCTATCTATCATCTATCTATCTATCTATCTATCAATCATCATCTCTCTCTCTCTCTCTCATCTATCTATCTATCTATCATCTATCTATCTATCATCTATCTATCTATCTATCTATCATCTATCTATCATCTCTCTCTCTCTTTCTCTCTCTCATCTATCTATCATCTATCTATCTATCTATCTATCTATCTATCTATCATCTATCTCTATCATCTATCTATCTATCTATCTATCTATCATCTATCTCTATCATCTATCTATCTATCTATCATCTATCTATCTATCTATCTATCATCTATCTATCTATCTATCTAATCTATCTATCATCTATCTATCTATCTATCTAATCTATCTATCTATCTATCTATCATCATCTATCTATCTATCTATCTATCTATCATCTATCTATATCATCTATCTATCATCTATATCTATCTGTCTGGCTTTCCGTCTGTCTGTCTGTTTGTCTGTCTGTCCATCTATCTGTCTGTCTATCATCTATCTATCTATCTATCTATCTATCTATCTATCTAATCTATCTATCTATCTATCTATCTATCTATCTATCTATCATCTATCTATCTATCAATCATCTATATCTATCTATCTATCTATCATCATCATCTATCTATCTATCTATCTATCATCTATCTATCATCTATCTATCTATCTATCTATCTATCTATATCATCTATCTATCATCTATATCTATCTGTCTGGCTTTCCGTCTGTCTGTCTGTCTGTCTGTCTGTCTGTCCATCTATCTGTCTATCTATCATCTATCTATATCTATCTATCTATCTATCTATCTATCTATCTATCTATCTATCATCTATCATCTATCTATCTATCTATCTATCATCATCATCTCTCTCTCTCTCTCATCTATCTATCTATCATCTCTCTCTCTCTCTCATCTATCTATCTATCTATCATCTATCTCTATCATCTATCTATCTATCTATCATCTATCTATCTATCTATCTATCTATCATCTATCTATCTATCTATCTATCTAATCTATCTATCTATCATCTATCTATCTATCATCTATCTATCTATCTATCTAATCTATCTATCTATCATCTATCTATCTATCTATCTATCATCTATCATCTATCTATCTATCATCTATCTATCTATCTATCTATCTATCTATCATCTATCTATCTATCTATCTAATCTATCTATCATCTATCTATCATCTATCTATCTATCTATCTAATCTATCTATCATCTATCTATCATCTATCTATCTATCTATCTATCTATCTATCATCTATCTATCATCTATATCTATCTGTCTGGCTTTCCGTCTGTCTGTCTGTCTGTCCATCTATCTGTCTGTCTATCATCTATCTATATCTATCTATCTATCTATCTATCATCTATCTATCATCTATCATCTATCATCTATCATCTATCTATCTATCTATCTATATCTATCTATCATCTATCTATCTATCTACCTATCATCTATCATCTATCTATCTATCATCTATCATCTATCTATCGATCATCTATCTATCTATCTATCTATCTATCATCTATCTATCTATCTATCTATCTAATCTATCTATCATCTATCTATCATCTATCTATCTATCTAATCTATCTATCATCTATCTATCATCTATCTATCTATCTATCTATCTATCATCTATCTATCATCTATATCTATCTGTCTGGCTTTCCGTCTGTCTGTCTGTCTGTCTGTCTGTCTGTCTGTCCATCTATCTGTCTGTCTATCATCTATCTATCTATATCTATCTATCTATCTATCTATCTATCTATCTATCATCTATCTATCATCTATCATCTATCATCTATCTATCTATCAATCTATCTATATCTATCTATCATCTATCTATCTATCTATCTACCTATCATCTATCATCTATCTATCTATCTATCTATCTATATCTATCTATCTATCTATCTATCATCTCTCTCTCTCTCTCTCTCTCTCTCTCTCACACACACACACACACACACACATCTATCTATCATCTATCTATCTATCTATCTATCTATCTATCTATCTATCTATCATCTATCTATCTATCTATCATCTATCTATCTATCTATCTATCATCTATCATCTATCTATCTAATCTCTCTATCTATCTATCTATCTATCTATCCGTCTATCTATCCATCTATCTATCTATCTATCTATCATCTATCCAGATAGGCCTTCAGCAACTTGGTGCTCTCCAGAGGTTTTAGACTACAACTTTCATCTGCCCTCCCATCCCAGTGTGGATGACTGGACTACTGAGCATTCTGTAAAATGGGATCAACACATCTTGTTTAAGAAGCATTTTCTTCCTTGGAATCCAAATGGTGCTTTTGTACTCATGGTGGGGTTTTTGATTCAGCAGAGGTGTTTGGAGCAGGGGAGGCATTTATTTTTTTTGCTGATTCTCTTTGCCCCCTGAAGCCCCAGATGGCCCTTCAAATAAACTCTGGAAAACTGGAGGATTTTTCAGAACATTGTGGGAAAGTGTGAGATTGTGGTACGCAGGGGATGTCTCCTTTGCTGGATCAAAAGCCATTTGGCGAGTACAAAGAACATCCAATAGATTCCACCCTTTATTTATTTCCTTCCCTCTCTCTCATAGAGCTACAATAAGCGTTCAGAAAGCTGTTGGTGCATGAGCATCTACACTTGGGTTTTCATTTCTTTCTGCAGCAAAGCTCCTTTTACAGAAAAGTTTTCCTTCTTTACAGCAGCAGCAGCATTCCAGCTATCTCTTAGTGAAATTCCCACTACAGGAATAAACACCATTTGGTTCTGTTTCTCAGAGCCTTTATTACAGTGGTACCTCAGGTTTCAGACGCTTCAGGTTACAGACTCCGCTAACCCAGAAATAGTACCTCGGGTTAAGAACTTTGCTTCAGGATGAGAACAGAAATCATGTGGCGGCAGCGCGGCGGCAGCGGGAGGCCCCATTAGCTAAAGTGGTACCTCAGGTTAAAAACAGTTTTAGGTTAAGAATGGACCTCCGGAACGAATTAAGTTCTTAACCCGAGGTACAACTGTATTTACAAAACTTTACACTGGCCATTGTAAAGTAAAGTAAAGTAAAGTAAAGTAAAGTAAAGTAAAGTAAAGTAAAGTAATAAAATAATAAAAAAGCAACACCACCTTTTTCTCTTTTAGCCATCAGGCCAGAGACCTAATGCTTACTCATTCACTAATCATTTACACTGACCCTGACTTAGTTGAGCACGTGGCCTCATAAGGACACCTGTTTCTGGGGAAATTTTCCTAGCAACTTGTTCAAGACCACTTTCAAGTTTCTTCTAGAATATTCCAACGGGGTGTGTGTGTGAGGGCGCTTATCCATGTTTGCTAAAAAACAACTTTTGCTTGCAAATGCTTTGCAAATCATCATCGACATGAATAATGGTTATGTTTCTTGCTGCTGCTACAAGCTAAGAAGGCTGCCATTCTGGAATTTGTTCTTCTAGCACCCCACAACGATGAGTTCCAAAGGCAAAGTGTTTAGTTTTCTTTCAAAAATCGGGCAGGGGGAATTCTCTGAAAAGCACTTAAATAACCAGCTGTGTAATTCTCAATCTAACCCACCAGTTATGAGGATTCTGTTAACGTTCTCTACATACAATTCATGACTTTAGAGATCTCTCTCATATCTCTTCTTCCCAGCACACACAAAAACACATACAGTACACACTTTAAAATCCCACACCAGACTGATGGCACTACTGTGATCTTTTGCTTCCATGTTGCAGCATATTTTCCAATGGTGTGTTTTCTAGCTCAGCTGCTAAAGTAAATGCATGCAAAGCAATCAAATATTGATTCTAAGTGAATGATCGGGTAGCATTATGGAGAGCAAAGCCTTCATGACCCATGCTTCAATATGACAGAAAACCTTTTCAGCCTCCCCCCCCCTTACAGTAGAAGGATTGTTTCTACCTGATGATATGAGAAATCCAGATCAAGCCTAACAAAAGACAGCGATATTTAGGTATTTCTTGGTATTAGTGCTGTACTTTAAGATAATCTTGGACTAACGCAGTGACTTTCATTCCGTACGTTTCCAACTCACCTTATGGCCAAATTTCGTTTCACTGCACACACAGTCAAGTGAATGCAAGGATCAAACTTAAGACTTCATTCCTAATCACACTTACTAAGGAGCAAGTCCCATTGAATTTACTGAGATGCATTCCTGGAAAAATATGCTGAGTTTGCACAGCTCAGTTCATCCTTTCAGGCAGTCACTGGGGAGCTTGCGTTAGGCTGAAGAAATGGAGCAGTAAACTGCTAATTATAATTTATTATTATGTTATTTGCACTTAAGCATTTTTACCCTGATTTTCTATGAAATTGAGAGAGGTGGATATTCTCCATAGGAGAATGGCATCATTTTCTGTTCTGCTCTGCGTTCATTGCATGCAGCTCTGTTTCTCTTCTGCTGCAGTTCACTTTCTGGCAAAAGCTACTTCATTCATCTCACTAACCACATGTGAGAAATTTACATAGATGATTACATAATTCATTACTTACATTACAGTATGTTTCTGAGCACAATTCAAAGTGTTGGTGCTGACCTTTGAAGCCCTAAACGGTCTCGGTCCTGTATACTTGAAGGAGCGTCTCCACCCCCATCGTTCTGCCCGGACACTGAGGTCCAGCGCCGAGGGCCTTCTGGCAGTTCCCTTGCTGCGAGAAGCCAAGTTACAGGGAACCAGGCAGAGGGCCTTCTTGGTAGTGGCGTCTGCCCTGTGGAACGCCCTCCCAGCAGATGTCAAGGCAATAAACAACTATTTGACTTTAAAAGACAACTGAAGGCGGCCCCGTTTAGGGAAATTTTTAATATCTGATGCTGTATTGTTTTTAATATTTGGTTGGAAGCAGCCCAGAGTGGCTGGGGTTTTTTTTTTTAAATTATTATTATTATTATTATTATTATTATTATTATTATATTTTATTGTCATTCCATCATTCCACTCCATTCATTTGAATGCAAAGGGGAGGGAGAACACAATCTATTATTACATATTGTTTGCAGGCAAAGCAACAGCAATACCCATCATATTCACTGCATTGATTTCTGTTCTGGGTAGGGAACAAATAAGCCAACATGGGCAATTTCTGATCATGTTCTTTGGCCTCCTTGGATGTAGCTTAGTGGTAGGACACTTGTCCTGTATCTAAAGGAGTCACCAACATCTCTAGACAGGCTGCTAGGAAAGATTCCTGCCTGGAGAGTCAGCTGAAATAAACAACTATCTGACTTTCAGAAGACATCTGGAGGCAGCCCTGTTTGGGGAAGTTTTTAATGGTTGATGTTTTGCTGTGTTTTTAATATTTTGTTGGGAGCCGCCCAGAGTGGCTGGGGAAACTCAGCCAGATGGGCGGGGTATATAAGTAAGTAAGTAAGTAAGTAAGTAAGTAAGTAAGTTGGTTATACAAGCAGTACCAAGCTAGATAGCCACAGACCCACAGTTTATTGACAGGTTCCTGTGTTCCTAAAATACAGGTAGTCAACATGGTGCATTTGGGATGTTGTACAGTGGTACCTCGGGTTACATGCGCTTCAGGTTACAGACTCTGCTAACCCAGAAATAGTACCTCGGGTTAAGAACTTTGCTTCAGGATTTGAACAGAAATTCCATCAGCAGTGCAGCAGCAGTGGGAGGCCCCATTAGCTAAAGTGGTACCTCAGGTTAAGAACAGTTTCAGGTTAAGAACGGACCTCCAGAACGAATAAAGTACGTAACCAGAGGTAACACTGTACTACAAATATCACCAACTCCAGCCTTTATGATCAATGCTGGGGGATGAGGATGTTTGTAGTGCAACAGGATCTGGAGGGTACCACATTGTCTACCCCTGCTCTAAAATATGAAAACACACAATGAAAAAAGTACAATCACTAAACAGAGTTTAGAGCAACACCACCATTTACAGAAGCAACATCCAGTGAACATGAAAATTCACCACCCCATTCATTGGTGGCAAATATGGCAGTCCATTTCTGTGATTTTGATTTTATTTTTTTTGCAGGGTGTTAAATCCTCCATGGTTGAGCCAAGCAGTGTTTCCCCTTTGTTTCCTTGCTTGGTTTTTACATTTGGAGTATAAATCTGGGCTGCACAGCCTTCAGAACCAATGTGATGTAGCGGTTAAAATCTTGGATAGAGACCTGGGGGACCCAAGTTCAAATCAACAGCCATGTTGTGGGTGACCTTGGGCTTCTCACTCTGTCTCAGCCTAACCTACACCACAAGGTTGTTGTGGGGATTATATAGGGCATGGAAAACCATGTGGGCTGGTGTGGAAGAGTCCCAACTGTGAGATGGAGAGGTCTGGAGAGACACATTTCACCTCTGGGCCTGAGTTTCCTTGTCCTAATCGAATGCATTCCGAAGCTATGGGGCCACCACTGTAAAAGCTCTTCCTCTTGGTACTACACAACACTCCTCGGTTACAATTCTGAATATATAGTCATCTCTGTATAATGCTGCCTCACTTATTATGGAAAAAAGTAAGGCCAGTTCTGGTCAGCCCAGAGGAAACTATTAGACTAAATAATATACATTTTGGGGCATCAACTAAGCAACTGAATGCAGAAAGAAGGGAAAATAGAAATCCTGGAGATAATGTTTTATTGAATAGAGTCTCGAGTGCTGAAAAATAGCCTTGACACTTCCCAAGTCTTGCTAAAATCCCAATCTTGAGAAACTTGGAAAATAAGAGGTTGCCTTGAGCAAGGGCTATTGTTCAGAATATAAGGTTAACCAAGACAAAATAGAGGTCAGAGTAATGGCCTCACACTTAATGACAGAAGCTTTCAATCCCACCGAAAACCTTTCAGACAAGAAATTAATAGCTGGAGGGACAATGCATTGGGAGGAATGTTAAACTTTTTGGGTCCAAGCAAATACGTTCTTTTAAAATGCCTCCTTTTGACCTGCAGCTAAGAAAGTGAGGATTTCTGAGCAGAGATTGCAGTGTAATTATTTGTGAAAGGCTTCAATGAGAGAGAGTGGGTGGCTATCTGAGATTAATAAGGTGGCCAACCAATCAATACTTTTCTGATAAGACCACTAAAAATCATGGTCTGCTGCATAAGCCCCACCTAGTTCAGCACTCTGCTGCAACGATCCTCAAACAGATGCCCATTGGAAACTCCCCTTGACCTTCTGACCTATTCTTCATGCTAGGGACGACCATCTTGGCTGTCACTCCTGGAAGACCTGCTCAGTGCCTTAAAGGCCTTTTTTCTAACTTGCCTGGGAAGGTGGGGCCCTGACTGACTCCAGCTACAAAAGCTGAGGCAACTTTGGGTTGGGGTATTGTTTTGGGGTTTTGTTGCTGTTCTTGATATTAATACTGTGCATCTTTATTATAATTTATGTGGAGATTGTTCAGTTTGGTAGTGTCCTTTTTGATGTGTTTATGACTGCTTTTGTTACATTTGTAATTATGTATTTTTTAGGTTGTAAGCCGCCTTGAGCATGGCTTTAACTATGGAAAAGTGGCATACAAATAATTGTTATCATTATTATTTATTTAATCAATATATCACCTTATACCCGCAGGTCTCATGATGTACCGTATGTATCCATGACGTAGCATCCAGCCAGGTAAGGTAGGAAAAGACACACCCATTTGTCTCTATGGCAACAGAGTTCATTCTTCAGACATGTAAATGGAAGTACAGTGGTACCTCGGGTTACATACTCTTCAGGTTACATACGCTTCAGGTTACAGACTCTGTTAACTCAGAAATATTACCTCGGGTTAATAACTTTGCTTCAGGATGAGAACAGAAATTGTGCTCTGGTGGCGTGGCTGCAGCAGGAGGCCCCATTAGCTAAAGTGGTGCTTCAGGTTAAGAACAGTTTCAGGTTAAGAACAGACCTCCGGAATGAATTAAGTACTTAACCCAAGGTACCACTGTGTTTAACTGGCTAGCTAAGCCCATTGCCTTAACAAAGGAACTGGTTTGGCTGGTTCAGCCAATTTCCTCTTATAGATTCTAACCTAACAGAGACAGGATTACAGGTTTGGGAGGGACCCACAAATATAGGAGTATGATCTTGGCTTGATGCAGAGTAGAAAACTCAACATTAAACTCTATATCTATGTTCTGGTGGGTGCTCAGTGCTGAGGCCAGTGTGCCACATGCTGTGCTGACCCTGGAGAGATCCCAGTCCTATACTGGGCTGGTGAGTCCAGTTCACCATCTAGCTGTGCTGTAGACCTCTGCCTTGATGTCCCCAAGGCACCAGCAAGGTTGATACCCTGTGAGTTCCTCCTGCCTTCACCACCCATCAGCCATTGGGCCTCTGTCGATCTCTGGCCTCCATGGTCCTCTTCCCCACAACTCTCACATCAAGCAAGCATCCACTCTGGGAAGTTGTGGCAACCATGAATGCCTCAGCTCCCCTTCTTACAAAGCCCTTGGCTGCTGCAAGGAGACTCACCACCTGGATCTTAGCTTTATTGGTCACAGGTGGTGAGTCAGGTGCTCTTAGCCTTGCACTCTCACACACAGGCCTGCCCAGCTATTCTGCTCTCTTAATCATCCTCCTGGCCCTCAGAGACAGCAGGGGTCCTGTTCCTTCAGGGTCCTAGCTCCCACTGTGTTGAAGGGCTGTGTGACCTCCAGGTATTGTATGATGACTTGTGGCTCTCCTGCTGGCCTTTTGTCCACCAGCTCCTCCCGGTGTTCAATGGGATTGCTGAGGTATCCTGAGGTCTCCTGACTCCCAGTAGCCACTGGTGTCCTCTACCAGGGCATTCTCCTCCTGCCACTCTTGATGCCCCTGCTACTCTGTGACCCTCTATCAACCTTATTCTGCATTCTGGAGCTTATTCCAAAGGATTATAGGCTCTCTGACTACAACACAGACCTACTGAAATATTTGAATGGGTGTTCAGAAATAGTCTGAAATGTCTGGATTATTTCCAGGTCGCCTTTGTTAAACCTCGGCCAGTGCCTTTGATTTATTTGTTTGAAATCTGGTATACACCCCTACCCAAAGTCTTCATCTAAATCTCCAGCAACGAATCCAGTTATTCTGGAGTGCCAGCAACAGTGATAGGATACAGGGGCTTTTTTATATATATAAAAAAAACCCCATTCATTTCATATTTACCCGTTTGCAAAGCTGAGAGCAACTGAACTGACCCCAACTTTAACATTCAATCTCGGCTGTTTAAAAGTGGTTTTGGGACTTCCGGGTTAGCGCCATCGGCTAATGGCGGATTCCCTCCGAGCTCCGGAGGGAATCGGCTCCGCAGGATCCGGGTCTTGCCGCTGCGGCGATGCGGGGACCCTCAGAAATCACAGGCGCTGAAGCCTGTGAACTTGGTGACTCGGCGGGCACCATTTGCGCCCCCCGACCCGCGAAGGAGCCTTTTTAAAGGCTTTGGAACGGGGGACGGGGTGAGCGGCGCGGTGCTGAGAGTCGACTGCTTCTCCTGCGGAGTGAAGCCGCATGCCATGGTCGGAGAGCGCTGACTTCTTCTTGTGAACAATTGGACTCTAAAAGCAACAACCCGTGAGTAATATGGAAATTGGATTTGTAAAGAATTTTTTTTTTTTTGAATTAGGCACGATCGGGGAAGGCGCAAACAGGAAGTCCGTCTCCCCGTCTTATAAATAATCTAAAGCAAGGACTAGCTAACTAAGGTCGAGAGAATTTCTTCTTCTTTATTGGGTAAATGATATTAATTTCACGATTTGGCAGTAAAAGTAATTTCACTGGAGGATAAGAGCTAATTTTGAGAGCTGAAGTGCCACCCCCCCGGACCCGGGAGTGATCCGCGAGAGAGCCTGTTGAGGAGATATAGAAGAGTTTGACAGCTGTCAAATTAGCTGTCAAGGAGGAAAAAGAGAACTTTGTTTCTGCTATCTCTGCTGGATATATTTGCTACAATTTGGTTATATTTTGTTGAAAACAAGGAAGAACTGATACAAACTAACTTGACTTTTGGATTTGAACTGGAAGGAAGATAAAGTAACCAAAATCCCTCTAGAGGGGATTTTGGGACATTACAAGAATGGCTGAAGGAGGAAAAATTCAAGCTAAATTGGACAGAGTGTTTCTTCTCTTGGGAAAGTTACAAGGCCAAATTGATGTTTTGGCTACAAATGTTGCAACTCTGGACTTAACAGTAAACAAATCCATTGAATTTGATAAGGACTCGACTCATGAAGTCCATGCAGCTGGACAAGAAGAGAAACTTGAAAGATTTGAGAGTGTGGAGAAAGAGATATATGTTGTTTCTGAGGAAAAGGAAGGAGGAGATGTAATGTTGCAGATGACAAAGGAGAGCCAGAGGCCTGACATGATGGCTACAAACGAAAATAAGTACTGGATGATGAAAAACTGTTTTGAATTGAAGATTGAAGAATGGAGAGATCTCCTTATGTGGAGATCTGAAGACCTATGGATTACAAATTTGATTAAGGTGAAAGTTGGAGCTTTTGGGACATTTGGACTTAAAAGGAGTAAGAAACAAGATTCAGGCTCCACTTTTAAGTATGGAGGTCTGGCTGGAAGAAATATGGACCCTATCGGGACAGAGCTTCTCCGAGATCTGGTGTTTAATATCAAGGACTACCAAAAAAACCGGCAGAGAGGAATTGAGAGAGAATTAAGAGCCTCGGACGTGAGGTCTCCAGGCTGATAGTAGACTAAGACTGATGGACATTTGTTGGGGATTGAAACCGGGAAAGGGTGGGGTGGGGTTTGGGAATCCAAAGGGTGCAGAATTATAATCTGTTTTTTTTATTTTGTTTTGTTATTAGTATGAAAATTGGGGAATTCCTGGAAGGGAATTTGGGTCGACTTTAGAAAAAAGTTTTAAGAATGAGTACTGATGTTTAAATACTGATGTTTATAAGTTAAAATTGTTTTTTTTAAAAAAATGAATTAAATATAAAAAGGTCAAAAATTGGGGACAAGAACTTGTTGAATTAACAATGTGAATTGGAATATAAGAAGAGGAGGTGTGGGGAAGTCAGGGAAATATGTTATTGAAAATAAGGATTGTAAACTTTATGTGTTTTTAACTTTTTTCTTTTTTTTCTTTTTGATTTTTTAATGTATAAAGGTGGAAAAACTCAATAAATATCTTTTTTTAAAAAAGTGGTTTTGGAAACCTTTTGTTACATTGCATATGAAGACTGTTATGTACAAAGCATTTCATGGGGTGTATATTCTAAGAGGCTATTGATCTAGAGCTGTGGCTAAGGAGAGGGAAATATTATGGTGATTTAAAATATAGGATTTTTAATAATAAGGTTTTCATGGCTGTCTTCAAAGCTATTATTATCCCAGCCAGTCTTTTACATCACAACCCAATTTCTGCCCTTAGATTGCTCTTTTGCTCTATTCATGGGAGTTACTATGTGAGTGAGTAAACCAATATTATAGCTTTTTCACGAATGTTTTCAGAAGTGCCTCTCCTTTTTGAAAGTCTGTTGACTCATCTGTTCTGTCCTACTTGCCCTTGCTCTCCATCTCACTTGCCCTCACTGGTTATGAGATAATGTGGAATGATAGATCCCATGAACTTCGCTGTTGCCTGTGTGACATTGCTGATGAAAGCACAGACCTGGTTATTTCTGAATTCCTCTTTTTTATCATGATGTTTTTACTGTTTTATTATCTTTAACGTTGTCTCTGTGGACCGCATAGAAAATTCTAAGGTGAGGATGGTGGGGGTTGCGAGAGAAAAAGGGGAGCTGGCAAAATCACCTCCTTTCCATTTCCAGCAGCAGATACCTGCACTAGATCAAAAACTCTTCTGTAAGTACAATTGCATCAGTTGGATCCTACCCTCTGTGATGGAATGAAGGTGTGGTGAATATTTACTTCTGCTCCACTTTGTTCATTACCCAGGTGAGGGAACACCTTTTAAATATACCACAGAACCAAGGAAATTCCCATATAGAGGAGGGACCCAGCATTTATTGTAGCTGCTGCAATAAGAAGGAGCTCAGCCTAAGGTGGTTGGGTTCTAGCTGAGAAGAAATCTGCCACAAGGAGAATTGGAACAAGGGTATTATAGGCAAAGCACACAAAGAGTCGTAAAACATCTAACCATTCTTAAAACATAAACATCCCTCTACATACATCAAGAAAGGCCATGGGATGTTAAATACGCATGGCTTCATACTGATATCAGCTTCCTTGGAACAACTGGTGTGAAATGTCACACTTCTATCACCATTCCCCTGGCAACCAGGCCTTTGGTTAGGCTGTTGACATTCCTTCCTCTATCTTACTTCCCTTGCGTCTCCCATCTCCCAGGAATCTTCAGGAATAGCTGACTTTACCCTCTGGTGCTAACTCAAAATAACATCCTAGAGGGCCATTTGTGGCACATTCAAGTTTAGATAGGATCTCTTGTTTATGGCCCACAGGATCCTCACACAGAAATCAAACCTTTCCCACTCTGTCTAAAAAGTTAAAGGCTATTAAAAGTGAAATACTGAAACATTGTTAAAATAAAAAAATATACGGCTTGGGTCTCTAATTCGCATATCAAAGGGATGCCCATAATGCTCTTTCATCATTCAAAGCCCATTGCTGGCCCAGGCCTGTATGAATGAAGCCAGTTGTTGGGAATTTGTTTTCTGGCAGTTATCGTTTTGCTCAGTTCTTTCTTTGTTTCAAACAGGGATACCGAATGGATTCTGGGTCTTCTCTGGATGCGCCCCAAGGATGGAACTGTTTCTAAGCTAAGCCCAAGCCTATGTACATGTCACCATAATCTTTCCTATGAAATGTGGACATCCATCATAATTTCTAATCACCCATGCAAATTGCCTTCCCAGCTAAGTAAGTGAAAATTATATTCACCTCATGTTTTCAGCACAACAACAACCTACTCCACTGTTCCAAGCTATGACAAGCAATTTAATCATGGTAGTTATAAATGGACTTAACTCCACTTTGGCGGAAAGAGGCTATTAATGCAAGTTATTACTGCCCCAAAGCATTTGAGTGCAGAGGTTAGTCAAAACAAGTGTCAAGTTAAGCTTTTCACCCAGAGACAAAATAATGACCTATATTCAGACTTCTTCCTCTTCTTTTTTTAAAATGACATCGATGAAAAGAGTAAAACCCTAGGTTCGAATGACATCTAATCATGATAGACTGGAGAAGAGACAGTGAATTAACCAAAGAGACATGCTGTTTCAGCCATGATCAAATTAGAAAATAGTTCAACTAGTGTACAAATTCCTAATGAAATATTTTCTCCCCAGCAAATTGGAAAGCAACTGATTTTGTTCAAAGGGAAGTTTAAAGGAAAAAGTTGGCATTTTTTGGATGGGATTCTATCGCATCCCAGCAGATGCAGGTTGCAGAATGATAGCTGGTTGGAAGGCATTGCACAACAGAACGGCTTCCCCGAGAGAAGGAAAGCGCTATGGAAATGCATTGGAAAGTGTGGGATAACTTTTTAGCTTAGAGAAAAGGTCAGTGACACGGCAGAAGTTTATACAATTATTGTTATGTACTGAGTTGAATAGGATCCAAAGTGCAGCAGTCTGATTGGTCCTAGAACAATAGGATTCAGAATACAGCAGTCTGATTGGTCCTAGAACAATAGGATCCAGAATGCAGCAGTCTGATTGGTCCACAGGAGCCACCCAATCCAGCTCCAGGTGGAAGTGAATCTACAACCTGATTGGCCTACAGGAGAATCCTGGAAATAGCCAATCACGTGGGGCCCATTGTGTAAATAATGTATATAAAGCAGACATTCTGGGGGAACTTCCACTCCTCCTCACCACTATGAGCTGAATAAAGAGCATGAAATCCACTCTCGACTCTGAGTATATTTCAATTATAAAGGACCAGGTGCGCAGTCTGGGAGTTATTTTGGACTCACATCTGTCCATGGAGGCTCGGAAATTCAAAGTGTTGGTCAGTTCTTTGTCCAGGGCAGCTGTCTATCAGCTCCATCTGGATCGCCAGCTGAGACCCTACCTGCCTACACATTGTCTCACCAGGGTGGCACATGCTCTGGTTATCTCCTGCTTGGACCACTGCAATGCACTCTGTGTGGGACTACCTTTGACGGTGACTGAGGATGGAAACTACAACCAATCCAGAATGCAGCAGCTAGACTGGCGAGTGGAAGCAGCCACCAGGACCATATGACACTGGTCCTAAAGGATCTACACTGGCTCCCAGTCTGTTTCCGAGCACAATTCAAAGTGTTGGTGTTGACATTTAAAGTCCTCAATGGCCTGGGCCGTGTATACCTGAAGGAGCATCTCCACCAGGCAGAGGCCTTCTCTGCAGTGGCGCCCGCCCTGTGGAACACCCTCCCATCAGATGTCAAATGGATAGAGAGCTTTGTGAATTTTAAGAGACACCTGAAGGCCGCCCTGTTCAGGGAAGTTATTAGTGTGTGATGTTGTGTTGTATTTTTATTATTTTTTGTTGGAAGCTGCCCAGAGTGGCTAGGGCAACCCAGTCAGATGGGTGGCATATAAACAACAACAACAACAACAACAACAACAACAACAACAACAACAACAACCTAATTATTTGTATTATTCATGGCATGGAGAAAGGGGACAGAGAATAGTTTTCCTCCTTCTCTCCTCACACGTGAATTTGTGAACATTCAATGTAGCTGAATGTTGGAAGATTCAGGACTATTGAAATAAAATACTTCTTTGCTCAGCCCATAGTTAAACTATGGAACTATGACTTCCAACTTTTATTGCTTTAAGGAAGATTGGAGAAATCCATGGAGGATAAAGCTAACACAAAGCAATAAATGGTGAATGCAACACCCCCTCTCCACTGCCAATCATGGTTTGTTTTTCTCAATGGTGAAATTTCCTCCAAACAACTGGGCCAGGATGATGATGATGATCTCAGATGAAAATTCTGGAGATTGTATATAGATGAGGATGCATATTCATGAAATGTTTAATTAATAAAAAAATTATCAAGCTGCTCTCAATATATTTATGTTATTTTATTTTATTTTAAAATCTGAACATCGTAAACAGAAGTAAGGCTCAGCTGGAATTCCGACCAGCAGTCAAGGAGGAAATGTGTTGTGTTTGCCTCCAACAACCTTAATTCAATAATATTCCGAGAGCTTGAAATTCCCAAAGGGGGCCTGCTGCATGAAAAAGAATAATAATTCATTAATTCTGCAGCTCAAAAATCAATACAGGAAACCCAACTGAACTAGAAAGCATATACCATAAGTCAAATTATCATCATTATGGATTACTCATTTTCATTTATTTTATTTTATGAGAATTCAAATAAGCCACTTTGAGGCAAATGCCTTTTGTTTTGTGTGAGGCTGAAATACGATTGGAAAGGATATCAGAAACAAAATTATTATTATTATTATTATTATTATTATTATTATTATTATTATTATTATTTCAGGGGTTGAGAACTGGGGTTGATGTCTCCTCCTTTTTCCCATCACTGGAATATTTTTGGGGCCTTGATAAATAAGAGGCAGTTGAAGCCATAACTGGGCATGACTGATAAGCAGGGATGGCAGCAACAGGCGATGAGTCCCACCTTGTTATTTCCCAACGGAGGCTTTATGTAGACACAGGCCAAATTCAGACTACAGTGGTACCTCAGGTTACATACGCTTCAGGTTACAGGTGCTTCAGGTTACAGACTCCGCTAACCCAGAAATAGTACCTCGGGTTAAGAACTTTGCTTCAGGATGAGAACAGAAATTGCACAGCGGTGGCGTGGCGGCAGCGGGAGGCCCCATTAGCTAAAGTGGTGCTTCAGGTTAAGAACAGTTTCAGGTTAAGAACGGACCTCCGGAACATTGCAACAAGAATAAGACGAGCAATGATGTCAGCAACGGAGTTCAAATTGTAAACATCGAAGGAACGATAATAAACAGTAGTGACATTTGAATTGAATTTTTAAAACCTTAAAAGTCGAAACCTGGTCATAAATATAAGCACCAATTCTGTGAATTGGCCATATTTCCACTGTTATTTGTAGCACAATACTACTTATAATGTCATATTTTTATAAATTGCTTTCTGGTCATTGACCGTATTAAAGATATTTGATTTGATTTACTTAACCCGAGGTACCACTGTATAGGTTTTAAGCATCATCATGCCACTTTAAACAACTATGGCTTCCTCCACAGAATCCTGGGAGCTGAAGTTTGTCAAGGGTGCTGGGAGTTGTAAGAAGGCCGCTGTTTGCCTCATAGAGTTCCCTGGGAAGAGGAGTTGATTGTTATACCACTCTGGGAACTGTAGTTCTGTGAGGGAGGTCGGGGTCTCCTGACAACTCTCAGCACCCTTAACAAACTACAGCTCCCAGAAGATGTTAGCGACTGCAGAGCGCTCTCCTCGCTCAGCCTGTTAACCTCAGGGTTTGAGGGCAGAATCCGAGACCAGGGAGAAGAGTTGGTGGAAGAAGATTGGAGGAAATTTAAAACTTATTTACAGAAGTATTGTAAAATGTATGAATGCTGATGACATTGAATTAAAATGAAGGGGTTCTAGTAATAAGAGATAAAAATTTGAAATTTGGGAGGTAAAATAAATAAGGATAAAGTAGTAGGATACGAATTTGCTGAACTAATTGTTAAAAAGGGATATAAAAAAGGGAGGCGTGAGGAAGTCAGGAAAATAAGTTAATTGAAGATGAATAATTGGAAAAGAGTGATTTGTGTTTTTCTTATTTTACTTTTTGAGTGTTGATTGTCTCTTTTTTGTTTTCTTGTTAAATGTTTGCATTTTATGTATCGTGAAAGTTTGTATTGTTGTGTTTTATATTTTCTTTGTGTTTTTATTGTTTTACTTTTCTATTGTTAAACTTAATAAAATATTATTTTTTTAAAAAACAAAAAACCTCAGGGTTTGAGAAAGGTGACATGTCCACCTTGGGAAGGTGTGTCTCCATTGCAGCGATGGCAAACAATGAAATTTGCAAAAAAGCTTGCTTTTCCTTCGCATATCAAAAGATAATTGGACAGTGCATTATCAAGCTTTGTATCTCTGCTCTGTGTTCCTGTACTTATTACGCAGGGCCCACTTCACAGCTTTTATGAAGAGATTGCCTGTTTTAACAATACGGAAGGCTTTGGATCAATAATTTAAAACTGTTTCCAGACCCTTGATCGCCTTCGTTGTCCTGCTCTGCACTCATTCCAGATGGCAACATCCTTCTTAAATTGTGGTGCCCAGAACTGGGCACAGTATTCCAGGTGTGATCTCATAGAACTGTAGAGTTGGAAGGGATCCTGGGGGGAATCCAGTCCAACCCCCTGCAATGCAGGAATCTCAACTTGATCATACATGACAGATGGCTACCCAACCTCTGCTTAACAGACTTAACAGACTCTGCTTAACCTCTGCTTAGTTTAGTCCTGTGACTAAAGCTTACTGTTATGATCTTCAATCATTAGCATGCTGTTGTCAGAGGCAGTATGCTTTTGAATTCCAGTTGCGTGTCGAGGTCCCCAAACCACCCCTCAAATAAATCACAACTCACACATAATTTTTGTTTAAGGTTTTTGGCATAATTTTGGCCACAACTTTATTATACATAGCTCTGAGTGGTTGCTTAGGCATTGGTTAAGACTATCTGTCCCCCCCGCCTGGGGACAGTACTGACATCCGAACTCCGTCGAATGCCAGTAAGAGAAAACAAATATTGGGGCGCAAAAGAGCTGAGTCACAGGCCCTCAGTGCTCCCCCGCATGCTTCCTGGGGCTTGTCGGCCCTAGTCCCTCTCCAGGGATTTGGACGAAATCGTGGCAAGCCCCTGGATTCCTTTTACAGAATTCCCTTCCGCAGCAAGCATTGGAGAGGCAGGCACAGCCAATCCTTACCCCTCCTCCAACCAATTGATAACCAATGCCTAACTGCCAACCTTTCAAGTTGTGACGATTTACTACGCAGTAGGCAAAAACCAAATGGCCCAGCCAATCGGCCAGATGGACAAAATTCCTACCAGGCCCCTGCCCCAACGGCAGACGACCCCATGACAGGCATAGCAAGGTCAAGCAAAATCTCCAAACTGAGGGCAGGTGGGCGGGTGATCCGGCTCACGCAGCGAAAGAGAAAGCACCAAGCTGCGTTCTGAGAATTTAAACCATTCGGTCCCTCCCACCAAATTTGCAACAAGTAAATTCCCCCAGCAACACATCCAACCCATTAAATGCCAAGGTGATAAAATATCACCCTACCTAGCAACAGAGGGTTGACTCAGCAGACCCCACCACAACACGTGCTCTCATTTAAGGAGAACACGCTTTGCTCAAAACTACAAGGGGGGCGGGGGGAGGTTACTGTTGTATCCAGGTGTTGGTGTCTAGGGAGCCAAAGAAAAATGCTTGAGGTTCCAGCCCTGGCCTATGGGCCTGTGATTCACCAATTTTCCCTCTAAAACATCGGGTTGTGTCCTTAAATTCTAAGACACAAGATTCTAAGACACAAGTTTTATTTACATAGCTTGCTGGTGATATAGTGCAATGGAACCTCACTGTTACATGTTGCTGCACCTTGTTTGAAGAGGAAAATAAGCTCCTGTGGTCTTTTTATTGCTTGTAATTAAAGCAGACACACAAATAACTTCTATACACTTGTCAAGTCCATATGGTGATAAAAAGAAGCATTTTGTATAATTAGAACTAGGGATGAGTTGAAACAGTTTTTCAGGAATGTTTTTTTGACAGTGTCAAAAACCACCTGCCTTTAAAAACAGCTTTGTGACGTTCCTTGAGAAATATTTGCCTATTTGTTTGTATTATTCCGGCTTCCTTTCTGTCTCGGTTTGGTAGCACATGCCTTCAGTGATGCTCTCATATCTGTAGCACTGTGAGTTCATCATCTTCAGTTTGCGATTCCTAATTGGCCAGGATCGCACAGAAACTTGAGATTCCATTATGTTCACTCTGTGATTCTTTATTGGCTGGGTCTCAAGGGGTCAGCAAACTTTTTCAGCAGGGGGCCAGTCCACTGTCCCTCAGACCTTTCTTGAAAAAGGAAAAAAAGAAGGAATGAATTCCTATGCCCCACAAATAACCCAGAGATGCATTTTAAATAAAAGGACACATTCTACTCATAACAAAATAAAAAAATTCCTTCCAGTAGCACCTTAGAGACCAACTAACCTTCCAGCATACACACACACACACACACACACACACACACACACAAAACATAATAAAACATTAAATATATATATTTTTTAATTTCCCTATACTGAAGGATTGCCTTCAGATGGCTCAAGGGTTGGATAACACCACACCCTCCAACATTTCTCCAATGAAAATAGGGACATCCTAAAGAAAAGCTGGACATTCCAGGATCAAATCAGAAATTGGGACAGCTTCTCTAAATTAGGGTCGTCCCTGGAAAATAGGGATACTTGGAGCCTCTGCCCTTAAAAGATTACCCAGGCCATACTCTCAAGCCATGGATATATAGAGAGTTTCTCTGATAGGAGCCGGAGACTTTGCTTAGTGTGCCAAAATGCAATGTTATAGAGAAGACAGGAAATGTTAGAAACTGTGATCATGGCAGGTGATCACTTAATGCCCTCTCTGTCTCGTTTTCAGCAGCTTGTTGTGCATTTAACATTGCACAAGCGATGCAACCTTTGATCTCTACCAGCCAGCTTGAGCTTAAGGCAATATGCACAAAATGAGCCTTATGCTTTGCCAATGCGAATCTGCATGAAGAAACTGCAGCAGGAAGAACCCGCCACCCAGGGATTGATGGACAGGAAGCTTGTTTTCCTATGGAGCAGCGCCAGTTGCGTCTGTGTACAACAAACAAGACTGTCGATCAGAAGCGGTCCGGGCTGGATGACATGACAAATAGTTGAGGCAAAGCTTTCATTATTCATAACGCGATGGTGAATTATTAATTGTGTCTCGGCGAGTGGACCGCGGAGAGGACTGGAAATCGTGCCGTAAAAGGTTTCAGAGAAGGACAAAAAAAGAGAGGAGAAATAACTATTGTTATCTTTTGGACGCGTGTATTTTAAGATGGCTTGCTGCTTGCTGCGAGTTGATCCAAGGCCATGGCTCTCCACCGCAAGAATTCTGGGAGCTGTAGTTTGTTGATGGTCTATTCTCTTTTCTCCACCCCAAGCTACAATTCTCAGACTAGTTTACCCATTACTCCCTCTTTGCAAGTAACTGGGAATTGTAGCTCTGTGAGAGGGACCAGGGGTCTCCTTTGGCCTTCCAGATGTTGTTCTTTTTCTTTTTGAATACTTTGTATTTGTGTTTTTTAAATGTTTTTGTTTCAACATGGTATAATTTTAATTCATTTACAAATGAGGAAGCACATGGTCAGGCAGCTGCACAGTCTGTGAAAATATACTCAGCCAGGTGTATGAGATATATATATATATATAATCACACACCTGACTGAATATACCTTCACATTTATTAAGACAAACTGGGAAAAGAGACCACAGAAAGTAATGCTATTATAGTTCTTTCTATTCCTCTGTGAAGCCTGCACATGGACATTTAAGTTTGACAGTTTAATTGTTTACACAAGGAAGTATTGTAATACAAGTAACATGCCACTTTCTAGTGTGTGCTAGGAGGGCAATGACGGATTTGTGATGGGGGAAGCCCCCTATTCAACAAATGCTGTGGTGGGTTTGCTGTCCAGCACAGAAGGGGTTAAAAGGGATGTGGGTGGTGCTGTGGGTTAAACCACAGAGCCTAGGACTTGCCAATCAAAAGGTCAGCGGTTCGGACGGGGTGAGCTCCCGTTGCTCGGTCCCAGCTCCTGCCAACCTAGCAGTTTGAAAGCAAGTAGATAAATAGGTACCGCTCCAGCGGGAAGGTAAACGGCGTTTCCATGTGCTGCTCTGTTTCGCCAGAAGCGGCTTAGTCATGCTGGCCACAGGACCTGGAAGCTGTACATTGGCTCCCTTGGCCAATAAAGCGAGATGAGCGCCACAACCCCAGAGTCGGTCACGACTGGACCTAATGTTCAGGGGTCCCTATTCCTTTACCTTAGAGGAGCGGTTTAGCAAATGCCATTCATAGGAATCAGGGAAAGAGAGCTGTGAACTAAGGAGGACCTCCCTGTCATCCTTTTCAGCCTGAGCTAACACATCCTCAGGTGTATTCAGCAAAACCTGCGGTCTCTACCTGCATTGTTCGCTTTGCTCTCGTGGATGGAGAGTCTTTAGGAGGTACAATGTCCTTAAAGAGACAGAGAGTCGGGTCTTTGTTCTGTCGTCAGAGATGCTGGCAGGAGATGAAAGACGCAGTTGGTCTGAGAGATGAGCGGATTGCATTAAATAGCTGGGCAGGTAGTGAGTGGGCAGGGATCAATTTCCAGAGCCGGCTGGAAACATGAAAAGAGGCTCCATCGGTGGAGGATGTCTGGAGTGTGAAATGCTTTGTGACTAATTCCATATATGGATACTGACAGGAGAAGAAAGACTCTGCGGGTCTGAGGGATGAGCAAAACTCCCCCTGTCCGTTTCTTTACTGTTCTGAGTATTCACTCTCTGCTCGGCTCCTCCTAAACGCCAGTTGAACCAGGAGCAATTTCTCAAATTGATGGTGGGATTGGAGCATGCTCAGTTTGCCACAGCTTTCCTTCATCAACATCTTTGCTCCCTCCTCCTGAGGCTCCATATGCTTTTTAAAAGAAGAAGCAATATTTATGTTTATATGACTGCATGAATGATTCTCCCCCCCCTCTCTCTCTCCCTCTGTATGAATCTAACAATTTCAGTTTTTATCAGTTTCTCCTTTCCCCAGTCAAGTTGAGTTTGCCACACATCCACATGACTTTGAGACTTTAAAAAAACAAACAAAGCTCCCCCGAAATTCCTAATTTTTAATTTTTTATTGGCATTTTATTTACAACATAACATAAACCCCACCTCCCCAATACACAAATCCACCCTCATTAAACGCAAACATAACATACAATGAGCATAACATACAACAATACAAACAACCAAATAAGAGACTTCCTTTATTCTGTATCTAGCCTCCTTATTTACTTCTTATAAACTGTTTCCTTTATGAATAATTATTAAGATTTTTCTAATTATAACTTAAATATCCACAAAGTCTCCTGAAATTCCATCCGTCTCTTAGCACGCCTTTCTCCTGATTGTGAATATTTTTGCAAACAATTTCTCCTGACCGAATGCATTTCTGAATGTTATTTTCACCAACATATTTATACACAACTTCTCCTAGTATTTGCATCATTCTACACATTCTTTTTGTCAAAGAATTAAATACAGAATTTGGAGAAGTGCAAATTCCCAAGGGCAGCTGTGCTTCAGTTCAGGCACTGTTTCAAGTATTGAGTTACTTAAGTCCGTTGGTTTCAATTGGGTCTGCTCTATGAACAATATTGGATATCCCCCATTATAGCTATGTGTCAATTTAAATGATCATTAAAATCAGTGTGTAGCACAACTTCAAAAGGTGTTTTTTTTAAAAGGAATCAGAGCATCAGAAACATGCACGCATATGCCTGAACATTTCTTTGCTGAAATGAGAATGTGTGTGTGTGTGTGTGTGTGTGTGTGTGTGTGTGTATATATATATATATATATATATATATATTACAATGTCTGTGAAGCCTATGAGTTTAAAAAGCAGAGCTCCAGAGAGAAGCACACTGTTATGAATTCTTTCCATTGCAGTACCAGTATATTGAAAAAAAAATGAAAGGTTTTCCATGACAGAAAGCTTTGTATGTAGAATTTGCTAGCCCATTGCACGTTATCGGGGATTCAAGATATAAGTGAAAATCACGGGTCTATTTCCTTCTGAAATAGTAAATCCTTCAAAAACTATACTTTCGCCGCAGAAAAATATCTCATTAAACTGCACATATATTGCTGACATTAACAGTATCTGCTCCCAGTTAAAGTGATACTCAAAGCCACTTTTTTGCATTTATATGATACATAATGTCAGGCAGAATGAATGTTTTCCATCCATGAACTGCCAATTTCCCCCTATCAGTGGGGAAAATCCTAATGGAAAATTTCCCTTTCTCTCTCTTGAAATGCAGGTGGGATGGATGGATGGATGGATGGATAAATAAATAAATAAATAAATAAACCCACCCCTTTCTGATCAACTCAAATTATTTCTCTCCTTTCCATAACTCTTTGTACACGATGCTAGAGGACTTTCTATTGAAATGGCTGTCGATTTCACTTGTGAATTACAACTAGTCTCATACACTATGTTATATACTATTGTGTGTGTGTGTGTGTGTACATGAGTAGAATCAAGACTATGTATAAAACTTGACCATTGTATCCTTTCAGCAGACATAATGGAGAGTGTGCACAGATGAACATCATCATTGGACGACTGTATATACTGTGTGGTCCATGTGTAGAGCTTCCAAACGATGCAAGTGAACATGTAGAATAGCTGCTTGTTGATAGGCATTAAATGAATTGCATGGTCAGTATGCATCTGTGTTAGAGCTGAGCACTGGCCACATGGTTCAACCTGTATCTATAGCTTTGGAAACATCTCAGTCTGTTTCAGAGCTGTGTGCTTTTCCTGTTCATCTTGTTATTTGGTGCTGAATTAGATATGTAAAGAAGCTGCTCCCTTCCCCCATTTCCTATAACAAAGGATATAAAAATGATTATATAGATTTTCCCTTTTCACAGAAGTGAGTGGAATTTGCAGGCACAGAAGACCTTCCAGAATGGATTAAGCTGACCAAATTGAATGAAGTGGTTTTCATGCAGGACAACCTTTCAATTTAGATTTTCTTACATTTTGGTTTTAAAGAAAACGTCTCTTTTATTTTCTACCAGACTTGTGTCGCTTCTGAGGGGACAAAGCCACCAAATTCCAGAATGCTAGTTTCAGTTGAAACTTTACTATTTTGGGGTGGGTACAATAAGAGTCATGCAGTGGTGATGGGAAAAGGGTCAAGGATTCCCAGGAAAAACTGGGGTTTGGAAAATGTCACATGTACCCTCAGAAAGGATTCTGCTACTGTCAAGGTGGGTGGGTGGGGTCCTCTAAGAGAAAACACACACTGTCTTGAAAAAGAACCCCCCTCCCAAAATGACAGAAATACTTCCACAGCTGGCCCAGATATTTGTTACCTTTTCATTTCACATGTGAAGTTGATCAGACTGGTTGTTGAAGATATTTTTTCAGCACTGGTGATTGGACAGCGTCCTCTTGAGTACAGTAGTCTAGTTTAGAAGGACAAGAATAGACTGCATATCGCGTCCAGTTTTGTCATCCAACACTTCACTGACACTTCCAGCTTAACAGCATTTGCCTCCTGAGGCACCTGCTTCACTCTGGCCAATTATAGGGCCGGCCCTACATGGGCCCAGCATTCTTGGAAACTCAGCCAACTCCCCAATCAGGAGCCTAACTCATGACAATGACCAAATGCCAAGTGACATGGATGGAGCCAATCCATTTAGCAGTACAGCCGTGCTCTGGGGGGTTTCAGTGACTTACATTTGGGTGGTGGCATCTGTCTATCTCAAGAGTCAATGGAGTGTGCCTCTGGAGCACACGACTGGACAGTGAATATGGAGATCCTGGGCTGCCTAACAAGACCCCTCTCTTGGCCTGCCTAATGTGGTCCATCTGGGATGTTGTTGTTGTTGTTTAGTCATTTAGTCATGTCTGACTCTTCGTGACCCCATGGACCAGAGCACGCCAGGCACTTCTGACTTCCACTGCCTCCCGCAGTTTGGTCAAACTCATGCTGGTAGCTTCGAGAACACTGTCCCACCATCTTGTCCTCTGTTGTCCCCTTCTCCTTGTGCCCTCAGTCTTTCCCAATATCAGGGTCTTTTCCAGGGAATCTTCTCTTCTCATGAGGTGGCCAAAATATTGGAGCCTCAGCTTCACGATCTGTCCTTTCAGTGAGCACTCAGGGCTGATTTCCTTAAGAATGGATAGGTTTGATCTTCTTGCAGTCCATGGGACTCTCAAGAGTCTCCTCCAGCACCACAATTCAAAAGCATCAAATTATGGTGCTGGAGGAGACTCTTGAGAGTCCCATGAACTGCAAGAAGATCAAACCTATCCATTCTTAAGGAAATCTGGGATCTTCTTCTGTTATTAAGGACAACTTGCTCAAGAACCCCTCTCCGCCTTCCAAAAAAAATGGCACCAACACAGTGGGAAAAGGGGTTGCTTGCATTTGGCTACCTAATGTGTCTGGGCATTTTGTTTTGAGATAGCTTCTCTGCTGAAAGCATTGACCGTTGCTGTGCTGTCCACCCCAGCTTTGCAGAAGACTGCAGCCCTAAATCAAACGTGGAGCTTTCCATTTTAAGTATCCTTCCCTGCCGAAAAGAAAAAGAAGGGGAAAAGGACAATTGCTCCTCCACCCCCACGGTCTTGCAATCCTCCTGGACATCTGTGCAAGATGCATCCACCCCCATGTCAGAGGAATGAGTGCCATCTGGACATCAGAGTCCAAGGCAATCTGTGAGTAATGAGGTCATGCCTCAGGAGTGAAATGTGGCACGCAAAGCATGCCATTTTTATAATTTACTTATTTACTGTTTGGTCTAGTTCTCGCTGAGGTGTGTAGGCCAGCCTGAACCAGATCACCCAGCTGAAAGCCCTTTCATACAGGAAGAAAAAAGCCCCTCCAAATAGAAAACAAGATGTCAGCGAGACCTCTGGTTTCTGCTTCAAAAGGCCAAATAAGAGTCTAAGCACCTGACAGGCAGGGACGGGGGTCTAAAGAATATTCCCTCGCTGGAGGAAAACGTCACTAAATAAGGCAAAGAGTGTAAGATGAACGTTCTATTTAAGCAGTTCATTGCGTAGTCAGGCTCATTGCACCATCGGGCAGGTGCTGATTCCACAGTAGAGACCACTGCTGCAAACTCCACGGGGCCGGCCTGACTGTGTGACATACTGAGCCATGTGCCTCAAGAGGAGGATGAGGGAGAGGTGCATACCCACTCCATCCACTGCCTACAGGGCTGCCCACTGCCACCATGCCTGTGCCTGGCTGACTCACTGATGGGATGGTCACCACTATACCTGATTGAGCAGCAGGGACCACTGCCTAACCCAGGCATAGGCAAACTCAGCCCTCCAGATGCTTTGGGACTACAACCCCCATCATCCCTAGCTAACAGGACCAGTGGTCAGGGATGATGGGAATTGTAGTCTCAAAACGTCTGGAGGGCCGAGTTTGCCTATGCATGGCCTAACCTGCTGCCAGCTGCACTCACCCATCCATTGCCTACAGGGTGACCAACTGCAACCATGGAACTATGGAACTCTCTCTTCCAGGAGGCAGTGATGACCACTGATGTGGATGGCTTTTGAAGAGGATTGGACAGATTCATGGAGGAGAACGCCATCGATAGCTACTTGCCATTGTAGATGTGCTGTCTCCACAGTTGGAGGCAGTCATGGTTCCAAATGTCAGTTGCTGGAAACCACAGAGGGGTTCTCTTATGCTCACGTTCTGCTCCTTGGTTTCCCACAGGCGTCTGCTTGGCCCCTTTAAGAACAGGATACTGGACTAGAAGAGTCATAGGCCTGATCTACAACGCCTTCAGATCTACATCTGAAGACATCTGAAGGCAGCCTTGTTTAGGGAAGTTTTTAATGTTTGAAGTTTTATTCTGATTTTAATGCTCCGTTGTAAGCCACTCAGAGTGGCTGGGGAAACCCAGACAGATGGGTGGGGTATAAATAAATTATTATTATTATTATTATTATTATTATTATTAGGCAATTCTAATGTTCTTATGTGGCCTGACATGCTTCCCTCCTGCAAAGAATGGAAAAAGCACTCCATAGGGTTCCCTGCTTAAGGAAGGGGCTATGGGCGAGGGTCACCCAGAGAGTGCCTGTACTAAATTTGTTTTACAATTTAAAATACTCATTTTACATCCTTAAGATATCAATGACTTCCCTTTTCTCTTTCCATTTTTTCATTTTACATATCGTAAATCCCTGCATATTTTACAAAAACTGTACCATTCAGTATTCTATTAATTGCATCCATCAAAACTTGTTTACACTGTTGAATTTATCTTAATGCTGCCAGCATTTTCAGCTGCAAACAATTATTTCCCATCTATTCAATAAACATTTTCCAATCTTCTTGTTCTCTTATTCTGTATCTTAGGTCCGCAAGCTGCGCATATTCTGTCAACTTAAGTTGCCATTCTTCTTTAGTCGGGACCTTGCTCGTTTTCCATTTGGGGGCTAACAAAACACGGGCCACAGTAGTTGCATACATAAATAACCTTTTTTTGACACCTGGGAATTTCACTCTGAATTATCCCCAACGGAAAGGACTCAGGGGGAGGGGGGTTTGAAAGTACTTTGAAACATTTTTTTCCAATTCATTATGGATCATTTCCCAGAGAGCAGCAAATTTCTGTTTAATATCACTTGAACAAATAAGGGAAAGTTAGCCTAAAATATGGGAGTTACTTGCCTTATTCATTTAAACAGCTTTTAAACATTTGCTCTCGCAGCCAGGCCCTATCTGGGTGAACTAGTCCTAGGTGTTTAACTTTGGCGGTTTCATCAGGCAGCAGTTTGTTGGTGTAGATATTTAACACAAGTCCCACAAGACCAATGAGTACCGTCGTACCTTGGATCCCAAACGCCTTGGTACTCAGACATTTTGGCTCCCGAACGCCGCAAACCCAGAAGTGAGTGTTCTGGTTTGCAAATGTTCTTTGGAACCCAAACATCTGACAGGGATTCCGTGGCTTCCGATTGGCTGAAGGAGCTTCCTGCAGCCAATCAGAAGCCATGCTTTGGTTTCTGAACATTTAGGAAGTCAAATGGACTTCCGGAACAGATTCCGTTCAACTTCCAAGGTATGACTGTAGTCCCTCAGCACCACCTTCTGGGTAGGAACTGAGACCAAACAACTAGAGTGTTGTGCCCCCAATTCTCAGCCTGGATTGTCTATACAGAGCAATACTGTGGCTGATATACTCTCAAAACTTACTGGAAGATCCAGGAAGTGTAACAGTCCCTGTCTCTGTCACCCAGGATCATCCATCAGAGATTCCAGTGCAGTTTCTGTTACAAAACCAGGCCTGATAGCATATTTAGATGGCTCCAGATACACAAAATATGCATTCTGTTTTTCATATCAATCCTGGCTGGCATGCCTCACACCTGCAGAGATGGTTGTGCGTTGAGGTCCCCAAGACACCCCCCAACGAAAAACACAATTGACACTTAATTTTTGTTTAAGGTTTTGGCATAATTTTGGCCACAACTTTTTTTAAATTACAGCAATGTGAGTGGTTGCTTAGGCATTGGTAGCACTATCTGACCCCGCATGGGGACAGCTCTGACATTCACACCCCCCACGAAGTCAGAAAGGGTAAGTCACCTGGGGAGAGAGACAGGACTGGGAACCATGCCTCACCTCTCCCCAGAATGCTCCCAGGGGCTTGCGTGGCCCTAGCCCCTTACCAGGGGGTTTCAAACAAAAGCATGGGGAGCCCCTGGGTTCCTTCAACAGAAAACCCTTGCAGCAGCAGCAGCATTTTGGAGGGGCAGGCACAGCCAAATCCATACCCCTTCACCAACCAATTCCCACACCAATGCCTAACCGCAACCTTACAAGTTGTGATGATTTGCTACGCAGTAGGCAAAAACCAAATGGCACACACTAATCAGCCAAATGGACAAAATTCCTACCGGGCCCCTGCCTCAAAGCAGACGACCCCATGACAGGCATAGCAAGGTCAAGCAAACAGCCTAAAATTAGGGAAGGGAGGGCGGGTGATCCGAAGCACGCAGCGAAAAGAGGAAGTTCGTCCCTGCATGCATTGTATTTAACAAATAGAGCTGTCAATCAATAAATGGCAATATATAAATCTCCCCAGTAACAGCCCGCCCCTGCTTAAAGATAGCCAAACTCTTTTGCCCAGCAACAGTGAGGTGTCTTGTCATCCCCAAATGCAACCCGTGCTCTCCATGAGGGAGAACACGCTTTGTACAACAACTTCTATTTCTTCTTGCACCAATTGCATTTTTTTTTCATTCATAAAATTTACCCAGGATTCTAAAAATATGGCTGGAGGCAATTCCTCCTCCCTCCAGAATGAGTAATTAGTCCTTTGTGCTGCCTGAAGTGAAGGCACTTGTGGGGTGGGGATTGGATGTTTTTAATATTGTGCTATCTGGTAATACCTGCCCGTTTTTCTAAAAGAAAACAAAACCATGGGAAAAGGTTCACTCAATAAAATATCCAACCAACTATCAATATGATTGTGAGGGGAATTGATTCATGACTCAGGCATGTCTTCAGCGGCACATGAATCATGTCATTCACCAAGGATAATCATGCCGTCAACACATCCTACCTTACAGTATTTCCATAAAATAATAATAATGGGAAAAACCCTCTTTGCATTAAAAACAGATACAGGTTTTATTTATTTTTGTCCTGGTGCAAAATGAATCAATTTCAACGTATCAAAATTCTTGAGGAATAGACAGACAGACAGATAGAAGCTTGGAGTTTTGGTTCATCATGCCTCCATTTAAGCAAGATTTGTAGTTTACACTTATTTCAAGCACAGCAAGACTGACATTTTTTGTGGGGAAGTTTTTAAAGGACTCTGAGATTCAAGGTTAGGTGGAGAAAAACCATTTATCATGTTTTATCACAAACAGAAAAGAGCACCCAGGAGACAGGAAGGGTGTGTATGTTATATACTCCCAGCATAAAAGTAGAGGGGAAATTCTAGTCCGTCATGATTAGAAAGGAAGGAGATGGCACAGAATACAAATAGACATTTGCACCACCATCTTTTCTGCAGCTTCCAAACCCCTTGCATGTTTATATCAGCAAACACTGTAACCCTTTAGATCAGGGACAACCAATGTTGTGCCTGCTAGATGTTGCTAACTACAAATCCCATCATCCCGGATCACTGTTCATGCTGGGTAGGGATGATGGGAACTGTAGTCTAAAGACACCTGCAAGGGCATCTGTATGTTGGCTAACTCTGCTTTAGACCATAGGGAGAAACCAATGATAGAACCCTGATTTGGTGTTACACAGTGGCTTGGCTTTACCCACGTCCAAGATTGTGTTGTTGTTGTTTAGTCGTTTAGTCGTGTCAGACTCTTCGTGAAGGCACAAAGATAGACTGCATATCCCGTCCAGTTTTGTCATCCAACACTTCACTGACACTTCCAGCTTAACAGCACTTGCCTCCTGAGGCACCTGCTTCACTCTGGCCAATTATAGGGCCAGCCCTACATGGGCGCAGCATCCTTGGAAACTCAGCCAACTCCCCAATCAGGAACCTAACTCATGAAAATGACCAAATCCCATGTGACATGGATGGAGCCAATCCATTTAGCAGTACAGCAGTGCTCTGGGGGGTTTCAGTGACTTACATTTGGGTGGTGGCATCTGTCTATCTCAAGAATCAATGGAGTGTGCCTCTGGGGCACACGTCTGGACAGTGAATATGGAGATCCTGGGCTGCCTAACAAGACCCCTCTCTTGGCCTGCCTGATGTGGTCCAGCTGGGATGTTGTTGTTGTTGTTTAGTCGTTTAGTCATGTCTGACTCTTCGTGACCCCATGGAGCAGAGCACGCCAGGCACTTCTGTCTTCCACTGCCTCCTGCAGTTTGGTCAAACTCATGCTGATAGCTCTGAGAACACCATCCATCCATCTCGTCCTCTGTCGTCCCCTTCTCCTTGCGCCCTCCATCTTTCCCAACATCAGGGTCTTTTCCAGGGAGTCTTCTCTTCTCATGAGGTGGCCAAAGTATTGGAGTCTCAGCTTCAGGATCTGTCCTTCCAGTGAGCACTCAGGGCTGATTTCCTTAAGAATGGAATGTCTAAGATTATTTCCATCTTTTTTGTCCCACTGTGATCTGCTGGATCGTTATGTCATGCAGAAGTCAGTGGCAGAGTTGAAGCTTCATATAAGGTGTCTCTAGAATCGAAGGGGAAGGGTCATTTAGCAACAAAATAAACCTTTGAGGTCCATGGCCCAAAGAGCTGCATAGACAGGTATTTGCTGGTCCCATCACATTTTTTGTAGGTGTACAAAGAGTATCACATCCTGGTATCAATGTCAGCCCATCTGAAGCTGTACATCCTGGGTGCCAAGCTATGGTGAGGGCCTGCCCTTTCTCCTTTGTTGGTCTAGGTTTCTCACATAGCCATGCCCCAAGATGGGGTTACCAACCCTTTTGGATCAGTGGGCAAGTATAATTCAATTTAATGTAATTATTTATTACATTTATATCTCACCTCTCCTCCAAGGAGCTCAAGGTGGTGTAGACACTTCTCCTTCTCTGCAGCATTTTATCCTTACAACAAACCTGTGAGGTAGATAAGGCTGGTCCTGTAGCCTTCTTAGACTTTACCGACTGGTGGGGTCTGCGTTGCTCCCAGGAGGGAGAAAGGAAGTCAAATGACACCGAGGTTGACTCAGAGAAAGAGTTTATTCTGCTCTCCGGATAGCAGAAGGCACTTGCGTGATCAGTTCACAGCAAGTCCCAAGAAATGAGAGATTCCATGCAGTATATATATCCTCCAGGCTCCCTCCCCCCCTTCTCCAGGAATCCAGCCACATAAGCTTATACATGTAAGTTGACATCACAGATGTTCCTGCTCCTGTACTCTTGACCATAAAAGGGTGCTCCTGTTCCTGTATTCCTTATCTTGGGGTAAGAAGGTCACCAACTCTAAGAGTACTCCTGGCACCGTTCCCGAGGGGCTGACAAGGTCTGTGCGTCATTGTGGTCAGGATGTAAGATAAGACCCAGATGTCTCATCCCTTCTTCACTTTGGAACTGGCAAGGCCATTCATTAGGCGTCACGGACTGATAAAGGAGAGAGCTTTGTTTATACAGCTGTGTTCTTGTTATGTGTTTGCTCAAGTGCTCAAGTTAATGGTTTTTAGCTAATGCACCCTTGGAGAAGGAAAAATATGGATTTGGGGGCCCGTTTCAGACTGCCTGCACAGTCAGATTTTAGATTCTGGAAACCCATTCCTTCAGTCCAAGGTCACATCCATAGCTCAGGGGGGACTTGAACACTGGTCTCCTGGCCCGACGCTCTAACCCTAACACCATCCTGTGGTGTAATTTGAAATCTGAAAGGGTGTTGTGGGCTCCAGTCACAAAGCGGCTGCCTTGGGCCCATGGCATAGCATGAGATGGCTGCCGTAGGGTTGGGTGGGGCACAACACAAACTTAGAGAGAGTCCTAATGGTGCCATCTCCCTGCTGAAAGGGTTGGGCTCTGAGAGTCTTTGTTGCTTCTCTCCCATAGAATTTCTCATGCTTACCATGGAAAATCAGCTCTGTCCTGCCGGTCCTGATTGTGGAAATAGAACAGTTAAAAGATCCCCAAACCCTGTGTTATGTACTGAGTTGAACTGGATCCAGAATGCAGCAGTCTGATTGGTCCTAGAACAATAGGATCCAGAATGCAGCAGTCTGATTGGTCCTCAGGAGCCACCCAATCCAGCTCCAGGTGGAAGGGAATCCGCAACCTGATTGGCCTATAGGAGAATCCCGGAATTAGCCAATCACGTGGGGCCCATTGTGTAAATAATGTATATAAGGCAGACATTCTGGGGGAAATTCCATTCCTCTTCACCACTATGAGCTGAATAAAGAGCATGAAATCCACTCTCGACTCCAAGTATATTTCACCCTGTTTTTTCCTGATGCCACTGCAACTGGTTCTCTTTTGGTTTCCTGATGAACCTGATGAGATTCTACAGCAGTCACCTCTCTCTGCTGATCCCTTCCAGGCTCAATATTGCTAACCTTTGTTGAGTTGTCTCCAGGCCATCTAAGCTGGTGAAATCGAACTGGACCAAAAAACAGACTTACCAGAATCTAGTTGGTTCCACTCAAGCTTGGAAGGTTTGCGTTCTCATTTTAGATCATGCCAGGTCAGCCTTGATTTATGTGCCACAATTGGGATGAAAATTATTTGAAGTTGACTGCAAGTTGATCCTAGAATCTGGACATCTAGGCTCTTCTCCGGAGTACAATGCCCATTTGGACCAATGGCAAGGTCCTCCTCATCACCTGCCTCCAAAGAGCATGTTTGGGGCTTCTAAAGGATTAATTTCACACCGCGGAAGCAAAAACGCTGGAGACTGATACCCACAACCTTGTGTTTTGCGAAGACATTCCCACCAAATGCAATTGATTTTTCCTGACAGTGAGGCTAGATGTTCACTTGCCCTTAAATATCTGTGCTTTTGGAAGAAATAAATATGTGACTTTGCCCAGAATGCTGAATGAAATGCGAGCCTCATTTCTCACCTAAATGGTAATAACGGTGTCTGCTCCCTTCTGCGAGGGCTGGGGCTCTGACAGAGGTGGATTGACAATGTTCTCTCAGCGGAAGCAATAAACAGATCAATAAGGAAATGTCGCCTAGGGTGATGGAGGTGTGACAAGTCAACCATGTTTGCAGAGTCTTGCTGGGACCCTTATTAAATTCATTTATCGGAGTGAAAACAATGGACACTTCATTGCATTGAGTTAGAGGGAACTTGCCAACTTTCCAAGAGAAAGTAAGGGAGCAGGGTGCCACGTGAAGCAACTTGATTTGGTTTTGTGATGGAAACAATGGCAGGTACTGAACGCAGGCTAAAATGCAGGTATGTGTGTTTAGGAATAGGTCCCTATTGTTTATTTATTTATTATTATTTATTTATTAAATTTGTATCCCTATACCCATAGATCTCAGGGCAGTTCACAACATAAAAAGCACCCCAAAAGCACCCCAAAACAATTTGCAATATTAAAATATGTCAAATAATTGTACATATAAAAACAAAACAGTTACAACATTTGCATACACACACAGACAGTGGCGGAACTTCATGCTCTGGCAAGGGGGGGCGGAGAGCAGGCGGGGGCGTGGCGCGCGTCCTGGAGGTGTGACACACACACACACACACGTTATATAAAGAGAGAAAAACAAAAAAAAACAGCATCAAGAACAGCACATTTAAAATTAATTCTAGCAGATATATACTGTAGGTCAGTAAAGGTAAAGGGACCCCTGACCATTAGGTCCAGTCGTAGCCAACTCTGGAGTTGCGGTGCTCATCTCACTTTATTGGCCGAGGGAGCTGGCGTACAGCTTCCGGGTCATGTGGCCAGCATGACTAAGCGGCTTCTGGGGAACCAGAGCAGCGCACGGAAACGCCGTTTACCTTCCCGCCAGAGCAGGACCTATTTATCTACTTGCACTTTGATGTGCTTTCAAACTGCTAGGTTGGCAGGAGCAGGGACCGAGCAACGGGAGCTCAGCCTGTCGCGGGGATTTGAAAAGCCAACCTTCTGATCAGCAAGTCTAGGCTCTGTGGTTTAACCCACAGCACCACCCGTGTCTGTATATTGACAATATACTGTGTGTTGTGAGACGTTAGTGTGTCGGCTGCAGTGTGTAGGTGTGTCTCACAAATGCTCCCAGTGTTCATCCCAGGGCTGGAAAGGGGTTAGTTTAACCTCCGGCTTGCTAGTAAAACTGAATTATTGTGTCACGAAATGATGCACATCTAAAAAGTGTGTCACCAACATGAAAAGTTTGGAAAGCTCTGTTGAAGGTACTGACGGTTACACTAAACACCCTGCTTCTCATAGATATCATATTACATTGACAAATACAGAACCTGGACTGGGGTATAAGAAGCCAGGTCATCCCTTAAGAAATCTCCCCAACATTTGCTTTTTGTGGTTGCCAGCCTCCTCTGGAATAAGGATATGGGAGTCAGCTGTATATTATCTAGCCTGGTAAGAGAACTCCTTGTATCTGAACTGTACTTAAGCCAGAATTTATGTACTTAAACACACACACACAAACTCAATTCGATTCATTCTGTGTATGTTAAATTGTTGAGATTATTTCTGAATTCACTGACATGCTCTGTGTTTCATATATTTATATTTTGATGTTTTGAATGTTTTCTGTAAGCTGCTTTGGGCACAACTCATTGTGGGAAAGTGGCATATAAGTATTCATTCATTCATTCCTAGTCATCTTGTTCCTCTGGCTTTACAGCGACCTGCTTCTGTTCTCTTTAAGCTGTAAAGCAGCTGAATCCAGCATATACAGTTCAGTGCTGAAATGAAAGATTGTGGTGAACAGTGATGAGTTATATTCATTGATCCCTTCTCCTTCCCCAAAGAATTAGGCAATCAGTCCAATGGCTTTTATTAAGCTAAGGGCTGTCTTCCTCCTGGTAGTTTATCACTAGGTTTTTCTTTCTTTCTTTCTTTCTTTCTTTCTTTCTTTCTTTCTTTCTTTCTTTCTCTCTCTCTCTCTCTCTCTCTCTCTCTCTCTCTCTCTCTCACTCTCTCTCTCTTTCCTTCTTTCTTAATGGTGTGATGCCATTTTTCAAAGTTGTCTCCAGCAATTATATAGTTGTTCCTCTGGTAGTTTAATGACCCCATGCAGGAGGAGGGGCAAATATTACCTTTGTTTTGGGTACGAAGAACATATGGTGGGAAGAGAGGTTAATTTGCTGCTCAGGTTGATGCTTCCTTATTGCTTATGGTTCACAACAGTAATTAGCTTTCAAAATAACACCAACATGATGGATATGCTAACAAGGAGGAACAATTTGCCCCAAGCCTTTTCCCGTATTTGGTTGATTTGTATCTTATCGCCGAATATAATGTTGTGTTAGATGAAGCATAACTTAAGTGGCACAGAAACATGATGGAGCAAAATTGAAGATCATTCCTCTCCCCCCCCCACCTTTGTTGCAAATTACAACGATAAAGCTGTAATAAAAATATCCTGGGTTTTGTTTTGTTGCATTTTGAAGAGTCAAAATGGCTGTGATCCAAAATCAAATAAGATTTAAGGTAGTGTGGTATCATTGCTTCAAAGTGTTGTAGTTCCACTGATGGGTTTGAAGTGGTTCAGTTCCATTGTTGGGTTTGAGGTGGTGTTCCACCGACTGCAGTCAGGAGAAGAAAATGGCAACATTGTGAATTCGTGCGGACTCAATCTGTGATGGGCTTTCATTTTCAGAATGAAACCAGTTTCTCAAGTAGCATTTTTCAGTGGCAAATATGTGCCATGGATCCCTATTGTGTGTCGACTTTGTAGAAAAATCAAATACAGTGGTACCTCGGGTTAAGTACTTAATTTGTTCTGGAGGTCCATTCTTAACCTGAAACTGTTCTTAACCTGAAGCGCCACTTTACTAATGGGGCCTCCTGCTGCCGCTGTGCTGCCGGAGCACGATTTCTGTTCTCATCCTGAAACAAAGTTCTTAACCCAAGGTACTATTTCTGGGTTAGCAGAGTCTGTAGCCTGAAGCGTCTGTAACCTGAAGCGCATGTAACCCAAGGTACCACTGTATTTGGTCTCCCTTGATACTGGAATAAAATGCTGCATGTACACAGCATTAGTTCCTCCAGATAACTGAATCGCTAACCAGAGGTGTCATGAGAATGTACAGAGGAAAGGGAAAGCCCATGTTAATTCTGCTCCCAACATCTTTACCCCCTGTTAGACATAGCCTTGGGACTTTGCATGCTGAGCAGGAAGCTCTGAAGGGGAAATCTTTGTGCATTCAGTTGAATGTGCTGTGTATCTTCCATAAGATCTGGAAATTTGCCTGGATGGCATTCCAAACTACACATGCAGAGTTCTAAACATGCTCTCACACATTTGAAGATTCTGCCTTTGGACCCTTCTGTTCAATGTGTGAAGCTTAGGAAAGGAGCCAGTGTTGAAAATGGGGCTCTCCTCCCTCCATGAATTCTGAGAATACATGAGGAAAGGGCTTCAGCATATGTCAAAACCAGCCATGATTTCTTCTCTGTTTTCTCTTTTCACAGCCAAGCTAAAGACACAACAATACCCATGCTCCACATTAAATAATAATCAAGATACTAATAATAAAATCAATGCAGAGTGTCAAACTCAATGCAAGGTGCTCTGACCTTGTGGTGTCCTGGCCTGTCTCTCCGTCCCCATAAATATTTGATGTGTGAGCATGAGATCAATAAGACGTAAAAGGTTCATATATGAAAGCTACGCTAATGGGAATAAATGCTGGGGAACAGAGATTACGAGAGGTTACAAGTGTCACCTGCTCCAACCAAGTGTTGTAATGTGAGTGCTCCTGTTTACGGTTTCAGCCAGCCATGCCCTGCTTCTGAATACTCTGATCACTGCCTTGCCGTGACCAAGGGGCTTGAATAACTCAGAGAAGCTATGAGCTATGCCGTGCAGGGCCACCCAAGATGGACAGGTCACAGTGGAGAGTTTTGACCAAACGTGATCCACCTGGAGCAGGAACCGGCAAGCCACTCCAGTATCCCTGCCAAGAAAACTCCATGGAGAAATTTTGAATTATGGTGCTGGAGGAGACTCTTGAGAGTCCCATGGACTGCAAGAAGATCAAACCTCTCCATTCTGAAGGAAATCAGCCCTGAGTGCTCCCTGGAAGGACAGATCCTGAAGCTGAGGCTCCAATACTTTGGCCACCTCATGAGAAGAGAAGACTCCCTGGAAAAGACCCTGATGTTGGGAAAGATTGAGGGCACAAGGAGAAGGGGACAAAAGAGGACAAGATGGTTGGACAGTGTTCTCGAAGCTACGAACATGAGTTTGACTAAACTGCGGGAGGCAGTGGAAGACAGGAGTGCCTGGCGTTCTCTGGTCCAGGGGGTCACAAAGAGTCAGACACGACTAAACGACTAAACAACAACATGACACCAAAAAGTCACCCAGAAATCCACATTTTTTGGGTTTCTTCCCACTCCTTCCAGGCTCCCCCCCAAAGTACTTTTTTCCCGGGTTTATGCAAACCTTAACTGAGTTCGCTATTATTTTAGTAGAACTGTTCCAAAATTTCTCAGATGGTGATGGAGTTCTACAAAATCCTCTGGTCTCTGAAATGCCCTCCTACGGGTTTGCACCCTAAATGTGCTAAAATAAAAATAAAATCTTAATTGAAAAGCTTGGGGTGATAACACTGCTTCACTTGGCAAGGAAAAGCAAAATGTGCACCTGGTAAGTCTCTCTGGCGAGGACCTTCTACAACAGAGGAGCCACCACTGAAAAGGTCCTCTCTCCTGTGAACCCCACACAAAGAAAAAGCATGATCAAAGAAGAAGGATGAATAGCTTTAGTAGTGCTGGGGGAGGACAGTTTAGTCTCCAGTCAGAGGTCCAAAGGCATAAAGCGTGTTCTCCCTGAAATGAGAGCACGTGTTACGGTGGGGTCTGCCAAGCCAACCCTCTGTTGCCAGGCAGGTAAAAGTGAGTTGGCCTGGGGCAACGATTGGATGGCCGGGTTGCTGGGGCAAATTGCATGTTGCAATGTGGTGGGTGGGACCAAAGGCTTTAAATATTGGGGCACTCAGCTTTTGCTTTCTTTTTTGCTGAGTGCATCGGATCACCCGCCCGCCCACCCTGTGTTCCGGTTGACCTTGCTATGCCTGTCATGGGGTCGTCTGCCGTTGGGGCAGGGGCCTAGTAGGAATTTTGTCCATTTGGCTGATTGGCTGGTGCCATTTGGTTTTTGCCTACTACTTAGCAATTCGTCACAACTTGTAAGGTTGCGGTTGTTGTTGTTTAGTCGTTTAGTCGTGTCCGACTCTTCGTGACCCCATGGACCAGAGCACGCCAGGCACCTCTGTCCTCCACTACCTCCCGCAGTTTGGTCAAACTCATGCTGGTAACCTCGAAAACACTATCCAGCCATCTCGTCCTCTGTCGCCCCCTTCTCCTTGTGCCCTCCATCTTTCCCAGCATCAGTGTCTTCTCCAGGGAGTCTTCTCTTCTCATGAGGTGGCCAAAGTACTGGAGCCTCAGCTTCACGATCTGTCCTTCCAGTGAGCACTCAGGGCTGATTTCATTAAGAATGGATGCATTTGATCTTCTTGCAGTCCATGGGACTCTCAAGAGTCTTCTCCAGCACCATAATTCAAAAGCATCAATTCTTCGGCGATCAGCCTTCTTTATGGTCCAGCTCTCACTTCCATACATCACTACTGGGAAAACCATGGCTTTAACTATACGGACCTTTGTTGGCAAGGTGACGTCTCTACTTCTCAAGATGCTGTCTAGGCCTGTCATTGCCCTTCTCCCAAGAAGCAGGCGTCTTTTAATTTCGTGGCTGCTGTCACCATCTGCAGTGATCATGGAGCCCAAGAAAGTAAAATCTCTCACTGCCTCCATTTCTTCCCCTTCTATTTGCCAGGAGGTGATGGGACCAGTGGCCATGATCTTCGTTTTTTTGATGTTGAGCTTCAGACCATATTTTGCACTCTCCTCTTTCACCCTCATTAAAAGGTTCTTTAATTCCTCCTCACTTTCTGCCATCAAGGTTGTGTCATCTGCATATCTGAGGTTGTTGATATTTCTTCTGGCAATCTTAATTCCAGCTTGGGATTCATCCAGCCCAGCCTTTCGCATGATGTATTCTGCGTATAAATTAAATAAGCAGGGAGACAAAATACAGCCTTGTCGTACGCCTTTCCCAATTTTGAACCAATCAGTTGTTCCATATCCAGTTCTAACTGTAGCTTCTTGTCCCACATAGAGATTTCTCAGGAGACAGATGAGGTGATCAGGCACTCCCATTTCTTTAAGAACTTGCCATAGTTTGCTGTGGTCGACACAGTCAAAGGCTTTTGCATAGTCAATGAAGCAGAAGTAGATGTCTTTCTGGAACTCTCTAGCTTTCTCCATAATCCAGCGCATGTTTGCAATTTGGTCTCTGGTTCCTCTGCCTCTTCTAAATCCAGCTTGCACTTCTGGGAGTTCTCGATCCACATACTGTTTGAGCCTTCCTTGTAGAATTTTAAGCATAACCTTGCTAGCGTGTGAAATGAGTGCAATTGTGCGGTAGTTGGAGCATTCTTTGGCACTGCCCTTCTTTGGGATTGGGATGTAGACTGATCTTCTCCAATCTTCTGGCCACTGCTGAGTTTTCCAAATTTGCTGGCATATTGAGTGTAGCACCTTAACAGCATCATCTTTTAAAATTTTAAATAGTTCAGCTGGAATACCATCACTTCCACTGGCCTTGTTATTTGCAGTGCTTTCTAAGGCCCATTTGACTTCACTTTCCAGGATGTCTGGCTCAAGGTCAGCAACCACACTACCTGGGGTGTACGAGACATCCATATCTTTCTGGTATAATTCCTCTGTGTATTGTTGCCACCTCTTCTTGATGTCTTCTGCTTCTGTTAGGTCCTTACCACTTTTGTCCTTTATTATGGTAATCTTTGTACAAAATGTTCCTTTCATATCTCCAATTTTCTTGAACAGATCTCTGGTTCTTCCCATTCTGTTGTTTTCCTCTATTTGTTTGCACTGCTCGTTTAAGAAGGCCTTCTTGTCTCTCCTTGCTATTCTTTGGAAATCTGCATTCAATTTCCTGTATCTTTCACTATCTCCCTCGCATTTTGCTTGCCTTCTCTCCTCCGCTATTTGTAAGGCCTCGTTGGACAGCCACTTTGCTTTCTTGCATTTCCTTTTCATTGGGATGGTTTTCGTTGCTGCCTCCTGTACAATGTTACGAGCCTCCATCCATAGTTCTTCAGGCACTCTGTCCAGCAAATCTAAATCCTTAAACCTGTTCCTCACTTCCACTGTGTATTCATAAGGGATTTGACTTAGATTGTATCTTACCGGCCCAGTGGTTTTTCCTACTTTCTTCAGTTTAAGCTTGAATTTTGCTATAAGAAGCTGATGATCTGAGCCACAGTCAGCTCCAGGTCTTGTTTTTGCTGACTGTATAGAGCTTCTCCATCTTTGGCTGCAGAGAATATAATCAATCTGATTTCGATACTGCCCATCTGGTGATGTCCATGTGTAGAGTCGTCTCTTGTGTTGTTGGAAAAGCGTGTTTGTGATGACCAGCTTGTTCTCTTGACAGAACTCTATTAGCCTTTGCCCTGCTTCGTTTTGATCTCCAAGGCCAAACTTGCCAGTTGTTCCTTTTATCTCTTGATTCCCTACTTTAGCATTCCAATCCCCTATAATGAGAAGAACATCCTTCTTTGGTGTCACTTCTATAAGGTCTTGTAAGTCTTCATAGAATTGGTCTATTTCAGTTTCTTCAGCACCAGTGGTTGGTGCATAAACTTGGATTACTGTGATGTTAAAAGGTCTGCCTTGGATTCGTATCGAGATCATTCTATCATTTTTGAGATTGCATCCCAGTACAGCTTTCGCCACTCTTTTGTTGACTATGAGGGCCACTCCATTTCTTTTACGGGTTTCTTGCCCACAGTAGTAGATGTGATGGTCATCCGAACTGAATTCGCCCATTCCCGTCCATTTTAGTTCACTGATGCCCAGGATGTCAATATTTATTCTTGCCATCTCATTTTTGACCACCTCCAACTTACCTAGGTTCATGGTTCTTACATTCCAGGTTCCTATGCAATATTTTTCTTTACAGCATTGGACTTTCCTTTCGCTTCCAGGCATATCCGCAACTGAGCGTCCTTTCGGCTTTGGCCCAGCTGCTTCATCAGCTCTGGATCTACTTGTACTTGCCCTCCACTCTTCCCCAGTAGCATGTTGGACGCCTTCCGACCTGAGGGGCTCATCTTCCAGCGTCATAACTTTTATATGCCTGTTGTCTTTGTCCATGGAGTTTTCTTGGCAAGGATACTGGAGTGGCTTGCCGGTTCCTCCTCCAGGTGGATCACGTTTGGTCAAAACTCTCCACTATGACCTGTTCATCTTGTGTGCCCTGCTCGGCGTAGTTCATAGCTTCTCTGAGTTCTTCAAGCCCCTTCGCCACGGCAAGGCAGTGATCCATGAAGGTTGCGGTTAGGCATTGGATATAAAAATTGGTGGAGGAGTGGTAAGGATAGGCTGGGCCTGCCCCTCCAATGGTGGTGTGGAAGGGAATTCCATTAAAGGAATCCAGGGGCTTGCCACGATTTCATCCAATCCCTGAAATGGGACCAGGGCCGGCAAGCCTTGGGGAGCAGGTTGGGTGAGCTGTGAGGGCCTGTCACTCAGCTCAACTGATCCCCAATATTGTTTTCCCTTCACTGGCTTCCGAGGGAGTTCGGAAAGTCAGTTCTGTCCCAGGCAGGGGGACAGATAGTCTTAACCAATGCCTAGGGAACCACTCACAGATTTTGTATTTTAATAAAGTTGTGGCCAAAATTATGCCAAAAACCTTAAACAAAATTATGTGTGAATTGTGAATTTATTTTGAGGGGTGGCTTGGGGACCTTGACACGCAAAGTCTATATTGCTATCCAATCCATCTCTGCAGCTGGCCAAAAAATTATATAAAAGACTGAAATGGCAATACACAGCTTCTACCTGTCATGAATTTAGAAAAATTTGCCCCTGCTCTTGAGAGTGAAACTGTGGGCACATTTCCACACCTTGATTAAAATTTAGTAGGGCAACGGGACTTCCGGGTTAGCGCCATCGACTAATGGCGGATTCCCTCTGAGCTCCGGAGGGAATCGGCTCCGCAGGATTGGGTCTGGTCGCTGCGGCGATGCGGGGACCCTCAAAAATCACAGGCGGTGAAGCCTGTGAACCTGGTGACTCGGCGGGCCCCATTTGCGCCCCCCGACCTGCAAAGGAGCCTTTTTAAAGGCTTCGGAACGGGGGACGGGGTGAGCGGCACGGTGCTGAGAGTCGACTGCTTCTCCTGCGGAGTGAAGCCGCATTGCCATGGTCGGAGAGCGCTGACTTCTTCTTGTGAACAATTGGATTCTAAAAGTAACAACCCGTGAGTATTACGGAAATTGGAACTGTAAATAATTTTTTTTTTTTAAGAATTAGGCACGATCGGGGAAGGTGTAAAAAGGAAGTCTGCCTCCCTGTCTTGTAAACAAGTTAAAGCAAGGACCTGCTAACTAAGGTCGAGAGAACCTCTTTTTTCCTTCTTTGGTAAAAGACTTTAATTTCACGGTTTGGCAGTATAAGAAATCTTGCTGGAGGATAAAGAGCTAATTTTGGGAGCTGAAGTACCACCCTCCCGGACCTGGGAGTGTTCCGCGAGAGAGCCTGTTGATGAGGTACTAAAGAGTTTGACAGCTGTCAAATTAGCTGTCAAGACGGAAAAAGAGAACTTTGTTTCTGTTGCTTCTGCTGGTTATATCTGTTACAATTTTGTTACAATTTGTTGAAAACAAGGAAGAACTGATACAAACTAACTGGATTTTTGGATTTGAACTGGAATGAATATTAAGAAACCAAAATCCCTCTAGAGGGGGTTTTGGGACATTACAAGAATGGCTGGAAGGGGGAGAATTCAGGCTGAATTGGACAGAGTCTTTGTTCTCTTGGGAAAGTTACAAGGCCAAATTGATGTTTTGGCTATAAATGTTACAACTCTGGACTCAACTGTAAACAATATCATTGAATCTGATAAGGATTTGAATCAGGAAGTTTATTCAACTGAACAGAAAGAGAAACTTGACAACTTTGAGAATTTGGAGAAGGAGACATATGTTGTTCCTGAAGAAAAGGAAGGAGGAGCTGTAATTCTGCAGATGATGAAGGAGGACTTGAGGTCTGACATGATGGTAATGAAGGAAAATAAGAACTTGATGTCGAAAATCTGGCCTGAATTGGAGATTGAAAAAAGGAGAGATCTCCTTATGTGGAGATCTGAAGACCTAAGGATTACAAATTTGCTTAAGGTGGAGGTTGGAGCCTCAGGGACATTTGGACTTGAAAGGAGTAAGAAACAAGATTTGGGCTCCACTTTTAAGTATGGAGGACTGGTTGGAAGAAACATGGATCCTGAAGGGCCAGAGCTTCTCCGAGATTTGGTGTTTAATTTTAAGGACAATAAAAAAAACTGGCAGAGAGGAATTGAGAGAGAATTAAGAGCCTCGGATGTGAGATCTCCAGGCTAATACTAGAGTAAGACTGATGGACATTTGTTGGGGACTGAAACCGGGAAAGGGGGGGTGGAGTTTGGGAATCCAAAGGGTACATAATTATAATGTGTTTTGTTTTTATTTTGTTTTTGTAATGTGTATGAAAATTGGGAAATTCGTGGAAGGGAATTTGGGTCGACTTTAGAAATAATGTTTTAAGAATGTGTATTGATGTATAAGTATTGATGTTTAAGTTTGGATAAGGTAAAATTGGTTTTTTAAAATGAACTAAATTAAATGAAAATAAGGTTAGCAAAAATAAATTGAGGAAATGGATGAAAGAAAAAAAGTAAAATAATAATATGTTAAATTAAGTATAGAAATAGGTTAAAAATTATGGATAAGGATTTGCTGAATTAACAATTTGAACTGGAATACAAGAAAGGGAGGTATGAGGAGGTCAGGGAAATATGTTATTGAAAAATAGGTATTGTGAACTTTATGTGTTTTTAATCTTTTTTGCTTTTTCCTTTTTGATTCTTTTTTATTGTATTAAATTTGAAAATCTTAATAAATATATTTTCTTAAAAAAATAAAATTTAGTAGGGCAACAAGGGGGGTGGGTAGATAAACTGCTTCAGGAACCACACATCCGAGGCAGCAAAAACTTGCTGTTAACTCTGGGGTTCTGTACACTTCACAGATGAGACTACATACTTGAAAATGTTTCCATTTTCACTTCCTTTGCCATTTTAACAGCTATTGGCCATAAATAGTTTCACTCGTCTGCAGCTATCTCACCCCTTCAATTCTTTTGCCACCTGTTAGACAGCTCATCTATATTTGATTTACGACTATCATAACCTTAAAAATGGGCGGAAAGAAGTGCAAATCCACCTGAAGAAAACAGATACTGAGTGTGTGTGTGTGAAAGAGAGAGAACCTAGGAGGGAAATACAAGAGTTGAGTGAACACAGAGAGAGAACGACAGGCAGGATTACAGCAGGAAAGGTCACGTGATCCAAGTACTTATTAACAAAATGGCCTCCTGACAAAAGCTGTGAACTTCTCTCCCAAAAGAAATTATCTTTGTCTGCCAAAGAAATTCCACTTGTCCTTCGACGCTCTCTTAACTCCTGGCAGATTTCAAATGGGGGGGGGGGTTTCAACTGAACAAATTTTCAGAGAGGTCCCCTCTCTACTGAATACTTATTTTATTCCAGTAGCTGTTTTAACTGATATTAGATTTTATAGTTTTAACTGATTTTTGGGGGGTATCTTTGTAATCTGCTTAGAGACTATTGTAGTCAAGCAGTATATAAATTGCTTATATAAATAAACAACCGATTTTCGTTGGCTTTCCTTTTTTTTTTTGCAATTTCAATCGGCAGCTTTTTATTCTGCCAGTTGTATTTTGTGCTTCTATTGCATCTTAAAATGTTTGTAATGTCACCCACTTTGGGGATCTTTTATGAAAGGCAGGGGGGGAGACTTTGTCTCTGGCCCCACTCAGCACTGGCATGTGGCCAGCCAGAAAGTTGCCCAGGTGGGAATGTAGTGCTTGGCTTGAAAAAATTCCCCACTCCATAACATTTATTTGCAAAAAATAAATAAATTAAAAAAATTTTAAAAATTAAAAAAATGAGGGAAGCAATCATCGTCAGCATGCGGTGTTTCAAGACACACAATGTCCCTAGGAAAATGCATTGCATGTTGCTGTTGTGTTAAACTCATCTTGGAAGGTTCCTGAAATTATACCTGCATCGAGCTATCCAAATGAGTAATATGGAGAACGGCTGGTTTGATTAAACACCATGGTGTCTTATGGCTGTAAAGTTCCAACTTGGAGTACAGCACAGAGGAGCTAGACTGGAATTAATCTCTCATATTTCTTCCCCCAAGATATTCTGGGGGCTGGGAGGGGAAAAAAAGTATAAATCATCAATGCTGCTTGAAATTTCTGGCATTTGGAGCTCCCCCCCCCCCGAAAACAGTGAGAGGAAAAGTGTCTTACCTGGAAGTGGGAGAAAGAAGAGCGCGAGGCTGAAATCCTGCACTCTGAAGACTGAAATTAGAGGAGACAAAGATGCCCTTTAGATATCATAGGAGTGGAGTGGAAATCCTGTTTCTCATCTCAGAGTGCTTCTCTTTTAAGGTTTAGCAGCAAGAATGGTGGGACTAGTTGCACAGCCACCTCCTGGGAAATTGGTGCTTCACTGGGTTTGGGGGCAATGATTTGGTTGGAAGGACCCACACACAAAGGCATGCACAGCACATTTTATTAGCATGCACACCCAGGAAATGTGACCTTTGTAGAAGAGGGGGCAGGAGCGGTCATAGGGAAATGACCTACGTTGTGCCCTTGAGTGCCAAACATGACTTTAAACTTGAGGGACCACCTCTTGGAGGGGCCTGTGGTGAGCTAATAGAGCAGGACCCCCACATGCACGTGCCAAATAAGCAGCCCTTTTAACCCCGATGATCTTTCTCCCCAAAAGGTGGCGTGTGCTAAGCATCTCCCAACCCTTTTCTAGCTGTATGCACCAAAGATGCTCATGGCTTGGGCAGAGGTGGGCACCTTCTGTGTCTGGAACTCCTACTTCAATCTTCTATATCAGGGGTTGCTAACCTTTTTTTGGACCAGTGGGCACATTTAGAATTTTGAGAAGGGTGCTGGTGGCACCCGTCACAAAATAGCTGCTATGGGAATGTGGCTAACACAAAATGAGAGAGAGCCAGCCAGTCCCAACAACCTTGTGTTTACCATGGGACACCAGCTATGTCCTGATGGTCCTGATTGTGGAGATCACACATAGGCATAAACAAATGTTTGGTTGGTTTCTGTACAAGACTTGCAGTCTCTTGCTGGGCAGTGTTCATTTGGCTTGCTTCATAGCCTGAAGCTTCCCAGAAGACCACTTGAGCTCCACAGTGCCAGACAGGACTGTGTCAACTGCCACCTTCATCTTGCCATTCCATAATGAGACCAGGACTTCAAAAGGATCATCAGCTTTCTTGTGGGAAATCCCCCAGAGCATTCAGGAACCCATCAGTTCCCATCAGTCTCTGTGCAAGGACCATCTAAATGGGTTCAACACCTTCGAGGTGTGAATTGCTACTACCAGGCCAAATTCCATCAGGTAATGGTGTGACCATCACAAAAAATACATTTCACCTTCCCTACCTTTGGTCTGCCCTGAGTGCTCACTGGAAGGAAGGATCCTGAAGCTGAGACTCCAATACTTTGGCCACCTCATGAGAAGAGAAGACTCCCTGGAAAAGACCCTGGTGTTGGGAAAGATGGAGGGCACAAGGAGAAGGGGACGACAGAGGATGAGATGGTTGGATAGTGTTCTCGAAGCTACCAGCATGAGTTTGACCAAACTGCGGGAGGCAGTGGAAGACAGAAGTGCCTGGAGTGCTCTGGTCCATGGGGTCACGAAGAGTTGGACACGACTAAACAACTAAACAACAACAACCTTTGATCAATCCCTCCTATCAAGCCCTCACCCAGCCTTGTTCTTGTAGTGCAGCACATCTGTGCGGTAAAAGCTAAACTAGAGCTTAACTTTATGTTGAAACTGGAGCTTGATGTAACAAAGCAGAATGACTTTATACCACTATATTTTAAGTTGGGGAAATAACATATTGGTGAAATAACATAACACATATTGACTTGAGTGTAATCAAGTTTAAACACTATATGCTTCACTTTTAATTATCGGCACTCTAATTAAACAATTCTCTGAGGCCATCTACAGATGTTACTTTACATTTCTGTGGTTACTGTTGGGTAAGAAATTACTTAGTTTTAATCAACTCCTTATCTACTGGCCCATTCACAACCATGGGGGTTATTCAATATGCAGTCCCATTTAAATCAATGGACCTAAGCGGGAAATTTATGATGTCACTGGGTATCACCCTACAAGAGGTAGGAGCACAAGACAGAACAACATTATGCTGACCAATGGCCTTCATGGTGTTGTTGAACTTCAGCTCCCATCAGCTCTAACAAACATGGTCCATGGTCAGGAATGATTGGAGCAGTAGCCCAGCAACATCTGAAGCCCCACAGATTTCCTATCCTTGATATAGAGGAGTGTTGGAGAAGAGCTGTAATGCAGCAATAGAACATAGCCTCCCAGGTATAGCTGGGAGTGACCCTGGTCTGCACTCTGCAGAGACACTGCCAGCCACCATAGACAATATTGAGGTAGATGAGCCCATGGTCTGACTCAATATGAAGCCACTGTCTGTGTTTCTTATATCTTTTGGATACTGAGAGTGTGACATGGAGCTGTGCTTGCTGGCTAATTATCTGGAGGTAGCTGCTCTGCAGTTACTTTTCCTGAGATAGGGATGCATGATTCCCATTTTGCTCCCTTCCAAAATTAATTGGACTTTTCAAGTGCTCCTGTCAAATGCAAGGGCTTTTATTTTTAAGCATTAAAAAAACCCCACCATGCTTGAAAACCCAATTATTATTTTTTTCCTGTTGCTTTCTCCTTCCCTGCCAGACTTTCCCAAACCAACCAACTCCATTGCTTTTATTTTTGTGCACAGTACCCTTTAAATCCAAGGGATTGTGGGAGTTGTGGTTTGCTAACTACAAGCGCATGATCTCTTAGGAAAGAAATTTTGTTCTGAACATCATTTGTGGCTCAGGATATGTATGCCAGGAAAGGTATCTCTACCACATATTATCCTTTCAAACTTGCTGAATTTAAGAGTGGGTTTTTGGGGAGTGTAGTGAAAATAATGAGGCCATCCAGCCACATTCTGTTCCAGGATTCTTCATCCTGTTCATTTATATGCTGCTTTCCCAATAATTCTCCAAGTGGCTGATGAGAAGAGTAAGCAGATTAGTACATAGGTATACAAGGGAGCGTGTGGCGCTGTGGTCTAAACCACTGAGCCTCTTGGGCTTGCCGATAGGAAGGTCGGCGGTTCAAATCCATGTGACGGTGAACTCTCGTTGCTCTGTCCCAGCTTCTGCCAACCTAGCAGTTCGAAAGCGCACCAGTGGAAGTAGATAAATAGGTACCACTGCGTCAGGAAGGTAAATGGCATTTATGAGCTCTCTGGCACTCATCACGGTGTCCCATTGCACCAGAAGCGGTTTAGTCATGCTGGCCACATAACCCAGAAAGCTGTCTGTGGACAAACGCCGGCTCTCTCGGCCTGAAAAGCGAGATGAGTGCCACAACGCCATAGTCACCTTTGACTGGACTTAACCATCCAGGGGTCGTTTATCTTACCTTTTGCACAGGTACAACAAAAGCACAGTCAAATACAAAAGCAGGTCTCTTAGTGGGTTGGAGCAACCGTGCTAGCATCAGAGCAGCTGGGTCACTCTTGCTTACCAGTAGGGAGACAGAAAGGAGCAGAAGATAATGGAAATGTAGCTGAAATTAATAAGATTAAGAAACACAGTGACATAAGATCGGAAATGCATCTAATACATCATGTGGGGGAAAATAATTTATAAATTAATACTAAAATGTATTAACTGGAAGGTGACTGGCATTTGAATAACTGTATAACTGTACTTTTGACCAAACTGCGGGAGGCAGTGGAAGACAGGAGTGCCTGGCATGCTCTGGTCCATGGGGTCACAAAGAGTCGGACACGACTAAACGACTAAACAACAACAACATAACTGTACTAATTGGGGACTAATTGGTATTGTTATATTCTGGTTATTATTGGGGGAATATTGGAAAACCGATAAAAAATTATTTACCAAAAAGAATAAAAGAGCAGCCGAGTCACTGCAGTGGTAAAAAACGCAGCAATAGGAATGCATCTCTGCTGCCTCATCCGTCTCCCTCTTGATAAACAGCAGCAACTCACTTGTCTAGCAGGTGAAGCTAGCAAAATGATTCGATTCCACCTGGTGAGCAGCTTCTGTTCAAACATATCAAACATGTTTCATAATGTAACATTGAAATCCACATTAGCAAGCTAACAAAAAAAGGAGCGCTTTTTATTTACCATATTTTTTGCTCTATAAGACTCACCTTTTCCCTCCTAAAAAGTAAGGGGAAATGTGTGTGCGTCTTATGGGGTGAATGCAGGCTGCGCAGCTATCCCTCTTGCTGTTCTGGCTTCTCGGATTCAGAATTTTTTCTCTCTTGTTTTCCTTCTCCAAAAACTAGGTGCATCTTATGGTCTGGTGCATCTTATAGAGCGAAAAATACGATATTTTGTTTATTAAATTTCTATACTTCCCTTCATCCAAGGATACAGAGCAGTTTGCAATATATATTTTTTTAAAAAACATAAAATAGTAAAACAAATAGTGGACTTCTTTTTTAGCCAGAGTGAGACGGAGAGCAGTTCCAGCACCTCTAAGATGGGTGTCATTGTAAGCCAACGCTTCTCCTTTTTGCTTCTTGCTTTTATGTACACCTGGGAAGCCCCAAATGAACATTTCAAGTCAAAATGGAAACTGGCCAGTGTGTGCGAGCCTACACTTTTTTAGAACCATGATTCTACCTAGCTCCCAGCCACTCCTGGCTGCAATCGGTCAAGCTATGGGGCAGGGCCAATTTGTATTTCCTTTTCTTCAATCCATCTCCCATGTAGCAGCAACAGACTTTTAGCTTTCCAGTCAGGCATCTACCATTTCACACACACATGTCTGCCCAAGGGCCCTTCCAAGCTGCCCAAGCCATCTGCCTGAATCTCAGAGCAAAGATTTGGAGCTGTATTGTGAAAGCCATATATCTGCTTTCCCACATCATTTGCCCGGACCTGTGATGCCTGTGTGGGGAAGGTGGAAATAACTGGAGAAATGAAGAGACGGATTTCACATCTCTCTTCTGTGTAGCCATCTCATGAGACGGTGTGGCGACTGTATCTCCTCCATCCTTGGTTTCTGAAAGGTGCCTTTGATCCCGCATCCATGCCTTTGTTTCTGCATTTTGATGATTTTATCATGAGTTAATGTTTAATTCATGTCAAATTGATGTGCTAAATGGCAACACTCAAAGATAGATACACTTTCCCCCCTGCAAAATCAAACCACATTCATTTTGAACTCCATATGAACCACTTCATCCCTTTGTAGCTGAAAAATATTAATGAGAATATTAATACTAAGAAAATGACACTCTTAGTCACATTCATTATCTCATGTGAAGCTTTAATAGGGGTAGGCAACCCTAATGAAACACTGATTGTGTTGTCAGGAAATGTTGCCTTGATATCAGACCTTGCCTAATTGTTTTGGTGTTTTCAATAGGGAAGCAAATGACTAATTGTTGTCTTGGGTTCAGATTTTCAATATTTGGTCTTTGCTTCTATCCTTTATTCACATTTTTCCTCTCTGGAAACAGACAGCTTTGATGCAGACTAATGCATGCATAACTAATTTTGTAATTAGACCAACGTAGGCAAAGAGAGAAGGGAAAAGAATCAGTAAATATGTTGGCTATTAGCCATGATAACTAAATGGAAGCCATTTAAATGGGGTTTATAGAGCAGGGGTTGATGGCAAGCAACCAAGTAAGGTAAAAGGTAAAGGTAAAGTACCCCTGGACAGTTACGTCCAGTCAAAGGCGACTATAGGGTTGTGGCGCTCATCTCGCTTTCAGGCCAAGGGAGCCCACATTTGTCCACAGACAGCTTTCCGGGTCATGTGGCCAGCATGGCTAAACCGCTTTTGGTGCAATGGGACACTGCGACAGAAATCAGAGCGCATGGAAATGCTGTTTAACTTCCTGCCACACTGATACCTATTTATCTACTTGCACTGGCGTGCTTTCGAACTACTAGGTTGGTAGGAGCTGGGACAGAGACACGGGAGCTCACCCCATCGCGGGGATTCGAACCACCAACCTTCCGATCGGCAAGCCCAAGAAGATTCGAACCACCGACCTTCTGATCAGCAAGCCCAAGAGGCTCAGTGGTTTAGGCCACAGCGCCACCTGTGTCCCTGCAGCCCAATGCATTGGAATGATGAAGGGAGGCTGACCCAAGCCTAGTTCTCACAGCATATTGGTCCAAGTGAACCCAGGTATTGATGACCTCATTGACAATGAGGTTCACCCACTGGTGGGTGACCATACTGTCAAGAGCCTCATTGGAACAGTTTTTAATGTGCATTTTATTTTACTATAATCTTTTTTTATTCAGTTTTACACTATACATTTAAATTCAAACATTAGACGTAATCATCAACATTTAGGATTCCCTGAACCCTGAGACTTCCCTCCACCCTTTCCATGGTTTCCATTTACAATCTTTTTCAACTGCATTATATATTTTCTCTATTTTTCTTAAAATAATCCATTTCTACCTTAGCTTTTAGTACAAGCGTTACCCGAATCCTGCCAAAATTTTTAGCTGCTTACCGTGTTCTCTTAGGTAAATTGTAAAAAATATATTAAAAATCCCATTCCTTATTAAAGTCTCTCTCTTCCTAGTTTCTGATTTTCCCGGTCATTTTCGCCATAGTCCATCATCTTCATCAGCCATTCGTCTCTGGTTAGGATTTTATCTTCTTTCCATCTTTGGGCCAGTAGTATCCTTGCTGCTGCCATCGCATATGTAAATAATGGTTTCTGTCCCTTTGGTATCTCTGCACCTAGTAAAAAGGCTTCTGGTTTTTCCACAAATGTCATTTTAAACATTTTTTCCAACTCATTATATATCATTTCCCAGAATATTTTTGTTATCTTGCACATCCACCACAGCTTTTAATGTGCATTTGATACAAGAAGCAAGTAGAAACTTTTTTTTTTTAAAAAAAATGAAAGCTAACAATCCACCCCTCTTGCTGGCCTTAGACAGTGCCAAAATCCAATCCCTTCTACCTGGTGCCTGTTGATTCAAGCCAAAAGTCAGAGGAATTGGCCACCCTCCAGGTGCCCGGCTTGAATCCTTGTTGACCTCCCTGTCAGCGACTCCCGGCAAGACCAGGCGAGGTCTCAATCGGCGATCCTTCTCAACGTGAGAAGAACACACCACTACACCCCTCCCATTCCCAGGGAGGGGAGAGAGACAGACAGAAATGTATTTACATGCCTTTATTTCTGTCCTTCCAGCAGTACAGAGAAACGTGACTGCTCTCTCTCATCACCAACAGCATATGCCATCAGTGCTCCCAGCTATGTACGTGACACCACAGATTTTCTGAGGAAAATACAATCTTTAAATAATCTTCCCAACAATACTATACTAGCTACTATGGATGTGGAATCTCTGTATACCAACATCCCACACAACGATGGTTTACAAGCTGTAAGGAACACCATTTCAGATAAAACCACAGCAGACTTTGCCACCAAACTCTGCCAATTTGTCCTTACCCACAACAACTTCAAATTCGGTGATGACCTGTTCCTTCAGATCAGCGGCACAGCAATGGGCACCCGCATGGCCCCACAGTATGCCAACATCTTCATGGCAGATTTAGAACAACGTTTCCTAAACTCCTACCCACTCAAACCTCTCTTGTACCTGCGATACATTGACGATATTTTTATCATCTGGACACATGGTCAACAGACCCTAGACACCTTCCACCAGAAATTCAATGATTTTCACCCCACAATCAACCTAACAATGAATCAATCTATGCAAGAAATACATTTTCTGGACACTACTATAAAAATACAGGATGGGCGCATAGACACCACCTTATACCGTAAACCAACTGACCGACAAACATATCTACATGCCTCTAGCTACCATCCCAAACATACCAAACAGTCCATTGTATATAGCCAGGCACTACGTTACAGCCGTATCTGTTCCAATTCTACAGACAGAGACTCTCACCTAAGAGATCTACAGCAAACCTTTTTAGAACTAAAATACCCAGCAGATGAAGTTAGACAACAGATCAACAGAGCCAGACAGATACCCAGAGAGAACTTGCTGCAAGACAGACCCAAAAAAGAAAATAACAGAACACCTCTAGTCATCACATACAGCTCCCAAGTTAAAACAGTACAACGCATCATCAGAGATCTACAACCTCTCCTGGACAATGATAGTTCTCTTTCTCAAGCTCTGGGAGGAAGACCTTTCATTGCCTACAGACAGCCACCCAATCTTAAACAACTCCTAACCCACAATAATACTACAACCAGACGTAACACGGACACTGGCACCAGAGCCTGCAATAAACCCAGATGCCAACTTTGCTGCCACATACACCCGGACAACACCATTACTGGCCCTAACAACATCACACATACCATCTCGGGACTATTTAATTGCTCATCGTCTAACATTGTATATGCCATCAAATGCCAACAGTGTCCTTCAGCTCTCTATATTGGACAAACAGGCCAAACCTTACGCCAAAGAATAAACGGACATAAATCGGACATCAAGAATCACAAGACAGAGAAACCAGTAGGAGAACACTTCAATCTCCCAGGACATTCTATACAAGATCTCAAAGTAGCTGTTTTACTACAAAGGAATTTCAGAAATAGACTGGAAAGAGAAGCTGCTGAATTGCAACTCATTACCAAACTTAAAACCATGGAGAGACCTGGTCTGAACAAAGACATTGGATTCTTATCTCATTATACATGACAAAGCCATTTTTCACCTTCTCACCCCTTGCTTTTTCCTGTAAGACCTATTGCAGTCGTTAAGAGTCGTCAACAGGCTCATCACAGCTATCTGCCAATCACCCATTCCCACCACCCTTCTGAGTAACACCCCTCCCCACCTTCTCACTATATAGAGGGATCTGGCAACTTCTGTTTCAAGTGTATCTGAAGAAGTGTGCATGCACACGAAAGCTCATACCAAGAACTAACTTAGTTGGTCTTTAAGGTGCTACTGGAAGGAAAAAAAAATTTTGTTTTGACTATGGCAGACCAACACGGCTACCTTTCTGTAACACCAACAGCAGAGAGAGAATAACTCCTCCCATGTACTTCCAGTACAGATCATGTGCCACTCTGAGCTAACATCCGGCGCTCAGTGCACTGAATAGACTGTCCCTTGTTCCCACGGTACAGTCCCATAACGTCAACATCCTGTTTGGCTTTCCAGCCATCTGGAGCTCGCTGCTGCATTGCTCCTTTTTCGTAACAGTGCCCATTGGCAGGCCTACCAATGGGCACCAGCTACCACTGGGTGGGGAACCTGTGCCTTTCAGGATGTTTTTGAACTACTTCTCCCATCATCCCTGACCATTGGGCATAGCGACTGAGACTCTGGGAGTTGTAGTCCAACAGTACTGAAGGATGTCAGGAACCCCCTTCTTCTTCTTTGGCAATCACTCATAGCCGAGTAAGATTGTCTTTCATAAACACAGTTTTAACAATGAGTCCGTAAGTGCCTGTGGAGGCCAATTCTGGATCCACACATCCTTCCACAGTGGGGACATTGGTTTCTGGGCAGGAGTTGATCACGGCATGGATTTGCCAAGCGTGCCTTCCTCTTAGCAAGTTTCTCCCTTGCGTCCTGAGTTTGAGTGTCTTCAAAGCCCATGACACCTTTGGTAAAGGCTGTTCTCCAATTTGAGTGCTCAGAATCAAGTGTTTCCCAGTTGTTGGTGTTTATACTACATTTTTTAAGATTTGCCTTGAGACAGTCTTTAAACCTCTTTTGTTGACCACCAGCTTTACGCTTTCCATTTTTAAGTTCGGAATAGAGTGTTGCTTTGGAGGACGATAATCAGGCATCCGCACAACATGACCAGTCCAACAAAGTTGATGTTGAAGAGTCATTGTTTCAACACTGGTGATCTTTGCTTCTTCCAGTACACTGGTATTAGTTCGCCTGTCTTCCCACCCATGTCTAGACCGTCTGCCTTATTTTGTAGGAAGTCAGTAGATAATAGAGGATCCTTAAGTATTCCCAATCGAAAAGTAGTTGTTTCTTGTAGACTGTTGCAATCTCCTCCTTCTCATTGAGAGGTCAGAGCTGGGTAAATGCTGCATGGCAGGTTTCCAATGACAAAGAAGGATGGTGTTAAATGCCTCACAATGCAGCTATTTTTAAAAGCAAATTAAAAGGGGGTCCATCACACAGCAATTACAACTTAAAGAGAAGAAAATAATTGCGAGTATATAATAGCTAAATTGGATTATATTTAAATATATGTAAATTTGATTGAACTTGAAATTTAATCTCCAGGACTGCATTTTAATTTAGTCACATACAGCCAGTTCTCCTTTTCAGTCAAAAACAAATTAGTTATTTGGAGATTGCAGGTGATTGATCTTGTTTGAAATTTCAGGAGTGGGCTATAGAGTTTCGGGCTTTCTTTTTTTAGCTCTCAAGAAAGAAAAAGGGCTGTGAGGAAGCTTTAGGCTGATCTTGTTGGCATAAATGCACAATTATTGCCTAGGAATAGCCTGGGCTGAAAACCACATTCCAGGCGGGTCCCAGTTTCATTTGGGACCGGGTTCAAGCTTCTCCTGTTCCAGCTCCATGCATTTCATTTGGTGGGGATATCTACACAAATCATTTGTGTGTGTGTGTGTGTGTGTGTTAAATGCAATGATTTTTTTAAAATATAAAAATAATCTAGATGATAATGATGATGATAATGATGGTGATGGTGATGATGATAATAATAATAATAATAATTGCCTATTCATTCATTCATTCATTCATTCATTCATTCATTCATTCTCTGCCCATCTGGCTGGGTTTCCCCAGCCACTCTGGGTGGCTCCCAACAGAATATTAAAAACACAATGAAACCTCAGACTTTAAAAAACCTCCCAGTACAGGGCTGCCTTCAGATGTATTCTAAAAGTCAGATAGTTGCTTATTTCCTTGACATCTGATGGGAGGGCGTTCCACAGGGTGGGGCAGCACTACCGCTAATCTAACTGAAGCACTAAACCAGACCACCCCACCAAGCTCCTTGCGAAAAGTATCATCTCAGGTTGGGCACATTTTCTTGTTAGTATCGTGTAAACCTTTTAATATGGTGGTTCTCCCTCATCATCATACGTATACTAGCCATGGACCAATATCTAACCACATGCAGCAGTCACACCATCCATATAAAACGCTGTGGTACCACTATAAGCAGTCCTGGCTTCCCCAAATAATTCTGGGAGCTGCAGTTTTTTAAGGGTGCTGGGAGTTGCTAACCCTATTCCCCTCACAGAACTACCATTTGCAGAATTACCCAGGACGTGATTGGCAACCCACTCTGGAAATGGTAGCCAACAGCAGCAGCAACAACAGCATGTTTTGGGACTTAGTTTTTATGAATGGTCTGCAATGTGGAAATTCTCATAGCTAAACTGCAAGTTTAGAGGAGTGCAAAACAAACCAGAGCAAACTAGAAGGACAATAAAGAGGCAGAATGGGAGAAACCATTGGATACCTTCCTTAATAAACAGTCTACATATCTAGGCTTCCCGTTCCCCCCACTAAATCAGTGCAACTTGTATCTATGTAGATGTGTTTGTGACTGGAGTGCAAGATGTATCCTGTTGGATCTGGAGCCTTTCATCTTAACTGGTATGCAGATTGTTAATCTATGCAAAATTGACTTTAAAAGATATTCCAGTTATTTTTCTGCATGCAAAGGCATGTTTCCGTAGTCCAAAGTACATTACTAATTGGCTGCCTGAGCTTGTTAAAATATAGGGCTTCTTTTTTTAAAAGAATAAAAAAATCAAATATTCTAGTTGCAGTTCCAGCCAAGCCCTTCCAATTAGATCAAAATGAACTGTTGATCGCTTGGCCTAAGAATTACATCCATTCTCTAGATCCTAGTTTAGGGCTTTTCAGTGCAACAGGCTGATCAATGAACCATCCTCTAAACAGTCTGGAATCCCTCTTCCTTGCCCTCTGACCTCCTTTTCCTTGTAATATCTATGTGGGGCTCTGATCTCTCAGTGCTTCTGGGTATCAGATGTCATTGGTCGTCTTCTCTTGTTGCCTTGTCTTTTTTTTTTGTTAAAATAATTCAGCTTTAATACACACATATTGCAAATATACAAGCATACAAACATACATTTTATACAATCCTTAAAAATGTTCAAACATACCTACACTCAATCCCACAGATAATTCCTTTTCCCATCACCATCCACCACCCCTCACCCCACCTTTGTGTTAGACTTCCAATCTACTCAATTGCAATTTCTTTCCACTTCTATTACTTTTTTTCACACACCTTTAACCTACTTTCATGCTTCTTTTTCTATTATACATTGTTATCCATCTTATTTAGTATTTCAGTATTTAAAACGGAACTTGTTTATTCTAATAGGAGTTTTCGATTTTTCGATATGGTTTTGCAAGTATCCTTTAAACACCTTCCAGTCCCTGTCTATCTTCTCTTTTGAGATCCTTCCAATTTCTCCCATTGTTTTGGATATATTATAGTACTCCAATAATTTGGCAAGCCACTCTATTTTTCTTGGTATAATACCACTTTTCTAATTTTTCGCAATCAATAGCTTTGCGGCTACTGTTGCATATAAATATAATGTCTTGTCTTCTTCCTTTAGACTTCCTCTAGAATAGTACCAGGAAGTTCTCTTGTTGCCTTGTTTGTGATGCAACTTGACGTGTCATACTGCCTTTTGCTTCCTTGGACTCAACAGCCATGATGTCACAGACAGGCTTGCTAGTCTAGAGGCAAGCACAACTGACCACATAGGAAGCCTGGGAAGCATCAAGATGTTCTTTTGCCAAAGCAAACAGCATCCTTTGGCATGTCTACGCTTTCACCTTAAATGGTGGATGGGGGCAGGAGTACACCTCTGCCATCAAGAATCTGAGGCATGTGGGCTCCTGTTTGCACCTTTGTGCACCAGTGCCAAGGTCTGAAGGTGGTTTCTGTTGAATGCTTACTGTAGCTATCTTTCCATGATAAGGGACCTTGATAAGGCTCCTGATCCCAGAGAGGATTCAGCATGTTGAAATAAACGGCCTAAACGGCCTCGGCCCAGTATACCTGAAGGAGCGTCTCTACCCCCATCATTGTGCCCAGACACTGAGGTCCAGTGCCGAGGGCCTTCTGGTGGTTCCCTCATTGCGAGAAGCAAAGCTACAGGGAACCAGGCAGAGGGCCTACTCGGTAGTGGTGCCCGCCGTGTGGAACGGCCTCCCATTAGATGTCAAAGAAATAAACAACTACCTGACATTCAGAAGACATCTTAAGGCAGCCCTGTTCAGGGAAGTTTTTAATGTATGACATATTAGTGTATTTTTGGTCTTTGTGGAAGCCTCCCAGAGTGGCTGGGGAAACCCAGCCAGATGGGCGGGGTACAAATAATAAATTATTATTATATATTATATAAACACACTAAAAAAACCTTCATGCTTAGGACTCATCCCTGTGGATATTGCAGGTGACAATTGCATGGGAATTCCTGCCCTGTCCATGACCTGAACGTTCCTGCTATTGTATATACATCATGGGCTGTACGTATGTACGGTTCTGTTAGTCTTGTAATCACTAAGTAAACTTGTGCATCAAATTAAGGAGGTCTTGGAATCCTTGTTCATATGAAAGACTCATAAGATCAGAACTTTTAAACAAGAACTGGGGAGCCTTATGGGGGACGACAACGACCAAACAGTGAAGTACAGGAGTTATGGAAGAGGACACCTAATAGGAGGAAGAGCCCATTGGAAATGAGGAAGAGGACTTTGAGCCAGAGCCCATCCACCTGTGGATTCACCCGTTGAGTTTCCACATTGTGCCTTGGCCATTTCCAAACCCATGGCGCCATTTTGTGATCCCCACTCCTTTTAAATGAGTGAGGTGGCTTACAGATAAAACAGAAACAGCTAAAAAAAAACCCACAGAAAAAAACCCATCATTAAAATTCAATTAAACATTAATAGAATTTAAACTCTCTCTCTCCCCTCCACCCACAGTCTAATTTTCTAGGAAGGGAATTCCAAAGTCTGGGAGCAGCCACCAAGAAGACCCTCTTCCATGTCCTTACAAAGCATGTCTGTGAGAGTGGCAAGATCAAGAGATGGGTCTCCTCCAAAGATATTATACCCCAGGCAGGTTCATATGAATCACCTTTCAGATATCCTGCATCTAAGCTGTATGGGGCATTCTAGGTCATAACCAGGACTTTGAACGGTGCCCAGAAACAAACTGGTAGCCAGTGCAGTTTTTGTTAACAAGGGAATTGTATGTTCCATATAACCAGCCCCAGTCAACAATCTGCAGCTCCCTGAGTCAGTTGAAGTTTCTGAGTACTTTTCAAAGGCAGCCCCATATAGAGCATGTTACAATACAGTGGTACCTCGGGTTACATATGCTTCAGGTTACATACGCTTCAGGTTACACACTCTGCTAACCCAGAAATAGTACTTCAGGTTAAGAACTTTGCTTCAGGATAAGAACAGAAATCAGGCTCCAGCGGTGCAGCAGCAGCAGGAGGCCCCATTAGCTAAAGTGGTGCTTCAGGTTAAGAACAGTTTCAGCTTAAGAACGGACCTCTGGAACGAATTAAGTACTTAACCTGAGGTACCACTGTAATCCAAATGGGGATGTAGATAAGGCATGTGCCACTGTGGCCACACAAAACAAGGAGTACATTGTGGAATTTTAAGAAAGTGATGTTTTATGTGTGTTAGGACATTAACAATGCCTTTTAGAGTACACACACACATGAAGAAATAAGCTGCATTGCTTATTAGCTTGAAGAGGAATGAAGAAACACCTTCATTGAAGTAAGGAACAGGTAGAAACTCAAATAATTTGCCTCCTCCAGATCAACAGGACGCACAGTGAGTGCTTTACTCAAAGGCCCCCAAATTCTGGAGCTGTCACTGATCCCCAGCTTTATCACCCTATCTGTACATAGGCAGACCAAGCCTTGATTAAAATCATTGAAATGTTCCAATGATGCCCTAAGGTGGCCTCATACAGAACAGATCTATTTTTGGGTGGTTGTCACCCAATTCTCCTCTAGTTCTGTAAGCTACACATATATCACTGGTGAGGTGCCCTAATCCCCTCTCTGTCTGGAGGTAACCTATTTGATTTTCTGTCTCAATCCCATGCCTTATTTTTCTCCCATTTCCCATTTCGCCTTGCATTATGTTTTTCAAAGCCATGAAAGAAATGCAGTTCAATGGCAGCCTCTGGTGATTTTGCTGATATACAAAATCCACATCTTTCTAAAACAGGTGTGTGTTTGTGTGTGTGCACAGATTTATGCATCTAGCTATCTTGTTTGTTTGTTTGGCCCCACATTGATTCAGAGAAATAATTATCAAGGTGACCAAGGATCAATTTAATTTTCCCCCCACTGCTTCCTGACATTTGATTCATTTTCTCCCAACTTCATGATGTCAACAGTGTGCTGGTTTAACAGGACAACTGAGAAGGAAAACCTGCTCTTTGTTGACATCATTATCCTGCCTGGATAATTGAGATGTGGTTTGTAGCCCTAGTACAGCTAAGGGCAAAAGACTGGAGAGCATCTCTTATTGCTCTTAATGGTTCTGCCTTGCTGGTGAATATGAGATCTGGTGTCTAGAGGAAACACTCAAACCATAAACATGATCAGGTTTTGCAGATGCAATAGTTAACTTCAGCCCTAACTGTTGCCTACGTTGATCATAGCACTTCAGCCCCAACTATTCTGAGTGAAGGCCTCTGAAGCAGTGGGGCTGACCAGGTACCTTGGACAGCTCCACGAATGACAGGCTGGAAACTCCATCAGACAGAAGTACCCAAACCTTTTGGACCTGGGACATATTTGGAAATCCAGAGAGCTGTCAGACACAGCAAAATATTTATTTCACAAGAGGAAACTGACAATGTTCAACCTCTCTAAAAAAGCAACAACAAAAAAATCTCCGGTAGAACATTGACACAGTTGCCCCCCCCCCAGCAAATAAAATGAGGAGAAAATTGCAGGCAACATCATGTAAAGCAACCCACTTAAAATCAAGAAAAAGGAAGGGAGGAAAGGGAAAGGGAAAAAAGAGCATCAAAAATTATTTTATTAAAAATCAGGAGGGGCCAGAGACCTTGGCTGATACCTTATCAGCCTTAGAGAGCCAGTGTGGTATAGTGGTTAAGAGCTGCAGACTCGTAATCTGGGGAACCGGGTTCGCGTCTCCGCTCCTCCACATGCAGCTGCTGGGTGACATTGGGGTAGTCACACTTCTTTGAAGTCTCTCAGTCCCACTCACCCCACAGAGTGTTTGTTGTGGGGGAGGAAGGGAAAGGAGAATGTTAGCCGCTTTGGGACTCCTTCGAGTAGTGATAAAGCAGGATATCAAATCCAAACTACTACTACTACTACTACTACTACTACTACTACTACTCTTCTTCTTCTTCTTCTTCTTCTTCTTCTTCTTCTTCTTCTTCTTCTTCTTCTTCTTCTATAATGCATAGCTAAACTATGGAATTTGCAATTTGCTTCCATAAGAGGTAAAGATAAAGATAAGGGACCCCCAGTCGTGGACGACTCTGGGGTTGCGGCACTCATCTCGCTCTACTGGTCAAGGGAGCTGGCATTTGTCCGCAGACAGTTTTTCCGGGTCATGTGGCCAGCATGACTAAGCCACTTCTGGTGAAACCAGAGCAGTGCATGGAAACGCCGTTTACCTTCCCGCCAGAGCGGTACCTGTTTATCTACTTGCACTTTGACGTGCTTTCGAACTGCTAGGTTGGCAGGAGCTGGGACCAAGCAATGGGAGCTCACCTCATCTCAGGGATTCGAACCGCGACCTTCCAATAAGCAAGCCCAAGGCTCAGTGGTTTAGACCACAGCACCACCCGTGTCCCTATCCATAAGAGGTAGTGATGGTCATTAACTTGGATGGCTTGAAAAGAGGATTACACAAATTTGTGGAGGGGAGAAGGCTACCCAAGGCTACTAGCCACAATGGCTGTGTTCCACCTCTAACTTCTGAGGCTATATGCCTCTGGATATCAGTTGATGGGAATCACAAGTGGAGAGGGTGCTGGTCACCTGTGTCTCCACCTGTGCTTCCCAGCAGGTGGTATTCAGAGGCATCCTAATCTGGTTATGCTGAGATTAGCTTGCTATTTGGAACACTGGCAGTGATGGGGATTTGAGACTCTCTCTATCATTTCCTGCCACAGATGAATTCCGTGAAAGAGTTTTCAGGGTGGCCGGGAATGAGTTTAATGATCCCTGACATGGGAGTCATTTTCTCATAAGTAGATGTCATCAGCAATATACAGGTTCTCCAGTGTTACATTTCTTTCTTTATTTTTGTTTAAGAAATGTTTCTATCCTTCCATACCGAAAAAAATCACAAGGCATCTATCAATAAGATAAAACCATCACTAGGAAATTGGCAAATGGAAGCAGTCAGTGAATCCAATTCCACAGCACGTATCATATCCAGCAAAATGGCTAAATTAAAAAGTGGGGTGCAGGGTACCATTGTGTTGCATCCTGTCTCTTAGCCCTTCAACAATATTCTCTGACCTTTGATTCAAATTTCCAGTAATTCCCATTCCCATGTCATGTATGGCATATCCAATAAAGTGTGTGTGTGTGTGTATTTAATCTGGTAGTTAAGGAAATTATATGGAAATCCACAATATTCCTCTACTTTTCACAGAACTCCTGGACAGTCAGGACAGCTCAAAAAAGAGCTGGGCAAAACCTCACAAAGGCTGGTTTTTAAGGGCTCAGTGAAGTATGAAATCCTTGAGCACTTGGGTGCACAAAGCATGGCAAGGAGCTCTGTGATTCTTGAGTTTTTCTGACCACGCTTAGGGAGTTCCTCTACACAGATAAGCAAAGGCAGAGGCAGAGTGATAAACAAATGAATGGAAATAAACACATCAGTCTGTACTTCATTTGCAACGATGGTCCACTCGTTTTTCGTAACCATGAGGGATATGAAGGGGGGGGGGGCCGAACAGGAAAGCTTTGTTCCAAAGTAAGTGTTCAGATAAAGTATTTTGGGGGAAATAAATTTTGAGGAAGCACATTGAGGCCTGAAGCCTTATTTCCAATTTCTGTTACAGTTCTACTTTGAATTTTGAAAGTGTCTGCCCCCCGCCCCACCAACCCAGGAATCATGTGTGCTCAGCGATGTGAGAGTCATGATCTTTAACAAAATGGTAGGGCATCTCCTTTACATGCAGAAGGCCGTAGGTTCAATCCGTGGTCTCTCTAGGTAGGACTGGGGGAAAACTAGGTCTGAAACCATGGGCAGCTGCTGCCATTTTGTGTAGGTAATACTAAGCGAAATGGATCAGTGGTCTGACTCAGTATAAAGCAGCATGCTATGCTCCTGTGGACAGGGAGATGCTTGCCAATGAAGGGGTTGATTGCAACCAACTATTCGTATCTAGAAGGATTAGCCAAAAAGGATGCAGAAAAAGTTATAAGATATGGCACAAAAAAGGGATGAAAAGGAAAAAGGAAATTATCAACCTCAGATGCCCATTTTTAAAGTTGCAGCCACTATGGAACAGTTCTGGGAGATGACAAGTAGAGCTTGCCTGCTAGCAAAGACAATAAAATGACTGTTTCTCATCTCTCCCTCTACTATGGCCGCATGCCAGTTAATGGGAGGAGGAGCCTGATGGAACTGATCTTCCAGCAGAGCTGATAGAAAGGCCCTGATCTCTCCCATGGCTTCAGCCTGATGGATATGTAACGTATTTTTCCCTCTATTACACGCAGATTTTTTCTCCTAAAAAGTAAGGGGAAATGTCTGTGCGTGTTATTGAGCGAATGTGTGGTCCCTGGAGCTGACAAGCGCGAGTGAAGGCAAAAATCAGGCAAATATCAAATCGTCCGGAGAAGGGAAGCCTTGAAAGGAGGAAGCTCTGCCTCAGGGTCTTACTGCCCACCCTTTTCTGTTTCCTTACTGTGTTTGCTCAAACGGAACAAAGAGCAGAGAAAACCCCTCCCCTCCAGGCAAGCAGAGTGGAAAGCAGCAGAGCGTCCTTCTAATTCCTCTCCGTGCGTCTGGGACTCGAAGGCAACATGCAGGTTGGGGGGGGGGAGAGAGAGAGCTGGTTGGCTTGTGGGGGGGGGGGACTTTTGCCTTCCTTTCCTCCCTCCGGTAAAACCCCTCTCCTGCATTCTTAGCCAGCTGCCTCTCTGCACACCCCTTTTGGTGCTCCTTATCCTTTCTATGTTTTTCCTTCCCTCCCTACTTAAAACGTGGTTCCAATCACGGATCCACATGGATCCTCAGGATCTTTGCATTGAGTCACCCCAAATTCACCATCAGATCACATAGCAATGATCTGATGCAAAAACAGGGCTGCAATGGTGCAAAAACGTGGTTACAAAGCATGGATCCACATGGATCCTCAGGATCTTTGCATTGGGTCACCCCAAATTCACCATCAGATCACATAGCATGTCCATGGCTACAGCCTGCACCAAAAAAATCACGCACCCACTGTTGCCTGGGGCTGCAATGGTACAAAAGCGTGGTTACAAAGCATGGATCCACATGGATCCTCAGGATCTTTGCATTGGGTCACCCCAAATTCACCATCAGATCACATAGCATGTCCATGGCTACAGCCTGCACCAAAAAAATCACGCACCCACTGTTGCCTGGGGCTGCAATGGTACAAAAACGTGGTTACAAAGCATGGATCCACATGGATCCTCAGGATCTTTGCATTGGGCTACCCCAAACTCACCGTCAAATCACATGTCTGTGGCCGCAGCATGAAGCACAAAAATGATACATCCACTGTTTCATTCAGAATTTTTTTTTCTTGTTTTCCTCCTCTAAAAACTATGTGCGTGTTATGGTCAGGTGCGTGTTATCGAGCGAAAAATACGGTAATTCGTTCAAATGAGTATTCACAGAGTAGTCACCCATTCACAGAAGTGTCAGGTGACCCAGTCAACCGACCTTACTCATGGTAGGTGCAGAACTATATGAAGGTTATATCTATATATACATTTCCCAAAGCAGACCCATTGGAATCAACGGACTTAGCTCACAGGTACCAGAACATGGTTTGAAGAAACACTCAGCCACCAGCTTGTGGAGTTAAACAGATCTGGGTCTGGTCCACATTTGGATGGGTAACTACCGGCAACTACGTACACTATAACCTGCCTTGGGTTCCATGATGGATGGGAGGTTAAATAGAAATATAATCAGATTAAATAAAGATCAGGCTGTTTATATAATTTCAGTTGATCTGTGACAGACACAGCCCAATTCTTCAAGTGAGAGATAACATCTGGGAAAGGTTTTCCAGTGGCAAAGCATCCTAAAATTTTCTAGAAGTGTGGCAATGTGCCATTTAACCGTGAACTGGAAACAGAGGCTGGTTGGGCTGTAATTACCTTCAAGAAGTGAATTATACATTCCTGCATTTCGCCCAGTGTTTATCAAGATTTCCACCGATTGCCTCTATGATTGTGCTATCTCCCCCAACCCCTAAGCCACCCACCCCACTTCTGCTGCCCCAATGAAAGACTCTCCAGTTCTCCTAGGAATATTCTCAGCTGTCTCCCCTTCACAAAGGCTGTGATTTGGGATCTATAAAATGAATTATTTCTTTTGTTAGCTATAGCACAGGCAATAGGGGTGGGGGTTGGGAGTTTGCCTTCCTTGGAAACCAGAGAAGTCTCCAAATAAGGTCAAGCACAGCTGTAGTGCCTCTAAGAAATGAAAGCAGTCCAAGTACTTTACTAGCCCTACTGAGTATGATATATGAAAGCATAACCCTCTGTAGCATGGCAATCAATTGAACCACTGGTATAATAGATGATTGCCCCAGCCAACATAATTGGCATCTATATAATAAAATAGCGAACACCGAGGGAACTGTTTCTTATTGTTATGAATCATTGCTATGCTTATTATAAAAGATTGGCATATGCCGGTAGAAAGGCAATTAGACGATTGAGTCCCCTGAGCTACTCTTACAGTGGCTTTGTTTAATCACCTCTTAAGTTATGTTAACCATTAACTAACACAAAAGAACTCCAGCTATCCACACCCCAATTATCCGAATCGCTCCGTTCACTCTGTGCTGAATTCCTATGCAGCATCCTCACATCTTTGTAACGAAATGAAGATTAGCACATTCTAGTGAGCTGGGAAGCAGTAATAATCATCCGCGTGTAGAAAATGGCTGGATGAATCGCATTCTGTAGTTTTGTGTCTTCTCTTATATAATCTTTCCATGATTTAGTAGGCTCTGTGCGGTGACAAAAGGCAAGGCAAATTTTGGGTGATTCAGGGCCTCAGCACCCCTCCCAAGTTGTAGCATAATGTTAATAACCCTCCCTCGAGTCAGAACACAGCCCCCACATGCAAACACAGAGGGTTCTGTTACTCTGTTCTTCTGTACAGAATAGCTGGATGTTTGTGTACAGCCTGGTGTTTCCCTAGTCCACAGGCTTTGCCCAAAGTTAAGCTGTCTAAAATGTTGCCCGTGGAGAACTGAAGGGATCTGGATTGGTTGCTGCTGCTGTAGTTGGTAAACACAGCAGTGGATGATTTTTTTAAAAAAATAAATAAATAAGGAAGCTGAAAGCTGAAGAAGCAAAAACACAATCCTACATTGCTCTCCATTAACAAAAACAAATAAAAACAGAGCTCTTCAGAATGCCACAGGCGGTGTTCTAGAATTATTTATTGAAGGCTTGTGTGGTCTATCAGAGGGCACTGGAAATTAAGGCCAGGGTGAAGTGGCAAAGTTTGTAAACATATACAAGCTAGGTTGCACGCTAGCTCAGTAAGAAAGAGCAAGAGGCAAACCCCACTTCACCCCCCAAAAATGAAAAAGGCAACCACACCCCAAACTTCCTGCCCAATAGGGGATTATGGAGGAAAGTGAACCCCGTTTACTTCCCCCATAAAAAGGTCCCTGGCCTTCCTTTCCTTTCATTTGCAATTTGGTGGGCTTAATCCACTCTAGAGGGACTCCCATTCCTGTGAATTTCATCCTCTTGGGCCAAAATGGGGAAAAGGTTTTAGCCATTTTAAGATTCCCCATTATAGTGAATGGGGAGCACACAGAGACACTTTCATTTTATATAAAGCAGGTCAGGTGCTAAATTACATATTTTTAATAGTGATGATGATGATAGTGTTTAGTCCATTCGGTCCCATTTCCTTAATGTTGTTGTTGTTGTTGTTGTTGTTGTTGTTGTTGTTGTTGTGTGCAGGTTGTGTTTAATGAGTGTGCATTAAAATGCTTTGCAAAAATAGCATTTAAATACAGTGGTACCTCAAGTTAAAGACGCTTCAGGTTACAGACGCTTCAGGTTACAGACTCCGCTAACCCAGAAATAGTACCTTGAGTTAAGACCTTACTTCAGGATGAGAACAGAAATTGCGCCGCGGCGGTGCGGAGGCAGCACGAGGCCCCATTAGCTAAAGTGGTGCTTCAGGTTAAGAACAGTTTCAGGTTAAGAATGGACCTCCAGAACGAATTAAGTTCTTAACCAGAGGCTCTTTGATTCTATGTTCAAAATGCACATTTCTTGGGGGTACTGAAACTTTTCTTTTTTAAAGGCACACCTCAACTCTTGCCGCCTGACCCATGAATTGCAAAGACTGGTTCCATCTTTAACGGTGGGATATAAATGAAGGATATGATCGTTTACATATGTTCCAAAGTCAGAGTAGATCTCATGGTCCCCTCCAGAGCTTGAGATCTACAAACACCCATCATCTCTGACCATTAGTCATGCTGGCCGAGGTTGATATGTTTTGTAGTCTGCAACATCTGAAGGGGTCTATGGTCATCACCTTTGTTCTAAGCATGGTCAAAGACCCATCTAAGTGATACCTGTACAATATGTATGACTTAGCAGAATTGCTCTTGCTGTCTTATCTTAACCATGCAAGATTATTCCCTTTCCATTGCTGAGTCTATACTAAGCTGAAAATGCCCTGTGGCTTGTGTTCCCCATCCCCGGGGACAGTCCAAATGTAACTCCCAGTTTTATTACTGTTTCATCTTTATCTTCAATTTCTCTTACTTTTTTCATGTGAAGGGTCAGCCTAAGTCAAAGTTTTATGAGGTATCTATTTCACTATAAAAATTACCCCTCTGTGACTGACACCTGCTATCAATCACATTCATTTCCATGATGTTGTAGCTCTGCCTAGCAATTCAGTATTATGGGATAGTGCTTTGGTACAGATATAAGATTTCTTTCTCTCTTCCTGCTTGGGAGAATTTGAATCCTACAAGTTTGGCTTCATTTACCATCTCTTCCCTCCCACCCCACCCCACCCCCGGATGTTAGTGGTGTCAGATGAGTTCTCCACACTGAAAATTGAGATATAAAGGGATAGTTCAGTTATGTCAAGAACGGTGCTAAACAAAATGACAAGTGCATATGCATATATTGTGTGTGTCAATGTGCATATATATCTCAATTAGAATTGTTGGCGGACTGCCAGGTTTGAGTAGGGAGATGGTCCATGGGAGCTGGTTTGCCTCAAAGAAGAGATGGACATCGTCCCTAATGCTTTACCCCAACTGAGACAAAAATCTGAGCCAGAGGGGGGTGGCTGCCCCCCAAATGCTCATTCCCAGCATCATCACCAGTGATTTCTACAAGCTCTTTGTTTAGTCGTTTAGTCGTGTCCGACTCTTCGTGACCCCCTGGACCAGAGCACGCCAGGCACTCCTGTCTTCCACTGCCTCCCGCAGTTTGGTCAAACTCATGCTGGTAGCTTCGAGAACACTGTCCAACCATCTCGTCCTCTGTTGTCCCCTTCTCCTTGTGTCCTCCATCTTTCCCAACATCAGGGTCTTTTCCAGGGAGTCTTCTCTTCTCATGAGGTGGCCAAAGTATTAGAGCCTCACCTTCAGGATCTGTTCTTCCAGTGAGCACTCAGGGCTGATTTCCTTAAGAATGGATAGAGTTGATCTTCTTGCAGTCCATGGGACTCTCAAGAGTCTCCTCCAGCACCATAATTCAAAAGCATCAATTCTTCGGCGATCAGCCTTCTTTAGCTTTCACTTCCATACATCACTACTGGGAAAACCATAGCTTTTACTATACAGACCTTTGTTGGCAAGGTGATGTTCTACAAGCTCACCCTCCCCCCAAACAGCATTCTCCTCCTTTTCATTTATTTCCCAAGTAGGGAAGCAATAGGAGCATCACTGCTTCCCACAACCTGGTGCGTTATCATGTTGGCTTGGTGTTCTGCCAACGGTTCTGGAAGCCTAAAGCGATTGTTCTTAGAATTCAGCTAGACTATGGAAACCACCATAGTTTTAACAGGTTTTATTTAAAGGATGCGGGAAATAAAGAAAGAAGAAATGGACAACAACTTATCGCCCATATGTTGCCAGAGAATCGCCTTCCCTTCCTGGGCAGGCAATGGGTCAAACTTCTGACAGGTACCGTATTTTTTGCTCTATAAGACTCACTTTTCCCCTCCTAAAAAGTAAGGGGAAATGTGTGTGCGTCTTATGGAGCGAATGTAGGCTGCGCAGCTATCCCAGAAGCCAGAACAGCAAGAGGGATTGCTGCTTTCACTGCGCAGCGATCCCTCTTGCTGTTCTGGCTTCTGAGATTCAGAATATTTTTTTTCTTGTTTTCCTCCTCCAAAAATTAGGTGCGTCTTGTGGTCTGGTGCGTCTTATAGAGTGGAAAATACGGTAAGAGGTACAGTACAGGTGTCAACAGCAAGGTCTGCACTGAGATTCCTGCTTGTCATAGGTGAGCTTGATCTTTGATCTGGGAGTGCTGGTGACACTTGACCACTGGGGCTTAGGGTCACCTTCCCATGACCTTGTCTATGTCTGGCAAGGTCAGGGGAGCAGTCATAACAAGTGGTGGATTGCAAAGGGTGTGGTGGCTGAGATCTTCCCAAGCTGAGCCAGTGTCTTGTGGCTAACATGGGGACCCAGTTGTCCTTATCTCTAATGGGCACATGACCCCTCATACCAACTGCACTGGCTCCCAGTGGAGTACAGGGTCAAGTTTAAGGTGCTGGTTTTGACCTTTAAAGCCCTATGCGGCCTAGGACCAATGTACCCACAGGACCGCCTCTCCTGGTATGCCCCGCGGAGGACCTTAAGGTCCACAAATGACAACATTTTGGAGGTCCCAAGTCGCAAGGTGGTTAGATTGGTCTCAACTAGGGCCAGGGCCTTTTCAGTACTGGCCCCGACTTGGTGGAATGCTCTGTCACAAGAGACTAGGGCCCTGCAGGATTTGACATCTTTCCACAGGGCCTGCAAGACAGTCCTGTTCCACCTGGCCTTTGGTTTGGACTTGATCTGACCCTTATGTTTCCCTCCCCTTATGGTTTTGATCTATGGGCTACTATTAAAATGAGGCTGCATTTTAAATTGTATTTTAACCCTTATTTTAATAAATTGGTTCCCCCCCATCATGTTTTTATTGTAATTTTCCTGGTGTTAGCCACCCTGAGCCCGGCTGTGGCCGGGGAGGGCGGGGTATAAATAATAATAATAATAATAATAATAATAATAATAATAATAATATCTCATTTCTCCATTCAGCTGGCCTTTCTGTAAGAAGTGCTGATTCTAGCAAGCTGTCATGAACTCCTATGAAGCTCTGCTCTCTAAGCTGACTGACTGCACCTCTCCAAGGTTTCAGACAGATTTCAAATGTCATTGAGATGGCCTTACCATGTCATGGATAAATACAAGCGAATGGACTCAAAAACCAGCTTCAGGAAAAAAAGTGTATGATTTATTATCTTGGATTTTAAAGATCAGATGCTAATTTCCAAAGATGATTACTATACACACATATTAAAATGTGTGGTTTTTTTTTTAAGCTGCACTTCAGCAGTTTAGGCAACTGACAGCAATCAAACAGCACATTAATTTGTACTGTTGGCTCTAGGGTGAGACGATGCCATTTGTCTGGGGCTTTTGGGCGCAACACAACAGTCATTATTACTCTATGAGCTAAGCTACTCAACACTTCTACATAGGGAGAAGAAGCAGCTTCCTTATCCTATCAAAGCAGCAGGGGATTTTAGGTACATTAGGCAGAATGCAATTACCCAACTTGGACTGAGGCCAGGGCACAGGAGATAATATCTTCCTTCTTTGGGAGAACCACACGGGACCCATAATGATGATGTTTTATCAAGATCATGGATTTGTGCTTTTTGTGCATGCAAACGTCAGGACTTCACAGCTAAGGAAGTTTTCTCTCTCCAGATAAGAGGATCACTGTGCATAAGAAAAGGCACGTATTTCTTTTAATAAAGGAGAAATTAATTTGTTTGCATTGTGTTTCTGGTTGCATCGATGCCACCTATATGCTACAAAACCAGGCTTGCAAATGAGGCAGATGTTCAAGACACCCCGTGTTCTTCAGAGATGAATAAATTGTTTCCCTAGCAACAGAAACTTATGCAAACTCTGGAAATATCTTTCCTCTGCTTCAGGTTCCCGTTTTTCATTTAATGCTTCATGTGCTTATTAGCCTCTTAGGTGGAACAGCCACAGAGCAAGATTCGAAAACGGAAGCTCAACAGAACGGAATAAACAAAGCAGGTGTGTTTCTGGAACTTCAGTCTATCAACATCAATTATGTATTGAAAAAAATAACTCACTGGAAAGTATCTTTTCCCTTTCAAGAATTCTTCACAGTTCTGTCAAAACAGTGAAGCCGATGATTTAGCAAAGTGGCTTTGTATGTTTATAAGCAAATGCATTTCATAGAATCATTGAATTGCAGAGGGCCATCTTCCTGGTGTTTGGTCGGAATCTCCTTTCTTATAACTTGAAGACATTGCTTTAGATCCTACCCTCTGGAGAAAAAGAAAACAAGCTTGCTCCATCCTCCATGTGACAGCCCTTAAGATATTTGAAGATGGCTGTCATAACTCCAACATACCCAACTCCTTCAACCATTCCTCATAAGGCTTGGTTTCCAGACCCTTAATCATCTTGGTTGCACTCCTCTTCACACATTCCAGTTTATCAATATCCTTGATAAATTCTGTTGCCCAGAACTGGACACAGTATTCCAGGTGTAGTCTGGCCAAGGTGCTATGACTTCCCTTGAATGGGACAGTAGACTTGCTAAGACCCCTAGATCCTTTTCACATGTACTACTGGCATTCTGGATGTCTCCCATCTTATATTTGTGCAGCTACTTCTTCCTGCCAAAGTGCAGAACCTTACATTTGTCCACATTGAAATCTGTTTTGTTAGTTTTGGGCCAATTCTCCAATCTGCTAAGGTAACCTTGAATCCTGATTCTGTCTTCAGCCACGTTAGCTAACCCTCCTAAATTTGGTGTTATCTGCAAATTTGATACCCCCTCAATACTTTTATCCAAGTCATTTATAAAGACATTAACAAAAACAGAACCCTGTGACACCCTACTTGTCACTTTTCCCCAGGATGATGAGTAATCATTAGTAAGCACTTTTGCGCCTTGGTCAGTCTACCAGTTACAAATCCAGATGAAGATACACTACATTCAAAGCATTCCTATTATCTACTAAGCTTGTACCTGTTAAAAAATGAGATTCATCTAGCATGACTTACTCATAAAGGGAGTGTGTGTGTGTGTGTGTGTGTGTGTGTACCTGAGAAGAGAGGGTAGGAGAAGCATTGTAGGCAATTAAGGAGCACCCCAGCTTAATGGTGAGGAGATTGTGTTGAGTTTACAGCACAATGGACATCTGTTGCATTCCAGCTTGAGAGAAACAAAGCAAGATGGTTAAGGAAAGCTGTTTCCAGCCATACAAGTGTCATGATCCCTGATAAGATATGGCATTTTTCAAGGACCATTTCCAGCTGTGGAAAGTGCTTACATGTCTTCTCATGTCATGTCCATGACCAGCTCCAATGCAAGGCTCTCCCCTCCCTTTTCTTTCTTTTTGCAGGAGAGACTGGCAGGAAGACCGGGGTAGCTGCAGACAGAGAGGAGCAAATCCTGTTCTGAGTTGAGTCCAAACAAATCTCACATCTTCCCTGCCTATGATTGCCCCTTCAGACTTGCTCAACGCCCTCCATGGTGCAATCACATCATTCTGAATGGCCGTGCATCCCCTTCTGCTTTGTCTCTGCAAACCCTGAGCTATTGTACAGAAGACAGTGGAGCTGATATATTGGTTTTACTGTGTGGGGATCCCAATTAAATTTTTTTAAAGCCCCAGTAAAGCAGGGGGTGTCTGGGAGAGTAAGAGCAAAGGTCTATTAATTGTACTAGCTACATTGCCATTTGGCACCCTTTTCTTTGTGATGTGGAAGACATTCAGGGATGACTTGGACAGGAGGCAGGAGAAAAGCTTCTAGCGAGGTGCACCTTGAAGTTGATAATGCAGGAATCCATGGCCAAAACTTCCCATCTTTCTTCAGGCAAAGCTCCTATTGAGTAAGTGCGCAGTAATTGAATGAAAGCTGAATTCCTGCTGTACTGAACAGAGTTGATAGAGGACTTCCAGATTACACAGCTCAATTTTCGGCGTCTTTTTGCAAAGGCCCGCTGTGAAGCAATTAGTTGGGGACCCTTCAGTGCTGTGGTGCAAAGGAGGAGCAATGTACATCTGGTCTCCCTCTAATCTGATCATGCTCTTTTCAGGGGTGTTGGGATAAAGCAATGCTGCTTTGTCACATTCCTTTCTATTTTGATATACAGTGGTACCTTGGGTTACAGGCACTTCAGGTTACAGACTCCGCTAACCCATAAATAGTACCTTGGGTTAAGAACTTTGCTTCAGGATGAGAACAGAAATTGTGCTCCGGCAGTGCGGCGGCAGCAGGAGGCCCCATTAGCTAAAGTGGTGCTTCAGGTTAAGAACAGTTTCAGGTTAAGTATGGACCTCCGGAACGAATTAAGTTCTTAACCAGAGGTACCACTGTATATGCTCAAAGTCGCTCAGGGGGCAGATTTGCTGTCATCATCTCAAGCAGTCAACAAACCCAATATGTGCTTGAGGCAAGGTTTTCATGTGCCAGCCCCACAATCCCTACTTCACTCTGATCTTTATGCATTTAGTGCAGGTGAGGGGAACTGCATATAGCCAGTGAGCAGGATCCCGATCACCCACATGGGTCAGGCTCTGCAAACGGGTGGAGATTGTCACCTGTCAATCACTTGACATCTTTTGCCTCTTTGGACCTGGGTGAAAAAGGCTGAAACGTTCAGCTAAATGGCCTTTGATGTTTTCTTGCCATTGGAAGTTCTTCATTTTCAGGGTTCCTATTGTGTGGGTGGTGCTGTGGCTTAAACCACCGAGCCTAGGACTTGCTGATCAGAAGGTCGGTGGTTCGAATCCCCGCGAAGGGGTGAGCTCCCATTGCTTGGTCCCTGCTCCTGCCAACCAAGCAGTTTGAAAGCACGTCAAAGTGCAAGTAGATAAATAGGTACCACTCTGGCGGGAAGGATCTCCAGAAGCGGCTTAGTCATGCTGGCCACATGACCCAGAAGCTGTACGCTGGCTCCCTCAGCAATTAAAGCGAGATGAGCGCTGCAACTCCAGAGTCGGCCATGACTGGACCTAATGGTCAGGGGTCCCTTTACCTTTACTATTGTGCAGAGGCTTCTGAAGTTGTTCAGCTCAGGTGATGCAGGGGACATTGTGGGTGAAGCCCGCACATGCACCCCTTGGCTCTTAACACATGATCAGGCTGACCACCTGAAAAGAGCTCCTAGCTCCAAGTGCAATGCTGTACTTTCTGCCAATGCCCTCCTATTCCAGAGGAGTAAATGGCAAATGTTGTGAAGTGTCTCCCCGGGATCTGCCTCCTCTAATTTGCTGGCAGGTGAGTTTTCACCCCTAGATCTACCAGTTAATTCTGATCTACCTTCTGACTACCACTGATGTATTAAAAAGCCGACAAGAGCAAAGGCCAGGCAAGTGGGTGGGTGCTGGTGGTAATGGGGATTGACTTCCATATCAGTCTTTGACCAGTGCTAACTCTGTCTTTGAGAAGCTTGTCACCGGCAATGTAACATGAACATGTGAGACTAAATTCAGATTGCCCCCAATGCGCAGCTTGTTCCGCCCCAAAAGGTGGATGATAACAAGAATGCTGCCTGCCTGATTAAACTGAGCAAACATGACATGGGAGTCATAACAGAGCCGTATCTATGCACCATCAAGCTGTCACTTTGATAAAACGACTTCTTCCCCAACACCTCCATGTGCCTGAGCACCATTATGATTAGCCGCACTAAATCTCTATCATGGTGCTTGTGCTGGTCTAAGTGGAGCATTTTCATATTTCCACATCTACGGCCCTTGCTTTTAACTTGCCCATTGGGGTGACGAACCGTTCAAATCGCAGAGAGCTCTAAAACCCATGGGGGTTTCTTATGTGTCTGTCTGAAACCATACATTTTTGTTATTGTAGCATGGCAAAAAATAAAAATATTTTGATGCAACATAAGGCTCAGCCAGATGAAACTAAACCCTGTAGAGCAGCGGTCATCAACCTGTGGGTCGCCAGATGTTGTTGGACTACAACTCCCATCATCCCTGAGCTCAGGCCTTGCTAGCTAGGGGTGATGGGAGTTGTAGTTCAACAACATCTGGGGACCCACAGGTTGAGAAAGGTTGCTTTAGAGCAAGGTCACTGTCTAGAACAAGCCACCTCCTGACCCATTATGAACTGGTACAGCAGCAAAGTCAGAGAGACAGACAATTTTCAAATGATCTTCTCTTACAAAGGAGCGAACAGCTACTTGGCTCACATCAGAAGCCTTTGCGCCAAGGGTCTTTTCATAAGGGATATTCCAAACCTCTTGATTGGTTGATTGGCTGTTTCCATGCACAGAAAATAAGGTGTTTCAGCCTTTTCCAAGACAATGCATATACACATTCTGTGATCACAGATTGGGGGTGGGGTGGGGTTGTAGTCTAACAACATCTGGAGGTTGGGGAAGGCCAAAGAAGATGCAGCATGGCGAACCAGACCCATCAAATTGGGTAGCTTTTGTATATATAATAATTTGTGCCCATGCATCGATGCTCATGTGTAAGAGAGAGCTTATCACCACTTATCTAAAACAAAGTAAGAATTACATTCTGTACCTGGTGCTGCCCAGGAATTCTTAGAACCCCCTAAATGCTGAGATTATATACAGATAATGTGATTCATTCCTAGGGCTGTGCAGACTGCAGGTATCACCTGCAGACTGTAGGTATCATTCTCTGCTTCCCTTTGCTGGGAACAGGCTCTCACAGTCAAAGCGCATCGAGGGGCTGTCTGAAAGCCCAGGTGGGGCAACGGATGTGACTCTTAGCTTTGTACAGCAAGCTACATCCCAATCTGTGCAAGACAGCAGAAGTTTCTGTGCTCTTTCTTCCTTTCCAATGATTCCGACTCATCATCAGGAAGAACTTTCTGGAGCTAAGAGCTGTTTGATGTTGGAACAGTCACCCTCAGGAGGTTGTGGACTCTCCTTCCCTGAAAGATTTTAAGCAGAGGTTGGATGGCCATCTGTCATGGATGCTTTAGCTGAGATCCCTGCATTGCAGGGGGCATTGCAGATGTCCCCCAGAGTCATCTATTATGGGTCTATTATTTCATTCATAGTCAGTCTTCACTTCCTAGGGTTGAAGACCTTCACAAACTGTGCACAGAATGGAAAGGATTTGGTTTAAAATACACGCCTTTTTGTAATTGATTAATGTTTTTTAAAATACAAATCACTGTTTTCATTAACTTCTTGTTATTAAAACCAATCGGCTGCATATTCCAATTTTTATTTTTTGTTTTGGCAGAAATGAGTTATGGAACCTTATTTTTTTTCCCTGTGCAGCAGCTGAAAAAAAAAAGCAGTTTTCCAAAAGCTGCAGTGATTAATTGTCATTCAATTATTTTCTGACTATGTTCAAATTAGAAAATAGGCTGGCTTAGATCAATGAGTATAAAATTCATCCAGCTATGTCTTCAAGCCAGGAACATTCCTGATGATGATAAAGAGGAGAAGATCAATGACATCAACTGGTCCATCTTCCTGCAACAGGCAGCCTGTAGGCCAGAAGTGACCCGTGAAGCAATTTAATCTGTTCCCTCCCTGCAGGCCTATTACATTTAAATCTCTTTTAAGGAAAAGGATATCTTGCTGATATGCAGCACCAACTACTACAGAGTCTGGTGATATTTAAAAGGAGATTGGCTATGCAGCAGTATTCTCTTTTGGCCCATAGGCCACCACTGATGAAGAGCGGAGGGGAACAGTTCTATAATTCAGACATACTGTTGGTTTTGCTCCCCTTCAATTCTGGTAGGAAATCTGGATTTAAAATTTGCTGATTTGTTTTGAACTGGTGAGAAATGAGACCTGCTATTGTGATTCATTCTATTCTCTTGTTATGGTGATTTGAAATAATATTTTGACGTCAAGTTTGAGTCTGCCTTTAGCATTTTTAGTCCTAGACATCGGTATTAATTTGTGAGGAGGTCTCCATGGTGCAAATGCACCAGCAGAAGCTCTGGATTGGCTCTACTGGTAGCTTTGCACTGCGCTGACATCCCTGCTGGCTTGCCCATCCCTGTAAGCTACAACAACCCACCTTCCAAGAAGATAGTGTAGTGGCTCCATCCCAGCTGGTGACCCACTTTGGATGCATCTGCTGTTGAAGGTGATGCTTTTCAAGTCTGTAGCCCAATGACACCATTGGGGATGTGATGTTCCACTTACTCAGACTGAGTCCAGTTTGAAAGCAGATTAACTTCAAATGTCATTTTGGAAGTGTATGAATTCCAAATACCTGGGGGCGGGGTACATCATATCAATCTGTTTTAAATGAAACCATTCAGAACCAGATGTTCAAGTCTATTATTTCAGTAGCCATCATGTGCTGAGGACCTTTTCAGAGGACCTAATTCTTAGACAACCAGGCCTTCATTTGTCCATTGAAGGTCTGAGGTTTAAGGAGAAGGAGCTGTGTGAGCGTATGAGCAGGGCTCCTATTAGCGGTAATGATTGCTGTGATCAGCATCGGGTGGCAAATTTCCTGGGTAGGCTGGCATGAATATTCTAATTCCAGTTAATTGTCATCAGTCATAATTGGGAAAGAAAATGGCTGTCTGAATCCCGTATTGAAAAATGATGTCAGGTGATGACTATGGAATGCATGGGAGGTAAACGAGATGAGCCATTTCAGGTGATGATAATTGAACAGAAACGAGCAACTGAAGATGAGTGACAGAGGATGATGTATGCTGAGTAGGCAGAAGAAGATAAATAATGTGCAGTGAACTTTGCTAATCAGCTGAGAATCAGAAAAGAAAACTATTCTAGGGCATATTTGTAGGGAGTGTATCTGCACTATGAATAACTCTGCCCGGGAAATAAAATGATAGACAGATACAAATTCCACAAGGGAAATGAATGTGCTGTTCTACTCTTGGTGACTATAGTTACTCTAAGGGACGAGGAAGGAGATTGTAGGAATCATTGGAGGCTTATGCAATGTGTGATCGGCTGAGCCTCCTAGACCAATCCGTGCACTTTGGCTTATTTTACAGAAGAAATGGAAATAGGCCTGTATGTATGGGTTTGTGCAGGGCCGCAAAATTAGCAGTCTGCATCAAGCACAAGATTCAGATTGAACATGGGTTCAGCACTTTGAAACGGAGTCTGCCTCAGTCCAGAGTGCTCTGTAAGGTGTCCAAACTGGCAGGGGGTCCATCTGAGCCCCTCTTCCCCTCAGTCTCTTGGCTATTACAGACTCCTCCAATTCACTGATCCCTTATTCCAAGTAATTCTCCAACCCTGCTTCTTCTAGTGCCCACTCAGCACTTGATCCAGCCACCACTCCTCAGTGTTCAGCCGGTCCCTGGCAGTAAGTAGGGGAAGTTGGTGACTCTAGGTAATGGAACATGTTGGAACACAGCTATAATCCTTATTATTCTTATTTATTTATTTCTTGCCCTTCACCTTAAGGTTCCAGGGTGGATTACAGCATTAAGCCGCAATATATTCTTCTTCTTCTTCTCTTCTTCTTCTTCTTCTTCTTCTTCTTCTTCTTCTTCTTCTTCTTCATTCAATTTATACACTGCCCTATACCTGAAGGAGTGTCTCTACTCCCATCGTTCAGCCCAGACACTGAGGCCCAGCTCCGAGAGCCTTCTGGCGGTTCCCTCACTGAGAGAAGTGAGGTTACAGGGAACCAGGCAGAGGGCCTTCTTGATAGTGGTGTCTGCCCTGTGGAATGCCCGCCCACCCTGGGTGTCACCACTGAGAGGAGTGACAAAATGTTGGGTGGCACTTACCATGGGGCCTGCAGTGCGCCTGAGCCATGCTTTTCTCCTGGGAGTGACGTGGTGGCTTGGGCACCAGCAGGCTCCACGCTGCCCCCAATGGTCTGTCCACTGCCTCCCCCTCAACTGTAGGGCAGTTGAGTGGGAGGAGGTAGGCAGATTCCTCAGAGGCCCCACGGAGCATCCTGCCCTGGCTTGCCCTGCCCCACGTGCAGCTGGCCCCTCCTCTGGGCATGTGATGGCCTGGGATTCGGACTCGGATGCTGAACCGGAGGGATCCCAGCCTGCACAGGATTCCCCGCCTTCAGAACCAGCTGAGCTGGGGCTGGGGCATGAGCCTGAAGGGTCCTCACCTGTGCTGGATCCTTAGGTGCAGGCATCAGCTGAGTCTGCTCTGGCTCCTGAGGACCCATTTCCTGCAGGTGCTCCACTCTCAGCCCTGTCAGAGGAAGCTGAAGTTGCCTCTGGGTCCGGTAACCCTCCAGCCTCTCCTGAGCTGCAGAGGCTCAGGGCAGAGAGGTGGAGGGAACTAAGTTCCCGCAGGAGGAGTGCTCGCCTCCAGGGCAGGAGAGACGAGTTACCAGAGGATTGGGGCTGCCCTATGCCTCGGGGCAGATAAAAGCTGGCCAGCCCCAGTCCCAAGTTGCGGGTACAATATTGTTGGTTGCTAGTTCCTGTCTGAATCCTGCCCTGATTTCCTGCTTGAGCTCCTGACCCACCTTGGCTCCCTGCTTGCAAGCCTGTTCCTGACTTCACCCGACTCCCTGCCCTGCACCCAGCTTCAGTTACTATGGACTGCCTCCACGTTACACCTTTGACCAGACTTGGACCTCGCCTCTCAGGTAACCCATGGGACCAGCACAGGACACATGTGCCGCCCCAGGCTCCTGATCGGCTTGCTCCGCCGCTGGCCCCACATAGAACACATTGCAGTAATCAAGTCTGGAAACCAGAACATGGAGTACAGTGGCCAAGTCATGTCTGTCCCCCAAAGGGCTTATAGTTGGAGAACCAACTGGTAAAAAGGCACTGCTAGCCACCAGGAACCCCTGAGCTTCCAACGACAGGAACTACAAAGCCATTTTGCATTTCCAAGCTATATCCGTGGGTTGTGGGATGAGTGCTGAGGATGAAGCCTTAGGCACGCATATTACACAAATATGATGTAACAGACTGAGGATTCCAGTGGCTCAGTTACTGTTGAGCATTGGCAGCAGCGCAGCTAATCAGGAAGTTCCACGATGTTGTCAGCCCAACCTTGTGATTGGTTGCCTATCCACAGTTGGCGATGCAGCTGTAAAATACAATACGACTAAGCAAAGTGAAGTGATTAAAAAGTTTTGGGGATTAAATGAAAAGTAAAAACCTCAGCGCTTTGGCTTTGTGATTTGCTGCCTAAAAGGCGTGTTGGAAATGAATGCCTCTCTCACATTCTCTATGAAATTGACTGAAATGGAACATGATTCTAGTGAGTTCTGAAGTGATTAAAATGTTCTCTCTCATAGCGATTGATTAAATACAAAGTAAACCTCAGCTTTGTAATTTGCTGCATCTGTGTGCATCTCTGGCCCAGAAGAGATCAGCTAACAGCCCCTCTCAGCCCACAGTGTGAGGCAGAGGCATTTGCATTAGAATCCGCGTTCCATTTCATATTCCTCTCTAGGAGAGATGGCAATAATTGGAATGCCATTGCACATCCCGGTGCTTGCTAGTTAATTAACATCCCCTGGGGCTTCCTTGCACCACAAGCTCATTGCCACATAGCATCTCAGGGACTGTAGTATACTTCCTGCTGTGCATGCAGTGTGGTAGATACAGTGGTACCTCGGGTTAAGTACTTAATTCATTCCAGAGGTCCGTTCTTAACCTGAAACTGTTCTTAACCTGAAGCACCACTTTAGCTAATGGGGCCTCCTGCTGCTGCCGCACCACTGGAGCATGATTTCTGTTCTCATCCTGAAGCAAAGTTCTTAACCCGAGGTACTATTTCTGGGTTAGTGGAGTCTGTAACCTGAAGCGTCTGTAACCCGAGGTACTACTGTACAATGCAACGATGCCCGTGAGTTCATGGGGCTGGATCCATGTTTTGTGCTTTATATGTTTTGTCCTGTTCGACAGTGGAATTTGCTGCCAAGAAGTGTGGTGGAGTCTCTTTCTTTGGAGGTCTTTAAGCAGAGGCTTGACAACCATATGTCAGGAGTGCTCTGATGGTGTTTCCTGCTTGGCAGGGGGTTGGACTCGATGGCCCTTGTGGTCTATTCCAACTCTATGATTCTATGATTCTATAAAGGCAGCTTAACAACAACAACAACAACAACAACAACAACAACAACAACAACAATTTATTATTTATACAACAACAACAACAACAACAATTTATTATTTATACCCCGCCCATCTGGCTGGGCTTCCCCAGCCACTCTGGGTGGCTTCCAACAAAGTATTAAAATACAGTGGTCTGTTAAACATTAAAAGCTTCCCTGAACAGGGCTGCCTTCAGATGTCTTCTAAAAGTCTGGTAGTTGTTTTTCTCTGACATCTGGTGGGACAGTGTTCCACAGGACGGGTGCCACCACCGAGAAGGCCCTCTGCCTGGTTCCCTGTAACTTGGCTTCTCGCAGTGAGGGAACTGCCAGAAGGCCATCTTTGCTGGACCTCAGTGTCTGGGCAGAACGATGGAAGTGGAGACGCTCCTTCAGGTATACTGGACCGAGGCCGTTTAGGGCTTTAAAGGTCAGCACCAACACTTTGAATTGTGCTCGGAAACGTACTGGGAGCCAATGTAGATCTTTCAAGACTGGTGTTATGTGGTCTCGGCGGCTGCTCCCAGTCACCAGTCTAGGTGCTGCATTCTGGATTAGTTGTAGTTTCTGGGTCACCTTCAAAGGTAGCCCCACATAGAGCGCATTGAAGTAATCCAAGCGAGAGATAACTAGAAGGAGCTTATACCATTGGTCCACCTCACTCAATATTTTCTACACTGGCTAGCAGTGGTCCCCTAGGGAGACATGAAGAATTTTATGTAGGCATTTCTGCTGGCAAATCAGATGCTCTACCACAGAGCTGTGGCCTTTCCTAGTTTAGCAGAACAAAGGAGTGTAATAGTTTGGTGCCTAGAGGAAGGTTCTAGGGAGGGCTGCCTAGTGCATAACAATGGCAATACAGAAGGACCATGGCTCACTAGTAGAATCCATGCTCTGGATGAATAATTTTCATCCCAGTATGTTTCCGAGCACAATTCAAAGTGTTGGTGCTGACCTTTAAAGCCCTAAACGGCCTCGGTCCAGTATATCTGAAGGAGAGTCTCCACCCCCATCATTCTGCCCAGACACTTAGGTCCAGCACCGAGGGCCTTCTGGTGGTTCCCTCACTGCGAGAAGCCAAGTTACAGGGATCCAGGCAGAGGGCCTTCTCAGTAGTGGCACCCTCCCTGTGGAACACCCTCCCATCAGATGTCAAAGAGAAAAACAACTATCTGATGTTTAGAAGGCATCTGAAGGCAGCCCTGTTTAGGGAAGTTTTTAATGACTGATATTTTAATGTATTTTTAATCTTTGTTGGAAGCCACCCAGAGTGACTGGGGAAATCCAGCCAGATGGGTGGGGTATAAATAAATAAATGTACATGACTATTGTTGGAGTAAAGGTTTCCATATCAAATATACACTGTGCTTCTTGAGACGTCTTTACCAGAGCTGAACGCTATCCTCCAAGAAAAAAAGTTCTCACTAACATCTCTGGCAGGATGGCCAAATGACCTCCCATGGCTAACTCATAATAAGATCCCATTAATGGAGCCCAGCATGGCGTTGGCATCCTTTGCAATGAGACCATAATGCTGACTCATATTCAGCTCATCATCTGCTGTCTTGTTACCTCCAGACAGATGGCTGCAAATTGTGCCCAGTTCTTGCATGCATTTCCTCTTTTAGGTTTACCATCTTTCCATCTTCCTGGGTTTTTTTCTCCCCCCTTCCTCCCACTTTAACAGAGTGCATTTATTAGGCTGAATGGTTCTGCTATCTGTGGGGCTGTGATTAATTCTACCTTGTGGTTCATCTGGGGATGGAGCGGAAGGGAGGTTTTTAACAAAGCTCCTTGGTTTCCAGTGAAAGGCAAAATTCCACCACCGCAAAAAAGCCTGACTTCGACAGATTTTCCCCCACTATGATTTCCCTTTAGATGGCTGCTTTCCTTTCCTTCAGATTACAAGACAGATCTGACAATATTTATCCCAGCACCATTTGTTTACAAAGATGGGTGCCTGGAGCTTATGATTTGCAGTCTCCTGACAGGTGCAAGAATGTGTGTGTGTGTGTCAACTTTTCTTTCTGGACGTCTGCAATTATTATTTTTATCTGAAGGCTCTTTTGCAGGAGAAATAAAACAGCTCACATCAAAGCAACACACCTTTAGTCAGGTTATACCTAGGCATTTGGAGAACACTGGTGTCTGTCTGGGTTTTTTATGGAGTTTATCCTGCATGGTGTATATTTTGCGGTGTTTTTGATGACATTTGTTTTGGACTCAGACTTTGAGGAGTCTATTTTTTTATTGATATATTGAATTTCTTAGGTCTTCTGCTATTCTAACTCACTTTGGGAGATGGATGGATGTTTGAAGTGATGTGTATTCAGTGATACCTTGGTTTAAGAACAGCTTAGTTTAAGAATAACTTGGATTAAGAACGCTGAAAACCCAGAAGTAGGTGTTTTGGTTTGTGAACTTTGCCTTGGAAGCAGAACATGTTCCGCTTTCTGTTGAGTGTGTTCCATTTGTAAATGGAGGCCCCCACTGCTATGGGAAAGCATGCCTTGGTTTAAGAATGCTTTGGTTTAAGAATGGACTTCTGGAACATATTAAGTTCTTAAACCAAGGTACCACTGTATATTATAACCCAAGGCAAGGTTAGCTAAGAGACTGCTCTGTCCCCCAACTCCTGGCCATCATCTCGAAGGACATGTCGTGAAATATTCCATATGATCCAGTGGTACACATTACATGACCTAGAAACTGAGCCTTGAGTGAAGGGCTAAAGTTCAGTGGTTAGAGCATCTGCCTTATAGGCAAAGGTTTCTCCAGGGCTTTAAACAGTAACATGAGCACCTTTAAAAACCCTTATTGACATATATTTATTTCTAACATAATAAAGTATAAAACAAAAAAATTATTTCCTTCCAGTAGCACCTTAAAGACCAACTAAGTTAGTTCTTGGTATGAGCTTTCGTGTGCATGCACACTTCTTCAGATACACTTGAAACAGAAGTTGCCAGATCCCTCTATATAGTGAGAAGGTGGGGAGGGGTATTACTCAGAAGGGTGGTGGGAATGGGTGATTGGCAGATAGCTGTGATGAGCCTGTTGACGACTCTTAACGACTGCAATAGGTCTTACAGGAAAAAGCAAGGGGTGAGAAGGTGAAAAATGGCTTTGTCATGTATAATGAGATAAGAATCCAATGTCTTTGTTCAGACCAGGTCTCTCCATGGTTTTAAGTTTGGTAATGAGTTGCAATTCAGCAGCTTCTCTTTCCAGTCTATTTCTGAAATTCCTTTGTAGTAAAACAGCTACTTTGAGATCTTGTATAGAATGTCCTGGGAGATTGAAGTGTTCTCCTACTGGTTTCTCTGTCTTGTGCTACTGGAAGGAAATAATTTTTTTGTTTTGACTATGGCAGACCAACACGGCTACCTTTCTATAATAAAGTATAATAACGGATGTCAAATAAAGCAAACAAAATTAAAAGTAGAAAGGGAGATATAGAACTAAAAATAGAGGAGCAAATTTTCGTACCAAAATTGAACATAATAAATTAACATCACAGGATTCTAAGTAAACACAGGCACAAGGTTTACAACATCTTGTACCTTCTTACTCCTGTACATTATAAAAAAGACATAATGTCTTTATCGAGAAATGATGAGCCCTGAAATTGGGACCACACAACTGTAGCAGTGAGCATTTCCGTATTAGTTAACAGATATAACATATATAAAAAATGCTATGAAAAAAAAACATTATGGGGGTGGGGGAAGCTCCCAAGGCAATCTGACATTGATTTCTGAAGCCCTCCTTCCTGTGCCTCTTCCTCAAGAGGTCCGAAAGGCAACACGAGAACAGGCCTTCTCTGCAGTGGCTCCCCGTCTATGGAATGCTCTCCCCAGGGAAGTTCGCCTGGCGCCTTCATTACACACCTTTAGGCACCAGTCAAAAACTTTCCTTTTTAACCAGGCCTTTGGCTGATCTTATTGACATCCAGCACCCTTTTAGAATGTGGCTTTGTGTGTGGGGGGGGGGGTATTGGGCTACTGCTTTTGGTTTGATTTTATATGTTGTGGTCTTGTTGTGAACCGCCCTGAGACCTCTGGGTGTAGGGCGTTGTATAAGTTGAATAAATAAATAAAATAAATCAATTTTGGATTGTGCTATAAAGCACCATCTGCTGCCACATTTTTATAACGCATTTTTAATGTTATAAATTGACCTGTGTAGCTGAGTCCTTCCAGTTTCTCCTTTTCCCAAACTGAAGTTCAGTTCTCTACATCCCCACATCCATTTGCGATTATTAGTCTTTTAATTTAGTCCCCATCAATATATATATATATATCTTTTTTGGGGGGGGCATGGATTACTTTGCTGGAAAACTATATTGTAAAATCGAGAGGGTTGGCTGTGTTTCAGTTTGCATGTTGCTTGGGGAAGTGCAAATTATGTTGGTTCTCCTTGAATGCCAGCTGAACCAAATCTCGGTGTTTGAAGCAAGCCACACTCATCTGCGTGAGCTGGGCCAGCTGGCACAAAACTACTGAAAATTGCAGTGAACAGGAAGCCATTTCCAACACACATGAAAAGGAACAGAAAACAAGGTTTTCTCCATTTCTGGCTCAAGCCTGCACAAGACCAGTGTTCTGGGGAGAAGCTGAGACATAGAAAATGCCAAGCACATGGTGCTTTCAGTAAGTTAGTGACTGGCATAGAGTAGAAATTTTATAGCACCCTAGGAGGATTATTTTTCATTTTGGTAACTAGCCTTCATTGGGCTAGATTGCCCCTCTTGGCTGTCATTCTGAGGATATGATAGCTAATTAGGAAGGAAATAGACAGTGTCTCCTCTGCTGCTGCTTTTTCTACTTCATATTTTGAAAAGTTGTTTGTCAGTTTGCTATACATTAAAATAGCTATACATTAAAATAGCTCCCAGTATGTTTCCGAGCACAATTCAAAGTGTTGGTGTTGACCTTTAAAGCCCTAAACGGCCTCGGCCCAGTATACCTGAAGGAGCGTCTCCACCCCCATTGTTCAGCATGGACACTGAGGTCCAGCGCTGAGGGCCTTCTGGCGGTTCACTCGCTGTGAGCAGTGAGGTTACAGGAAACCAGGCAGAGGGCCTTCTCGGTGGTGGCGCCCGCCCTGTGAAATGCCCTCCCATCAGATGTCAAAGAGAAAAACAACTACCTGACATTTAGAAGACATCTGAAGGCAGCCCTGTTCAGGGAAATTTTTAATGTGTGATATTTTAACGTATTTTTAATCTTTGTTGGAAGCCGCCCAGAGTGGCTGGGGAAACCCAGCCAGATGGGCGGGGTACAAATAATATGTTGTTGTTGTTGTTGTTGTTGTTGTTGTTGTTGTTGTTGTTACTTTTGATGATGGCTCCTGGGATCAAGGAGCAAGTATTCATCTGCATTTGGTTGCAATTGGACACCATTTTGAATCAAGATCACAGACGGAACCTTTCAAAACTGTGTTAATTTCAACCAAATTTTGCATAATTGATCCTGAGATCAAGGAGCAGGTTGTATCTACATTTGGATGCAAATGGATGCCATTTTGAATCAAGATGGTGGGGTTTTGGCCTTTCAGAATTGTTTCACCCACTGATTACAACAGTGATGATTTTTGTTTCTTTGTTTCTTCGAGCTCCTGAGCAATAAGACTGCTACTATATCATGGAATAAGAAGGGAGGGTTTGTTGTATTGCAGATGCTCCTGATTCTACTGGCAGTATGATTCTTAGGATCAAGAGTAGGCCCTGGTACAAGAAGACAATATTGTGACAAGTATCATTCACAAATCCTTGCTGGACTTGATCTATCACTATTGCTCACCTCTAACTCAAGCAATGGGACGCGGGTGGCGCTGTGGGTAAAAGCCTCAGTGCCTAGGGCTTGCCGATCACATGGTCGGCGGTTCGAATCCCCGCGGAGGGGTGCGCTCCCGTTGTTCAGTCCCAGCGCCTGCCAACCTAGCAGTTCGAAAGCACTCCCGGGTGCAAGTAGATAAATAGGGACCGCTTACTAGCGGGAAGGTAAACGGTGTTTCTGTGTGTGGCTCTGGCTCACCAGATGCAGCTTTGTCACGCTGGCCACGTGACCCGGAAGTGTCTCCGGACAGCGCTGGATCCCGGCCTATAGAGTGAGACGAGCGCACAACCCTAGAGTCTGTCAAGACTGGCCCGTACGGGCAGGGGTACCTTTACCTTTTTAACTCAAGCAATGCAGACTGTCACTGAGTATTGTTGGCCACATGAGCAGGGCTACGCAGGTCGAGAATTATTATTATTTATTGAATTTATATACCGCCCTATACCTGGGGGCCTCAGTGCGGTTCACAGAATAAAATCAAGATATAAAACCACAAAATATGTCGTAAAAACAAAACAAAAACCCAATAGCCGAAACCCCTGAAAACACATTTTAAAAGGGCATAGAATGTAGATCAGATCAACCAAAGGCCTAGTTCAAAAGAAATGTTTTTGCCTGGCAGCTAAAGGTATATAATGAAGGCACCAGGAGAACTTCCCTGGGGAGAGCATTCCACAGACTGGGAGCCACTGCAGAGAAGACCCCGTTCTCGTGTTGCCACCCTCCGGACCTCTTGAGGAGGAGGCACACGAAGAAGGGCCTCAGAAGGTGATCTCAAGGTCTAGATAGGTTCATATGGAAAGAGGTGGTCTTTGAGGTATTGTGGTTCTGAGCCATTTAAGGCTTTATAAGTCAAAACCAGCACTTTGAATAGTATACCTGTATACCTGTATACCTGAAGGAGTGTCTCCACCCCCATCGTTCAGCCCGGACACTGAGATCCAGCACCGAGGGCCTTCTGGCGGTTCCCTCCCTGCAAGAAGTGAGGTTACACGGAACCAGGCAGAGGGCCTTTTAGGTAGTGGCGCCCACCCTGTGGAACACCCTCCCTTCAGATGTCAAGGAAATAAGCAGCTATCTTCTCTTTAAAAGACATCTGAAGGCAGCCCTGTTTAGGGAAGTTTTTAGTATTTAATGCTGTATTGTTTTTAACACTTGATTGGAAGCCGCCCAGAGTGGCTGGGGAAAGTCAGCCAGATGGGTGGGGTATAAATAATAAATTATTATTATTATTATTATTATTATTATTATTATTATTATTATTATTATTTGAAATGGGCCCAGAAACTAATTGGTAGCCAGTGACGTCAGACCAGGATCGGTGTAATATGCTCCGGTGAGCAACCTGGCCTCTGAATTCTGCACCAGCTGAAGTTTCTGAACTGTCTTCAGAGGCAGCCCTTCATATAACACATCGCAGTAATCTAGCCTTGAGGTTACCAGAGCATAGACAACAGTAGTTTGGCTATCCCTGTCCAGATAGGGGAATAGCTGGGCCACCAGCTGAAGCTGATGGAAGGCACTCTGGGCCACTGAGAATAAAGGCTATTGCCCTGTCCAGAGGCACCAACTTATGAGGGAGAAGGTGGGGTTATAATTATAATTATTCCCATCAAAACACTGTTCTGGGCTATATGTGTTTAAACATCTCTGCCCACCTGTTCAGTGCCTTCTTAATTTTGCTACTGTGTCTGGTGGGGCCTTGGAGTGGGCAGAAAATTTTGCTGGGAGGGCTGAGGGTTACCCATCTCGGTTTTATGCCACCAGCACCAAGCCAACTGTTTCTCTCCGCACTCCCTCTGTTTTGCTTAATGTCTAGTCTGATGAAGAGTCTTGGAAGTGTCAAAGCTTGCTGACATCTCTGTAACATTTTGGTGCATCCTAACAGAGGACTCACTGTTATCTTGAGTATTTTGCATTTGTTTTTTTTAAATATTTTTTATTAAGGATTTTCTTGTTTTACAGAAGTGTAGTGCCTCGTATTTTTCTTCTTCTTCCATGTAACATTTTTACAAATCCGTTTCATTTGTTGAGGCATTAGGGGGAGAAGAAAAAAGAAAGAAAAAAGAAAGGGGGGTGGAGAGAGGGAAGATGGATGGGGTGGGGTCGGGTGGCGGTGTTTCTATTATGTTTAATGTATGTAGAGTTTGGTGTCAGCGTTGCTTGTGTTGTTCACTTGTGTTCCTTTGGTGGTGAGAGAGGTTGGGGTTGGCCTAGGGTGTGATTGTTTGCTTGTGATTGGCTGTGGTGATCTTTGTTTTCGTGTGTGAGTGAGGTGTGTGTGTGTTTTGGATCAGGTTAGCCATATTGATTTGTATGCTGTTGGTGGATTATTGTCATTGTCCTGTTGGGCTGTGTATGTGATAAAGGGGAGCCATACCGGGGTGAAGGCGAGCCCTAGCCAATGAATACAGATACACAGTTCTGAATATGAACTCTTATTTTCTTATGTTCATTGGAAGTACTTGCTTAGCTACAAGTGCATTGATTGTATGGTTCTCCAGCAGGCAATTAGCAGTACTTTAATTACAAAGATGCAATGTATTTGAAGTTGGCAATCTTATTTTTTGCACTTTGTTCTCTCCTCTAGTAGTCTACCCACCCCCAGTTAATGAGTTTCTCGAAACCTTCCCTTAATAAGTTCCTGTTTAGTTTGCCCTCAGAGATCCGACACTAATTTCGACTTTTCAAAATGCAAAAATTGTCATGTCTGTTCCTTGCAAGCTAACTGACCTGCTGATTACAGATGAAAAGAAATGTGGACCCAGTGCATTCATCACCTTAATTAATTTAATTGCTTCATTAAGATGGCCTGCGCCAGCATACTGGATGGAAAGACACACCACTTGCGGCAGAACGTCTTGCTGAAATCATAACACAGCCATTGTATATTAATTTATGAACTTCCAAATTAAAAGGAATGATTAGACAAATACAAATATTATTATGCAGAGAGCTTCAGGGCTCTCTGAATTCTGAGAGAATTTGGGGACTCTAATAATTGGATCATTATAAAGTGGCTGCAATTCAGTGCACAAACACAGCTCATGGGCTGACCAGAATAGGAAACTCCATCGATCCCATTCCTTATCCTTGGAACTGGGCTCTGATGCTGTTGAAACTGCAAGTAAGGACAAACTCCAAGTTTGACAGGATCCCTTTGCAATGTTCCTTGTACAGTGATACCTCGGGTTACATACGCTTCAGGTTACATACACTTCAGGTTACAGACTCCACTAACCCAGAAATATTACCTTGGGTTAAGAACTTTGCTTCAGGATGAGAACAGAAATCGTGTGGTGGCGGTGCAGCAGTAGCAGGAGGCCCCATTAGGTAAAGTGGTGCTTCAGGTTAAGAACAGTTTCAGGTTAAGAACAGACCTCCAGAACGAATTAAGTTCTTAACCTGAAGTACCACTATACATCGTTGGGCTCCCAATGAGTGGCATCAATAACCGGCTGCCATTTTAAATTCCCCACAATGTCGCAGAATACCTGGAATGGACCACATTTGCACCATACATTTCATTGTCATCACCATTTTATTTGGATGCCACCTTTCCATATTTTAAATCACGCTCAAGAAGGCTTAAACAAGAAAGGATTTGAATGATTACAAAAGTAGCCATAAACAATAATTACATATAAAAGTTAAAAAAAAAAACATAAACCATGAGCTCTGAAAATGAAGAGACAGAAAATTAATATCAGTAGCAGCAGCAAAATAACCCATCAAAATTTCACAGCCCATGAGTCTGTTCAGCAGTCTCAGCTTTCGTAGCTGGAGTCAGTCACCCATTCAAAGCATGACGATACCACTTCAAACAGTCATGGCTTCGCTCAAAGAATTATGGGAACTATAGCATATTAAGTGTGCTGAGAGTTGTTAGGAGACCCCATTTTCCTCCCATAGAGCTACAATTTCTAGAGTCCTCTGGGAAGAAGGATTGCTTGCTTTGTCAAAATAAAAGGAAAAGGAAGAAAAAAGAGGGATTGCCACTCTGGGAATTGTAGCTCTGTGAGGGTAATACAGGCCTCCTAATATCCATGTCTTGTTCTGGGTTTTTTCCTCCCCCTCTCCATGAATTTTCAAGGTTGCAGCATAAGCACAACATTGTGCTAGCAGATGTCCTTGTTTGGACTTCTGCTAGTGGACATAGTTAGCTGAATCCTTCCCCACCTTTTTTCCTCATGGTGTATGTCAGGGAACTGACATCGGAGCCAGGAGTGGAGGCAAGGCTCCGAAGCGATGCCAGAGAAGGGCCCAGCAGGGAGAGAGGGGACTCATCGGCTGGGGAAGGAAATCAGCGTAACACCAGGGATAAAGGGGGGCGGATGGGGGAATCGGAGAGGGGGCTCCAGGACTCTTCACCGGAGACCAGTGGGGAGAGCACAGGTCCTCCGCTGCCCACACCCACCCTGCGCAGAAGACTTCCGCGCAGGGAAAGTAGGCGTAGACTTGGCGTCAAAGAACTTCTTTGCTGGAAGAAGTTCAAGAAACGCCCACTGACAGATTCTGCTAGCGACTGAAACAGCCACGAAGTGAAGGGCTGTCCAGCCAGGGAAAAGGTTTAACCAGGCAACCTCGCCAGGAGTGGCGGCAACTTACGCACGAGCAACCCCATATAACCATTACAGTGTATATAGGCTTGCCATATATCAGGAAAATTCCCGACATATCTTGGTTGTTGGGTGTAAAAATGGCGTGCGGGGGGATTTTTCTAAATTGGCAAAATGTCAGGGAAAACCCAGGTGTATGGCAAGGCGAAGAGAAGAGCAGTGGAACCAGCTCAAAATGCTTAAAACCACTATTTAGGGTTAGGTCCCCCCCCAAAAAAAATAGCTCAACAATTTGGGTTTGTTCCCAAAAACAGCTCGACAACTTTGTGGGTGTCAGGAATTTTGGTTTTTGAAATATGGCACCACTAGAAGTACGGTATGTGAATTTCTTAATGTTGTTATTTTGTTTTGTTTTTTTTACTGTTTGTCGATTTGCTTTGTTTATAGTTGGCATTTTTAATTACTGCTTTTTTTTAAAAAAGGAAGAAGTTGTGCTTTTTATCTTTGCCTACTGATTCACGAAAAGCTCTCCAATTTGCACACCTCTAAATTCAACCTACCAATCAGCCCTCAGTCTCCAGCATTGCAAATTACTACTCACTTTTGTCATATAATGGTATCATTTTCTCACTGGATACTAGAAGCGCTTGAAATGATGGCATGTTTCCAAAAATGGAGGGAGGGGAGGATTTGTATTAAATTTTTTTTAAAAAAAGAGAAGAAATTTGAATGTCTTTGGCAAAGAAAGAGAAGACTGTAATTTTACTTTCTACCTCAGCAGAATACTCGCAAAGTGGTGTCAGGAAATTTCACTCTCCTTCTCTATAAAGTTCTATTATCTAAAGAATAATAATCAGAGGCAATGAGAAATATATGCACGGAAGAGGCCTGAAAATTCATAGGGAATGGCATCAGGAAATTACTGATGGAAGATTTTCTTCCTGGCAGAGCAGCACACTATGGCCAAACTTCAGTGGGGCCAAAAGAAGTTCACTAATTGCTAAAATGCAACAACAACAAAAAAACCTTATGTGTGTTTGGATGGTCATCTGTTATGGAGGCTTTCCGTTGAGATTCCTTCCTTGGACTACATGACCCTCGGAGTCCCTTCCACCTCCACAATTCTATGATCCCATGAATCTATGAACATCTATAAACTGAGGCCCTAAGCTTCTGAATGGGGCCCTTTATATGTCCAGCTGTCCTTCATCAACAAAAAATTGCCGCTGGTTTTTTGTGTTGAAATCAGCTCTGAGTGCTCACTGGAAGGACAGATCCTGAAGCTGAGGCTCCAATACTTTGACCACCTCATGAGAAGAGAAGACTCCCTGGAAAAGACCCTGATGTTGGGAAAGATGGAGGGCACAAGGAGAAGGGGACGACAGAGGACGAGATGGTTGGACAGTGTTCTCAAAGCTACTAACATGAGTTTGACCAAACTGTGGGAGGCAGTGGAAGACAGGAGGGCCTGGCGTGCTCTGGTTCATGGAGTCATGAAGAGTTGGACACGACTAAACAACTAAACAACTAAACAACATATGCTATATGGTAATTTATGGACCTAACTGTCGCACACCGGTAAATGAATCAAAGCAGAGTCTTCTTCACAAACAGAATAAAACTTTTACCTGAGGAAAATAAAGTTGTTCATAAACAGCATAGTTAAAGAGCATACACAGAGTGCTTATAGCAGCTATCTGACTCTTCACAGAGGCACAGTCATAGTTACAGTTGTGTGTCCCTTTGCGTTGGGGATCCATTCCGGAGCCCCGGACGCTCGACGAAAGGGACGCTCGAGAAAGCACCGCTCTGTGCATGTATGAAGCGCAATTTACCGCATCTGCGCGTGCGTGAGCAGCAAACCTGGAAGTAACCCATTCTGGTACTTCCGGGTTTGCCGCAGACGTTGGATGAAATGGACCCTAAACGGGGCGGACGCAAAAGGAGGTACAACTGTACTGATTAACTGGAGTCTGGGAGCCACTCTGCAACAACACAGCACACACACGGGGGCTGGCTACTCTTATAGGGAGAATGAGTCATCACCCAAGATGAGTCATGAGTCACAAGTCACAGTGACTTAGCAGTTTGCTGTTAACAGTTAGCACTTAGCAGGCTTAGGCTTGAATGATTGTGTAGGCCTTGTCGGCCTTACTGCTGCTTCTGCTCTCAGGAACCTTTGTCTCATGACACTAATAGGTATCTAAAGCTATAATGGGATCAAAATAAATAAATTATGTATTGCATGGACTCAATCAGTAGGCATTGTCAGGAGTTCAGCCTACACTTGAGTAGGATCCTGGCAGAGACACATGCCTGACTGGCATGTTCTCTCCCTCCTGGTCTTTCGTTCGGGAGCTTCAAAAGCTTTCTTCAGCCTGAACATCACAACGACCTATGCCAACCGACACCAGCACACTTAGGGATCCGCAAAAAGTTTGCGCATCATGCGTAACAGAACTCAGCAACTCAGCATTTTGGCTAATCTACTTTATTTACATATAAACACACACGGAGCATTCCAACATGGCTCCCTCTCTCTCTAGCATCAGACAGCAAAAAGAAAAACAAACAAGGGACAATAGTCCCACCTCACGGAACACAGTAACACAAACATCCTGTTTCCGTCACTTCCCACTCTGTAGAGTCAAAACATATACCGTCATGTGATAGACAGCAATCCCATGACTGCAATCATGGAACAGGAATTCTAACAGGGATCATCTATGCTGCCTGATCATCAGTCTACAAGCACTCTTTAATATTAGGTAACAGGTACAACAGCTTGACCTACATTCAATTGTGCTGCACTGCAGTCTGCAGCTGCATGCTACATGTGCCCTGCAACCAGTCCATGCAGAATGTAGGCACCCTATATATAGAAATGAGCAAACCAGTGATATTTTAGGGAGCAGGCTAGCAGGTGGGGCCCATGACTTACATCATAGGAGCCTGCACAACACAAAACACTGTTTCCGTATTTAGGTTTTATTTATTTGTTTTTATCTTATAGTTTGGAAATGTACATCCAGGGTTTTTTCCCCACCTTTAATTTTTTTTGGGGGGATAAGCTATAGCTTGTGGTGCTGTGGGTTAAACCACAGAGCCTAGGACTTGCCGATCAGAAGGTTGGCAGTTCGAATCCCCGCAATGGGATGAGCTCCCGTTGTTCAGTCCCGGCTCCTGCCAACCTAGCAGTTCGAAAGCACATCAAAGTACAAGTAGATAAATAGGTACCGCTCCGGCGGGAAGGTAAACGGCATTTTTGTGCGCTGCTCTGGTTCGCCAGAAGTGGCTTAGTCATGCTGGCCACATGACCTGGAAAAACTGTCTGTGGACAAACATCACTGCATATTTGAAACTACATTATTTCTGTACTTAAACGTTTTACCTTAAAACTATCGTACTTACACGTTGTGTTTAAATTTACTATTAGCTTCAAACTGTTATTCTTAGCAGAATATACACGTTTTTCTTTTCAACTCTCGAGTAGGAATTATTCCTTATATTGAAACTTGTGGCCCGAGCTCTTGGTATATTCTTTTTAGTGTGGACAAACATCGGCTCCTTCGGCCTGTAGAGCAAGATGAGCGCCGCAACCCCAGAGTCATCCACGACTGGACCTAACGGTCAGGGGTCCCTTTACCTTTATAGCTTGTTTAGCTTATACATAAATCCTGCACTGATTCAGGCGCATACTGTCTCTGACAGTGGAGGCAGAACATAGCCATTGTGGGTGGTAGCTGTTGATAGCTGAGGCATGCCCCCTCTTCCTACTGGCTAATTATTATTATTTGTTTGCTTTAAAGAAACCTCTGGCACTTGGAGATGTAGGAAAGTTAACCAAGGAAAAATATATGGGAACAGTTGTGGAATAGGGATATAAAATATAAAGCATGTTCTGGTTTAAGAGAAAATGATATGAAAATGATATATCATAAGTATCTAGCACCAAGTAAACTGGCAAAAATGTATAAATTTAAATCAAACACGTGTTGGAAATGTAAAGAGAAAGAATCTTTTTATCATATGTGGTGGTCTTGTAGTAAGGCTTACTGGGGAATGATATATAATGAATTGAAAAGAATGTTTAAAATAACCTTTGTAAAACAAACAAACAAACCAGAAGCTTTTCTTTTGGGAAATATAGGGACAGAACTTACCTAAATTGTATAGGAATTTATTTTTGTATGCAACTACAGCAGCAAGAATTCTACTCACCCCAAAATGGAAAGAAGCAGAAGTCCCAGCAAAGGAAGAACGGATACAAAAACTTATGGAATATGCAGAAATGGCAAAACTTACTGGAAGAATAAGAAATCAAAATAACTTTTTATAAAAGAATGGAAATGGTTTATTGAATATTTACAGATAAATTGCAAACAGGTAAAAACATTGACAGGATTATTGTAATAACCTGCAGCTTCATAAGAGTAAAATTTGTAAAAAAGAAAAGAAAAAGATGTGTTGGGCGATAAATATATGAATATGCCTGTATGCCACAGGCTTCTAAACAAGATGGCAAATGCACAGCTTATTTTCACTTCAGTTCCTTAAACTAGTTGCAGAGGTGCTACAGCTTAGGTCTTAAAACTTTGGTTGTGAAACAAGGTGGTACTTTCAGCTTCTCAACTTTCTATACATCTCACTCCTGAGGCTCCTCTACAGATCTACCAGACCAGGGGATCACCACATCTCTCTCTGACTGGTTTGGGATTATTCTTCTCTCTTCAGAAGAACAATCCAAATCGAGACCCAAGTAGAGAGTTCCCTCACAACTCTACTTTTTTCTCAACTTCAGCTTCCCAGGTCTTGCTTGTCTGTGCACTCTCAAAATACACTAACCACTGTCTTTCGATCGAAGTTCAGAGACTTTTTTCTTTGGCTGTTCTGGATGGGTTTCCTCAGGGCAAATTTTGCACACACAGCTCACAGGCTATCCTCCTATCCAGCAGAACGCCAGGAACTCAAGTTCTCAACTTTCCCTACCAAAGTGCTGTCTCCACCCTGCTCTGGCTAGTTGTAAGGTAAAGGTAAAGGGGCCCCTGACCATTAGGTCCAGCCGTGGCCGACTCTGGGGTTGCGGCGCTCATTTCGCTTTATTGGCCGAGGGAGCCAGCGTACAGCTTCCGGGTCATGTGGCCAGCATGACTACGCCGCTTCTAGCGAACCAGAGCAGCGCATGGAAACGCCGTTTACCTTACCGCCGGAGTGGTACCTATTTACCTACTTGCACTTTGACATCCTTTCAAACTGCTAGGTTGGCAGAAGCAGGGACCGAGCAACGGGAGCTTACCCCGTCGCGGGGATTCGAACCGCCAACCTTCTGATCGGCAAGCCCTAGGTACTGTGATTTAACCCACAGTGCCACCCGCGTTCCCTGGCTAGCTGTACCTATGGCCAAAAAGAGTGAGCCACCATCCCAGCACTCTAGTGGAAATCCATGGCACAGCATTACCAAACCTCTGATCACAATAGTCTTTTCCTCCACTAATTTGTCTAATCCTGTTTTAAACCTTCCAGGTCGGCAGCAAGTTGGGGGATCAAATTCCATTGTTTAACTCTGCACTTTGCAAAGAAGAACTTTGTTTTGTCTGTCCGGAATCTCTCAGCATTCAGATTCATGTCCATGAAGTTCTAGTGTTGTGAGAGAGGGAGAAAAACTTATCTTTGTCCAATTTCTCGGCACCATGCCTAATTTTATACACCTGTATCATGTTTCCTCTTGCTCGTCTTTTTTCTTCTAAAAAAACCTAGATCTTGTAACCCTTCCTCATATAGGAGTTGCCCCATCCCATTTTCCACACAGCAGGCAAAAGTGATTTAACACACATTGTTCATGCTTATATGAATCATTTATACAGGGATGAAACATTAGCTGTGATATTTCCCTGCAATTCACACGCACACACAAACAGAGACATTTTTCACTACAATCTTTTTAAAGATTCCTTTGTCTCCTTAAGGGCTTCAGCAGGTGCAACATTTCCAGAATATTCTAAAGGGAGGGGGCGGGAATGGCAGAGGGTTGGAAGGACTTTGTAAACCTTGCCTGGATAGTAGTGAGAGAGTTTTGCTAAATTGTACAGTCATCCCAGCCAGATGACAGGTGCTGTTATTTTAAACGCTTCTCTGGCTCCGCGGTGCATTAAGTAGTTCTGCCTGTTCATGCAAGGTATGAAAAGGATGGGTTTTTCTCTCCACGCCTTCCCCAGTAGTGTCTCATTAGCAAAAATCATTGGAGTGCAACGTGAATTTGGAACAAATTTTCCCAGCGTTTTTCTATCCGGCAAAATCAGGCAAAACTGTGGAACAATAGTCAACATGCACAAGCAGCCTCTTGTTCTTGCCTTGGCAGGGGAAATCAGCACATTACAGATGTGAAAAAAGCTGCAACAGTTGTTGTTTCCCTGGTCCTGAATGGAGCAACTGTGCCCCTGAAGGACCACGTGCGTAGCCTGGGAGTCATTTTGGACTCACAGCTGTCCATGGAGGCGCAGGTCAGTTCTGTGTCCAGGGCAGCTGTCTACCAGCTCCATCTGGTACATAGGCTGAGATCCTACCTGCCCGCAGAGTGGTGCATGTTCTGGTCATCTCCTGCTTGGACTACTACAATGCGCTCTTTGAAGGTGACCCGGAAACTAATCCAGAATGCGGCAACTAGACTGGTGACTGGGAGCGGCTGCCGAGACCACATAACACCGGTCTTGAAAAACCTACATTGGCTCCCAGTATGTTTCCAAGCACAATTCTAAGTGTTGGTGCTGACCTTTAAATCCGTATACGGCCTCGGCCCAGTATACCTGAAGGAGTGCTCCACCCCCATTGTTCAACCCAGAGACTGAGGTCCAGCTCTGAGAGTCTCCTGGCGGTTCCCTCACTGCGAGAAGTGAGGTTACAGGGAACCAGGCAGAGGGTCTTCTTGGTGGTGGCGCCCACCCTATGGAACGCCCTCCCATCAGATGTCAAAGAAATAAACAACTATCTGATGTTTAGAAGACATCTGAAGGCAGCCCTCTTTAGGGAAGTTTTTAATGACTGGTGTTTTAATGTATTTTTTATCTTTTGTTGGAAGCCGTCCAGAGTGGCTGGGGAAACCCAGACAGATGGGCGGGGTATAAACAACAACAACAACAACAACAACAACAACAACAACAATAATAATAATACAGTGGACATTTGGGTTGTGAACATGATCCATATGGGAGGCACGTTCGCAACCCACAGCGCTGCGTCTACACACGCGCGGGTCACGATTCGGCGCTTCTGCGCATGTGCAAAGTGTGATTTTAGTGGTTCTGTGCATGCACGAGTGCCGAAACCCAGAAGTAACCCGTTCCGGTACTTCTGGGTTTTGGCGCATCCATAACCCAAAAATGCACAACCTGAAGCGTCTGTAACCCGAGGTATGACTGTATTCTCTCCTTACTCCTCAAGTAGCCTGAAGCAGCAAGCATCAAAATGCTATTAAAAATAGTAACATCTAGAGTTGGAAGAGACCCCAAGAGCCATTTTGTCCAACCCAGTGCAAGGCAACAATTGCAACTAAAGAATCCCTGGCAGATGACTTTAAAATCCTCCAAGGAAGGACTCCCCACCACCTTCCAAGGTAGTCTGTTCCACTGTCAAACAGCTCTTACCATCAGGAAGTGCTTCCTAATGTTGAATTGGGCTCTCCTTTCTTGTAATTTGAATCCATTGGTTCAGTTTCTACCCTCTGGAGCCAGAGAAAAGAAGCTTGCCCCACCTTCCATGTGAAAGCCCTTAAGATATTTGAAGATGGCTATCATACCTCCTCTCTGTCTCATCTTTTCCAGGCTAAACATACCCAACTCCATCAACTGTTCCTCATAAGGCTTGGTTTCCAGATAGATGAAACATAGATGAAAACCTGCACCTTGATCTCAGGAACCGCAATGCAAAATTTTGTTATGCTATCTTAAGAGGTGTCCAAGTGCATACTAAAAAGACATTCTTTTAAAATACAGTGGTACCTCAGATTAAGAACTTAATTCGTTCTGGAGGTCCGTTCTTAACCTGAAACTGTTCTCAACCTGAGGTACCACTTTAGCTAAAGGGGCCTCCCACTGCTGCTGTGCAATTTCTGTTCTCATCCTGAAGCAAAGTTCTTAAACCAAGGTACTATTTCTGGGTTAGCGGAGTCTGTAACCTGAAGCGTCTGTAACCCGATGTACCACTGTATATAGAAGAAAACAACAAGAACCTCCCACCACCCGATCATTGGCCATATTGACTGGGGCTGATGGGAATTGGAGTCTAGCAAATGCCACTCAATTTATACTGCTGTGAACTATGTGAAGAAGTATGAATTTTAGTAGCTAGGCTCATTCCACTGCTCACATTAATATGAGAGGTGCAGATCAGGGCCATATGGGACTTGGCAAACATCAAAATTCCTCAAGCATCCCCCATTGCAAAATCGTATCAGTCGCCCCCATTGAGGTTATCTACCCTGGATCAAGCTTCTTAATCCCTTTCCTCCAAGAATGGGAGCCGAGCTGTGAAGTGATGAGAAGCAAATCTGTGAGAGCCATTGTATGAAAAAGGAAAATACAGCGATATTATTTTAAGATCTCTGTTATCTTGTGCTTTTTTTGTGCGGTGTGTGTGTGGGGGAGCAGGAGTCGTTTTCAAATGCCGCAGAAGAATGAAGATTCACAGCTGCCTCGGTGCTGAGAACCATGTCTGCCACCCTCTTTCCTGAAACTGTACATTCAGTTCTAGCCGGAGTGCATTGACCCTATGGCTTGTCATTCAACAAGCTGATTCATAGTTTGCCTGAGTGGTGTGGTTATATATGAATTTGGTATGACGAGGGTCAAAAATGAGCTGACCTTGTCTCTATGGGAAGTCTTGACTCACATTTCAAGTGCCTTGGCTAGAGAGTGTTTCCATCAAGCCCTGCTGTGAATGTTCTGTTTCTTCGTCACAGAATAAGCCTGCCCATCTGAACTCCAGCTCACTTTAGCTGAGTCATGTTCAGCTCTCCCTCGGCTATTATGTTGAAGTCCTTCTCCCCCCCTTTTTTTTGCTGTGTGGCTGCCTAGCATGTTATTACCCCCTGCTTTCCTACCTGTGATTCACTCCTTCCCCCATCTCATGTTCTGAGCAGAAAAAATCAGGAGACATTGTTCAGTACAGACTTAGCAGGTGAAAGTTTAGTTGCCGTTTCTTGGGGAAACCGTGCAAGCATGTAGGATGAACGAGGGAACCATTGTTACAAAAACACAAAAGCTACCAGAAATAAAAGTACTATATACTCAAATTAAAAACAACAACTGTCTTATAGAAGCAGGGAGTTTCCAGTCCCCTCTGCTTAGGAATACGCCCTCCCCTTCATTTTGGTAATTGTTTCATAGGTCAGAATAGGTATGGAGTGAAATTTCACTTTATAATCATTGTTCTAGTTTGTTGGTAAAGAAAGAAAATTGTATGTATGTATATTGTTGGGATGATATACCCTTGCCTGCTTTGCTGTTAATCTTTTCAATAATAATAATTTTGTTGTTTAGTCGTTTAGTCGTGTCCGACTCTTCGTGACTCCATGGACCAGAGCATGCCAGGCACTTCTGTCCTCCACTGCCTCCCGCAGTTTGATCAAACTCATGCTGGTAGCTTCAAGAACACCATCCAACCATCTCATCCTCTGTCGTCCCCTTCTCCTTGTGCCCTCCATCTTTCCCAACATCAGGGTCTTTTCCAGGGAGTCTTCTCATGAGGTGGCCAAAGTATTGGATTAATAATAATAATAATAATAATAATAATAGTAAAATTTTATTTATATCCCACCCTCCCCAGACAAAGCCGGGCTCAGAGCAGCTAACAACAGTAAAAATAGCACAGTTTGCATAAAATCACAGTCAATTAATTGAAATACATTCTAAAATCAGTTCAGAATCAAATTAATGGCAACCGTTGGCTAGAGTTCTATAAGGATTACCAAAGGGGGGAGGGGTCAGACTGTGCCCTGGCCAAAGGCCTGGTGGAACAGCTCTGTCTTGCAGGCCTTGCGGAAAGATGTCAAGTCCCGCAGGGCCCTAGTCTCTTGTGGCAGAACATTCCACCAGATCGGGGCCACAGCCGAAAAAGCCCTGGCTCTGGCCCTGTGGCCCAGGATCTCCAATATGTTTTTATTTGAAGACCGTAAGGTCCTCCGTGGGACATACCAGGAGAAGCGGTCCTGTAGGTATGAGGGTCCTAAGCTGTATAATAAGGTGGGGCAGGACCTGCCCTTTAATGGTATTGCAGGATGAGCACCTTTAGTAAATAAGTAAATAATGTTGCATTATTTTGACGTTGTCTGCAATCTTTGCATTTGTGTGTTGTTGTTGTTTACACTTTGAGACATTTTATGTAGTAAGCGATATGGCTGGCTTCCATCTGTCTTGGGAGGCAATGGAAGAGAGAACCTTTGGGGGTGAAGTCAAACAGTTGGTGAGCTACAGTGTGCTATGGCTGTAGAGAGCTGTTTTGTTGCAGCTGGGGCAGATGAAGGCATCTTGTTGTGCTGATGTGGATGCACCACAACATCTCTCCTTTCTACCCTCTTCCCAGCGGGCATTCTTTCTCTGGATACTGCTGTTGGTGCACAACCTGACTGTTTGTCTCCAGGTGCTGTGGTCATCTGCATACGGCCTAGGACCCTCGTACCTACGGGACCGCCTCTCCTGGTATGTCCCACAGAGGACCTTACAGTCTTCAAACAAAAACATCTTGGAGATCCCGGGCCACAGGGAGGTTAGGCTGGCCTCAACCAGAGCCAGGGCTTTTTCGGCTGTGGCCCCGATCTGGTGGAACGCTCTGTCACAAGAGACTAGGGCCCTGCGGGACTCGACATCTTTCCGCAGGGCCTGCAAGACAGAGCTGTTCCACCAGGCCTTTGGCCAAGGCACAGTCTGACCCCCTCCTTTGGCAATTCTTCACAGAACTCTAGCCCAATGGTTGCCATTAACCTGATTTGAACTGATTTTATAATGAAATGATTTTAGAATGTTGTATCATTTTACTGTTAGCTGCTCTGAGCCTGGCTTCGGCTGGGGAGGGCAGGATATAAATATTATTATTATTATTATTATTATTCCCATACAGCAGGGTCAATGTTGCCTGCCTTCATTTCCCATTTTAAGACATCTTTGTAACACAGAGTTGGTCTACCAATGGTCCTGGTGCCTGAAGACATCCTTGTTGATCCTGCCATCTTCCATTCTGTGGACATGACCAGGTCAGCGTAGACGTCGCTGAGACAGGAGTGCGAGCATGCTGGGAATGGGGGCTTGGGAGAGCACATCTTTGTTTGAAACGCTGTCCTGTTCAAAATCTTCCTGACACAGCACATGTAAAAGGCATTGAGGCATTGCTCCTGGAGGGCGTAAGTTGCTCACGTCTCTGCCCTTGGCATTTCTCCTGTAGCTGACACAGTGAGAAAATCATGTCAACTGTTGACCTCTCAGCTCTAAAACCATGTTGACCCTGTCAGTGAGTAGCTGTTAAAAGGCTGAGACTTAAACGGGCAAAGGCTTTCCCCACAGTAGTCAGCAGGGAAATTCTACGGAAGTTGTTACAGTTGTTAAGTGATATAGTAAACACTATTACTACTAATTTATTAGCCTTATTGATTGCCTTATACAAATGGCCTCAAGGTGATTTACATAATGTACTTTACAAAATCGGAGGTTAAAACCAACACATGTAAAACCAAATCCAGTGAAGAATTGGCTGGGTGCCTGGATTCTAAAAAGAGGGCTAAACCAAACAGAGACCCCAGTAGCAGAGTTTAAACTCACAAATCAAGCAGTAGTATAATGTTATGAATATAGGTTCTTAGATTGTTTTATTCCATTTAGTCTGCTTGCAAACAGTGCTCCTTTCTTGCTACCCCTCTTGAAATGAACAGACCGCACAGCTAAGTAAGTTTAAAATGCTTTACTTACAAAACGTTCCAAAAGTCAGATTCAAGCATTTATCCAAGCAGTATCAAGGAGAACACAGGCAGAAAATTATTGGGTAGAGAATACAGAAAAATAGCTTCAGACACATGCTGTGAGCTTGGTGCTTGCTTAGTCATGTCTTTCTTGGTCAGTTACATGGCGCAGAGTGGGGAAAGAAAATAGAAGATTTCACTTCCTATCTCATCGGAGAAGAGAAGGTATAACCTACCCAAGTCTAGGAACGCAGCTCACTTGTCTTAACCCCATCATGTACTAACTAGCACTCATGCATAATTATGTTTGACTGCAATTTCCCACACCCACCTTCCAGCAAACATGAGATGATTAACAACAACAACAACAACAACAACAACAACAACAACAGAAATCCCTATAAAGGGTCAAGCATAATTTAAATTATAGTTATGCTATGCTATAGTTATGCTAATCTTGAAGGAAATGCCAACCATACTTAGGGCATATCTTGCCTTTGTGAAATGCTTTCCACAAACATTTTCAGTAGCATAAAAAATACACCCCCTTTTCTGGTACTTTTCAGAGATTGCATTGTAAAGGGGCAAATGTGTTTGCCCATTGAGAATGCGATCTGTCTATACTTTCTGAAGGCTGCCTTGCCTTCTTTCAATGACACTGGCCATTGTCATCCCATGTATTATGTTGTGACTGCTTGAGATCACCTATGTGACTAGTTCAGGCTGCATCGCCCTTTCCCTTCATGGGTTCCACTTGCTCTCAGCGATGCTCTCATGAAACCAGATATGACTGGCATTGTGACATCATCCCAGACATTATGCAATCCCTGATTGGCTGGGTCTGTTGAACTCTGAAGAACATCAATGATACCAAAGCAGCTGCAGCAGAGAGAAAACAACGGTAATTAATAGGCTAAAAAAAACCCCTCCTACATCTCTCAACATTACGGCCACCCCCTCCCTGGAAATCAGTTGCCTCAAAAGCAGCACTTTCCCCTTGAACATCAAAAATGGGTGAACATTGACACAGCCCTAATTCAGACCAAATGAAATGTTGCTCCTAGGCAGGCGTGATGCTGTTCTAATTGAGGTATCTGATGCATAAGACAGAACCATTCTTCAGTGGAGATCAATGCCTCCAAGGACAAGAAAAAGGAAATTATAGGCTCTTTCAGTCATTCTCTTCCCTCTGCCCAGACTCCTTGCTTATTACAAAGCAAGACAGTTTGCCCTGGGCAAAGCAAGTTGCATGCTAGCACCAGTTTGTAAGGAGATGCACTGGATTAACTATTTCAAATGATTTCTTTTTCTCCTCTGTATGCTATAAGGGAAAAATTCAAGACAACATGGTTGCAACTTGGGTGAAAAATCAAAAGCTGCCATATATATCTTCATCATAAACATATATATCTTCATCATAAACAACCACAAGGTGAGTTACAAGAAAAACAATTACATCCAAATTTGTAAAATTATTCAAAATAAGATGCACAGATCAGTAGAAGCCTTATTCTACTGACATATATTATACAGGCAAGACATCTAATATAGTCATTCTGCATCTGGTCCTTGTTTATTTCAGATGTGTTGATTCATAAATCTGTTCTGTCCCTTTTCTGCATTAATATGACATTAGAAAAATGCATATGAAATTTTGCATTTAAATTTTATTTAATTTAAATACATATCTCATCACACACACACACACACACACACACACATTATCTCAATGAATATGTTTCTAAATATACTTTGTCCTGAAATATATATTTCAAACACATTTTTGGAGCTGAGAACGCCACTATAAAATTAAGAGAAGTGTGACTTCTAAAGGATATTTCTGTTCCAGTTAGGGGTGAAGGAGAAATTCAGTTCAGATTGCATTAAATAATGTGCAATTTCTGAAATAATATGGGAACTAAAACTCAGCCATCCTTCCAAATGTAGTTAACCCAACCAAGCAATGCTTATAAAATTGAATTTATCAGGCAAAAATGAATATACTAGTGAAAAAAACATACAAAAGAAATTGCTTGCAAAAATATGTACATTAGTGAAAACTGCATACAAAAATGTGTGTATTAGAATAGATTTGCACTAAAACACTGGAGAATTTTCATGAGGATTTTTATTTTTAAAAAATCACTAATTGCTGCAAAATGTAGAGAACTGAAGACTGGAAAAACGGGGAACTGAGAGAATAAAAATTCTTAATTGGGAGGATACCTAGGATAATAGAGAGCTAAAGCAGCCACAGGAGATGACTGTCCAATGTGAGCCTCTGCTTTATTTTTATTTTTTAAAAATGCAAATTTCTGCAGAAAGGTGGAAAACTAAATTTAATATTAGAAAACCAGAAACCAAGGGAGTTGAAACTGACAAATCCTAATTCCTAATCCACACTTTAATCCAGGAGGTGCAGATCATGACCGTTCACACTGAAATGGACAGAAATCACATTATTCATGCACAATTCTTACTGAATATTGCCAAGGCGGCATGCAACTTTGAGGCAGACTTCAAACAAGTGCATATTAGAGTTCTTGAATATTTGGCCTATCTCATCTCTGCAGTCTCTGAACATGGATGATGGGAGTCGGGGTCCAACAATTGTTGTAGTCCCTTAGGCTCCGTATCTCTGTAAGATAAACGATTCCTGATTAATTTTCCCTTCTTACTGTGGGGAGCCTCAATTGTGCAGGAGATTGTCACAGACCTGGTTATTACTGGAGCTATCAAATTTCTCCTCAAGTGTCAGAGCTCTGCACTTCAAGGAAGCCTTAAAAAGTACACTCACTGCAGGTTCCAAGTGATCTTAGCTTGGATGGGTAGTTCATTTATCTTCCCACTGTGTAAAATAGCCAACACAATTCCTTCCATAAGCCCAGTTGATCTGAGTCTGTGGCTTGATTTGAGATACTTCCTGCTGGTTCACACAGAAGAAAACTTGAACTTTGACCCTCGGGGGAAGCAGAGCTCTGAGTTAAGTGAATGCTTTCGGACACGGATCAAGAACTTGGTCAAGAAGCAGATATCTTTATCCAGATCTTGTGACAGAATGGCTGATAGGGGTTGGAAGGAAGCAAGGAAAGGCTTCAAGCTCAAGCTCAACAGGTCAAAGTGCTACATAATTCTATTATAGTGTGTAGCAATGCAGCACTACAAGGCAAAAACAGTAAATAAAATTGTTGCACCCCTATATTGATGAAAAGTTTGGAGCAAGTTTCCATCTGTAGTTTTTGGAACATAGGAAGTGACCTTATAGTCAGGCCACCTCACTAGTTCAGTACAGTGGTACCTCAGGTTACACACGCTTCAGGTTACATACGCTTCAGGTTACACACTCTGCTAACCCAGAAATAGTGCTTCAGGTTAAGAACTTTGCTTCAGGATAAGAACAGAAATTGGGCTCCGGCGGCACGGCGGCAGCAGGAGGCCCCATTAGCTAAAGTGGTGCTTCAGGTTAAGAACTTTGCTTCAGGATAAGAACAGAAATCGGGCTCCGGCGGCACGGCGGCAGCAGGAGGCCCCATTAGCTAAAGTGGTGCTTCAGGTTAAGAACAGTTTCAGGTTAAGAACGAACCTCCGGAATGAATTAAGTACTTAACCCAAGGTACCACTGTACTGTCTACTGCAGGGATCGGCCAATTTGTTTAACTGTGGGCCGGTCCACTGTCCCTCAGACCTTGTGGCAGGCTGGAGAAGCCGCATCGGTGGGCGGGGAGCTGGAAGAAGAGACGAGGGGGGCAAGTAGTCCTCCTCCCCACGCCCCAGCCCCAGCCGCTGCGCTTACCTTCCCTGGGGCTGCCACCGCCGCCAACACCACTGCTGCCGCTTCTGGTGGGTAGGCAGAGCGAGCTCGTCCACTCCACTCTCTGGCCCACAGGAGCACCAGGGTGGCGGCAGAGGAGGGAAGATGAGTGGCACAAAAGGGCTGGCTCCAGAGAGGGTCTGCTTAAAATGGCGCTCAGCCAGCTCAGCCCAGCCCCCTTCCTTCTCTAGGCAGGGCTGGGAGAAACCAGGAGGGAGGGAGGAGGTGCCACCACGGTGTGTGTGAGGGAGAGGGGGGGAATAGAATGGCGCAGGGGGGGGAAATGGTGCAGCCCGAATGAACAGAATCCCCATGCCGATCCACGGACAGTCCGCAGGCCAGATCCTGAAGGCAATTGGGCCTGATCTGGCCCGAGGACCTTAGTTTGGTGACCCCTGGTCTACTAGTTCAGATCTATCTACATCAACTGTCAGCAGAGCCCCAGGGTCCTAGGCAGGGGACTCTCCTAGCCCTACTTGGAGATTCAACCTGGGACCTCCTGCATGCAAGGCAGATGTTCTGTCACTGAGGTACACTCATTCTTCAAAGTGGTGGGGAGAAAAACCAGACCAAGGGACAAACTCTAGAGTCAGGAAGACCTTGAAAGATTCCATCAATGGCGTCTCTGAATTTTTTTACGCATCACTTGGGAAGACAGACGAACTAATGCCAGTGTACTGGAAGAAGCAAATATCACCAGTGTCAAAGCAATGATTTTTCATTGCCTGATTATTTTCTTCCAAAGCAACTACTCTATTCCAGACTTGAAAATGGAAAGCATAATGCTGGTGGTCAACAAAAGAGGTTTAAAGACTCTCTAAAGGCAAATAAAAAAAAATAGTATAAACACTGACAATTGGGAAACACTGGCCTGCGAGTGCTCCAATTGGAGAACAGCCTTTACCAAAGGTGTCATGGGCTTTGAAGACACTTGAATGCAGGATGCAAGGGAGAAACGTGCTAAGAGGAAGGCACGCGTGACAAATCCACACCGTGATCAACTCCCACCTGGAAACCTATGTCCCCACTGTGGAAGGACATGTGGATCCAGAATTGGCCTCCACAGACCCTTATGGACTCACTGTTAAAACCGTGTTTATGGAACACAATCTTATTCGGCTACGAGTGATCACCAAAAAAGAAAAGAAGAAGGCCCAGACAGGAAGCCCTTTACAGCCCGTCCTGTCCACAAGGGCCCAATAGCCAACTTGGGTGGGCAGGGCCATTCTAAAACCAGATAATATTTTACCACTAGGAAGATGTTTTATAGCTTGCTTTCCTAGGGCCACCTCTCCACCATATGCCATTGCAATACTAAAACAATTACCCAGAAAACCACAAGGTTTCCCATCTCTCAACTTGTTGGTTCCTTAGTCATGGCCTGGAAATCATTTCAATAAAAGATCATTGGCTGCTACAAAGTGGTAAGCTTTGAATCAAAACTGTGGATGTGTCATACTTTTGCTCCAGATGGTGTTTTAGATTTCTACTTCCAGTTTACAGGAAGCTGAATTTAGTTGACCACTTCTCATTCAGACATGTTATAGTGTTGCCTCTTGGTCCAGTTCCAGCAAATAGAGACTTCCTCCCCTAATCTGGCACCTTCTCCAACATTTGTTTTTTTTAAAAAATGTGTGTAAGCTAGGAAATGATGTTGTTGTTGTTTAGTCGTTTAGTTGTGTTCAACTCTTCGTGACCCCATGGAGCAGAGCACGGCAGGCACTCCTGTCTTCCACTGCCTCCCGCAGTTTGGTCAAACTCATGTTAGTAGCTTCAAGAACACTATCCAATCATCTCATTCTCTGTCGTCCCCTTCTCCTTGTGCCCTCAATCTTTCCCAACATCAGGGTCTTTTCCAGGGAGTCTTCTCTTCTCATGAGGTGGCCAAAGTATTGGAGCCTCAGCTTCAGGATCTGTCCTTCCAGTGAGCACTCAGGGCTGATTTCCTTAAGAATGGATAGGTTTGATCTTCTTGCAGTCCATGGGACTCTCAAGAGTCTTCTCCAGCACCATAATTCAAAAGCATCAATTTTTCGGCTATCAGCCTTCTTTATGGTCCAGCTCTCACTTCCATACATCACTACTGGGAAAAGGAAATGATAGAGGTGTGTAAAATTGTCTCCTTTTCTTGTAAGTAGAGCCCAGGGTTATCCAATCAAGGTGAATGTTGGAAAATTCAAGACATACAAAGGAAAGCACATAGTAATCTATAGAACTCAATATGACAGGATGTAGTGATGGCCGCAAACTTGGATGGCCTTAAAATGGATACACTCATGGGGGATACAGCTATCAACAGCTACTTCTTTCAGGTTTAAAGACAGCATTCCTCTGAAAACATGTTGCTGGGAGAGGGAGAGTACCATCGTATCCATGTCTTTCTTATGGGTTCCTGGGACATAGATTAGATGGGCCTTTGTTCAGATCCAGCAGTGCTCTTAATGCATTTTTATGACCCTGCGGATTCACTTTGGGTTTTATTTTAGGAAGACATTGGGCCATACTGAGCCATCAGGGCCTCAATCATCTACACTAGCTAGAGGAGGGACCACCAAATCCACTTGGAATTTCAGTGCCTATTTAGAATCCCTGCATTAGACTGGTCAAATTTCACAACAAGGATGTTAACACCTTGATCTTGTATAGCTTCCACACGCACATTTCCATGGCAAAAGAGAATGTTTCATGAATGATATCTTCCTTAGATCCAGGTATAAGTATTACAATTGTACCTTGCAGTACCTCCTGGCCTCTCCTTCTTTCAGACAGACTCTTGCTAAATATCTCATAAATGTTTAATTCCCAACAATAGAGTACTGGAATAATTTTAATGGTCTGGAAATGTTACAATGACCGGAGTGCAAATGCTAATGCGACCCCAATGTCAGTCCTTGAAAGTAAATTTAATACACCAATTCTCTTGGAGGTGGAAATTGGCCTGATTATCAGCTGCGGAGTGCATCGCAATTTCTGTCTTTGCTTATGAAGCTATATTGCACACTGGAGGCCCATGAACTCAAGGCAGGGCTGTACCACTATGGGCTGTACCACTACGTGTTGCATACAGAAAGTTTCAGGTTCGGTCCTTGCCATCTCCACTCAGAGCAGAATGTGAGGTCCCAAGACAATGGAAAGGTGGCCTGATTCATCCAAGCAACCCCTCATGTGTCATACGCAGCGACGCTGCACATGTGACTTATGTAGCGACGCCCTGCCCTGGGTGTCACAATGCTTCGTTCGCCCCTGCTTCCAGCAAGTGATATTCAGACACATTACTGCCTGCAACCTTAGAGGCAGACAGTACTAGTGTCAGGGACTGGACCGAGAAGGAGTGGCAGAGACCGCCTCCCAAGCCTGAACCTTCCAGGGAAGAGGAAGACAGTATAGATTTACAACAGTGGTTTGCAGGAGGTCACAACTCAGAGGCAGATGAGGGGGAAAGTTGGGAAATAATGGGAAAGCAGCAGGAGGAGTCATCACTAGAAAGCATTCCAGACCCACTATCTCCCAGAACCCAGCGAGCATTGAAAGTAGGAGAGGAAAGGGCTCAGAGACAAATGGCCCTAAGTGACCACTGTAAGTCGGGTGGTGCTGTTGATGAATGAGGAAGTGGGAGAAAAGGGAGTGGGGTGGAGATTTACTCAGAGCAACACCATTACTCCAAGAGACTGCATTTCTAAGCCTCTCTCTGTGAATATAGAAGAAAAGACATGGGTAAGAACTTTCCTTGTCTCATCTATTCCTGGCAGCCTACCGCTGGGGGGTGGGGGTGGGATCTGATTCCCTGGCGTCTTGACAACTGGTAGTCTTCTCCTCCGTGGGTTTGCCCGGTCCTCTTTTGAAGCCATCCCAGCCACCTTGCGTTTCTGCCTAGCGGAAATCCCATGCGCAGGATGCAATCCTTGCAACTTGGAATCAAATGAAACATCACATTTTTCATAAGTTGAATCGACGCCTTGGAAAGCTGCCAAAAGACAGGAGGAAATTTTCCACTTGTGCTACTGCGACAGCCTCTTTCAAACCTACTGTTAAGCAGCAGGAGCACATACGCACTTCATCCCCTTTCCTATTACGAGGAGCTGACACATTAAGCTCTTTGGAATAGTATTCATATTTTATCAGCTGTCCCAACACTGGTTCTTTATTTATAACCTGCTCTGACATTTTATTTTTTTACCCATTTGCATTTGCTGGATTTAGAAAAGAGACAATGCAAAAACCCTTTTAAAAGAGAGAGAGAGAGAGAGAAAGTCAGCCCATAAATTTAACTATTCTTTTTAGCCTCTTCAAGCAGCTTTATAGATCTTGGCAGATCACCAATTATTATTTTTTTGAACGTTGCATCAGGTCTGTATGACACGAGAGCCACCAAGCTGGATGCAGACTACTTGCCATGTTATTTTATTAGGATTATTAAATATTTTATCTGTACAGCCTTTTTGTCTTCAGAACCCCCATGAGCGGTAAACAATGTATTAGAATAGCAATAGGATTATTATTATTATTTTTTAAAAAAGAAAACCACACAAACACAAAACAGCAATAAAGCAGTCATTCCAAAAGTCAAAAAAACCACCATTTAAATATGCAAAATGGAAGAATCAGGGGGGTGCAAATAGCCTCTGTTGTCCCACTGGGATTAAATTTACGGCATGCAATGCCTTAAGAGAGAATATTATGAAAATGATGTATAGGTGGTACATGACCCCAGTCAAGCTTGCAAAAATCTATCATTTGCCCGATAATAAATGTTGGAAATGAAGGAAAATGAAGGTACATTCTTTCACCTTTGGTGGACGTGCCCCAGGATTAAGGCTTTCTGGGAAATGATATATAATGAATTGAAAAAGGTATTTAAATATACCTTCTTGAAGAAACCAGAGGCCTTTCTCTTGGGCATGGTCGGCCAATTGGTGTCAAAGAAGGATAGAAAGTTTTTTATGTATGCCACAACAGCAGCAAGAATACTCATTGCAAAGTATTGGAAGACGCAAGATTTACCCACTCTGGAAGAATGGCAGATGAAGCTGATTGACTGTATGGGATTGGCAGAAATGACCGGCAGAATCTGTGACCAGGGAGAAGAGTCGGCAGAAGAAGATTGGAAAAAATTTAAGGACTATTTACAGAAATATTGTAAAATTAAGGAATGTTGAATGATGCTGGATTGAAATTAAGTGGTTTCTAGCTGTAATGGTATAAAGGAATATGAAAAAATGGTTTTTGATAAGTAAAAATTTAAGGTTATAATAACCTAAGATGTCGGATAGAAAATAAGGTGTTTTTATAAGCTGTAATGCTTTGAGATAAGGATTTGCTGAACAAATAATTTGAACTCTGTTGTCACCCCCCCCCCCAAAAAAGGACTCTGGAAAAAGTATAAGTCTTTACTGATCAGGAAAGGGGACAGTCATTTACAACAGAAAAGGCTCTGTTTGTTAGAGGGCGACCCACAAGAGGATCAGTCAGCATCCTGTTCCCTCCCCCTGGCTTCCAAGGAATGGAGGGAGAAAAATCAGGTAGGAGTGTAAGGTTGTGTAGGTCTCTTTGCTTTTAGATCAAACGAGGATCTTGATTAATATGTTAAAATCGCAACCATATGAGATTTTAGCTGCTGTTTTCACATGGTGTGCATTTAGCCTGCAGGTGACTTCACTTCTTCCTGCAGATATTTCACAGCTAAAATTCTTGAAGGTGTTGCCACAGCATCAGCAGCACATCTGTCTGAGGTCAGGAAAGCTGGAGATGAGACAAAATATGAGCTACAAAATTTGAATGATTGAAATTTGATTTTCTTCCCACCTCACCAGGTTTCAGGGAAGACCTGTAGCTTGATGGTAGAGCATCTGCTTTATGTACAGAAGACCCCAGTTTCTATCACCAACAACTTCAAGGAGAACTGGAAACATCCTCTGCATGAAACCATGGAGAGACATTCAATGCAGATCAGGGTGAGAGATCTTTTTGGCCCTGCAGGCCAGGTCTTTAACTCCCACCCGCAAGCCAACTTTGACAAGTGGATGGGATTATCCACCAGTCAACCATCCATTGGTTGATAGAGGGTGTTGTGACGTGGGGTTTGTGATTTCAGCTCTCTTGACATAATATGCTGGAGACAGTTCTGTAGTAACACTTCTTTATTAAAGCAAACAAGACTGAGAACTGAGGAGGGGAGAGCTACATTTATAGGGACAGGGAACTAGCTAGAAAGGATACATTTTGGAGGGAACAATATCAGGCAATCACAGTCCTGCCTTTTGGAGGAAACCAATAAGACAGAGGATCCAAATACAGCAGCTTAAATGAACCAATAGTAGCTGTACCCTCTGGAACCAAAAGGCAGTTACTTTACCCTAATGCAAATACAGACAATAATAATACAGATATAAAAACCTTTGACTCAATACACAACAGAGGGGTAATGCCATTAACCAACCCCATTAATGGGCCCTGCTTGCAACACCTGGCCATTTCAAATAACTATGTTATCCCACAAAACTAGATTATTATAAGAGATGGGGAAAATACTCTGCAGTGGTTCCCTGCTAGGAATGCAGGCTGCCTTGAAGCCATTTGAACATCCATGGACAAAAGGAAGCAGGAAGAAGCTGCTAGTTGGCTCCTCAGCCAATTCAGATGCCTAATAGCATAACTGTTAGCAGTGTAGTATAGTGTTAGACACGGCCTGGGACTGGGAGACAGGGGTTCTAATTCGCTAATCCATGAAGCTCATTGGATGACCTTGGCCTAGTCACAGTCTCTTAGCCCAACCTACCTCATCGGGTTGCTCTGAAAAGAAAAGAGGGAGGGGCTCCTTCAGCCATCTTGAGCTCCTTAGGGGAAAGTTGTGCTAGAAATGGAACGAGGTATTAAATTAATTGGGGGACGCGGGTGGCTCTGTGGGTTAAGCCACAGATCCTAGGACTTGCTGATCAGAAGGTCGGCGGTTCAAATCCCTGCGACGGGGGGAGCTCCCGTTGCTCAGACCCAGCTCCTGCCAACCTAGCAGTTCGAAAGTACGCCAAAGTACAAGTAGATCAATAGGTACCGCTCCAGCAGGAAGGTAAACGGCGACATGACCCGGAAGCTGTACGCCAGCTCCCTTGGCCAATAAAGCGAGATGAGTGCCGCAACCCCAGAGTCGGCCACGACTGGACCTAATGGTCAGGGGTCCCTTTACCTTTACCTTTTTATTAAATTAATTTATTAAATCAAGCCAAGATTGCAGTTTCATGGAGGATAAGGCTAACAAACGCTACAAGCCATAATGTTCTCCCACCACACTTGGAGGCAGCATGCCTCTGAATCCCAGTTGCTGGGAATCACAAGTTCTGTTGTGCTCAGGTCCTGCTCTCAGGCATTCGATGGGCATCTGTTTGGCCACTGTGAGAACAAGGTGCTGGAATAGATGGGCCATTGGTGTGGTCTTTCAGGGCTTTTCTTACATTACTGTCTTTCTTATGTCAAGATGTCTTCCTGCGGACAGTTACAGGTAGGTAGCCGTGTTGGTCTGCCGTAATCGAAACAAAATAAAAAAAAATCCTTCCAGTAGCACCTTAAAGGTAAAGGGACCCCTGACCATTAGGTCCAGTTGTGGCCAACTCTGGGGTTGCGGCGCTCATCTCGCTTTATTGGAAGAGGGAACCGGCATACAGCTTCCGGGTCATGTGGCCAGCATGACAAACTGCTTCTGGCGAACCAGAGCAGCACATGGAAACGCCGTTTACCTTCCCGCCGGAGCAGTAGCTATTTATCTACTTGCACTTTGATGTGCTTTCAAACTGCTAGGTTGGCAGGAGCAGGGACCGAGCAACGGGAGCTCACCCCGTCACGGGGATTCGAACCGCCGACCTTCTGATTGGCAAGTCCTAGGCTCTGTGGTTTAACTCACAGCGCCACCTTAGAGACCAACTAATAATAATAATATCAATAATAATAATAATATTTTATTTATATCCCGCCCTCCCCAGCTGAAACCGGGCTCAGAGCGGCAAACAACAATAAAAATAACAGTTTACATAAAATCACAATCAATTAATTGGAATACATTCTAAAATCAATTCATTCTAAAATCAATTCAGAGTCAAATTAATGGCAACCATTGGGCTAGAATGCTATGAGGATTACAGAAGGAAGGGGGTCAGACTGCGCCTTGGCCAAAGGTTTGGTGGAACAGCTCTGTCTTGCAGGCCCTGCGGAAAGATGTCAAGTTTGTTATTGGTATGAGCTTTGGTGTGCATGTACACTTCTTCAGATACTTAGAAGTGTGCATGCACACGAAAGCTCATACCAATAACAAACTTAGTTGGTCTCTAAGGTGCTACTGGAAGGAATTTTTTTATTTTGTTTTTCCTGGGGACAGTTGAGGTTGATGTCAACCATTCTGAGAGAGGCATACCTCGTTGAGTATGAGACTAGTCTTAAGTGATCGAGGTCCATTTTCATGTCTAAGTACTGCACTGAGATGTTTTGAAATTAATAAAAAAAAATGGAATGGATCCTCCAAATCCAGCAAATGCACATGGCAATTTTTTGTTGGCTCAGATAATTGTCCGGAAGCCTGTCCACCCTTGTGAGGAAAAAGAATGAGAAAGGAAGTGGCTGATGATTGAGTATTATGTTATCACTCAACTTGCTTTGCATTTCCCAAATTAATCCATTAATCTGATTCTCCCCCGCCCTCCAACTTGACAGCTTTTCTGTATCAAGGGACTAGGGAGAGACAAGAACATTGGAAGGAGGGAGGCTTCAAATTAATTAAAAATCATAGGTGCGCCTTAGCTAATGTTAAATGTTGTGTATCTCCTGGAAAGGTCAAGTTGAATTACACCAGATTTTTTGCTGGTGCAACACAGATTTCTCCCTGGAATATATGAAATGTCAAAGAACAGTTTGAAAAATGATCAATGCTCGGAGATCCTAGGTTCTGTAGGGTAAGCTATTTTACTTGGAGATAAAACTTTTAAAAAGAGGTTTATTCGAAACTCTAGAGAGTTGAAGGAGAAGGCAAAAGAGTGAAAATATCTCTGCAGGAAAAGTAAACATTTGGAAAGTGTTCATTTAAGGATTCTCTCTCTCTCCCATGCTCTTATCCAAAATTTCCCCAGATTTTGGATGGTGGAAGCTGGTAAAATTTTGACTTGGTAGGGATGCAATTTTTAACCTTGCTGTTTCCCTTGCAATACAACTTGTGCAGCACTTATTTATGAAATTGTGTCATGATCAGCAGAATGTCACTGTCATAATAATAATAATAATAATAATAATAATAATAATAATAATAATTTATTCTCTGCACATTTACAGACAGGGGAAGAGCTTCTATGTAGGAAGGCCCAATTATGATTTTCAGACAATATTGACTCCATATGTCTTACTTAAAAATTAAGCCATAACACAAGACTTATATTTTTCAATTCATGTATTGTTTATAAGCTAAACTTCCACTGCCAAAAAAGTAATCAAACACACAAAAACTTTTAAAATGTGAGGAACATTTGTTTCTAGTTGAATGCTGTTTTCCTCCCTAAAAAATCAGTTAAACTTTTCCATCCAAAACACTAATTTATCTATATGGAAAGCATGAACTATTGGAAGCAGATCTCTATGTATGCATACACCAACACCCAACCCTCCTTTTCTGGAAATGTTCTGAAAAATACTCTGGTACTGCATGGGGCTCAAATAAATCTGCCCTCCCCTATCCAGTCGATAATGTAGCTTTTAATAGGTAAATGGTTAATACAGAGCTTGTCTCAATGCATCACAAGCAAGCCACCATTTCTCCTCCCTATCCAATTCACAAAAATAGTTGTAAAATTATTAAGCAAAGAAAAAAAGTTAAGTATTATTATAGAAAAAAGCACACTGAGTCAACCATTGCTTGTTAGCTTGCTCGCTTGCATGCTCTCTCTAGGTCACAAAACAAATACTAAACAAAACAAAAAAGTGCCTCAAGGTAGGAAACACAGCGTTTGGATTCTCCTGGTGAGGTGGTGTGGCCTTCAAGGAAACAACTCTGGGCATGCTCAAAACACATAACTATGATACAGCTAGGAGTGTATGCTAATTCTTGTGTCCTAATTGGCTGGATTTCCCAAATGGCAACAGGAGGAAATGGGAACCTATGAAATTGTTAGAGCTAACAGTGGTGAAATCCTTATTTTTAAATTTTTGATCTTATGCCTAGAGACAAGAGCCTCCCTATGGGAATTGGACATGAGCTATCTCTGCTCATAGAAGATTCATTTTGCTGCTATGACTATCTTCTACTACCATATGAATTTGTTCAGTACAGTCATACCTCAGCTCCCAAACGCATTGGGAGTCAAATGTTCTAGCTCCTGAACGATAGAAAACCGGAAGTGGTTGTTCTGGTTTTCGGACGTTCTTTTGGAAGCCGAACATCTGACGGGGCTTCCAATTGGCTGCAGGAGCTTCCTGCAGCCAATCAGAAACCACGTTTTGGAAGCTGAACCTTTTGGAAGTCGAACGGACGTCCAGAACGGATCCTGTTTGACTTCTGAGGTACAACTGTACTTTCAAAAGATAAATAAATTGGAGTCCATCACCACATATTACGGTGGTGAACCTCATTACTTAATTACACAATAAGTACTTCTTTTTATCTGCATTGAACTTACTGCCGAATAATTCCATTGGTTGATCCCCAATGATGTTCTCAAAACAAAGGCCAAAGGCCCATCTACTCTGGTATTCTGTTCTTACAGTGACCAGCCAAATGTCAATAGGACGCCTGCAAGCAGAACTTGAGAGCAATAGGACTCTTTGCTCATATTCCCCAATGTCTGGTGCTCAGAGACATACTGCCTCTGAAACTGGGCATAATATATACCAATCCTGGCTACTAGCCACTGATATCCTGCTCTTCCAGGAATTTATTTAACCCCCCTGTAAAGCTGTCCAAGTTGTTAGCCATCACTGCATGTTGCAGAAGGGTATTAATTGTTGCAGATATTAATATTGTGCAGTTTGAAGCGACTGGAAGCATAAGAACAGACTCCTTTTGGAGTCAGACCAGGCCCATAAAAATATTATTCAAACTTTGACTGGCATAACTCTTCAAAGCAAAACATAAGCATCAAAGATACAACCAAAATATCCATACTATGTCTTGTGCTGTCCAGCACAGCCCTAGCATCTTAGAAAATCCAAACAGACCTAAAAGCAAAGGTCTCTCTCTCCACACCCTGCATTTCAGCTTCCATTTGGCTTAAGCTGTTTACTCTCCATTCAGGAGAACTTCATTTACATCCTTACTCCATGGAATATGGGAGACAAAAGACTAAAGGATACTTTGGAGATTTGCAACTCAATACCTTCATCACATGATCAAAGATTCACCCTCAGCACAGAGTAGAAAATAATCAGCACTGATGCACTATTGGACAGATATTTCCTGACTCTCCCACTCTTCAGTCTCATTGAATGACCCTGGCTTCTAGGGAGAGAAAGGAAGAAGAACACCTCTCTCTCTCTCTCTCTCTCTCTCTCTCTCTCTCTCTCTCTCTCTCTTCTACAAGTTTCTCTCATCTCCTTGTATTAATCATCCATCTAAATGGGTGTGTCTGGGATCAGCCACTTCCCTTTCCCTTCATCCTGCCATTTCAGCTGCTGAGAGTAAAGAAGAGCCCATCAATGGCAAAGGATCCAGGTTGAAACCCTTGCATATCCAAGTAGGACTTGGAGGGTCTGAAACCATGGAAAACGTCTACCTAACACTGAGCTAGGTAGACCAATGCCATGAGTCAATCTATGGTAGCTTCCTGTTTTCCTAAGCAAAACACCTATGCTAGAGCAGTAATTGCATGGCTCTTTTAAGGAACTGATTATGAACCAAGCTCAACTTTGGAAGGGAGTTTGGCTCAACTTATAATTGCTTCAGCATTTCTGAACAGGAGAGTGAGAGAGAAAAATCCAAAACATGCACACACATTTCTGAAACTCACGGGCCTCTCTGTTTCTCTAGTTCTCTCCTTGCTTTCATTCAAAAAAACAGAAAATGCCAAGATCTACTCTCAGCATTTCCCATGGGAAAATAATGCCACCAGAAATTTTGACCTGCTGTAACAAGCCCTTCCATTGCAGGGCTAATTGGAATGTTTCAACATCAGCTCAGAAGAGAGTTTTTAAACATGGTGATCCATATCATTAAGCACAGTTAAGGAAAAGGAAGCGGATAACTGGGCTTTGGGTGTTATAAGCTGGAGAACTGGGTGGAAAACTGGCCATTTGGAATAAAATGAAAAATGGATCACATCTTATCCTTACCATCCTAGAATAAGATAAAACATCGAACAGTGTCTGTGCAGATAAGAAAAACATTTTGTGGGGGGGGGGGCATGGGTAGTTGGCTAATGGTTCAGATGGGATTTCCTTTTATTCTGACAATGATGGACATAAAACATCCTGAAATGGTTGTATTCCTATTTACACATACTCCTAAGGGCAAACAAGCTCATTTCCCTGCACACTTTTGTTAAGGGTGGTGATGATAATAATTCATATCCCAGGGCAGCAAATAACAGAAGAATGCAATTAAAAAATAAAGAAACAAAGCATTTTGTTGCTGTTGTTGTTTAGTCGTTTAGTCGTGTCCAACTCTTCGTGACCCCATGGACCAGAGCACGGCAGGCACTCCTGTCTTCCACTGCCTCCCGCAGTTTGGTCAAACTCATGCTGGTAGCTTCGAGAACACTGTCCAACCATCTCGTCCTCTGTCTTCCCCTTCTCCTTATGCCCTCCATCTTTCCCAACATCAGGGTCTTTTCCAAGGAGTCTTCTCTTCTCATAAGGTGGCCAAAGTACTGGAGTCTCAGCTTCAGGATCTGTCCTTCCAGTGAGCACTCAGGGCTGATTTCCTTCAGAATGGATAGGTTTGATCTTCTTGCAGTCCATGGGACTCTCAAGAGTCTCCTCCAGCACCATAATTCAAAAGCATCAATTCTTTGGCGATCAGCCTTCTTTAGCCTTCTTAATGGTCCAGCTCTCACCTCCAATAAAGCATTAAACACGTTTAAAAACAGTCACATCACCCACACAGCTAATAATTTCAAGGTTAACACGAGCCACAGATTTCAGCCATCAAATCCCTGGGTAAACAGGTATTTTTAGAATGCCTCCTGAATGCTACTATTGAGGGAGGAAGATGCCCCTCACTAAAGAAGGCATTCCATATTTCAGGCATGGTCACCCCGAGGGTCCTATGGGATGGCCACCCATCCAGCTGGGGGTCTGGTACTACCCGGGGAAGGGAAATCAATCCACAACAGAGTGTACCCCTCTGACTTCAACACCCCCCCCTTTCCCACTTAAAGATCTTGCTGCCACCAGATAAAGAATGGGGGATATTTTTACTTGCCTGCCTTTATTAATCAGCCTAAATGCTTCCCTATGGTCTCCCTGACGCCTCTCAAGGTAGGGTAGTACAGGTTATGTCTTCCAGGTTTGAGGGTGTTTACAATAAGCTGAGAACTCACAGGTGTATGAAAAAGTGGGAGGAAATACTAAGAAGGAAATAATATGGCATTTTAAGCAGAAGTATATTACATGGAAAAGTTACAGAAAACCCATATATTCCCCAGCAGAGCAAAATAAAGTAGATTAAAATGCAATCACCTTTCTCTCTTCTCTCAGTACTTACTCTACTGCTGAATCTCACTTTCTCTCGCATACTGTAGTTCTTCTTTGCACCTTTCTCTCCCGGTGGCTTTCCTTATCACACTGAGATCCACTGTGATTTGCCCACGTTTTCAAAAAGGGCCTTCTGGCAGTTCCCTCATTGTGAGAAGTGAGGTTACAGGGAACCAGACAGAGGGCCTTCTTGGTAGTGGCGCCCACCCTGTGGAATGCCCTCCCTTCAGATGTGAAGGAAATAAGCAGCTATCCTATCTTTAAAAGACATCTGAAGGCAGCCCTGTTTAGGAAAGTTTTTAATATTTAATGCTGTACTGTTTTTAACACTGGATTGGGAGCCGCCCAGAGTGGCTGGGGAAACTCAGCCAGATGGGAGGGGTATAAATAATAAATTATTATTATTATTATTATTATTATTATTATTATTATTATCATCATCATCATCATCATCATCATCATCATCTGTCATGGATGTTTTAGCTGAGTCTCCTGCATTGCAGGGGTTGGACCCTTGGGTGCTTTCCAACTCTACAATTCTATGATTTCTCTTTTTAGACACAAGTGGCCTCCCCCACATTTGGATTCAACCCATTGATGCAGCAGCAACAGAATACTAGGCATGATACAGAACACAAAAGTGGCAGGGTCTGCTAAGTATAATTGATCTAACTGGCACAGAAATGGAAAACGCTTGTGTATTAATGAATGTTTAAAATAGAAAATGGCTAAATGTGTATTGCTAACATTGGGGTTTCTTCCACAGTAATTTTCTCAGGGACCCTAAGCTCCTAAGTGGGTTAATGATTACCCGTTGATTGTTTTCCGCTCTTTGCTGAGAGTGAATCTTTGATCATGTGACAAAGCTACTGAGCTGAAAATTCGCCATCTTTGCAAGGGTGGTGGCTGTTCGTCTTTCTCTGAAGGCCGTAAGGAACAGAAGATGTAAATGAAGCTCTTTAGGAAAACAGCTCCAGGGCAATTGATGCTGTTAAAGAACGATAGGCCTTTGCTTCTAGGTCTGTTTGGATTATTTCATATTTTCTAAGATGCTGCGCCTGTGCTGAACCACACAAGACATCCCATGGGTGTTTTGGATGTATCATTTACTGTATTCTGTTTTGTTTCTGAAGAGTTCTACTAGTAAAATTTGAATAATATTTGTTATGGGTCTGGACAATGCATCCAGTCACTTTAAACTGCACAGTATTAATATCTGCAATATCCTTCCCGGATTTATGACCTCCCATTTTTCAATATATATATATATATTTACAAAGAGTTCATCTCATCATATCTTTATTTCGCTATTGATTGGGAAGTTGAGTCACACCTTCTAGAGCACGGACCTGAAGTGTCAGCTCAAGAAAAAGGCCGATGGATTCCACAGACTGAAACCAATCCAAACACTGAATCAAAGCCTTGTTCAACACCCTGCAGTTTCAAATAGGTGAAAGCCTCGACTCTCTCTCTCTGCCTCTTCAGTAGGGAGAACAGCACTACAGAAAGCATTGGCAGCCTCCTGAATATATTACTTGATTTCTCACTATTGATTGCTGCCATGCATTTTCGACATGTGCATTCGGCTTCTATAGATTGGTAGCCAGAGATTGAAAGGAGACAGCTCTGAGTCAGTGTGCAAATGTGCACCATAAATTAAATCTTTCTTTCGTTCTTATTAATGCACGTATTAGCGAGCTTCATTCTCTGCTGGAAGACAACACAAAATAGCAACAAGAGCCAGCACACAAAAATTAAACGAAGAAACAAAGCCACAAAAGATGCATAAAATAGTTTGAGAGAGAGAAATAGAGTAAAATCAATGGAATACTATCAGAATAGCAAGATCACAGATGAAACCACATGCACACATCTGCACATGGTATAGATCAGAGGTCAGTGTTAGGATATTTCCGTTCCACCTTAAAAGGGAGCAGGATGTTTGTGTCACAGCCTGCGTATTTCCTGTCTCACAGGATGTTTCTGTTGTCTGTTGCTTTCGTTTCTTCTTGTTGTCTGAGCAGACCGAAGCAGACGGTCATGGATTCTTTGTTCTGACCAACGCTGAATAAACTGTAAATATGCTCTCCTGCTGTGCATCTTTTGCTGTGTGAATTCTGCTGATAGAGTGTGCACAAGTCCAAGAATGTGGCAATGTTTTCTTGAGGCTTCGTGTCGCTATTGCTGATACTGCGTGACTATGGGAGATCGATGGAACGTCCGGCAGCCGCCTTGGGGGCTCAGATGGACTTTGTCTCCCTGGCAGTATCCCAACAGTCAGCAACCTAAGGCCCATGGGCCAGAAGTGGCCCATGAGGGTTGCTTAACCAGCCCATGCGCTGCCCCCGAACTGAGTCGCCCGCTCGGTGAGTCCCCACGCACTGTGCTAAACTGGCTCAGCACTGCGCAGGGACTCTCTTCTGCGGCTCTGGAAATGGCTTCTGCACATGCCCAGACACCGGAAATCGCATCTGCGCATGTTCGCAGCACCGGAAATAGTTTCTGTGAATGCCCAGACGCCAAAAATCGCTTCCGCACAGGAGAGATTTTTGGCGTCTGGGCCTGTGCAGAAGTGATTTCCGGCACAGCAGACATGCGCAGACGCGGTTTCCGGCGCCGCGCTGCGCCAGTCTGGCCCACGGAGGATCTCTGCAAGAGTGATTCGCCCCATGTCCAGTAAGCCTTGCCAACCCCTGAGATAAATAGATTAGATAGATAGATGATAGATAGATAGATAGATAGATAGATAGATAGATAGATAGATGATAGATAGATATAGATAGATAGATAGATGATAGATAGATAGATAGATAGATGATAGATAGATAGATGATAGTTGATAGATGATAGATGTTGTTGTCGTTTCGTCGTGTCCAATTCTTCGTGACCCCATGGACCAGAGCACGCCAGGCACTTCTGTCTTCCACTGCCTCCCACAGTTTGGCCAAACTCATGCTGGTAGCTTTGCGAACACTGTCCAACCATCTCGTCCTCTGTCGTCCCCTTCTCCTTGTGCCCCCCCATCTTTCCCAACATCAGGGTCTTTTCCAGGGAGTCTTTTCTTCTCATGAGGTGGCCAAAGTATTGGAGCCTCAGCTTCACAATCTGTCCTTCCAGTGAGCACTCAGGGCTGATTTCCTTAAGAATGGATACGTTTGATCTTCTTGCAGTCCATGGGACTCTCAAGAGTCTCCTCCAGCACCATAATTCAAAAGCATCAATTCTTTGGCGATCAGCCTTCTTTATGGTCCAGCTCTCACTTCCATACATCACTACTGGTGATGATAGATAGCAAAAAACAAAAACAAAACCCAAACAGATATACAGTATTGAATATGGAAAGCTAGAATGCCTTCCATATTTAATGTCAAAGGCAACTTAAAAAACCCTGCAAAATTACAGAACAAAACGTAATAAATATTTCAAAGTTAACAAGGAAAGTAGTTAAAAATGGCAGGTCCCTAAAATAAAGAACCATAAAATGATGATACGATACATCAAGGCAGAATAATAGCCAATCTGTCAGGACACGAACCTGGCAGAAAGGAAGGTCTTCATTACTCAGCAGAAGTCCTCTAATGAAGTGTCTAGAAGGGCATTTCTGCAGCAGGTTGGGAGATGAGTTCCAAAACCTGGGTACAGCCATTGAGAAGGCCCTGTTCTGTGTTCCCATGAAACACACATCCGGACTTAGGAGGAAACGGAGAAGAGCATCTCTCACAGGTCTTAACACATGAACAGGTCAGTGTGGTGTGCCACCATGATGATGTGTGGGTGGGTGAATGTGTGCAGACGTAGGTTGAGTGGAGGTGTTAGTAGATGTGGGTACAGAGTCAGTGGAATTCTGTGTTTGATGTTCTTTATAGGCATTTATTTGTATGGTTTCAATATTTCTCTCTGTGTGCCTTTAACGATTGTTTCACACCTTCTGTATTCAACTGTTCTTATTTTTATCTGTATGCCACCTGGAGTCCCTTTCAGTGGAAAAGGCAGGGTATAAATAAATATATAATAATAATTCCTTAGGAGCATATCCAGTGCTTTTTTCTGTGTGTGTGTGTGTGCAGGGGTACACATACCCCTAAACATTTTGTGAATCTTTGTACTTTTGTCCATTTACTGTATTTCTTTTTCCCGATTTAAACTATAAAATAGTGATTTTCTTGAGACAAAATGAGAGTCCCCCTAAGCTTTTTAGAAAAAAAGCAAAAAAAAAGCACTGAGCATATTGACAAACATTCTGGCTGGCCAGTCAACAGAACCATGCCCTGTGATTATGCCAAACCTATTCTAGTTCAATCAATAAAGTTGTGGCCTTATTTTACCACAACTTTGTGGCCTTTATTCCCCACTCATCCCTTCGAAGCTTCACTGCACATGGGGCCACAGAGAATCCATAACTCTGCACCCTGAGCTTTGACCTATGCGATACAAAACAACCTCCTCCAAATATGAATCTTTCTTTTGTGATAGGAATTTTGAGGTCTTAGATATATGTTAAATGTTCATAAGTGTACCAACCAAGCACATACATAGATCAGCACAGGAAGACAGACCTGGAACCATTTTGATTCCCAAACTGACCAAATGTTTTCTCTGCAAGGTCAAAAGAAAATGGAAAAGCCTCCCCATTGTCTTTTCCTTCACAAATCCTGTCTTAAGGGTACGTCTGTGTTTGAATAGGGTGTGAGCCTGTGACCTGGCCCAGGAACTAAGTATTTATCATTACAAAAGACTGGCCAGGGTCCCCAGGCAATCCTATCAAGTAACCTGCCAGACAGGAGATAAACAAGGACAGGAGAAAAACAACATTCAAATTTCTGTTTAGACCGCTTCTTCTGTGATGCATGTATGATGTTTCTGGGGGTGGTCTTGATCTACAGGGTGGCAATTTCAAAAGTCTTTATAAGGCCTTGCGGGCCATTTTTCTGGGTTCCTTCTCTCTCCTGAGGGTGAGGGGAGCACCCTGTTGCAACAGATCAATAAAGATCAAGCTTATTAGCTGCTTTGCTTCTCAATATTCTCTGGTTGGCCTCTGTTATTCTCTCCTACCAATAGGGAACCTATGTAAGGACTCTATATGGGCTCTTGGATACCCCATAAAGGAAAAGGGCAATTTTTGTTTACAACATTTTCTTTCTTTCTTTCTTTCTTTCTTTCTTTCTTTCTTTCTTTCTTCTCAAAGTGATTGTTTGCAGCAGTTGCTTATATAATGACTTGAAAGCTTCCCCAATTCAAAGACTACAGAAAGAAAATAAAGCAAGACCCAGCAAGACCCAGCTATGAAATCTGTCTGACCTTATCAGCATAAACTGAGCTGACAGGTCTCTTCTTGATGGGCGAGTGTGGGTTTGCTAGTGAATTGGAGCCCAACAGGCATTTGCTTTTGCTGGGTCACTCTCTCCGTCTTGTTGGTCTCTGCTGAATTTAATTGGCTTCATTAACACCATAACATCACCCTCTTACAATGGGAACAAAAATAAAAATTGTCACTAAGCTCCTGTTAAAGGTTTAGTTTGTGCACGGATGATGTTTTGTCATCTAAAAGGCTTTCATGAGTTTAAAGTAGGGATTGTCATGATGTTGTTGATGAAGTTGTTGGACTACAACTCCCATCAGCCTCAGCCAACATTGCCGATGGTCAAGGGCGATGGGAGTTGTAGTCTAGCAGCATTTTGAGGACACCATGTTAGCTATCCTTGGTTTAACGTGACCATAAAATCAAACAATTTATGGGTGGAATCATCTTCGGTGTGCATTAGGCTGGTTTCATGCCAAGTTAATATATTCTCAGCAACTGTTCTTTTTCCTTGTATAGAATGTCTGCCAACTATAAAAGAGAACTTATTAAAAATGTTTTGAACTTCTCAAGGTGATCTTAAGACTTTGATCCACGTGTCGCTGATGAATTAAAAGGCTTTGAACATCAGTGGTGTGAGGAGTTGTGCTTGACTGGACTTTTTACCTGGTTCATTCTTCATTCTTATGGATCACTACCTGCTTGCATGGTTTAAAATCTTCCCCTTGCAAACCTACCTTAAAATACTAGGTACAAGTCTCTCCTTCTTCGTAACCTGACAAGAGAAATTTTGTGTACCTTGCTAGTAGACCTCAAAATACCCATATGCCTTTTGGGTACAAATATCTTCCAATATATTAATTTGAAAATGTAGTCGGACACTTATATTTAGTTTTATTTTCCTTTATTTGTTTCTGTGCATAATTTTAACCAATCCTTTTTCATGATCCTTGCATGTGCATTTATGAAACTAAATTTTGTCGTTCAGGCTGTATGTGAAAACTGAATTGCAAACCTCAGAGAAGTTCAAATTTTCAAGGCTGGAGATGTTTCAGTTCAGGTATCATTTTGGAAAGTGCAGATTACACAGGTCTGCCTTTACAGTGGTACAAACTTAATTTGTTCCGGAAGTCCGTTCTTAACCTGAAATGTTATTAACCCGAGGCACGCATTCCCTACATAGGCCTCCCGCGGCCCCACAAGCAGATTGTGTTCATATCCCGGGGTAAAGTTCGCAACCCGGGACATCTACTTCCTAGTTTGTGGAGTTCATAACCCAAAGTGTTCATAAGCAGGACTGTTCATAACCCAAGGTAGCACTGTAAATATGAACTGAATTGCATTTATTCCCTATTCCTATAGCCAAGCTAGGTCAAGTAAGGAGCCAATAGGCTGCTTGGAGGGTGCAATCACATTGGATCTTGGTGTTCTGTGCTGCCAGTTCCAGGCCAGGAGACCCCCACTCTGTTGCAGGGTCGCCAGTTCCTGGGGGCTGAGTCCCTTGCCCTTCCAATATTTTTGAGGTAGGGGCCAATCCCATGTCAAAAAAGTGTGGAGGCAAAGCACAGAGCCAAGTGTGGCGCTTTTCCAGTGACTTCTTCTCCTATTGTGGAGGGGAAGGTATTAAATTGTGGGTGGACATAGCAGACGACACAGAGATTTCTCCAAGTGGTTCTTTATAGTAATCTGGAACTGAACTCAAACAGCTCAGCCAGCCTGCCTTTATAGGCAGCCGGCTGTCAACACTGCAACAACAACCCAGGGTTTCCCGCCTAAACTAACTTACATGGACCTGAGTGAAAACTATATACACAATACCCCTGGTGGCCAGGGTGAGAACTTCAATACATAGCACCAGGAAAAAGCAGCCTCCTGCCAGTCGTGGTACCAGAAGGAGGCAGAGGAGGAGCCACTAGCCATTGAAGCCATTCACTTGCTGCATTTGGCTCCGCCCCTGGCTCCTCCCAACATCCTGATGTCACACACAACAACACACATATGATGTGACCCTCGCAAGATGGCATCTCTGCTCTGCTGACAACTGCCTTTCATGTAGCACCTGCGAAATCTAAACCCACTGAGGCTGTGATCCTGAGCACCAGAGGTTAGATGGAAGTTCCATTGATTTGGGCAAAACAATCTTCCCAGAAGGGTGTTTTTTGATCCGCTCAGGAGATTTCTGGATATTGTGGTCCTGATTCATAGCACCCCTCTCCTGTAATCCACTCAGCTGCCATGTGCTCTGATCTCCTCCTCCTCTACATTGTGCTCTTCTTGTTAGGCCATTAAGATCACCAACACTGTCACAACATCTTATTATTTCAGCTCTCCCTTTAGTCTCTTTTGCTCTCTGCACACCTTTTGGCTCTGTGGTCTTATTTTGATTAAGCTTGTTAATATTTTGTCTCTTCCATTTTCACTTTCCTGCAAAGAAAAATGACTTATTTGTGTAAGGACAAAAGGCATCCTAACCATTTTGTGGATGAAACCTTTCATTTAGACCGACGCTGGGAAATTTTCTAGCTCCTGAGTCTTGAACCAAATTCAACTGCTGTGGATCAACGCTGTAAGTTGTGGCTATTTTATCTCAGAAATGTCTTGCAGGAATTGTCTCACACTCTGCCATTCTCCTTTAGATGTTGGGAGTTACCTACTGGTCTGCTCTTGGAGTTTCTTAAGAGTTGAATTCTCTTTATTGACCTTCATTTTCTTTTTCATTCTCTCCCTCCCCTGGCACTGATTATTTGATGATGTCATAAGAACATAAGAAGAGCCTGCTGGTATAGAAATGGTATAGAACCACTTGTTTACAGTGAATTAACCCAGAGGTGCATTTTAAATAAAAGCACACATTCTGCTTGTGTAAAAACACCAGGCAGGCCCCACAAATAACCCAGAGATGCATTTTAAATAAAAGGACACATTCTACTCATGTAAAAACATGCTGATTCCGGACTGTCCGTGGGCTGGATTTAGAAGGCGATTGGGCTGGATTCGGCCCCGGGGCCTTAGTTTGCCTACCCATGCTCTAAACTAAACTATCCCAAATCCTGCAACCTTTCTTCATAGGTTTCTTCAATGTCACAGGACCTCAGATCACTCCGGGCTTAGGACAGCTGTTCTCCCTTACTCATCATGGAGGAGAGCAGATGACGCAGCAGACATCTCCCTACCAGATCCTTCTTCCTCCCTCTCCCTCCTTCCCTCATTCCATGCCTTCCTATCGGGGTGCCTCAAAATGACCTTTCAGTTTTGCATTCATGATATTGTTGGAGTGGTTTATACGGCTTTCAGCACTGTTCATTCCTTCCCGAAAGTTTCAGAGCAGGCATCCTGCTTTGTTTCCAGTTGTTACATACCCCCTAGATTCCTTCAGAAATCCTGTAATTGTTCATAAGACATTTTTGGGGGGAGAGGGATTGTCCCAATTTTGTTGAACTAGAGGGCAAGAGTTCCCCTCAGACAACATTGCATTATGGAGGAAACATTGCAGGATAAAGTGGAATGATCCATGAGTGGTTCAGTACAGTGGTACCTCGGGTTACAGAAGCTTTGGGTTACAAACTCCGCTAACCAGGAATTGGTTGCTCCAGGTTAAGAACTTTGCCCCAGGATAAGAACGGAAATCGTGTGCCAGCAGCACAGCAGCAGCAGGAGGCCCCATTAGCGAAAGCAAGCCTCAGGTTAAGAACCGTTTCAGGTTAAGAACGGACCTCTGGAACGAATTAAGTTCTTAACCCGAGGTACCACTGTATGTCTGGGACATGAGTGGCGCTGTGGTCTAAACCACAGAGCCTAGGGCTTGCCAATCGGAAAGTCGGCAGTTCGAATCCCCGTGACAGGGTGAACTCCCATTGCTCTGTCCCTGCTCCTGCCAACCTAGCAGTTCGAAAGCACATCAAAGTACAAGTAGATAAATAGGTACTGCTCCGGCGGGAAGGTAAACGGCGTTTCCGTGTGCTGCTCTGGTTCGCCAGAAGCGGCTTAGTCATGCTGGCCACATAACCTGGAAGCTGTATGCCGGCTCCCTCGGCCAATAAAGCGAGATTAGCGCTGCAACCCCAGAGTCATACGTGACTGGACCTAACAGTCAGGGGTCCCTTTACCTTTGCCACTGTATGTCTACCCTACTAATACATATTGTGTTAGCAGCTCTGTTCTCTTAAAAAAAAAAATCTAATAAAGGCAAGCCAGATAGCGGTGAAGTTATTGTTCTTAACTTCCCCAGACTGGACTATCTGTCGGATAAGGAGCCCACCATTTTCTGTATTGTTATAAGTTTTTTTAAAACAAACCAACATGAGTCCGCTTTTATAAAATGACATCTTATTTTCGTTGTGACTCTACTACGCAATGCACAGTAGCTTTAGCAGACGATGATGGTGGCAATTTACAATTTGATCTGCATCCAAAGGAAATTGACGAAACATTGCAGCTGTGCAATGAAAGGAAAAGCCCAAGTCAGCTCTCTCCGGGGTGTTCTTTCTTTACTAATGCTACACTCAGCCATTAAATCTCCCTCCACTAAATTACAGGGGACACATCAACTGATTATCCTTTACAGTATATGCACATTTCCCCCCCCCGATCCCATTTAATTAGCAAAAGTAGAAATTGTGCATTTACATTTTTTGACTTTATACATACACATAATTTACCAGAGCCAATCCTAGATGTTCAGAAAACCTAGAGCAATCCAAAATGTCCCTTCATCTCTCCCACTACCACTGTTCCCCACGTGGTTCAACAGCTTCCCTACCATTTTGTTTTACCATCAGCGTCTTGGCAAACCGAATCAAAGGGCGAGGTTGCTAGGCAACCACCTGACATTCACGACCTGCATGCTACTCAAAACCTTCCCCAAATTGAAGAAAGAGTAACATGAATGGACACAGAGAATCAGAATGTTGGAGGGGAATTTATAAGCAGGCAGTCGGAAGCTGGGACATCCCAAATGGATGGTTGTTCAGCCTCTGCTGGAAGGTCTAGGTGAAGGGAATCTGTAGGTTCATTGGCTTCATTGTTGAACTTCTCAGATAAATTAATCTGATTAATTTTTAACCTGGTTTCTTTTTTTTTTTAATCCATCCCAAAGTGGCTTGCAACCAGTATAAGCAACAAAACATATAAGTAATCTAGGTTGTTAAAATGGAAACAGGAAGCTCTCCCTTCCAAGAGTTTAAAGGTTATCTGAAAAGGGGAGGGTGCTCTTGTGCTGTGATCTTGCCAATGGGTTTCCTACAGACATTTGGTTGGACGCTGCAAGAACAGCATACTGGACAAGGTGGACCATTGGCCCAATTCAGCAGGTTCTTGCGTGTCGAGGTCCCCAAGCTACCCCAAATAACTCACACATCACACAGAATTTTTGTTTAAGGTTTTTGGCATAATGTTGGCCACAACTTTATTAAACTACAAAAATGGTTGCTTAGGCATTGGCTGCGACTATCTGCCCCCAGTGGGGACAGATTGGCATTTCGCAAACCTGCGAAAGCCAGAAAAGGGGAATACATTTTGGGGATAGCGACGGAGCAGGGAACCTGCCCTCAGCCCTCCCCAAATGCAACCAGGGGCTCTTGCGTGGCCCTAGACCCTTGACAGGGTGGACAAAAGCAATGGTGAGCCTCTGTATTCCTTTAACGGAATACCCTGCAGCAGCAGCATTAGAGGGGCAGGCACAGCCAATCCATGCCCCTCAACCAACCAAACCATAAACCAATGCCTAACCTCAACCTTAGAAGTTGTGACGATTTGCTACGCAGTAGGCAAAAACCAAGTGGCACCAGCCAATCAGCCAGATGGACAAAATTCCTACCAGGCCCCTGCCTAGCAAAGTCAAGCGAACAACCCTAATTATAGGGAGGGGGGGACGGGCAATCTGATGCACGGAGCAAAAAAAGGAAGCTCTATGCTTCATGCAGGGAGTTTTAACATTTCAGGCTGTCAACTACACAATGGCAACATTAAGTTCTTCCCAACAACAAGGGAAGCCCAATCACAACAGTGGCCAATGATCAATTAGCCCACACCACAACTTTGGATTGTCTTGTCGACCCCCATGCAACACGTGCTCTCCATGAAGGAGAACATGCTTTCCCATGTTCTTTTGACTCCACCCATAATTTTTCAAATTCTCCACAAGTGCTACCATAGAATCATAGAATCATAGAGTTGGAAGAGACCACAAGGGCCATCGAGTCCAACCCCCTGCCAAGCAGGAAACACCATCAGAGCACTCCTGACACATGGTTGTCAAGTCTCTGATTAAAGACCTCCAAAGAAGGAGACTCCACCACACTCCTTGGCAGCAAATTCCACTGTCGAACAGCTCTTACTGTCAGGAAGTTCTTCCTAATGTTTAGGTGGAATCTTCTTTCTTGTAGTTTGGATCCATTGCTCCGTGTCCGCTTCTCTGGAGCAGCAGAAAACAACCTTTCTCCCTCCTCTATGTGACATCCTTTTATATATTTGAACATGGCTATCATATCACCCCTTAACCTCCTTTTCTCTAGGCTAAACATGCCCAGCTCTCTTAGCCGTTCCTCATAAGGCATCGTTTCCAGGCCTTTGACCATTTTGGTTGCCCTCCTCTGGACACGTTCCAGTTTGTCAGTGTCCTTCTTGAACTGTGGCGCCCAGAACTGGACACAGTACTCCAGGTGAGGTCTGACCAGAGCAGAATACAGTGGCACTATTACTTCCCTTGATCTAGATGCTATACTCCTATTGATGCAGCCCAGAATTGCATTGGCTTTTTTAGCTGCCGTGTCACACGGTTGGCTCATGTCAAGTTTGTGGTCAACCAAGACTCCTAGATCTTTTTCACATGTAGTGCTCTCAAGCCAGGTGTCCCCCATCTTGTATTTGTGCCTCTCATTTTTTTTGCCCAAGTGCAATACTTTACATTTCTGCCTGTTAAAATTCATCTTGTTTGTTTTGGCCCAGTTCTCCAAACTGTCAAGGTCGTTTTGAAGTGTGATCCTGTCCTCTGGGGTGTTAGCCACCCCTCCCAGTTTGGTGTCATCTGCAAATTTGATCAGGATGCCCTTGAGTCCATCATCCAAGTCGTTGATAAAGATGTTGAATAAGACCGGGCCCAAGACAGAACCCTGTGGCACCCCACTAGTCACTCTTCTCCAGGATGAAGAGGAACCATTGATGAGCACCCTTTGGGTTCGGTAAGTCAGCCAGTTACAAATCCACAGAGGTACCAATGACCCATCAGTCTCTGCCCTGGCAGCACCCTTCCCTTGACAAATTATACTCTGGCTCCACTCTTGTTCTGAACGTTTTCCATTTTCTGTGCCCAGCCTGTTCAGCCAACATGGCTTCCCGGTGCAATAATGCAAAGAAATTTTGTTTCTTCCTATCGATCTGCCAACAATCCTCCTGCCGGCACCACTCCACACTGGCAGACAACTGGTTGACTAATGTCGGTAAACTCTGATTAAAAATGTATTTTTCCCCCTTCTTCCCTTTTCCATAACAACAAAATGGATTTGTTCCAGCCAGCTGTGAAACCTTTCTGCTTGGTTAAAACCTTATCTTCGTTGTGAACACAGAAAACGCAGGAATTGCCATATCAGATCAGCCCAGTGATCCATCTCGGGCAAGATTTTGCCTCTGGCCATCCCCTCTACCTGAAGGGAGCATAATGAAGCTGTTTTTAAAAAGGCATCTTGCTAGCACATTGCACAGTACGTCCAATATGCCATTACCAGGAGAGCAAGCAGACTCTTAATCTTATTCAAATTAACGGAGATTGGGAACTGTTCGTTAAAACCTGCTCAGGTTGTCAGGAGGCAGAAATCATACGGATACCTTGTTTCACTCTGATGTTTTGGCCATTCCCCTCTTTAACTGTAGCTTGTTAGTAAAATGGTGGTTTCCGTTCTTAACCAATGACTTTCTGTAAGTGTCCAAACAGCCAGCAGCAGCAGCTAAAACAGTATGGACCCTACAGGTTCCAGTCTAGAAATTAGGGATACAGTGGTACCTCAGGTTACATACGCTTCAGGTTACAGACTCCACTAACCCAGAAATATTACCTCAGCTTGGTGCTGTGGGTTAAACCACAGAGCCTAGGACTTGCCGATCAGAAGGTAGCGGTTCGAATCCCTGCGACGGGGTGAGCTCCCGTTGCTCGGTCCCTGCTCCTGCCAACCTAGCAGTTCGAAAGCACGCCAAAGTGCAAGTAGATAAATAGGTACCGCTCCGGCGGGAAGGTAAACAGCATTTCCGTGCGCTGCTCTGGTTCGCCAGAAGCAGCTTAGTCATGCTGGCCACATGACCCAGAAGCTGGACGCCGGCTCCCTCAGCCAATAAAGCGAGATGAGCGCCGCAACCCCAGAGTCGGCCATGACTGGACCTAATGGTCAGGGGTCCCTTTACCTTTACCTAAGAACTTTGCTTCAGGATGAGAACAGAAATCATGCTCTGGCGGCGCAGCAGCAGCAGGAGGCCCCATTAGCTAAAGTGGTGCTTCAGGTTAAGAACAGTTTCAGGTTAAGAACGGACCTCCAGAACGAATTAAGTATGTAACCAGAGGTACCATTGTATAGGAAGCTGCCATATACTGAGTCAGACCATTGATCCACCCAGCTCAGTACTGTCTACACGGACTGGCAGAGGCTTTCCAGAATTTCAGAGAAGTGATATCTTCTAGTGCTACACGGAGATACCAGGGATTGGACCTGGCGCCTTTGGCATGCAAGGCAGATGCCATACCACAGAGCTACACTGCTTTCCTGCATATTAAGTTCAGAGACAATGATTAAAGTATGGCACACTACAAGGTGAGAGAGCCAAACAACACCATGGCAAAGGAGGCTGGGGAATTGGAATAATAATAATAATAATAATAATAATAATAATAATAATAATAATAATAATAATAATTTATTTATTTATACCCCGCCCATCTGGTTTCGCCAGTCACTCTGGGCGGCTTCCAATCAAGTGTTAAAAAGCGTTAAATATTAAAAACTTCCCTGAACAGGGCTGCCTTCAGATGTCTTTCAAAGATAGGATAGCTGCTTATTTACTTCACATCTGAAGGGAGGGTGTTCCACAGGGCGGGCGCCACTACCGGGAAGGCCCTCTGTCTGTTTCCCTGTAACCTCACTTCTCGCAATGAGGGAACTGCCAGAAGGCCCTTGACGCTGGATCTCAGTGTCCGGGCTGAACGATGGGGGTGGAGACGCTCCTTCAGGTATACAGGACCGAGGCCGTTTAGGGCCTTAAAGGTCAGCACCAACACTTTGAATTGTGGAAAAGTGAGGGAAAGTATGATGGAACATGGGATGATCCTAAGGCAAGATAAGAACCAGAAACTTTCCAAAAGGGGTGAGGTATAAAATATTTTTCATTTCATTTCTCCATTAGTTTTTTTTATTTTAAAGACCACACTCATTTCATTATTTATTTGCACAAATCGCATTCATTTCATTAGCCATTCATTGACAGTCCATTTGTTTCATTACCTGCATTTGTTATTCAATCTAACCTTATTTATTAACAATATTTTTTTGCGGCCGCTGTGCACCAACCATGTGATTTGGTTCTGACCTCAGTACATAATACATAAAAATTCCTTTCGGATCAATTTCAGTTCTTAGCCCCCTCACAAAACCATGATCGCCACGCTTTCCTACAGAAAAGGAAGGACTGTTAAATCAGGTCCAGTCTGTGGTGCTGTGGTGTACATGTTGTTGTTGTTAAAGCATCCTTCATCCTAAGGTCCCTGGGTGGATTACAACAATTGAATCCATTTTGAAAACAGTTTAGAACAACTTTCAGCCAAAAGCATAATGTGGGTTCACCTGACTGGCCACAAACTAGGCGCCAAAGGGTCACAGCTGACAAGTGGACTGTGAGGAAACAAATATCTTGATGTGGAACTGAGGAAACAAACTACAAAACACAGAGAGAAGGAAGGAAGGAAGGAAGGAAGGAAGGAAGGAAGGAAGGAAGGAAGATGTAAATAAAATCTGTGAGCGAATTCAAGATAAAAGTTTTTAACACTTTGGGCCTTTTTAAACCAGCAAGCTAAAATGGTCACGCAGGGTGAGTGCCTGTCTGTGTCTTCATCTGCTGTCTTTGACCAAGGACAAATGCTTCTCTTGACAAGTTGTGATGAACTACCCCTATTGTGACGCCGTTTTGGCCTTTCTGTCATTTCTGCTTACTGTCTTCTGTGCAGAGGCTGCCTCACAGCTACGCAACATGAAGGAAAGATTCCGTTATGCAATACGGCCCTGCCACAGAAGCTGCGTTTCTTAGATGACATTTGGTGCCTGTGACTCGACTTCTTCGTGGTGCTTCCCATCTCTCTACAGACCAGTTTCTCTTACCTTCCCACACCTTCCCTTTCCCTGTACTCATTCTTTTTCTTTTAATTTTTTTTATTAAAGATTTTCTTGGTTTACAAAAGCACATGCATCGCCTCTTTTTCAGGTTGTAGAGCCTTCTTCTTTTAACATTTCAAGTGAAACATTAGTGTTGTATACAGAATGGGGTTGGGGAAGAAGAAGAATGGGGGAGAGGAGGTGAGGTGGCAATACTTAGTGCTGTCACACTCAACTCTTCTGTCAAAGAAAATGTGTGAGGATGCTGGTCATATGGTGCTAAACTGCAGGAAGTGCTGAGATCAATATTAATAGTTTGACTAGCATGTTATTTCAACTCCTCCCCTCCCAACCCCATTCAGCTTTAGGATGACTTCCAGGACTATTTAACAGAAAGTGTGTGTGTGTGTGTGTGTGTGTGTGTGTGTGTGTGTGTGTTGGAGGTGGGGGGGGGGAATAATTCAGGAGAATTGGCAGGCAAGTCAATTGAAATTCAGCGAAGATTGATGCTAATTGAAGCTGAACTAAGATTGAAGTTGGCCTTGGGATGGAAAAGGGAATAGAACTGTGCTGAAAATTTCTCCCATCTCACCCCAACTATTCTCCATAAATTAATGAGGAAAGAGATTGCATTCAAAGGGGGAGGGGAAAGTGTGGCAAGAAGTATCAGAAAGTGATGGACTCTCCTTCATTGGAGGTTTTTAAATGGAGTTTGGATGGCCAGCTGTCAAGGATTATTTAGCTGTGATTCCTGCATTGCAGAGGGAGGGACAAGATGATTCTTGGGATTTCTTCCAACCCTACAATGCTACAATTTTATGATTCTCATGAACTGGATGCAGGGATGTAATAAGGCATTGTTTTCGATTATGCCCTGTATCTGTCATTTGCAGTACTGTCTCCATTCAGCTGCAGTTTGCCTTCTGCTCAACCTTTCTTAACCCTACCCCTGAATTGTTTTTTTGGGGGGAGCAGGTAGCCCCGGGGGCAGCACCAGATGAATTGGATTGATCTGGGAAGGTCACTGATTGGGGGCACAGGGCAGATTTGAGATGCTATGCGCAACCCTAGTTGGTACACCACACCCAACAGCTATCGTGGCATGCAATGCCCAGCAGGTCTGTAGAAATTCTGCCAGCAAACGTATTTCTCAGGTGACAACTTCATCATGCAAACTGTTTTTCAGAGTCCAGATCTACTGAGTCTCTACAGAAGAAAATTCCATAATTATAGGGAAACCAACAAGCAACTTTCCCCATCTGATTCTGTGGTGCAGATGGTACAACAAAGATGGCCACCTTGGCAGGTATCACTGCAGAATACAGGTAGGTTGGTTAATGGTCCAAGCTGTTTAGGAAGGAGTGAACACCTGTGCCTCACCAAATGTTGTGCGACTCCCAATTCCCATTAACGCCATCTAATATAGCTAATGGTCAGGGATGATGGGAGTTGTGTGGAGGATCTCAGTTTCCCCATCGCCATGTTAAGACGGGACTGTGAGGAACTCCTAAGGGACTTGGATTCAGGTAGGCAGCCATGTTGGTCTGATGCAGTCAAAATAAATTAAAAAATTAAAAAATTGTGCAATAGCACCTTAGAGACCAACTAAGTTTGTTCTGGGTATAAGCTTTCGTGTGTATCTGAAGAAGTGTGCATGCACATGAAAGCTTATACCCAGAACAAACTTAGTTGGGGTGAGCTCCCGTTGCTCGGTCCCTGCTCCTGCCAACCTAGCAGTTCGAAAGCACGTCAAAGTGCAAGTAGATAAATAGGTACCGCTCCGGCGGGTAGGTAAACGGCATTTCCGTGCGCTGCTCTGGTTCGCCAGAAGTGGCTTAGTCATGCAGGCCACATGATGCGGAATCTGTACACCGGCTCCCTCGGCCAATAAAGCGAGATGAGCACTGCAACCCCAGAGTCGGTCACGACTGGACCCAATGGTCAGGGGACCCTTTACCTTTACCTTTAAGGTGCTACTGGACAATTTTTAATTTTTTTCCCTAAGGGACTTGGTTAGAACTTTGTGCTTCAGCCAAAAATTTCTCAGCTTCTCCTAGCAGGAATCTGCCTTTGCCTCTGAATTTGGCCCATTTGGCGTGGGCCTCAGCCGAATCTGGTACACAGCTTTAGTACCAATTAATCTAAAATAGGGTTGCCATATTTCAAAAAGTAAAAATCTGGACAGAAAAGTTTTGAGCTGCTTTTTTGGGGGGCCAAAGTTGTTGAGCTTTTTCAGTTTCAGCCAAAGTTGTTAGCAAAGAAATTGGATATTTTTGAGAGATTTCTGAGGAAAATTGGTAAAAACGACGTGGACTGCAACATGTCCAGATTTTCCCAGACATTTAGTCACTTTTTCCATACGAAAAATGCTTAGGTCCCTGTGGAGATGGCAGTACTGAATCAGTGGTGCATGCCCTTCTGGCTTGCACTCTTTATAGAGACTTGAGGAATGATATTATTATCCCTCTTGTATTGTCCATTCTGGGTCGCCCAGCCACTGCCGCAGTGTCCTTTCTCTTGGCAGGTCAAGATGAGCAGATGACAGCAAAGGTTGCAAGATTTTTAGCTGGGGCAATCGGAATAAGGTCCATTATTTGACTGCTGATTCAGGACCCTAAAGCATGTTTTATATAATCAACTTTTTATTTCTGTTCTTTGTATATCGCATTGTTGTTTTGTTGCTATGGCAGATGGCTGACACAAATAAAGATTCATTCATTCAATTTTGTCACTTTCGGCCCGGACACTGCTTGCAGTTGCAGGATTCTGGATATGTCCAGGAAATTCAGGACGTATGGCAACCTTATCTAAAGAGAGAGAAAAGGAGAGCACCGCCAAACATACTTTGGTGAACTTCAAGTAGATGCCAAGGAAGAACATACGGATATTATTAAATTATCAAGCAAGTGTCTTCTTAAGGGGAAGTATTGCCAAATCCTTCTAAATCACAATGTACCGTATTTTTCGCTCTATAACACGCACCAGACCATAACACGCACGTAGTTTTTAGAGGAGGAAAACAAGAAAAAAAATATTCTAAACGAAATAGTGGATATATGATTTTTGTGGTTCGTGCTGTGGCCACAGACATGTGATCTGACAGTGAGTTTGGAGTAGCCCAATGCAAAAATCCTGAGGATCCATGTGGATCCATGCTTTGTAACCACGGAGGAGGGAAGGAAGGGGAACCATTGATCCTCTGCTCACGACTGCAGCAGATCCCCCCGCCACCCACAGGCATTCGCTCCATAACACGCACAGACATTTCCCCTTACTTTCTAGGAGGAAAAAAGTGAGTGTTATGGTGCAAAAAATACGGTACATTGCAAAGAGTTTGAGCTGACACCATATGTGCCTCAACTCAACCGAGCCATCAAGTGACAGATGCAGTTATCATGTGATAAGCTGTGGTCATGTAAACCCTTCAGAACTATTTTTAATTACGCATTGTTAAGAACACTTTTCTTAACCATACCACCTTTCTATATTTTTTGCACACCCACATACATGCTAGTATCTCATTAGAAAACACTGCCTATGTTTCTTTCTACGGCGTGCACTGTGAACTGCTTGTGAAACTTTAATGCAAGATGGAGATGCTATTCAAATTAGTTCCCATGTGTCTTCATTCCCTTTTAATTAAAAGTAATGAGGATATTGATTCAAAGAGCATAACCCAAACTCTCTTTTTTAAACAAGCCTACGGATGATAAATATGTTTGTCAAGGGTAAGGCCGTAAAATGAAGTTCACTGATGTAAGTGATCGTTGTTGCAGTAAAATCAGTAGTTGTTAGACATTTGTATCATGTTTTCAAATTGAGGCTGATTGCGGAATGCGCTTTCTGCACAGATCAAAGACTCCTGAGTAGTCAGATGCTTTTGATGCGAGGGTTATGCCACTATCACAAAGATCCATTCACCCTTCTCAGGGTCATCATATCCTAATGAAAGGAAAATAAAAACTGATAAATTTCCCACCCACCCCCAGCAGAAATACCCTAAGGCATAGCTTTGCAAGACAGAGAGAAAATAAAGCATTAAAAGTGCACTGGCAGAGCTGGTGCCAAAATGATTTTGCTGCAGTTCATAGGGCTGTGTTTGGCCCCTTTTTATCTGCCCCATGGCAGTGCCCCAGTCAGGCCAACCTTCAAGCCAGTTGCATGCCACCCCAAACTGAATCCCGTTCCAAAATAGTTAGGGGTGTGGCTAATGTTTAATTATGGCCAAAAAATAATAATAATCTATTTCAACATATGGCTGAGAGGGGATGAGGAAGGAAATTTTACAGCGTTCTTATTAGGTATGGTAGGAGAGGAAGTATCAGAAGCTGACCAGAAATTGTTTAGGTATGCTACTACGGCAGCTAGAACTTTATTAGCCCCAAGGCGGAAACAGCAAGAATTACCGACGGTAGAAGAGTGGCAGACGAAGATGATGGACTATGCAGAACTTGCAAAGCTGATGGGAAAAATCCGAAACCAGAGCGATCAAGTGTACCAGAGGCACCCGCCCTGTGGAACGCCCTCCCACCAGATGTCAAAGAGAAAAACAACTACCAGACTTTTAGAAGACATCTGAAGGCAGCCCTGTTTAGGGAAGCTTTTCATGTTTGATGCATGACTGTATTTTAATATTTTGTTGGAAGCTGCCCAGAGTGTCTGGGGAAGCCCAGCCAGATGGGTGGGGTATAAAAAATAAATTATTATTATTATTATTATTATTATTATTATTATTATTATTATTCCAGAGAGAGTGGAGTACATTTATTCAATATATAATCACTGTAAACGCATAAAGGCACTAGCAGGATTGCGTGAAATCTTGGGGCATTTATTAGAAGGAACTTTTCTACAAACAGGCTTAAACACTTATAAACATTAAGAAAAATGTAGAAATGTGATGGTATAAATGTGTGGAAATTTGAGGTAGTTATATATATAAAAAACCAGATGACGGGATGGAGGGAAGTTGAATACCTCAGTGGAGCTAAAAAAAATTGTAAAAGAAAATAAGATGTTATATCAATGTTAAAAAATGGAATATCAATAAAAATACTATATAAAAGGAGATATTACAGTTCCTTCTCCTCCCTCATCTCAGCAGGAGGGGCCAACCCTGTAAGATGCTCATTCTCAAGTGACTTCTCTGCAGGATTGATTTTGTTCATGGTATTGACATTATTAGTATTTTAAAAAGTACTTCTCCCCTTTGCACCTTTAATACTGCAATCCTGTGCCAGATACATGACTGTAAGGCCTATGGGAGTTGATGGAAGACGTATACATTTTAGAAGATGTATACAGAATTACACTTTAAATAGCCAAAGAACTATGCAGTTCACTCCATGTCCTCAAGGGAGCTTTGGATTTGAGTTTCTGGCCCTTGATTAGCCACGGACGTCATGCCACATGGTAAACTGATTTTGAGACTGGGGGCCGTTTCTGAAGCAGTTTCTGATCTGACAGTTTCTGATCTGACCATCTGTTCAAAGAGGAGAAGGGAGTCAGCAAATCCCATTTAGCTTCCTGAAGTTCTTGCTCATACACAAAGGAACTCTTGAGGGATCTTGGCCTGTGTCATCGATGCTCAGATTATTCCCTATTGACTTTCCATCTTCCACATCCTGCTTGGATGCAAATGGATCTTATTTTTTTAAAAAAACAACTCTTTACGACAAACAAGGCAATCATGATTCTTTCTCTGTCTTCTATCAGGCCTTTGTGATTAAAACACCACCCCTCTCCAATATAAACAAACAATTAAAGAAAAATCATGAAGGCTTAGTTCACTTAGTCTGTTCAAAAGGCATTACTTTCTCCCCAAATTATAAGGGGGCGCATTAATGATAAGTGCAATGTTTTCATGCATACAGCTCTAAGCAAGAATGATGGATTCAAATACCATGTAATTATGAAGAGTGTCACAACAGTTCCAAAGGGCCATAGATGGATGTTGGGTTAACAGAAGGATACCCACCCCTGAAAGGGGTTGTATACTTATCTCCTTGACAGATGTCAAGGGAGGCGTTCCACAGGGTGGGTGCCACCACTGAGAAGGCCCTCCGCCTGGGAGGAAAATCAATTTAAAATCCAAATGGTCAGTGGGTATAGAGAGACAGAGGTGGAGAAGGGGGAGTGAGAGAGAATCAAAAATCAAGATGAAGCCATGTGACTTCAGCATGTGACAAAAGCTACACAGCAAAGGTGCCAAACACACCTTTGTGAAGAGGGATTTCCCAAATTCAGGGGCTGCCACTATCTGAGAGCGCAGGAACCACCAAGAGGGACCCCTCTGCTAATCATAACACCCTAAAAGTTCTTTAGGGAAGGAGATTCTGCCTTCATGGGCCCAACAGGAGAAGAAATCCCGAGCTCTCAATGCTTTAGCAGGGAGAAATGATGGCCTCTTGTTTCAGTGCTTGAAAGATCTGTGCCCTATCCTGCTCTATGGAGCTCTGTGGCATAATAGGACTTTTCCCCACTCTCCTCTCTCCAAATTTGTTCTGGAGGTGGGTCAGGAGAACCCTCAGGACAGAATGCAAGCAGAGGAGAAGAGCGATTGTTTCATCTGGCAAGCTGAAATGCTTGCACTGATGGAACAATGGCCATAGTTCTAGGTTAGATTCCACTCGACTGAAATTCTGCAACATTAGTAGCAATTTCGTAGTTTTTAATTATGTTTTGATAGGTTGCATTTTAGGGGAATGTTGTGCATCACTCTGGAAGCCTTTGGGCTGAGCAGCTGTTTGGAAACGTTAATGATGGTTGTGGTGGTGTTACTGTCATATCTCACAGATAAGCTGCTATTTCAGGGAAATATCTGACTGCAAACACATATGGAGGTGACACAATTACTGGCCAGTTAAAACTCATCAGCTCAAGATTTTGCACTCTCTGCTCATTATCATGCCTGACTAGATGCCCTGCATCTGCCGGCTGTAAAAAAATCCAGCCCAACTGTAGTAATGTTGCAGTTTGATGCATCACAACTTTCACGCTATTAAAAGCAACGTTCTTTATGATGTTAAGATGAATTGTTCCATATGAGGGGTCAGTGACTAGGCGTCCTTGGCCTCATCTTGGAAATACTGGTGCTCCCACACCCTAATATTATTAAAAATAATAATCATTTCCAGAGTAGACAACCAAGGAGTATGAATTAGAAACATCAATAGCAACCGGAGCTGGTAGAATAACGTTTGAGAGAGGACTGGGTTTAGCCTTAGTCCATCACCCTTTATGAAGGGACACGGGTGGCACTGTGGATTAAACCACAGAGCCTAGGGTTTGCTGATCAGAAGGACGGTGGTTCGAATCCCCGCAACGGGGTGAGCTCCCATTGTTCGGTCTCTGCTCCTGCCAACCTAGCAGTTCGAAAGCACATCAAAGTGCAAGTAGATAAATAGCTACCACTCCGGCGGGAAGGTAAACGGCGTTTCCGTGCGCTGCTCTGGTTCGCCAGAAGTGGCTTAGTCATGCTGGCCACATGACCCGGAAGCTGTACACCGGCTTCCTCAGCCAATAAAGCGAGATGAGCACCTCAACCCCAGAGTCGGCCACGACTGGACCTAACGGTCAGGGGTCCCTTTACCTTTATCACCCTTTATGCCTTTCCCAAAGTGACCATGAAACTAGGTGCTGATCAGGGTTCCGCAATTCCCTGGCATTTGTTGGTGGCCTTGGGAATAATAACATTTCCCAGGACCCCCTGTAGCCAGCATGCCACTTAGTGTTATGCCAAACATCTGGAGGGTTATGGATTCCCACTGCTATTCAGGGCCATCTTACCCATAGAGGCTAGCAGCACAGGGTGCCAGGGCGCCAAGTTCTGGAGGGCACCAGGGAAGAGGCGCAGGCTGGATGCGGCGCTTCCCGGCATCAGCTCGCCGCCCTTGCCCGCCTCTGCCATGCCACACCAAAGGAGTGCCGCGCCTGGAGCCTCTGCTTGCCATGGCCACCATGGCACAAAGCGGTCCAGCCTCCAACTCTTCCCTGCAAGAGGAGCTGCCCTTCAGCCGCTGCCCACGTCCTCCAGCCCTGCAAAGCTGGGTGCATTGCCGGCAGTGCCATCCTCCCTAAAAAAGGTAGGTAACACTGGGAAACGGGAGGTGGCGCTGGAGGAATCTTTGCACCACGGTGCCAGATATGCTTAAGACGGCCCTGCTGCTATTTTTCTAGAAAAGAGAAGCAGGAACTCACCATGAACACCTCCCTTGTTCTCTTAGAATGGCAATGGCACCCACCTGAGAGGTGCTGGAACTGAGTTCTGGAGAGCTGGAGCTGAAAGGGAGGGGGGAAGTGTGGCGTTTGTACAGGCCCCTGGTCGCCTCACGGACTATTGACCCGTACACCGCTAATCCGCTGCCACCAACCAGGCCCTCCCTGGTAAAATCACTTCAGTCTCAGTCAGCTTTTCAATTAATAAAGAAGAGTGTATTTTATTTCAGACATAAACAAAACTTTTACAGCATTCCAAACGTTGTTGCTCTTTACTTTCTTAGTCTTATTTTCCTCTCTCTATCTCTTCTACCTCCCCACACTCAAGAATTCACTGCCGTAACTGTTCTCTCTATTACCGACTGCCTTTCCCAACCAGCCAACCCACTCAAACCAACCAACTACCCACCCACAACTCCCAACGAACTAACTCCCAGAACTCCTCCCAGAACTCCTTTATAGACCCACTGACTCCACCCCCCTGGGTCCTGTCTGTGCAACCTATTTAACTATTTCCCCTCCAGCACTCTCTCATATATGGTAACATATATGTTCTGCAGATTCCCCATTTCTGATGTAGGACTTTGTGTTTTTAAGTAGATGGGTGGAGTGGCAGGGGTTTTATAGGAAAAGGCACATCTATATTGGGACAAATTAACACCAGCTGTCTGGCCCAAGATATATTTCCAGTCATGAGTGCTGAAGAATTTACTTGTCCACACTTTACATAAGCAAGCCTCATTACCTGGGGAGATAATAGGATTCTCAGATCTGCAAGGAGGAAAGCTATGATTTCAAGTCTCAAGAGCATGCATGCTTTTGGTGCTGATGTGCCAGCACTCAGCTCTGATAAATGAAGAGCCATATCAGCAGACCAGCTGTCTTGAATTCAAAAGCATTTCTTAGCTTGTGTTTTTTAAGACCACTTCCCCCGCCCCTCCCAGTTTCAGGAAGTGTTAGACTCCATCACTAACTAAAAAGGGCGCATTCTTCTCACTCGGTATACTCCAGAGTTGGCGATGAAACATCAGTGTTCCTAAGTTGCTGTGAGATGCAGCTGCCTGTCGATTCATTGAACGGGGAGCATTCCATGCGCAAGATGTAGCCAGATGAAAACCAACCTGCTGTTCTCATTATCACCTTTCAATTGCTTTTCTGGTTTGGCTCCAAGGCAAACCTGCAAAGGAAAGTTTTTCATTCGTTTTTTTTCTTTTTTTCTTTTTTTGGAGAATGTGTCCATTTCTGTTCTCAGTACTCCAAGTGCAGCTGCTATTCCCCCTCCCCCCCACATCTGTGCTGCCTAATTTGGTAATGTTTTATTTCTTCATCCCCAGCCCCACGTTTTCAAATATAAATTAATAAAGTAACTTTAATTGAATAAGTGAGTTAATAAATTAACATTACTTAGTATAGAATCATTTCTGCTATGTTGCAGTTTTGGCCTACGTTTTAAATTTATTGTGGCCCATTCCTGACTGGGTTGACTCAGAAGTATGCCCCATTGATGCCTATGGGACTTCTGTCCAAGGTAAGGCAAGGTGGTGGACCATCCTTCACTGGAGGCTGGAAGGCCATCTGTCAAGGTTTCTTTAGCTGTGATTCCTGCATTACAGTAAGGTAAAGGTAGAATCATAGAATCATAGAATCATAGAATCATAGAGTTGGAAGAGACCACAAGGGCCATCGAGTCCAACCCCCTGCCAAGCAGGAAACACCATCAGAGCACTCCTGACATATGGTTGTCAAGCCTTTGCTTAAAGACCTCCAAAGAAGGAGACTCCACCACACTCCTTGGCAGCAAATTCCACTGTCGAACAGCTCTTACTGTCAGGAAGTTCTTCCTAATGTTTAGGTGGAATCTTCTTTCTTGTAGTTTGGATCCATTGCTCCGTGTCCGCTTCTCTGGAGCAGCAGAAAACAACCTTTCTCCCTCCTCTATGTGACATCCTTTTATATATTTGAACATGGCTATCATATCACCCCTTAACCTCCTCTTCTCCAGGCTAAACATGCCCAGCTCCCTTAGCCGTTCCTCATAAGGCATCGTTTCCAGGCCTTTGACCATTTTGGTTGCCCTCCTCTGGACACGTTCCAGTTTGTCAGTGTCCTTCTTGAACTGTGGTGCCCAGAACTGGACACAGTACTCCAGGTGAGGTCTGACCAGAGCAGAATACAGTGGCACTATTACTTCCCTTGATCTAGATGCTATACTCCTATTGATGCAGCCCAGAATTGCATTGGCTTTTTTAGCTGCCGCGTCACACTGTTGGCTCATGTCTAGTTTGTGGTCAACCAAGACTCCTAGATCCTTTTCACATGTAGTGCTCTCAAGCCAGGTGTCACCCATCTTGTATTTGTGCTTCTCATTTTTTTTGCCCAAGTGCAATACTTTACATTTCTCCCTGTTAAGATTCATCTTGTTTGTTTCGGCCCAGTTCTCCAATCTGTCAAGGTCGTTTTGAAGGTAAAGGGACCCCTGACCATTAGGTCCAGTCGTGACCGACTCTGGGGTTGTGGCGCTCATCTCGCTTTATTGGCTAAGGGAGCCGGCGTCCAGCTTCTGGGTCATGTGGCCAGCATGACTGAGCTGCTTCTGGCGAACCAGAGCAGCGCACGGAAACGCCGTTTACCTTCCCGCCGGAGTGGTACCTATTTATCTACTTGCACTTTGATGTGCTTTCGAACTGCTAGGTTGGCAGGAGCAGGGACCATGCAATGGGAGCTCACCCCGTCACAGGGATTCAAACAGCTGACGTTTTGATCGACAAGCCCTAGGCTCTGTGCTTTAACCCACAGTGCCACCCGCATCCCTGCATTACAGTAGGTAGGACTATATGACTCTACAATTCTAGGATTCTATTTAAAATGGCAAATTATAGCCCAGTCCTGGCTTCCTGGGACTAGTTCCATTGAATATTGTGGGGCATACTTTCAAATAAACCTGTGCTGTAGCGATGGAGTTAAATACCCAATACTCTCTTGGTTGAGTCTGGATGGCCAATAAGATCCAGACTCCGATTGTCAGTCGAACAGGATGTTTATTTGGGTGTTGCAAGGCCAGTGTAGCACAACCTCAACTAGCAAGCGATTGAGGGGTGGCACACCAAATATGAAGAAAGGGCAAGTATTTATCCCACCCTCCCTGTGGAACTCCCTCCCATCAGATATCAAGGAGATAAAGAACTGCCAGTGGCGTAGCGTGGGGGGTGCCAGGGGTGCCGGGCGCACCGGGCGCAACATCTGGGGGGGGGGCGCGAGTCCAGAGGGAAGGGACAAGTTCCTTCCTCCGCCGGGCTCCCCGCCGCCACCGCCAGCCTTGCGCCCTAGCGCGCGCCCACCCCACCCCCCGCCGCCGCCGCTGCGGCTGCGCTCCACTCACTGCTCGCAGGAGGAGCAGCCGCTGCAGCAGCGCTGACGCCGCCATCGACGCCTGGCCGGGCACGGGCAGCCTCCGCACCCCGATGCCGATGCCGGCGCCATCCCCTCGGCCCAGCCACAGGCGGCGACTGCTTCTGCCGACTGGGAGGGAGGAGAGCTCCGAGGGGCCTCGACGCGCCCTGCCCTCCCCAAAACCCTCCGAGAGGAAGCCGGCGGGCGGGCGAGGGTCTCCCGTCGGAAGGGGGCGCCGCTGGCTCCGGCTCTCAGCGCAAGTCTCAGCCGCGGGGGGGGGGGGGGGCGAGGACGGAGCTCGGCTGGAAGCCCCCGGACCCGGCCGGGAGGAGGAGAGGCGCTCGCCAAGCCCGGATCTGGAGCGCCTCGGAGCGCGGGCTCCACCTACAGCCCAAGGAGAGGAGGGGGCGGGGAGGCGCCCGAGGGGAGGGGGCTTCGGCTGCCTCGGCCCGCGGGGGCTCCGCAAATAATAAATTTAATAAATTCCTGCTGAGCCTTTGGGGGGGTCTTTGGCTCCTTCGCTCGCCCCCAGCCCCAGTGGCGTAGCGTGGAGGGTGCAGGGAGGGCCGGCCGCACCGGCCGCAACATCTGGGGGGGGCGCGCGCTCGCACTCGAGTGCTAAAATCCACGGGTTAGGGGGCGCAAATTACTTGCCTTGCCCCGGGTGCTGACAACCCACGCTACGCCACTGAGAACTGCACAACATTTAGAAGACATCTGAAGCCAGCTCTGTATTGGGAAGTTTTTAATGTCTGATGTTTGGTGCTGTAAGCCACCCCAGAGTAGCTGGGGAAACCCAACCAGGTGGACAGGGTATAAACAATAAAATTATTATTATTATTATCCGTTTATGAGCAAAGGGGCAGCTATGTTCATATATGACAACACTTCCTTCTACTACCTTCTACTGGTTTAGACAGAAGGCACAGCAACTTTCTTATCTCTGACCCTCTCCTTTATCCCTAACAGTTAAAGCAAAAACTCCCACCCTGGGAACTGCTGGTGAAAGGTGGATGATAAATTTAGTGTTGTTTAGGAAGATGATCTAGAGTTGTCATTCCACAGAAGCAGCCTTGCACTAATACAGTTCTCACCATCTCTCCTCTCTTCCTATCTCCCCTTCTCTCTCTCTCTCTCTCTCCACACACACACACACACACACACACACACACACAGCTGCCAAGCTTTTACTTCATAGCTGCCCACCCTCGTCGTAATTCACCTAAGATGCTAATCTTTTCCCGATGATTTGATGGAGTCCCTCCAGCCTCCATCCATCACACTTCACTATCTTGTCTCCCACCCGCCCTTCCTGTATCTTTCATTTCTTCTCCAACATTGTTAAAGTAACGGTCAATATGAGAGTCTAACTCTTGGCAATCTCTATGTTTAATCACTATTTTATTGCTGTAAACATGGTTATCAGCAGATAAATAGTCCCAGAGGGACATAACCAAGAAGCCGTAAGTATTTAAACTGCCTCATTAAGATTTTCCAGTTTCTGTTTGGATGTTAAATAACTGTGAGTCCTACAATCTCATAGTAGCATACAATCTATATACATATAAAATCTTTTTTCAATGAATCTCTAGAATAACTTATTTAAGCAGTGTGATATTTCCATAGATACCCAAAAAGGACAAAACTTCATTGCCTGGGGAGAATGGTCACATTTTAAAGGAGCTAAAAGGCCACACTAAAGTGGCCCAGAAACCTTCTTGACAATTACATTAGTATTCTAAAGAGCAAAGGGATAATAGTGTACATGGAGGTTGCTCTATTTTATGTAGAGCTAAGCTAAAAGGTCTCAAAAGACCTTTTCCCCTTTGAGAAAACTTTGAGTTCTTGCATTTTCTTACCCCTCCATAGACTAAGAAGCCACTTGACAGAATTTCCACCATTTTTTGTGATGACCCCTCCGTGATGTTAACATATGAGAGTGCTGGAGGTGAAATAGTTAAACAGGTTACCCAATCAGAACCCGGGGGGTGGAGTCAGAGGGACTATAAAACCAGCTCTGGGAGGAGTTTGTTGGGAGTTGGGTGGTTGGTTGGAGTGAATTGGGGTAGGTTGAGTTAGTGTAGCGAAATGAGCTGAGTCAGGAACAGTTACGAGCTAGGAAGATAAGTAAATATCTGAGAGGTGGTTTAGTGAGTGAGAGCAGCGGAAGTTATAGGTCTGGATAGGCACCCCATGATTGTAATTGTCCGATACCGTTTGTGAAACCACACGCTTGTTAAACTCCAATAAATAAACAGAAGTTTATGTTCCAATTTAACCCTGACTGGACTCAGTATTCTACCAGTTAGGACCTGGGTGGTGGCAGCGAGAAATAAAGTGGTGGCACAGGGATCTATAGACGGTGAAACATCCGGGGACCCTGTGTGATCGCCACACCCTCCTGCATCTGGCACCTCTTCCAGAATGCTGCAGAACAATGGTCATTGTGGAGGTGCAAAATTGAGGCCAGGCTGCTAACACAGCCTGTTTGAGGGTCTCTGTGTTCAATAGTCTTAAATTGGCCTGCTTAAACACAAAACTCTAGGTCCAATGAATGATTGGTTGACCCTGTTGAGACCAGGGACTGATTCCTTCATCTCTATGGCTTGTGTTGGTGGTTCTCCGTATTCAGCTTGTTCCTCCCTCTTTGCGTTTGATTCCTGGCTGTTGTCCAGAGTCAGGGTCATGAAAGATCTAGGGTGGGCTCAAAAGGTGCACTGTTTGGAGCATGGAGGTGTCACAGCTTGACACTCACCTTCCAAAATTTCTCAGATCAATCATTAATTAGATGCAATGTCAAGGTATGCAGAACCAGTGCTTTTTTTCTGGGGGATGCAGGGGTACGCATACCCCTAAACATGTTGTGAATCTAAGTTTGGCCTATCTCAATATGAGTAGGAAAATGAGAGTACCTTGCTGAAATTCCTCACATGTTTAACTAAAAGAGAAGAACAAATTTAGCTTTGTCTTTTCCTTTAGAGTGGAAGTTGTGAGGTTTTATTCCTCCCCACATACACTTCTAAATGTATAGTTTATATTTATTAGAGCTGTTCATGGACCTCTGATTTGATTTACAGTTCCAGTTTGTAAATCCAGATCAGACTTGATTCAGCCTAGATCATGGGTGGGCAAACTAAGGCCTAGGGCCCGGATCCGGCCCAATCACCTTCTAAATCTGGCCCGTGGATGGTCCAGGAATCATCGTGTTTTTACATGAGTAGAATGTGTTCTTTTATTTAAAATGCATCTCTGGGTTATTTGTGGGGCATAGGAATTTGCTCATTCCCCCCCCCAATATAGTCCACCCCCCAAGGTCTGAGGGACAGTGGACCAGCCCCCCGCTGAAAAAGTTTGCTGACCCCTGGTCTAGATCAATCTGGCCCACCCCAGATCCAGATTAGTAGCACCTTCCTTATATTAATAATTGCAACAGTTTGGAGACAGTTTTTCTGGCTTTATAGGAGACTGTCTGAGGTACAGATCAGCACAAATCACTATTAATCAATTTAAGACAACTCAACCTGCTCTGTAGCTTCCTCAACCTGATCTGGCCAGAGCACAAATCATCCTGAATCAACTGGATTCACTACAGGATTCAGTCAAATCCAGCACCCAGCCATAATATTTCTGAAGTGTTGCATCGCATCAGGTTTTTCAGTATAAAGGAAACTGGCTTCACACCGTATGTCCCCCCAGCTTTTAAAAACCTAGGGTTTTTTGTCTTTGTTTTTGCTTTAAAAATCTGCCTAGTTAAATCCTTGCATTTACCAACACAAGATAGCTGTCAAGTTCCAGCTCTAGTGGGATGAATCACGTCAAAATGAACTTGTCATTTCTTACACTGCAAAAGTACAAACAATAAAATGGAAATGAGCAAACATTCAGCCCTTCCCAAAATAACACACCTTATTTGCTTGGAAAATATTTACCACATAGATTCTGTTTACCTAAACTGAGCCTACTTTCAGGAAAATAATATAAGATTAGCAGACCTCTGAGAGATTATCACAACAAGGTGGGTTTTTTTAGCCTTTCTCCCTGTTATGTTGAAGTCTGCCTAGATTTGTAAACTACTTCTGTTCGAAGCTATGTGGGATGCAAGCAGGGAGGGACAAACATGTCAATTTCAAGTTTTTTAATTTTTGGTTTCTAAATTTTCTAATTTTTAAATTCAACCTGCTACATTTCCACATCAGTTTTTTTTTTTTTACAAAAATCCTAATGAACATTTTTTCTTAATAGATACATTTTTGTATTCAGCTTCCTGTAATATAATGCATTGATTTTAGAAGTTATTTCCATTAACATATGCATTTTGTGCACACTTTCCCCTAATATACACAGATTTGGTTGTTGAATTGAACCACAATGTTTGTAGGTGTATGGATTTTGAAGGATACCTGTGTTTAGGTTGCTGAACAAATGAGGTAGATTTGTATTAAAATGCAAGCGGAACTGAATTTCAAACCAATTCCTAGATATGTGTATTTCTCCCCTAACTATCATTGACAGCACATACTATTTTGAAAAGATAAGCCTATAATCCCCCCCCCCAAAAAAAAAACATGGCACAGAAGGAAAAGATGTTGGTAGGGAAGAGGAAAAACACCATCAGGCAATAGTTGATAGTTACAGAGTTCTTGTAACTAAGAACCAGAATGGAATGAAAAAGATTTTGAGGAGAAACCCCACAAATTACTGGACTTTTGACAGAACTGATAGAGAGGCCTTGATTTCCCAACACACACACCCGTCTCCTACAATCTGATGGAATGGCTGCTAATAATCAGTTGAAGGAGCTGCTTATTGAAGTTGATCTTTAATCAGAACTGATGGCTCATCTCTCCCTCTCTGTTTTGATCCATGTTGCTGCCCACCACCAAAGACTGGTGATGATCAAAATAAAGTGAGGTCAGTAGATCCTGGATCCCCAGGCAAGACAGCAAGGCAAGGCAAACATCTTGGAGGACCACAGTCTAGTTTCAGGACCATGGACAGCGTTCTGGAAGCCGAGAGCAAACATCCAAGTGGGCTCAGTGAATTCCTCCAGCAAACATTGTAGTCCTTGGTAGTCATTGCCTAGGGTCCCTTGCCTCCTAGCCAGTTAGAGGGTCAGTAACTTCTGCAGCCTTGGCTCCTTCAGGATTTTCCCTCTATGGAAAACTTTCCTCAAGGCTCCACTGATCCACTGGAGTCTGTGGATAGACAAGGGCATCTATCCATCTCCTTCTTGGAGCTACAGTCCAATGAATTCCAGTCCAGGGCCATGACATTCTCCTACAGCCGGATGGGATGGCTGGTGACAGAAGAGAGTTGGCCTCCCAATTTACCTCTTTCCCTGCTTAGTGCTTGAAACATATATTGGAGCACTTTTCGATGTTGTAACCCCGCATGAGGGCCACCAGAAAAATATTTGCAGTAGTTCTGATAAGAATATATTGAGAAGTTAGTTGTCTCAGCCACAGGTCCATCTAGTCCAGCATTCTGGACTAGTCAGAAGTTCCAAGACACAATGGGAGTGGAACTCGATACACTGACATACTATGTCTTAACATAACAACAGCCCCATTTCCGAGAATTCCCTTGGGATGATGGATTGATAGTTAAACCACTCTGAGAATTGTATCTCTGTGAGGGGGGTGGGGTCTCCTAATAACTCTCAGTACCCTTAATAAATTTAAGTCCCCAGGATTCATTGGGGGAAGCCACAGTTGTTTAAAGCAGTATGATATTGTTCTAAATGTATAGTATAGATATAACGGGACGCGGGTGGCGCTGTGGGTTAAACCACAGAGCCTAGGGTTTGCTGATCAGAAGGTCAGTGGTTCGAATCTCCACAACGGGGTGAGCTCCCGTTGCTCAGTCCCTGCTCCTGCCAACCTAGCAGTTTGAATGCACATCAAAAGCGCAAGTAGATAAATAGGTACTGCTCCAGTGGGAAGGTAAATGGCGTTTCCGTGCGCTGCTCTGGGTCGCCAGAAGTGGCTTAGTCATGCTGGCCACATGACCCGGAAGCTGTACGCCGGATCCCTCAGCCAATAAAGCGAGATGAGCGCCGCAAACCCAGAGTCATCCGCAACTGGACCTAATGGTCAGGGGTCCCTTTACCTTTACCTTTATAGATATAACAGAAGCCACCAATTCATGCTGTGTGTCAACTGCTGAATACTGTCCCTGTTTTGGAATTGTACATATGATTTATTGGCTTTTTGGAAAAAGGAACAAGGTTGGTTGTTCTTCTCCTGGGCTATTTTGTATTCCCTCCTACTCTCAACAGAATGGACTTCACTTTTTTCTTGGCTTCTATTTCACTCACATAAAATTTTATGATTTTGGTTTATCTGGATTGATCTCATGGTACCCAAAATGCATGTCAATTTGTTGTTTTTAATGGCATTGCAGACACAAGAGAACATAATAACGCAAATTGCAATATCACATTGCTTTGCACTGCATATATTTTGGAACTAGTCAAGCATTTCATTTTTTTTTTATCTGTCTGTGTAAAATAGTTTTCAGGCTTAGACCTTTGGTGGCCATCATGTGTCTGGAACTCTTTTTTAATTGCAAAATCTCCATAATGAAAGCATTGCTACAATGGTAGCTATCCCACAATTGAATGGAGCAGCTCAACTAACAGTAAGGTTTAAAGCATGGGGTCAAATGAGGATATCTGAGTTTCAGAAAGGGAGAAAAAAGTGCCCAGTAAACTTTTGCCCTGTTGAGGAAATTAATCCATCCCTAGAAAAAATAAAGGACTGCAGATTCCACAAACTTCCATGGAGGCAAAATATAATCCAAGTCCTCAGTCTAGCTTGGAGATCTATAGCAGACACCCACAGTAAGGTCACTGTTATTCACAAGTATACATATCCTTCAGGATGAGAACAGAAATCGTGCTCCAGTGGTGCAGCAGCAGGAGGAGGCCCCATTAGGTAAAGTGGTGCTTCAGGTTAAGAACAGTTTCAGGTTAAGAACAGACCTCCACAACAAATTAAGTACTTAACCCAAGGTACCACTGTATTAAGAGCTCAAGTTCTTATTGCTTGTGTCCCATAGGTACAATTTGCTATAGGTGACAATGACCAAGATTTCCTCCTCTCTCTTAAAACTCTCTTAAACTAAATAAAACCCAACAGCAATGACCACAGTCCCTGCAGTAAGGAAGAGATACACTTTTCATATCCTGTGCACCCGAACAGCCACATTTGTACACTGCGATCAATAATTTGGAAGGAAATCATGGGTATTTAATAAATAAGTAACAACAAGCCAGAGCTCGTGGATATAGCTTCATAAACACAGGCACTGTGTACTGAGCTTTTGGCAGAACTCAGGGGAGCTTATGTCCTATATAGAGTTCAGCGCTGTTCCTTGTTCCCTGCCAGTCTTCTTCCTAATCACATCTCTCCTTAAGACAAATACCTTTTTCTAAAAAATAAAAATAAAAATGCTCTAATACTGTAAGCAAAATTCTCATTTATATTCAAGTGTTACCTTGATACGTATTTTTTCCAAATATTTTTTTAGTGGATGCCAAGTTAACATCGCTTTTGTGCTCGGTAACATGTAAACTCTTTCCACATGAGTTCATAGACTGTTCTTCCTTATATAATGTGTTTGTGGGAGGGGGAATTTTGCTTCTTTTTTGTCTTTTTGGTGTTCTCATTTTGTATTTTTATGTTGTGAGCTGCCCTGTGATCTGTGGATGGAGGGTGGTATAATAAAGAATAATAATAATGTTATGTACTAAGCTTGGCTCCTAGAACAATAGGCAGGTAGGATCGCAGAATGCAACAACTGATTGGCCTGCAGGAAAAGACTAATCAGGCTCCAGGAGGGAAGCAGAACCAGCCAATCAGACGGGACTCATTGTGTAAATAATGTCTATAAAAGCCTGAGGTTTGGGGGGAAGTTCAATCACTGTTTTACAAGCTGCAATAAAGAGCATGAAATCACTGCAGGACTTCAAGTATATTTTAAACACCCGGGCAAACCTCACCACTGCCAGGTGTTGTTTTCATTTAGGGCTCATCCAGACCTCCTTTTGTGCCACATTTTTGGGTTTTTGATCCCTGCACTTTCCCCGGGGAAATCCATGTTTTATCGCCAAATTAGAGCAAATGACAATTGAGTTTTTGCAGATTGCCATTAGATCCAATTCAGCAGAAAAACACAATATACTTTCTACTGATCCTATATAAATAGTCACTGTGCTGCTCAGGGCTCTTGTTAGCTCTGAACCCTTCTCAGTCACAACCTTATACTAACACTATCACATAATGGCACAGATTGAAATCCAAGGCCTGTAGACAAGAGTGTTAGACTAGGACAAAGGAGAGCCCTGGAGCTCACTGGGTGACATTGGGTCAAAATATATTTTTCGGGGGCTGTTGTGAGGCTAACATGGGACAGTATATTTCCCATTAAGCTTCCTAAAGGAATCACAGAGTAAAAAAAAAAAATAGAACACAGAAAATAAATCCATTGTCTGGAAGTTTTCATTAATTTAGCTGGAGGAGCTGCAATAAAGTTCAGTACAAATACAATAATTCTGAAACAGCATTTTCACTTTTTCGCATAGAATAGTCAATAGATTACTCAAATATCATGTTAATTTTAAAATGTATTAACTTTCAGAAATATCCATGTACATTTTGTGTGTTTGGGGTTTGTCCTCCAAAGCTGCAGGCCTTGTTCTCGTTAATGTACTAAAATACAACAGAGTGTAGTGAAAGGAAAACAGAAGGGATTTTTTGGGTGCCGACATTATCTGCTATAAATGCCAGGGTCGTGGGAGCAAATGTGAAGATAACAAAAGCTTTCAAGTTTGTTTGTGACAGATAAACATAGAAGAAGACCAAAAGTAGGGGAAATAACTAAGCAGTGTCTGGATACTTCTTTCCTTTCCTTTGATGGGGCAAGATTTCGCATTAGTAGTTTAAACAGCAACAGTTCTTTGTGAGACTTTCTAATTGAAAGCTAAAGGTTGCATTTCAGCTGACTGAAGATCTTTTGTGAAAGCTCAGCATGTTTAACAAGCTGAACCTTTGTTGTCAGAAGAAAGCACCACTGAGATCATTTGAGCTTACTCCCAGGGAAGTCTGCATGGGATTACAGCCACACTGATCCCAATAAAATGGATATTATGCTACCTATCTACTCATTCATCAGTTTGTTTAATTAAATTTATAGGCTGCTTAATATATTAAAAAATACTCTATGCGGTTTACCAAGTAAAAACACACACACATAAAACCACTAAACTAAACTAAATAAATGAAATGCATGCTGCCAATAACACAATCAGAATCAAAATAGATTTTTATAGGTGTTGTGGGTGAACATATCAGACGACATAGCGATTCTTCAAACAGCTCTTGTTTATTCACAGACCCAGAACAGAACTGAACTGAAGGGTTCAGCCACCCTGCTTATATAGAGCTCCACTACAATGCAACAGTAACAACTTTCTGTAACTATCCAATCACTGAACGTTCTTTCAGTTCCTTATTTGCACATGTGAACCTGAGTGAAAACTACAGTGGTACTTCAGGTTACATACGCTTCAGGTTACATACGCTTCAGGTTACAGACTCCGCTAACCCAAAAATATTACCTTGGGTTAAGTACTTTGCTTCTGGATGAGAACAGAAATCGTACTCCGGCGGCGCGGCAGCAGCAGGAGGCCCCATTAGCTAAAGTGGTGCTTCAGGTTAAGAACAGCTTCAGGTTAAGTATGGACCTCCGGAACAAATTAAGTACTTAATCTGAAGTATGACTGTATCCACAGTATCCCCCTGCTGGCACAGGGTGAGAACTTCAGTACATAACACCAGGTCTTCTAACACCATTGTATTGTTCATTTTCACCACAAGTCCTTGATATTTAGGTATATGTCTAATGAATGAGTTAAATGAAGATAAAAGAAATGATAAAATAATAATAATAATAATAATAATAATAATAATAATAATAATAATAATAATATCATCTTTATTGTCATTGCCCCCTCTCTCAAAGAATGCCTGTGCTAAGTCCTTTCAAAGAAGGTTCTGTGGGCCCTTGAATTATGTTGTGAATGACAGACAACATCCCTTGGCATACTATCTTTCTTTTTTAAAAAACAACAACAATTCCATGAACGTAGGTGTTTTCCCACACCACCATCTGTGCTGCAATATATATATTTCCCTTTCTTCTAATCGGCTAATTCCCCAAGGTATTGTTATGCTCTCAAAGAATTTTGGTGACATTTCCCATCACCCCCTGACACATATATTTTCCCACTTGCTCAACAATCAATGCCAGCAGAAGTAACATCCATTTACTTCCATTTAGAGCACCCAGTGCCCATTGGGAATCCATTAAATGTACAATTGTATGTTTTGTCTGTCACTGGCTAGCCTTGTTTCGGCTTTTCAGTGCCGAGATGCCATTTATTCTGCTTGACCTTCCCCTGTTGTCTATAGGTTTCAGCCCCTTCCATTCATATCACTTATCCCAGGTATGTGGGTTCCCTGTCAAAGTCCATTACTTCATGTGCAACATTTTAAAGGCTTTGCTGCTGCTTTGAAAGCAACAGCAACACATCTCCAGGCCAGTTCAAAGCCTCATAAGGCATCTTTAAAACAAACAAACAATCAAACAAACATGATACGTTGAAGAAAATTATGTGGTTAAAAGAAGGAAAATGCACAGCAAAAAGTTTGGGCAATGTACGATTTGGGTTTTATCTTCTGTTAACAAGCCTGACATCAGGAATCAATGTAGTGATTTAAACAACAAGGCCTGCAAAGGAGGTCTTAGCAAGTTTTCAGTAATTGGAACATCATTTAGAAAGGGGGGGGTGGATTTCAGAACAGATACCTGTTGAAAACCAACAAGGATTTAGGTTGTTGAGTGTCCTGCTTCCAGCTATAGCCACCAGATCTCTCTCACCTCTGCGACCTCAGTATACTGTATTCACGGAGGGGAAAGGAACCACCAAAAGGGAGTTTCCATTCAACCAATATTCCCTCTAATACACTAGGAGGAGATAAGGTTTTTTTATGTTTCATTTTCCGTACTTGCATCGATACATCAAATACATATCTTCCTTATTTTACATAAACAATCCCCCCCCCGAAACGTACTCCAACAAAAGAATATTGGTCTTCCTACTCGCCCATAAAGAAGACTGATCACCGAAAAATTGATGCTTTTGAATTATGGTGCTGGAGGAGATTCTTGAGAGTCCCATGGACTGCAAGAAGATCAAACCTATCCATTCTGAAGGAAATCAGCCCTGAGTGCTCACTGGAAGGACAGATCCTGAAGCTGAGGCTCCAATACTTTTGCCACCGCATGAGAAAAGAAGACTCCCTGGAAAAGACCCTGATGTTGGGAAAGATGGAGGGCACAAGGAGAAGGGGACGACACAGGACGAGATGGTTGGACAGTGTTCTCGAAGCTACCAGCATGAGTTTGACCAAACTGCGGGAGGCAGTGGAAGACAGGAGTGCCTGGCGTGCTCTGGTCCATGGGGGCGCAAAGAGTCAGACACAACTAAATGACTAAACAACAACTATATATTTGATACATATACTTGACTTCCCATCCTTTCCCAATTTGTTTTCCACTCTAATAAACCTATTGCTTCAATTTGACTATATATTGCTAAATTGTGTCCTCCCTAAAAGAGGGCACATGTTGTGGTCACACCTGGAGACCGCCCTCCTGTGTTGTGGGTGGGTAAGACTGGACAGCCATAACACCCAATTGATAGGTCCCTCAATACTGGGTTTAATTTGTCCAATGAGGTGCAGTCCAAACAGATCGAGGGACCTATATATACCCATGCACGTGACCCAGAGCTTCCTCTTTCAGTTCGTGCATTCGGAACACCCGCCCACCTCTCCCTACTTTTAGGGCATTTTTTGCGATTGACCTTGCTATGCCGTCGTGTGTCATCTGTCATTGGGACAGGGGCACGGCAGGAAATTTCCCACTTGGCTGATTGGCTGTTGCCATTTGGGTTTCCCCTGCCATGTAGCAAATTATCACAACTTGTAAGGTTGCGGATAGGCACTGGTTCAGGTGATAGAGATGGGAGAATGCTCTCGCCATCCCTATGTGAAGTGTATTTCGTGAAAGGAATCCAGGGACTCAACTGGCTTGGTCAACCCCCAAGAGGGGGTTGTGCCCGTGCCTGAGTCCAGGGAAGCATCTGGGGGGTGAACATATTCTGCTCCCATCTTTTCACCTACCCAGGTGTTCACCCTTGGTTGACCTATGCTGGTGCCCTGGGTCAGCGCTGCCTGCAAGGGTCCAGGGAGCTAGTTGAACCAGATTCTATGCAACCATTCACTTTCTGTAATCAATAAAGTTGTGGCCTAAATTCTGCCAAAAACCAAAACTAAAATTTGAGTCAAATGTGTCTTTATTTAGGGGGGAGGTCTATATGGGGGGAGGTTTATATATTCCTATTTTCCTCTTTTAATTTAAATTATTCACAGAGATTAGATAAAGGTAAAGGGACCCCTGACCGACTCTGGGGTTGCGGCACTCATCTCACTTTATTGGCCGAGGGAACTGGTGTACAACTTCTGGGTCATGTGGCCAGCATGACTAAGCTGCTTCTGGTGAACCAGAGCAGTGCACGGAAACGCTGTTTACCTTCCTGCCAGAGCAGTACCCACAGCGCCACCCGCATCTCTTAACAGAGATTGCACAAAGGCTATTACCGTATTCAGGTTGCAACAATTATTCGTTAGGTAATTCCTTAAAGGTTCCCAGTTTGAAATGAACTCCTGCTTTGACTTATCTTCAACCCTTTCCCGAGAAACTGTCTAATTCAGTGTATTCTACAAGTTTTAATAACCATTCTGATCTCATGGGAACTTTGTCACTCTTCCAAAGCTGTGAGTACCCTTGCAGCAGTGGTAGCGTACAAAAAACTTTTTCTTATCTTCTTCACAATATCTGGGCCTGTAATACCAGTAAAAACTATTCTGTTCCCCCCCCCCAAAAAAGTTACATTTAACATTGTTTTAAGCTCTCTTTATATATCATTCCAGGGATGCGGGTGGCGCTGTGGGTTAAACCACAGAGCCTAGGACTTGCCGATCAGAAGGTCGGCGGTTCGAATCCCAGCGACGGGGTGAGCTCCCGTTGCTCGGTCCCTTTTTTTTTTTTATAAAATTTTTATTGGTTTTTCAACATATAATATAAAACAATACAGAAGACAAACACAAACAAACAAACATATAAACATGTATAATTTCATAATTTTTTTCATGTACCCAATTTCAGCGACTTCCCCATGCCTCCCTTTTCTGCATCCCTGTTTTGAACTTTTTTTCAGCAACCCCTGGTCCCAATTACTTATTAGTTCCTTTCTGTAACCTCTTTCTTTCCTATCCAATCATTTATCGCTGCAAATCTGTTATGCTTTACCCATGACATTTTAACACTCAATAATTTTACAGGAATTTTTAAGATAAAGTTTAAATTTCTTCCAATCTTCTTCCGCCGTCTCTTTCCCTTGGTCACGGATTCTGCTCGTCATCTCTGCTAGTCCCATATACTCAATCACCTTCGTCTGCCACTCTTCCAGTGTGGGTAGTTCTTGTGTCTTCCAATACTTTGCTAGTAGAACTCTTGCTGCTGTTGTAGCATACATAAAAAACATCCTATCTTTCTTTGACACCAATTGGCCTACCATGCCCAGGAGAAAAGCCTCTGGTTTTTTGTGAAAGGTACACTTAAGCACCTTCTTAATTTCATTATATATCATTTCCCAGAAGGCCTTAATCCTTGGGCACGTCCACCAAAGGTGATAGAAAGTACCTTCAGTTTCATTACATTTCCAACATTTATTATTGGGCAAATGATAAATTTTTGCAAGCTTGACTGGGGTCATGTACCACCTATAAATCATTTTCATAATATTCTCTCTTAAGGCATTACATGCCGTAAATTTTATACCGGTGGTCCATAACTGTTCCCAGTCAGCAAACATAATGTCATGACCAATGTCCTGTGCCCATTTAATCATAGCTGATTTAACCATTTCATCCTGTGTATTCCATTTCAGCAGCAAGTTATACATTCTAGACAGGTTCTTCGTATTGGGTTCTAACAATTCTGTTTCTAACTTTGACTTCTCCACCTGGAAGCCGATTTTCCTGTCCTGTTTGAAGACTTCATTTATCTGGTAATAATGTAGCCAATCTCTTACTTTAAACTTCATTTTCTCATAACTCTGTAGTTTCACATTTCCACCTTCTTGTTCTACAATTTCCCAATATTTTGGCCACTTAGATTCCATATTAAGTTTTTTAACTTCCTTAGCCTCCATTGGTGACAGCCACCTAGGGGTTTTATTTTCCAACAAATCTTTATAACGAATCCAAACATTATATAATGCTTTCCTAACAATATGGTTTTTGAAGCTTTTATGAATTTTTACCTTGTCATACCATATATATGCATGCCAACCAAATCTATTATTGAACCCTTCTAGGTCCAAAATGTCTGTGTTCTCAAGAAGTAGCCAGTCTTTCAACCAGCAAAAAGCTGCTGCTTCATAGTAAAGTTTTAAGTCCGGCAGGGCAAACCCCCCTCTTTCTTTTGCATCAGTTAATATCTTAAATTTTATTCTGGGCTTTTTGCCCTGCCAGACAAATCTCGATATATCTTTCTGCCACTTCTTGAAACAGTCCATTCTGTCCACAATCTGCAATGTTTGAAACAAAAACAACATTCTTGGCAAAACATTCATCTTAATAACAGCAATTCTGCCTAACAAGGAAAGTCTCAAATTTGACCATATTTCCAAATCTTTCTTAATTTCTGTCCAGCATTTCTCATAGTTATCTTTAAATAAGTTCACATTCTTAGTTGTTAGATTAACCCCTAGATACCATTGCTCGGTCCCTGCTCCTGCCAACCTAGCAGTTGAAAAGCACGTCAAAGTGCAAGTAGATAAATAGGTACCACTCCGGCAGGAAGGTAAACGGCGTTTTCCGTGCGCTGCTCTGGTTCGCCAGAAGCGGCTTAGTCATGCTGGCCACATGGCCTGGAAGTTGTACACCGGCTCCCTTGGCCAATAAAGCGAGATGAGTGCCGCAACCCCAGAGTCGGCCACGACTGGACCTAATGGTCAGGGGTCCCTTTACCTTTACTATATATCATTCCAGAATCTTTTAATATTCTTGCATACCCACCACATGTTAAAGAGAGTTCCATCGGGTTCTCCACATCTCCAGCATATATTAGGAATACTTTAATACATTTTGGAGAGTTTACCTGGAGTTAAATACCATCGGTATAGCATCTTTTGGAGACTGGGAGGAGATATGTTAGACATCTCCAACTCTCTAAAAGTCTGGAAGATGGAGCAAGCTTGTTCTCTCCTGCCCTGCAGAGTAGGATCTGAACCAATAGCTTCAAGTTACAGGAAAGGAGATTCTGACTAAACCTCAGGAAGAACTTTCTGACAGTAAGGGTTATTTGACAGCGGAATGGTCTCCCTCAGGAGGTTGTGGACTCTCCTTTCTTGGAGGGTTTTAAGCAGAGGTTGGATGGCCATCTGCCATGGATGCTTTAGTTGAGATTCCTGCCTTGCATGGGGTCAGAGTAGATGACCCTTAGGTCCCCTTACAACTTTACAGTTCCATGATTCTGTTATTCTAAGGTGCTTGCATTTATGGACCATTCAGAAGAACACAACTTTGAATTCATCCCTTTCTTGCCATAGATTCATATAAAGGACTGGTAACCTTGGCCTTTTTTATTTTTAAATCAACTTTCTAATAATCCGCAATATTTGTTCCCCTTTTGTTGCAGTTGAAAATGGGGTTGACATTTTCACTGAGCTTTTTTAGCATTGCCCCAATATCTCTTTCCAATGGGGCTCACATTACATTGAACATCATTTGCTAGTTTCTTCCATGTATTATTAGTTAAATAACTCCAGTGCCATTTGAAAACTCCATTACCTGCTTCCCCCTACAGTGGTACCTCAGGTTACATACGCTTCAGGTTACAGACGCCGCTAACTCAGAAATAGTGCTTCAGGTTAAGAACTTTGCTTCAGGATGAGAACAGAAATCATGCTCCGGCAGCACGGCGGCAGCAGGAGGCCCCATTAGCTAAAGTGGTGCTTCAGGTTAAGAACAGTTTCAGTTTAAGTACGGACCTCCGGAATGAATTAAGTGCTTAACCTGAGGTACCACTGTATCTTGAAAACTCGCCCTTTGTTAATTCTGTTGTTTAACCAATTGCTAAGATAATTCCTTTTATGAAGGAATTTGTCAAATGCTTTTCGGAAGCCCAAATATATGAAATGCACTATATCACCCCATCTACACAATAGCTGACACTTTCAAAGATTTCAAATATATTGGGAATATAGTACTTCCCTTTGAAGAAGCTATGCTTGTTCATCCTCAGTACAGCTTCTTCTTCTAGATGTTTAAAAAAATCTACCTTTAACTATGCTTTCTCCAAATTTACTGGATCAAATATTAGGCTGCTAGGTCTGTAATTTTGGGGTCCCTTTTAAAGCAAGTAGTTTTACAATGACTACCTTCCAGCCAGCTTGTTGGGAAATTAATTTTAATAAGCTACATATTCTTCTTAAAGAGTCAGTCATTTTCCGTTTCAGCTTCTTAAGAACTTTCAGGTAGATCTTCCTCAAAAGCACACAGGTCGCTGTTTATTATGAAGTATAAAAGTAACCCCCAATAAATGGTCCTAGGCCATTCCTTTCTTTGCCATTTCATCTTGAATATACCCAGCAGCAGGCCTTTTGACACTCTCTGAGAATATTACTTCTCCACTGAAATTCGAAATGGCACCTCCACTGTGTGATTAAAAAATGGAAGCCTTTAGGGGTTTTGAAAACCATTTTAGAACATTAATCATGACCAGCTGTCTTTTTCTGAACAACAAACAGTTTTCAATCTCCTCTGCACACATTTCTTTAGCCATCTGGAACTATCTCCTTTGTAGGCTTCTTGGCTTGAGCACCATGTTCCTTCCAGATGTTACACTGTTGAGGTGGAGTAGGTTGAGGTGTGGATGACCTGATCCTATGGTCCAAGGGTGGTTCAGAGGAAAGTTATTAGACCACGGGTTGCCAACCTGGTGCCCTCCAGATGTTGTGGACTTCAACTAGCACCATCCCTAGCTAGCAAAATCGATGGCCAGGGAAGGGTGGAGTTGTAGTCAGAAACACTTGGAGGCCACCTTGATGGGAACCCTTAAGATTTTCTGGTTCCAAGATTTTCTTTTAGCTTTTCAAACTCATACTCAAACCAGTTAAGTCTTTGTTGTTATTGCACTATATATGACCATAAAACAGACTTTCCATTGACCACAAGTGAAACCGGCCTTTTGTGATATTCTCAGCTGAAGGACTATTAAAGCAGATTTATAGTTGAACATTTTGCCTCAAATTCTCAATAACCCTTAGCTGAGTTTATCTCTACAGAAGCACTGGCAATGATGTGTGGCCTCCATTTGATGCAGATCAGTTTTTGTCACCTTTTCCTCTTGTTTATAATTATGACCCTCTTTCAGTTTCCCACTTAGCTATTGAAGTGTGACTTATTCCTATGGTGTATAATATTTTCCTTCTGTTGATAACTGAATTTGTTTCCATGCAGATCTGATGTTGGTTTCTTAGCTTCTTGCTTAAGCATTCTTACATATCTAGGGCAGTGTGTGTGTATATATATATATATATGTGTGTGTGTGTGTGTGTGTGTGTGTTAAGGAGGTTAAATTCAGTGACTTTCTGTGCTCTTATGTTCTCACAACACACACATAGCCCAGATACAAATCAGTTCTCACAATGTTTCGCATATAACCAAATACACATTTTGAATATCTACCCAATTCATTAAATTTCACAATTCAAGAAATATCATATGTTTAATCAATGATTGTGTCAAAAACCTAAACAAAAAATAAACAAGCTATGCCTTTCATGAATTGGAATCACTATGGGGACATGCATCTTATAGGTTAGGCAAAAGACTTGCCAGTTTCAGTTTCAGGAATTGGAGATACTTGGTTAATCCATGCAACTTGATGGACAAAGGAATTTCACACTTTTAGTGGAACATGAACACAATGCCTGCCTATAATGTTGGCAAATGCCGGAACTACTTTTGATAAATGAGTCTCCATCCCATGCTGTACTATCTTGCCAAAATCCCATTCAGAGAATCTACAGGCTCATTCATCACTATGGAGACTGGGGCTGCCACCTTGACTAAAATAGCATAGATGGGTCTAGGTTACCTTGATAGTTTTTTCATCAAAATCCATAATATTGCAGTAGTTCTTTGGGATTGTGTTCAGAAATTTCTGCAATGCACATGCTACCTCCCTCTTGAATGTGTAACCACAAAACATAAGCCTAAAACTAGAAATTTTATGTGGCAGATGAACGTTGGACTTGGGTGTACAAAACCCCGGTTCAATGCCCTGCTCAGCTTCAGCATAGCCTACCTCACAGGACTGCTGCAAAGGAATTGCTGCTTGGAAGTCTGTGGAGGAAGAGCAGTATGCCAAGGTATCCAGTAAAAAGAAAGGTAAAGGTAAAGGACTCCTGAATGGTTAAGTCCAGTCAAAGGCAACTACGGGGTTGTGGCGCTCATCTTGCTTTCAGGCTGAGGGAACTGACGTTTGTCCACAGACAGCTTTCCAGGTCATGTGACCAGCATGACTAAACTGCTACTGGCACACGGAGGACCGTGATGAGTGCTAGAGTGCACAGAAACACTGTTTACCTTCCCACCAGAGCGGTATCTATTTATCTACTTGCACTGGCATGCTTTCGAACTGCTAGGTTGGCAGGAGCTAGGACAGAGCAATGGGAGCTCACTCCATCGCACGGATTTGAACAGCTGACCTTCTGATCAGCAAGCCCAAGAGGCTCGGTGGTTTAGACCACAGCGCCACCCGCGTCCCAGTACTTACAGACTGATCATGCTCATGTGTATGTGTGTTCAAAGGAACTTATTTGGAGGGAATTCAAGTATACAAACTGTTGTAGACTTAAATGGGTTTAAGCAGATTTATTGATTTACTGCAGCTGTATCCCAGCTTTTTGCCAAAGTACTCTAGGTAGTTTACAGTTTGAAACCAAACATATATTACAAGATATAGAACAACGAAGACAGATTGATGATCTGTTCTGAAATTTGATGGCAGGAGCACCGTGGCCATTTCCTCCCTCTTCCTCCCCTATGAGTAAGTACCCCCTGGGAAGATGGGTCAAGGCTTGTTCTAATTGTTCTTCCAGGCTCCTGGAACTGATGTCATAAGGTCCATGGGCTCCACAGTTGCCTGAGAGTTATTAGAATGAGAGTTCTGAGAATTTCACACACAGAGGGAGATCTGTTCCTTAGAGGGATGGAGCACAATGTGAATAAGAATGTGGTTGACACACATCTCTATTTCTCCATTACAACAGAAGCAGGTGAAGCCATATGCAGGTGTTAGATGAGGGTCTGGGTTCAGCAATGGATCTCAGAGTAGACCCTGCCTACTTCATGCAAAGAATGACTGAATGTGTATGTTTCAAGTGAGCTTGCATTTCAAGGCAGGGCGGTCACGAAGCCACACATGTTTGCAGTGTGGGCTATCAGTTATTTGGAATGAAACAGCCAGTCAGAAAAAGCTGAAAACACGGGGGGTGTTGATTCAGAGAACTTGGAGGCTACAGGATCATCTCGCCCCTTATGTACACTGTGCTCTGCAGTTGAGGGCCCCTTGCAGATACCTTCTTATCAGGAGGTCCTTGTCTTCTCCCACATAGGTCCTGGACAGATCCCTGCCTGAAATCATGCAAAACCACTGGCACCAGTGAACACAGACGATACTGAGCGAGATGGAGCAATGGTTTGACTCCGTATAAGGCAACTTCCTGTGCTCCTATGTACCTCCAAGATTACTAGACTTTACCTTTCACCACCTCATCATTCTAATACTTGACGATCAGGCACACTTTTCCCTTTTTAAAAACCCTTTGATGACTCTCACATTGAAGAGTCCTTGGAGGAGCAGGTCGCCTCTGTATCTTGCATATGTCTGCTCCTTCCTGCATACACAAATGCCCCCATCAAATATTTTATCAGAAAATGAAGTACCGGGTATTCTTGCAAGACATCCATCCTTTGTCAATACGGGCAGCATCTTCATTTACTTTGCTGGGCTCTTCCTCCCTCCCCTGCCCCATACCACCTGGGTTTTGTTTAACTGCCTTTATTAAATTTTCTTCTCCACGTTTCTCTACCAAAACCGTCTTTTCCTGGGTCAAAGATTCTGCCTTAGCCTATGCATGAACCTTGGCTGTTATTTCTTTTACTTACTTTCTAGCTCCTCTCTACCTTTGAAGAATTCCCTTCGTTTCTCTGGGCAATTTTTTTGTTTTCAAAAGACCAAATGTGTTGCTTAAGTTCCCTAGTGGAATGTGCATCAAACTTTCCTCACCCTCTCAAAAAACAACAAAAAACAAACCACATTTCATAGATCTTTTTCTCCCATCTCTCTGATGTGAGCTGGGCCAGACAGCAGTCTATTCTTACTTGTCTCCTGAGGTAGATTGTTTTTTTTAAAAAAAACTGACTTGGAATCCCTCCTTTTGAACATCCACTGATGCTATGCAGAAGCGGTGAGATTCGCCTTAAGCTCATTTGTCAGCCAAATTCAAACACCTTGGGAACGTTGTGAGGAGAAAGACTCCTGTTGCCCTCCTTGCTTTGTGCCTTTAAGGGGAAATTGTTCTGTTTTTATTTTAGTTTTTTAATTTCATTTTCTTTTCCTTTCAGCACTCCTCTGGAAATGGTTTCTTTGTTTCAGCTCCAACTTGTTGCCGCCACTCTGCCTTAGCGGCCTAAGGCCTGTTCTGCCTCATTCCTCCTTGCCCTTTCAGCCTCTTGCTATTTTTGCAAAGTGCTGGTTCAGGGATTCACTTGATTTGCTGGCTGGTATTAAAGCGAGCAAAGCCTTCGATCTGGATTTTTGGTGTGTGGTGAATTTTGGGTATTCCCACTCCAAAGAACTGGCACTTTCACAACTGCCACGTAGTATTCACTCCACGCTTGTGACAGATTGATCTATTTATCTATTTTTAGTGTGGCAGCACCTATTATCTGAAGTCTCTTCTTCACTGTTCCGTGATTGTGTTGTTTTCAATGTCTGCTAAAAGCATTCTTATTTGGCAAGCCTACTCAGAAACAACAAATGTTGGTGTGTGCATTTGTTTTTAAAATCTGCTGGTTTTGAACACATCCACACTTGCTTTTAATGCACCAGTATGTCACATTTAAACCACATTTAAACCCCTGTGGGTTAAACCACAAAGCCTAGGACTTGCTGATCAGAAGGTTGGCGGTTCGAATCCCTGCGACGGGGTGAGCTCCTGTTACTCGGTCCCTGCTCCTGCCAACCTAGCAGTTCAAAAGCACAAAAGTGCAAGTAGATAAATAGGTACCGCTCTGGCGGGAAGGTAAAGAGCATTTCTGTGTGCTGCTCTGGTTCACCAGAATTGGCTTAGTCATGCTGGCCACATGACCCGGAAGCTGTACACCGGCTCCCTCGGCCAATAAAGCAAGATGATCGCTGCAACCCCAGAATCGTCCGCGACTGGACCTAATGGTCAGGGGTCCCTTTACCTTCCTAAACATTCACACAATAATGGTGTGCGAGGGCTGCAGCTTAGTCATACAGCAGAGGTTTGGCATGCAGAAGGCTCCATGTTCAGTCCCCAGCATCTCCAGGTAGGGCTTGGAAAGATGCCTGTCTGAAATCCTTGGAGAAACACAGCCAGTCAGTGTCAGCCCAGTCAGTGTCAGCCAGAGGAACAATGGTCTAAGCCACTGCAGAGCATTTTTCTATGTTCCTAAATAGGACTGCTTTTTTCCAGTGCCTGGAAGTGTTGTGTAATGTGTTTTCCTACCCAGGGAGCGCTTATTTCCCTAGAAGATGTTGAGATGGTAGCGAAAGTTGGTGTTATAGGAAAGTGTGAACCTTAAAGTCTTTGGAGAGAAATGGGACAACTGAGGAGCTGTCAAGAAATCTCAGAATGCTTCCCCAGGTTGTGACTCATAACTCATGTCCTCTAGAACAATCCCATTAGCAGAAATTTGATTCTTCCCTGTGTGGGTCTTTGGTTTCCCAGCCAGGCTATCTAAAATTATAGCTTGGCCTTGCAAGAATGAAAACCACATGAACCAAGAATCTCCCAAAATTTCAGTCTCTTTCTCAGCTGCATTTCAGTATAACTGTCTTGGGCAAATTAGAATAAGCTTAACTGGATGCCTGTTCTGCCTAGTTCCAAATTAACGAGCAGGTATTTTGCTCCATGGTTCTCATACAGACTAATTTAAATTAATTGCTTGTCTGTGTGGCCCAGTCAAAAATAGTCATGGGAAGCCTGCAAAAGCAACTAGCTGTGCAAAATGTGGGGTGTTTAATTCTCAAAATCGCTGTGCCAGAAATAGGTTTCTATGTCTCTTAAACTTCTTATTGCTGGAGCAGAGTTTTTGTGTGTGTTATTTTCAAGTAAAAGTAAAATAGAGGCACATGCTTATGGGGGCTGTAAAAAAAATACCTGAAGGACAGATGAGTTGGCCAATGAGAGAGTAGTGCTGCTGTAAGTTTTCTGGAGCCACCCCCATTTGTGGGGCCAAGCACAGCAAACCAGTGAGCTGGATGAGAAATGATGACAGTCAATGATCTGGGATTAAACAGGCCACAACTTTATTGATTACTGATGTGGTAGGAGTTGGCACAGGCATTGGGTATGTATCCTATGTCTACCAACCTGTCTGCTGATTGATACCCCTTCAGGACAATCCTAGGTTCAGGGCTCTCCCCATGATGTGTTAGATTTCTGTTATGCCACTGAGCAGCTTTTGGAGTTTTTTATATCCTCTCCTACCTTTCAATGCAGGTGGCGCTGCAGGTTAAACCACAGAGCCTAGGGTTTAAAATAAGAATAACACAACACAGTCTTCTTGAAAACAAGAATAAGGTTTTACTCACATTCAATTCACAGCAGTAATCTGAAGGCAGGCTTTATCTTGTGGTTACAGTTACATTGATAGAGAAGCCTGAGATAGGTCTCAGACTTTCTACTTGTGGGCTCCATCCTCTGTAAGGATGAGCCATCTTCTGGCTAAGAGCCAGGAGCAATAGAGATCCAGAAGTGAGGATCTAAAAAGAGGGAGTCCAAAAGAGAAAGAGAGGTGGTGGCATGGCCTGTTAGGATATTTCCATTCCACCTTAAAAGGGAGCAGGCTTTGTGAGTCACAGAGTCTGCGTATTTCCTGTTCACAGGATGTTTATGTTTTCAGTTGCTTTTGTTTCCTTCTTCGTGCCTGAGTGTACCGAAACAGGCAGTCATGTTTTTCTTTGTTCTGATCAACGCTGAATAAACTTGGAAAAATGCTCTCCTGCTGTGCATCTTTCACTGTGTGAATTCTGCTGATAGAGTGTGCATCAGCCTAAGAATGTGGCAATCTATTTCTGAGGCTTCGTGTCGCTAATTGCTGATAGTGCGTGTCTACGGGAGATCGATGGATTGTCCGGCAGCCGGCTTGGGGGCTATGATGGACTTTGCCTCCCTGGCAGTATCCCAACATGGCCAACCCTTTTTACCTGGTCAGCTAGGGTCTCGCCCGCCCATCTACCTGGTCACACACAGGGAGGGGAGGTTCTCAGCAGGTTTGACAGGAGGTCCTCCCTGTCTGGAGCCACATTCCCCTCTGTGTCCATTCTAGGCAGCAGGGAAACTTACTTGACTGCTCTAGCAATACATTCCACAACTATTCCATCTCCTGATGCTATTACACTGCTTATGCCAGCCAACTATAAGGAGCAGGGATGGACAAGGTTATGAGCTTATGGAGCTCAGGGTAGGAAGGGATTTTGTACGGTGTGGAGAAAGTGGTGATGGCAATGACCAATAGGCATGCAATTACAGACATGCAAAAGTAGGAGGTTACCGCACACAAATCTCTCCATCATCGATTCTGGCAAGCAAACTTTGTGGTCAGTAGGGCATATCTCTGTATTCCAGCTATACAAAAGCATTCAAAGTGGGCATGGAACTGGACTGGTGAGAGGTCTAGCCTGTGGAGAGGAAATGCAGCTCGGGGGGAGTCCTAAGACCCTGAAAGAGAGGCCTGTAGGACCCCATTATCCCCTGGTCCAGAGGGGCCATTTAGCCCCAGTCCTCCCCCTTTTAGGCCTACTCATCATCTCAGTCCATACATCTCCTTTAGTTATATCTATTATCCCTCCTTCTCCACATAGAGAAGGAAACAATGATTCACCAGCTCCAAAAAGGACATCCCTCCTAGTGCTCTCTCTCAAATTATCATATGTGGTTGCCAGGTGGTAAGGCTGTCCTCCCTTTGTATACCAAGTTGTTGGATAGATGAACCGTGCAAGGATCTTCATCACAGAATGGTGCTCCACTCTGTGCAGCCACCGTTTACAAAGCTGTAAGTATTGGATTGGCTGGGTGTGAGACTTGGTGACTTTGATGCAGGACGAGGCATCTCCGATCTGATAGGTGATTCATCTGTTCCCTTTAGGTAAGTCATTAATTGTCATCAGATTCAGCTGCACAAGTTGGTCAGCATCCGGCTGTTCATTCATGGTCTTTGATGCCCTTCTCCCTGGTAATTACAAGAATCGGGTGCTCTAAGCTGCCAGACTGTGACTTCTTCCTGTAACTGCCACCTTTCACAGGTGGTGTTTAATTCCAGGCATGACTACACAGCATCTGCCAGTCAGCACTTCTGTCTCAGAAAGTAATATTTTCCCAGGGAAGACAGTCTTTCTTGGAACATCAATAGCTGCCTGGTTTTTGATGCCAAGGTGGCAACCAGTGAGATGGGAATTTTCCTCATCTTACCTGCTCAACCAATCACATATTTGATGAAAACACAACAAGCTGAAACTTGTGGGGCTGAGCTGAAATTTGATGGGGTTTGCAAGACAGGAACCCTGGTGTATTCAAGACTATTTCATGGGAGGCTGGATTCACATGGTTCGAAAAACTAGAAACTAAGGAGTTTTCCAATCATAGCTCAGTGGAAAGCTTTCTTAACGGGGTGTGTGAGGGGGAGCAACTGAGGTTGAATATGGTCATAATGACTAGTGCCCACTGCTGAGGCAATTGCAGAATATACCTCAACATAAGATGACCATATATGTTTGTGCTTCCTATTGTGATCTCTGGAGAAACCCAGAGCTTGAAAGGGAGATGTGGGGGAATCTTTCATTTTGTCTGACATGTTTTTGTTTTAATCACAGGGAATCATTTCCTCAAGGCACACCAATCATAAAAGCAAAGGTTAAAAGGAAAAGGTAAAGGACCCCTGGATGGCTAAGTCCAGTCAGAGGCAACTATGAGGTTGTGGCACTCATCTCGCTTTCAGGCCAAGGGAGCCGGCGTTGGTCCACAGACAGCTTGCCGGGTCATGTGGCCAGCATGCTTCTGGTGCATGGAGGACCATGACGAGTGCCAGAGCGCATGGAAATGCCGTTTACATTCCTGCCACAATGGTACCTATTTATCTACTTGCACAGGCATGCTTTTGAACTTCTAGGTTGGCAGGAGCTGGGACAGAGCAATGGGAGCTCACCCCGTTATGGAGATTCAAACAGCTCAGCTTCTGATCAGCAAGGCCAAGAGGCTCAGTGGTTTAGACCACAGCGCCTGATTCAGGGCTAGGATTAAAGCCTTTTTGTTTATCCTATCATCTATCTATCATCTATCTATCTATCTATCTATCTATCTATCTATCTATCATCTATCATCTATCTATCTATCTATCATCTATCATCTATCATCTATCTATCATCTATCATCTATCATCTATCTATCTATCTATCTATCTATCTATCTATCATCTATCATCTATCTATCTATCTATCTATCATCTATCTATCATCTATCTATCTATAATCTATCTAATCTATCATGTATCATCTATCATCTATCTATCTATCTATCTATCTATCTATCTATCATCTATCTATCTATCTGTCTGTCTATCTATCTATCTATCTATCTATCATCTATCATCTATCATCTATCTATCTATCTAATCTATCTATCTATCATCTATCATCTATCATCTATCTATCTATCTATCTATCTATCTATCTATCTATCATCTATCTATCATCTATCTATCATCATCTAATCTATCATCTATACAGTGGTACCTCAGGTTATATACACTTCAGGTTACATACACTTCAGGTTACAGACTCCGCTAACCCAGAAATAGTGCTTCAGGTTAAGAACTTTGCTTCAGGATGAGAACAGAAATCGTGCTCCGGCAGTGCGGCGGCAGTGGGAGGCCCCATTAGCTAAAGTGGTGCTTCAGGTTAAGAACAGTTTCAGGTTAAGAATGGACTTCCGGAACAAATTAAGTACTTAACCCAAGGTACCACTGTATATCTATCTGTCTGTCAATCTATCCATCTATCCATCATTCTCTCTATCTTCCAAGAACATAAGGAGTGCCTGATGGGTTCCACCAATGCCCCATTTAGTCCAGCATCCTGTTCTCACTGTGCTCAACCAGAAATCCACAAGCAGGATTCAAGCACAGGATCAATCTCCTCTCCTGTGATTTCCAGCAACATGTATTGTTTGCTGAATATCTATTTTACTCATTAAGAACCACGAGGAGGGACACAAGTCCAACTAGCATCAATGACTCCTGAGGTCCATGCTAGTTGTCCCCCCTCCTGAGGTTTTTCTCACTCCTCTGAAGTATTTGTGGATCGAGGGCCCGACCCCCGCTATGTGAAATAAACACACAAGGACACGTGATATAAGGTTAATGGGCAAGAAAAGGCCACAACTTTATTGATTACAGCAGTGAAAAGGTATTGGCTTAGGCATTGGATGACTATAGGAGGTGGGTTTATTCAACAGTAGGTGGAGCCTGTTGATGCTAATCCAACTATAGGCTCACCCCTGATGTCACCGAGGGTCGTGCCATGGCCTCCCGCCAAGCAGGCATCGGACGGAATACACGACCGCCAGATTCCTTTAACGGAATAACCCACGGTAGATAGCATAGGCGATGGCCACACCTAGCCCTTGACACACATGAATCCAATGCCTAACCTACCCACCAATACCACAAAAGTTGTGACGATTGCTACGAGGTAGGCGAAAAAACCAAAAAGCCTAATGCCAAATGGAAAAATTCCTACCAGGCCCCCCAGACAACCGGGGCGACCAACCTAAGGTCCATAGCAAGGCCAAAAAACCTAGACCCTGAGCTAAATGGGAGTGGAGGATGGGTGACTCGCTGCGGGACGATGACGACTGAGGAGGAGGCGGAGCTGGAGCCGCAGCATTAAGCTGCTAAACACGCCCCCCGGAGACACCTGGTTGGCTGCCTCCGGTGGGCGTGGGCGCCAGCCAGGTGAGGAGGGGCGGGGGCTAAGGCCCCCGGCCAGGGGCGGAGCTCGGGCTCCCGCCCACAACCACTCCCCTCTCTTCCAGGGAGGAGAGTCTTTCCTGGAGATCCATAATCCTTTCCCTCACCAGCAGTGTTTTAAGAGGAATGGAGAGGCCAAGGAACAGTATCTCCTGGTAAATAGCTGCTTCCACCTCCGCTACTGGCTCTCTTGAATACGGCAATCTGGGCTGGTTTCCTTCTGCACACAGAGTTTGACAGGAATTCCTGCACCCTCAGCCTCCAGCTCTGACTTCACTCATTGGTAGGAATTAAAAGCTAGGCCAGTCCATTTGCGCAGAAATATTGTGTGTGTGTGTGTGTGTGTGTGTGTGTGGTGGGGGCAGCTGCTCATGTTTAAGTTTATAACTACAGCATTTTCTTTCTTTCTTTCTTTCTTTCTTTCTTTCTTTCTTTCTTTCTTTCTTTCTGGTTGGCGTTGCAAATGCCATGCCCTCAAATTCACTGCCCTGAGCAATTGCCCTGTTTGCCCTCCCTTAAAGAGATATGTAACTAAACAGGGCGGCAAAGGGGGAGATCAGCCTAACGACTAATTCCAATGCTTTCAATTAAACTGCTTAAAATGGGATTTAAACTCTGCTGAGAGAGCTTTCTCTCATGGGAGAGTCTGCAGGGGCCCTGCATTTCGAAAAATGCTTGCAGCCGAGTTTTTCTCTTTGTCCCTACCCACACACGTGGGTCTATAGAGGGATAAAATATAGCTAATATATTCCCTCCCCAACCTAATAAAACCCATCAGCAGCCTCTGGTGGGGGGGTGAATGGAGAGGAGAGTCTTAGGAGATGTCTTGTCCCATAGCTCCCCTTAAATTTGGTGGTGTGCTTCTCGGCTAATAATACTAATAATAATGTACCAAAATGTATACTTTAAGAAAGTGATACTCGAAGGTAAAATCGAAATGGGTATGTTATGAAACAACATGCTAAGCTCTCTATTTAAATGTGCATATAAATACAAATTTTCATACCCCCCCCCCGATCAAGGTGGAAACAAGATGAAATGGATTCATGAAGGAATGCAAGCCCAAGTAACATGGATTGGGAAAAGTCTCAGTGGAAAGGGGGCAGGTGTGTATCTTTCTCGCCAGAGACCACAGGCTATGTCTGCTTAATAAGCATACCCTGCTTACTTTCTAAGCTAGCCTTTGCTTTGGAATTTACATTGTGCAAGCCTGCTTCTGGAATGCCAGATGCTTCTATATATTTAAACCATCCAATGTAATTTTGCTTTGCTTTCCCCCCCGGAAGTCAAGGAAGTAGATGTTTGAATAAGTATAGCATCGCATTAACTTGAGAGAAAGGTCAGCTCTTTGCCTTACTTCTAACCTTTAATTTGAAGGTTGTGGCAAATTCAAATCGATTACAAGCCTCCCTCCTGCGCTCGCAAAAACACACACGCAAAAAAAATCCCCACACATAGATACTCTGTTTTGTTTATTATTGGGGCAGGTGAATTGATCGTACTTCTTTCTCTGCTAATGATAAGTCTTCTTTTTTTGATCCCAGCAACAGAAATAAGGAATAATACTCTTCGCGAAGAACCACCCCCCTCCTTGGAAACAACCATAGTGAACATCTTTGCTATGCCACACAATCCCAAAACAAGACTGCCCTCTCTGCTGTCAATGCATCATATTTTGTATTAAGCTTTGGAAAGGTCATTGGTCTACACAAAGTGAAGGAAACCGTGTAGATTTCCATTACTTGGCACAGCATTAGCACAGCACTTGTCAGATGTGGTCTTTCGAGACAGCGTTGACATACTTGTAAAACAGGCTGCTCGGCTGTTTGCTCCATGGAGAAAACACACACACGTACAATGACGAAGCTTTTGCACCATTTTAAAGTTCTCACACTATTTATTCCAGTCTTATTCTGTTACACGGTATTCACTGGGACGCGGGTGGCACTGTGGGTAAAACCTCAGCACCTAGGACTTGCCGATCGTATGGTCGGCGGTTCGAATCCCCGCGGCGGGGTGAGCTCCCATCGTTCAGTCCCAGCTCCTGCCCACCTAGCAGTTTGAAAGCACATCAAAGTGCAAGTAGATAAATAGGTACCGCTTTATAGCAGGAAGGTAAATGCCGTTTCTGTGTGCTGCGCTGGTGCTGGCTCGCCAGAGCAGCTTCGTCACACTGGCCACGTGACCCGGAAGTGTCTGCGGACAGCGCTGGCTCCCGGCCTATAGAGTGAGATGTGCGCACAACCCTAGAGTCGGACACGACTGGCCCGTACGGGCAGGGGTACCTTTACCTTTTATTTTGTTACACGGTATTCACTGCTCATCTAGCCATGCTGTTCAGGGCCAAGTTTGTCTGGCACGTGGAAGGCGAGATGGATCAGGGCTGTGGCATGCAGGACGGCGGATAAATCCTTTGCCTGCACTGTGGTCTCACTTCTTCTTCTTTGGCAATCACTCGTAGCCGAGTAAGATTGTCTTCCATAAACATGGTTTTAACAGTGAGTCCGTAAGGGACTGTGGAGGCCAATTCTGGATCCACACATCCTTTCACAATGGGGACATAGGTTTCCAGGTGGGAGTTGATCACGGTGAGGGTTTGCCAAGCGTGCCTTCTTTTTAGCACATTTCTCCCTTGTGTCCTGAGTTCCAGAGTCTTCAAAGCCCACAACACCTTTGGTACAAGTTGTTCTCCAGTTGGAGCGCTCTTAGGCCAGTGTTTCATACAATCATAGAATTGTAGAGTTGGAATGAACACCGAGGGCCATCTAGTCCAACCCCTGGTGTGCATTGAACTTAAAACCATTTCAGACCCTGCTTAGCTTTGCAAATGTGTTAACAATTTTATTGTAGATACATTTTTTCCCCCAAAGCAGCAGCAGCCAGTGGGTCAGATCTTGTTCAAAAGTGTGGTGGGGGAGATGAAAATTAACCCTTTTCTCAGCACTACAGTCCTGATGAAAATTGTCCCACATCCAAGCTGCTATTGGCCTTGGGAGGGAAAATAAAATGGGCACAAATAAAATGGGGAGGAGCGTTTTCGTCAGCAAAATTGAATGTCTGAAAACTTCTAATCCCTTCTCTTCTACCACAAACTCAATCTGATACCTTCACAACCTGTGCAGATATTGATAAATAGATGATAGATAAATAGAGCTATAGAGATAGGTATGTTCACACATGCAGTTGTACATTTAGATACTGTCCTCTTTGGCCCTTAAAAGAAACCTCATCTCAGGAGACCACAAAAACCTGGGAGTAGTGCAAACAGAATGCTTCAAAACTCTGAAGCTATGTTTACTTTGTGGTGTGATAGAATTTGATTTAAAACAACAACAACAACACAACCATATACGATTTAAATATTTATTTGTCAAAATATTCAGGCCTTAGTGGAGGATGTGATGTTTCTAAGACTAATGCAGCCAAGCTGTTCAATGGGCTGTGATGGTGGGGCATCACTCAAATACCATCCCAATTCTTCCAATGGGTTTTGTCTCGTATATTCATTCGACCTCACTGTCCTCAAATCACCCACTTCCTGCACAGTGGTTGGAAGGCCATTTTATTTTTCAAGGTAATCAGCTATCTTTTGAGGTCATTGGGTGGCTGGAGTTTTAGAAAACAGCAAATACACACAAACACACATACACACACACACACACAAAATACACTATTAATGGGCCTATAAGCCCCCTACACACCCACCCTGTTTTTCCCTGCTTGGATTTGAAAATAGTACATCATTATTTTTTTGGTAACAGAAAACTTAACATGTGTCACATCCCTGACCTTAGAGACATCAAATGTTCTTTTTATCTCAAAAACAGATTTCCCCGTCTCCAACCCTCATGTTGAACAGCCCCTCCAATTAAGCAGAGGCAAACTGAAAATTCAGCACAGCAAGATTGAGCCTTCCTTGTCATTAAGCTGCATTCTGCACACTGCATGTCCTAATTTCTCAATAGTTACCCCCAGATGATAACATTTACTTTTAGTCTGTTTGTTTGCCGGCGTGCAGTTTTTTTTTCTCTACCCACCCCCCCATATTATTCCAGTTAGGGGCAGGACTGGCAGAACATTTTCAGAAAAGAGGAGTAAAAGAAGCAGGGACCCAGGAAAGCAAGCTTGGAGAAGGGATTGGTCTAGGGGAGCCTGGGGGAACTTGTGGCTCTTGAAAGGTTGCTCGATTCAAGCTCCCATCAGTGCCCACAGGCATGGACAATGGCCAAGAGTGAGGGGATCTTTCATTGAATCATAGAATCATAGAACAGTAGAGTTGGAAGCGACCCCAGAGGTCTAGGGAATCTTGACTTAGGCTACCTGGAGTTGCTTAACTCAACTTTAGCTAGCCAGCAGCATCTGCTACAGGTTCCCCACCACTGACCTAGGAGAGTTTGGTGTGGTAGGAGAGCTGGAAAGGATGCCAATATATTTCAGATCTGGCAACCAATGTGCCCCTTAGGTTTCAGATAGTAGGTGGGTAGCTAAGTCTAAAAAGCCTGGGACACAAATTTCTACAGCCCTCTGGCAGCTATTGTGGCTCATTTACCAGACGTGATGTATTTAGTGTTACCTCTGGAAGTGAAAGGGATGTGAGTGGCACTGTGGGTTAAACCACAGAGCCTAGGATCAGAAGGTCGGCGGTTCGAATTCCCGCGACGGGGTGAGCTCCCGTTGCTCGGTCCCTGTTCCTGCCAACCTAGCAGTTTGATAGCATGTCAAAGTGCAAGTAGATAAATAGATATCGCTCTGGCAGGAAGGTAAACAGCGTTTCCGTGCGCTGCTCTGGTTTGCCAGAAGCAGCTTAGTCATGCTAGCCACATGACCCAGAAGCTGTACGCCGGCTCCCTCAGCCAATAAAGCAAGATGAGCGCCGCAACCCCAGAGTTGGTCACGACTGGACCTAATGGTCAGGGGTCCCTTTACCTTTACCTTTACCTGGAGGTGAAAATATATGTATATGTTCAGCTCTCTGACCCACTAGCAAGGGAAAGAAGAGAATGCATCAGAGGAAAAAACTAACTTAGAAATCTGATGGAGATTGAAGTTAACATATCGTTTTAAAATAAGCAGCCAAATTGTTGGCCACAGGCATCTAATATATAGCTATCAGTTATTTCCTATTGCTGTGTTTGCTATTGCTGTTAAAAAGGAGAAATGAGAGTGTGTGTCATACTAAGACGGGCAATTGCCATATCTAATTCAGTAATCACCAGCTTCGGTAAATGAGGGCAGGTTACACCAATAACCAGTAATTTGAAAGAGGTTTCCCTGTGATAGACCCAAATTTCATGGATTTCAGTTTTAATATCAGCCGCTTCCAAGCTCACTGTAGCACCTGCAAAGTTAAGCTGAAATGGATTAAGCTGGTCTGCTTTCCCCCATTATTTGCTCTCTCCCCTCCCCGCCCCCTTCTTGCCGGAAGCGTCTCGTGAATGGAGAAAATGTCATTTTGGATGAACGTTCATTGTATTAGAGAGCAAAGAACAGCTGGGCTACGCAGTTTTCTGAGCCCCTTTGGAAGAAAAAGAGAAGGAGAAGCGCTCTCTCCCTATTCTCCTGTCTAGCTCTATACATTTCAGTCGCTTTTGGGGTCTGTGGTGTGACTAATAAGGATGAAATGTAGCACTTAATTTATTTTTTTTAGAGGATTTGCTTTTCAGAACTGCTTTCTTCTCCTCTGAATGTACGGCACTTTTTGCCAGGGTGGAGCTATCTGAATAATGCTGTGTTATTGTGCAGTTGGCACATATTATATAACTGGAAGCCTCAGCTAGGGCAGGATGGGGCAGGTGGCAGGAATACTAGTAGTCTATATCGTATATGTGAGTTCTAGATCGTCTCTCTAATTCCAGCAACATCCATAGACTATTCTGTACTCCATATAATAATAATAATAATAAATAATAAATAATATTTTTTATTTATACCCCGCCCTTCCCGGTTCAAAAACTGGGCTCAGGGCGGCTAACAACAAATTTAAAACACTTAATTGATGCAACAAAAAAGCAGAAAATACAGTATAAAATGTGAATAACAATAAATTCAGAATTCAAAAATCAATTTAGGGGGAAAATAAACATTAGATGATCACCAGGGCTAGCTGGCTAAATTAGTCCTGTTTGGGCCAGTGTGGAGACCAGGGGAGAATTAGCTGTGGGATCCCAGAGTGGGTAATATTCATAAAAAGGGGAGGGGGAAGGAAGGAAGGGGAATAAAAGATCAGGCTAAGTTCAAGTTGAAAGCCAGGCAGAATAATTCTGTCTTACAGGCCCTGTGGAAGAATATGCCAGTCCTGGTTTGAGAGCAGAAGGGGAAACAGCATAAGGGAGGAACTGCTTTGCATGCAGAAGGGCCTAGGTTCAAGCCCCAGCATTTCTGGGTAGGGCTAGGAAAGATTCCCTCTCTGAAACCCTGGAAAGTTGCTCCCAGTTAATATGGATAATACAGAGCTAGACGGACCAGGGGTCTGACTCAGTGGAAGGCAGCTATGTTCCAGAACTGCAGGCATTTCAACTGCAGGGATGTTCCTGGCTTGAGGGTCATGCTGGAGAGCCAATCTCATATCACTGCCTCCTGTAGATTCGCTGTGTTCTCTGAGCTGAGTTTTGGGAGTGGTTGTAGGAACTGGGAGCAATAATTCAAGGGTTCTTTGTGACTCCATAACCAGGCAGAGGTTTTCACCAGCTGCAGCCCCAATGAGCCCCATGTGGGTCTGTGGGTACTTGTATGGACACTCTATCCAGAAGGTATTTGTATTTTGAGGAGTTAAGTGATCGGACATGGTTACCCTTACTGCCCCCTGTTCCTTCCCCCTCCCTATCTCTTGTTAAACTTTTTGATGGCCGAGAACAACCTTTAATGTCCTAATCTGTTGGAAGGAAACAATAGTGCTGGATACCTTTTTTGATGTTGGACATTGTTTGGAGAAAGTAAGGCATTGGGAGAGAGTAGCTAATGAATAATCTGCACGTAACCAGTAATCTGTATGTAGCCAGTTGATCAAGCCACACAGGATAACAGGCTAGCTGTCTATAAATTGGATGGTTTTGAGCATAGTTTCTAAGAAGCTCGTGTATGACTGATAGCCGCGGGGGCTGTGCAACCTGAGGCCACCTGGAGGAGTCACTTCGTCACTTCTTGTGGACTTCCAAGTGGCAGATTGAGGTGCTTGCTTGGTATGTATATATTGCTTGTTGTTTAGAATAAAATCTTTAATATTCTCACTCACTTGTGTTTTGTATTACTTCTGAATCTCATTTTAGAAGAACCACCTTGCATTTGTCATGACAGTGCTAGAGCCCAGATTATCTCCCTTGAGCCCAAGGACACATCTCTGACTTCAGACGCTTGTGTGATCAAGAAGCCTTAAGGAAAGATCCTCACAGCTAGAAACCCCATTACTTTGTAGGAGCAAAGCCTGCAGAAGAAGGCCCTAGGACCTGTCAGGAGGCAGCACTAAGAGGGTGAGGCCTTGAGTCAGGGACCATCTTGTTCTCCATAGTCCTGAACTCAACCGTTGATCTCCCTCCTGTGGTCCTAACTCTCACCTAACCTTGGCATCCTGCCTGCCTGACCTCCCCTTGCTTGAGACATCAGCTCTCTTTGGTCTGAACATGACCATGTCAGGGATCAAGGAAGGAGTCCAGACCAAAGATCAACTGGGATCACAGGGCAAACCAGAAGGTAGGACCAGAAACCAATATGAGTGTTAAGACCATAGAATAATCACAATCAGAATGCAAACAAGAAGGGAGATCCAGGAGTCGGACCAAAGATCAAGACCAGAAATAAATGGCACACCAGAAGTCAATAATATCTTGTTCCATGGAGACAGGAAGCCCTCTTCTACTCCTTACTGCCCAGAAGGAGCCAATGACCAACTTGGATGGAATCAGTCCAGAAGGTTCTTCCTTGAGAAGTTCTAACAACAGTATTTGCCATATGGGATCAGCAGTTCTTGACACTGAGAAGCTGCAGTGATGTGGCACACGAGGTACTGGTCAGTATTTTCTGAAAGCGGGGAACTAATTCTTGAGAGAGGCTGCTACGCTGTCTCTCTGTACTTTCAGGTAGACAGACTGACAGAAAGGTGTTCTCCTCCAGGTACTTGTTCCTGCCAGTCATGGGGCTGGACTGCTGATAGTTGGGCCTGGGCTCCTGGCAATTGTCTTCTTCCTCAACTGATAGCCAGCCCGGGACCTATCAGCCCCATCTACTCATTCTTCACATATACAACAAATAGAGGTGCATTAAAATTATACTCAACATTAACATTTCTTCTTCTAGAAAGCACATACTTCATTCAATAAAATGTATGAACTAGCAAAGAAAAACAAAGAAACCACAATTTATCTATGTATCAGGAATGCAGCTTGGTCCCACTGTGAAATATTCACTGGTCCTTAATTCCTATGGAAAAGATGGCTGTGTCTTACTTTCAGCATCAAGCACATTGGCTGCAAAGTGGGAGGGTACCTGTCATCCTCACAAAGACAGTCACTGGAAGTGCATGCTACGGGACTTAAAAGTGTTTATTATTTTGTGTTATTGGTAAGAGCAGAGTGTTCAGCACATCTCAGGTGACTGAAAATGCCTCGCTTCTTGACAACCGCACGTAAGGTGTGAGCCAGTCAGTGGAAGCAAGATCCAAAGTCTAATGATTAACATAAGAGCATCCCTGATGGATCGGAACAAAGACCCACCTAGTCCAGAATTTGATGTTCAAATGCATTTAGAAAGCCCACAAGCAGCACACAAGCACATAGCATTCTCCCGTTTTCCAAGATGCAGCAATGAAGGATAAATTAGATTTAGTTCACATTTTTTTAAAAAAACAAACAAACAACCTGCCTGATTTGCACTCTCTGAAACAAAACATGAATCAAAATATGGCCATGCTTTGAATTTTGCAACGCAATTGTCCAGCTCAGTTACATGTACAAAAAATCATGTGCTATGGTAAAATGTACATATAAAATTCATATATCAGGATAAATGGTATAAGGTAGGCAAAATTGTACAAAATGTGTACATCCGGAGAAATTGGCACTAAAACACCGGTGCTTTTTCATGAGGACTTAAAAGGGGGGAAAAGCTTCAAATTGATATGGAAATGTGGAGAACTGAATGAAAGATTAGAAAAAAATGAGAAACTGAGAGAAACCTATATTAACAAATTTGTCCCTTCCTAGCATGATGACCCTACAGCCAATGACACTGAACAAGGGGAATCTGGAGAAGAACTGTATTACAGAAGACAGGCAAGAAAACATTGTAAGTAAAACAAAACAAAGCAGCATCCGTTGATAGAAGGGGACAACAGAGGTCTTTGAGTCAGTGCCCCATTCTGAGAACAAGAGGCCACCATGAGTTTTGATGACTCCTAGGACCAGACCCAGGGATGGAGCTGACAGCCGTATTCAAGCATTCAAGTGATGTGTGTGAGGATAAAGTGTGGAGGAGATTTTGAGTTGCGCATATCAGTTTTGCCCCTCAGATCTCTATCCTCGCCAGCTGCACCATGGCATTCATGTTTTTAAAACTGAAGCTCTGAGGAGCACAAAATCATAAGGGCACAGGAAGTGTCCTGCTGGACCAAGTCAAAGGCCCATCTAGTCCAGCATCCTTTTCTCACAGAGACCAACCAGACAGATGCTTATGGGAAACTTGAAAACAGTCATGTGTGCATTCCCTCTCACAGTAGAATCATAGAATCATAGAATCATAGAGTTGGAAGAGACCACAAGGGCCATCGAGTCCAGCCCCCTGCCAAGCAGGAAACACCATCAGAGCACTCCTGACATATGATTGTCAAGCCTCTGCTTAAAGACCTCCAAAGAAGGAGACTCCACCACACTCCTTGGCAGCAAATTCCACTGTCGAACAGCTCTTACTGTCAGGAAGTTCTTCCTAATGTTTAGGTGGAATCTTCTTTCTTGTAGTTTGGATCCATTGCTCCGTGTCCGCTTTTCTGGAGCAGCAGAAAATAACCTCTCTCCCTCCTCTATGTGACATCCTTTTATATATTTGAACATGGCTATCATATCACCCCTTAACCTCCTCTTCTCCAGGCTAAACATGCCCAGCTCCCTTAGCCGTTCCTCATAAGGCATCGTTTCCAGGCCTTTGACCATTTTGGTTGCCCTCCTCTGGACACGTTCCAGTTTGTCAGTGTCCTTCTTGAACTGTGGTGCCCAGAACTGGACACAGTACTCCAGGTGAGGTCTGACCAGAGCAGAATACAGTGGCACTATTACTTCCCTTGATCTAGATGCTATACTCCTATTGATGCAGCCCAGAATTGCATTGGCTTTTTTAGCTGCCGTGTCACACTGTTGGCTCATGTCAAGTTTGTGGTCAACCAAGACTCCTAGATCCTTTTCACATGTACTGCTCTCAAGCCGGGTGTCACCCATCTTGTATTTGTGCCTCTCATTTTTTTTTTTGCCCAAGTGCAATACTTTACATCTCTCCCAGTAGTTTCAGAACATATCAGAGTCTTTGGGCATCCCGCTGACCATGCTTAGAATGCCAGTTATGTGTATTTTTGGTGAAAACACATACCATTGAAATGTACATTTTTCACATGAGGTGGTTTTTTGTTGTTGTTGTTTGTTTTCTTGCAGAAACTGGGACAGAAGAGACTTACATAGAACAGAGATAGGCTGACCTGCCCATCCTTTAAATATGAGTACCTCACAAGAGCTCAAAATCTAGTTTTGCACTTTCTCTAAGTGTTTAGTCATGAGTTACAAAAGGTAAACGATTATTCTTTCCACCACCACCAACCCCACCCCCTTTACTGTCCACATCACAAGCAAGTTATCAACATAGCATTGGTTCCTCTGTTTCATGAAGCTAATCTGATATCCATGATTCAATGCATGAATCATCCAGGAACCTCTCTACAGAAACCTGGCATTTAATTTAGAACAATTTACAATTCCCCACTCCTTTTTTTTATTTACTTTTTGCTCTTGAGATCAGAGAGCTTTGCAAAGCAGGCAGGTAAAGGAAAAACGCCTTCTCGTCAACAGAAGCTCTTCAAACTCCTCAGAAATAATTATTTAAGGCACTGTTAAAATTCATTTGAAAAATAAAAACAATAATCCCTGTATGTAAATTAGAGCTCTGGTCATCGGTGTGTAGCAGTTGATACTTAATTTTCATTAAAATGTTAGGAAAGACGCACCAATTTTCAACGATGTCCCGAGGACAAGAACAAGCAGGAAAAAGACCAGGAGAGGACTTGAAGATGGGGGGGGGGGAGGAACTGCAAATTAAGAATGTAATTAACTATACAGTGTTTGCTAACAGTAATTATTGCTTATAAGGGTATCATATTTTCCCCACCCCCATTTTATAAATGAGAAACATGAGAGAAGCCCTGCAGGATCACACCAGAGTCCAGCATCCATCTAGTCCAGTTAATTTCCCCTAGATTTTATTGTCTTACCTTTTTGTAAACCACTTTGAACTGCAACTTCTACCACCCTTGGCTGTTGGCCATGCTTTTTGGGGTTGATGGAAGCTGTATTCTAGCAACACCTGGAAGGTCTAAGGTTCCCACATCTGATTTAGGATAATGGAGCACAGCTGACTCCAAACCCCGCCCCCATGGTGGACAGGAGATTCCCCTCTCTATCCTCATGTCAGGGACTGGACAGAAGGGACGAGATGGAGGAGGAATGGTGGAGATCATCCCCTCTTCTCCTGAAGCTTACAGAGAAGAGGAAGGCAGTATTGAATTAAAGCAGGGGTTGGAGGAAGGTCACAGTGCAAAGACAGGCGAACAGAAGAGTTTGGAGGCGAACAGAAGACAAAGGGGACGGGAGGCAGAGCCAGGGGAGATAGAGTCAGAGCAGCCGACTGACACGTTGTCACTGGAGAGTATTTCTGACCCCCCTTTCTCCCAGAACTTGACGTTCATTCAGAGTGCAAGAGCAAAGGACCCAGAGACAGTTGGCCACAAGAGGACACCATAAGGGGAAATGTTGTTGCTAGGAAGGACGGAGGAGGAGGTCAGTTGGAGTGATGCCATTATCGGTGGGCAGACTGCATTCCTTTGTCTCTCACTATTATGAATGAATAAACTCATTAGAAAGGACTCTACCTTTCCACCCCTCTGCTTCTTGCTGCCGCTGGGGGAGGGATAGAATTCCTGAAGCCTGACACCTCGTATGTCCCACCTTTCTTTGCTTGGTAAAGTTTAACTATTTGGTGAAGATCCTCAAGTTATATTTTAATGACAATAACTGTTTTACCAAACTGTGGTCTCTTGAGTCTGTGAGCAGAAGTGGCTTACACAGTCTTATGCCTCTTAGGGTCATACTACACCTGACAGAGAAGATTTGTGAATGCATCCCTCTTTCTTTTAAACAGTAACTATGAAATATACTTGGAGTCCTGTAATGATTTCATGCTCTTTATTGCAGCTTGTAAAACAGTGAATGAATTCCCCCCCAAACCTCAGGCTTTTATATACATTATTTACACAATGAGTCCCGTCTGATTGGCTGATTCTGCTTCCCTCCTGGAGCCTGATTGGTCTTTTCCTGCAGGCCAATCAATTGTTGAATTCTACGATCCTACCAGCCTAATAGGCTGATTTTGCTTTCCTCCTGGAGCCTGATTGGTCATTTCCTGCAAGCCAATCTGTTGTTGCATTCTAGGATCCTACTTGCCTATTGTTCTAGGATCCAATCTTAGTACATAACAAACTACAAGGGCCCCAATCTAGATTAGTACCACAGTGTGGGTGAAGGGGAGATTAACACTCCTCCCATACAGTTTTCCCAATGAAAATCCTTTTTCATTCCTCATATTTTTTGACTGACAAAGAGAAAACAAAGCAATAAAACAATGGACATTGCATTATTTTGACTTAGATAATTTTGGGATTTCCCCCTGCCCTCATTTGCTTTGAGACATCAAAATTGCAGATGCAATTACCTTTATTGGTTAAAACATTACTCAAAATATTTCAGTCTCTGCCACTTAAAGTTAATTAGGAATGAAGTTCCTTATTTTGCAAGTATTTGAACCATAACATTTCATTTGTAAAGTTGGTCTAATCAGAGTATTTGCCGTCAATACTCTGGAGATTGGAGATGTCACTTATTATCTTCCCCCTCCCTGCAATTACTGAGAAGCTCAATGTGTTCAAGTAATCAAAGTTGATGTCCCTAAAAATAAACAATTAGATGATGGCAGGTGTTTTTAAAATCCCATATTTTGTCTCAGTCGTAAAAATACAAGCCTTCTTCATTCATGGCTTCATTAAGATTCAGAAATCTCCAGTATTTTATCTGAGTTATGCAGAACCCATTGCATGGACCCATTTTTAGTTGTTTATGCTGAGTTGTATCCAGTGATTGCACAAACAAAGACTAGCTTGCCCAGCCATTCATTCCATCCCCTCATCTGTCTCGCAGCTCCCTGCACCCCAGCAAAAAAGAGTAGAAAGTCATAGAAAGCTATGCCACACAGAAATGTAGTGCAAAGGGGAGATCATCATCATCATCATCATCATCATCATCATCATCATTTATTTATACCCTGCCCATCTGGCTGGGTTTCCCCAGCCACTCTGGATGGCTTCCAACAAAATATTAAAATACAATAGTCCATCAAACATTAAAAGCTTCCCTAAACAGGAAAAATGGAAAACTGGACAAAGTAACATTTCATGAAGGGGAGCGCCAATGATGCTAGATTTCTCTGGATTTGATATCCCGCTTTATCACTACCCTAAGGAGTCTCAAAGTGGCTAACATTCTCCTTTCCCTTCCTCCCCCACAACAAACACTCTGTGAGGTGAATGAGGCTGAGAGACTTCAGAGAAGTGTGACTGGCCCAAGGTCACCCAGCAGCTGCATGTGGAGGAGCGGGGAAGCGAACCCGGTTCCCCAGATTATGAGTCTACCTCTCTTAACCACTACACCACACTGGCTCTCTCTACCCACTAGGATGAGTTCCCTCATTTGCACTGTTGACAGAGTCCAAGCCATTCAATAAAGTCTCCTAATCTTCTGGAGAAGATGGGAATGGGAGACTCTTCCTCCTTTTCCAATTTCTTCTTTTAATAATTCCTCCCCCTCCCCCACTGTGTAAGAGCTATTCTTGCATTACAGTCAGTGGAGACTGGTCCATCATGACAAAGAAGAAGAAATTATATCCAAAATCTGTGTCTCATTGCAAGAGTTATTTAAAACCTGCCAAAGAGCTCAGTGACTGTGGAGGCCAATTCTGGATGCGCACCTCCTTCCACAGTGGGGACATAGGTTTCCGAGCAGGAGTTGATCACAGTGCGGATTTGCCAAGCGTGCCTTCCTTGTAACACATTTCTCCCTTGCGTCCTGAGTTTGAGTGTCTTCAAAGCCCATGGGATCTTTGGTAAAAGCTGTTCTCCAAATGGAGTGCTCGCAGGCCAGTGTTTCCCAGTTGTCAGTGTTTATACTACATTTTTAAAGATTTGCCTTGAGACAGTCTTTAAACCTCTTTTGTTGACCACAAGCATTATGCGTTCCATTTTTATGTTCAGAATAGAGTAGTTGCTTTGGAAGATGATAATCATCCAAACAGCATGACCAGTCCACCGAAGTTGATGTTGAAGAATCATTGCTTCAACATTGGTGTTAGTTTCCCTGTCTTCCTAAGTTATGTGTAATTTTTTTGGGAGCCACTGTTAATATAATGGAGGATGGTAAATTAGATGGACTTACTATATGCAGTTTTAAAAGTTATTTAAAGAATCCACAGAGGGGAGGAGGGAAGTTTTGAGATTCGGAAGAATATTGTGCATAATTCTAATATCTGTAATAATATTATTTGTGTGAATAAATTTGTAAATTTGTAAATAAGAAAGAAAAGAAAGTGGTGTCCTTCATCTGCCCCACACCTGACATAATATGACATCATGAATGGAGCAGGTGGGTGTGGCTTGTGGCTAAAATCAGGACCCCTTATGGGTCTTCCCCATGCTTGCTACAACAGCTTCTCAAATGTCACGCTGGACATGTCATGGACTGAGGGATAAAATAATGATTTCTGAAAGAAAAAGGTTGATTTAACAGTGCTGGCTATCTCTAGAGTTCAGGAATCCTCCCCAAAGCTTTCTAACCTTTGTTTTTCTTTCCCTGGTCCACACAACTGCCCTCCAGGTCTCCCTTCTAGTCCACGGTCCTCTGTCACTAGAGCAAGAACCTCTAAAGGTTTGCGCGACACGAATGTTAAGCAGAGACACATCACTAACAAAATGTTCTCCCCGTCGTTTGCTTCTGCTTGCTGGCAAATGTCATGACCCATATTATTCAATGTGCATTAAGGAAGCTGGCAGCTGAAGCATATTGGAGGAAAATAATATTGGCTGATAAATTCATGTTGTTGGGGATTCTTCTTCCTCCCCGCCGCCACCCGCGTCTCCTGCATCTCATTCCGCTCTCTCTGCTCGCGCCAGACTAAGACAATGTCCTCTTGTCAGCTAATATCCATGTATATTGTCAGCTACTAAAACATGAGGATTGTAAATTGTCTTTTAATTTCAGACAATGCATAGACAGTGTTGCGGGCGCAGCAGTTATGAGACTGGATTATGAGCAATTGGAGGGGAACTGCCTTTCAAACAGGGTTACAAACAGAGCTGCTTGTCAGGGACTGGCTGATTTATTTTATTGGTCTCAGGTTCTCAAGCTATCCAGCTCTCAGGCTGCCAGATTTTCTCTGTAGTAGGGGGCACAGATAGGGATGCGGGTGGCGCTGTGGGTTAAACCACAGAGCATAGGACTCGCCAATCAGAAGGTCGCGGTTCAAATCCCTGCGATGGGGTGAGCTCCCGTTGCTCAGTCCCTGCTCCTGCCAACCTAGCAGTTCGAAAGCACGTCAAGGTGCAAGTAGATAAATAGGTACCGCTCCGGCGGGAAGGTAAACGGTGTTTCCGTGCGCTGCTCTGATTAGCCAGAAGTGGCTCAGTCATGCTGGCCACATGACCCGGAAGCCAATGAAGCGAGATGAGTGCCGCAACCCCGGAGTCGGTCATGACTAGACCTAATCGTCAGGGGTCCCTTTACCTTTACCTAGGGGGCACAGAAATCTTGACACAATGTAGGGGCAACTATCAAGACTCTTCCCCCCCTGCAGTTTTACTAATGTGCAATTCTATGAGTCTAACATCTGGAGGGCTCCAGGTTCCCCATCAGTGACTTAGCAGCTGTGTTGACCCATCTAGGCACCCACATAGAATTTTGTAGAGTTGGAATGGACATTGAGTCATCTAGTCCAATCCCTTGCAATGCAGGAATCTCAACTAAAGCATCCATAACAGATAGCTATCCAACCTCTGCTTACAAACCTCAATTGAAAGAGTGTCTACCACCTTCCAAAGGGGTATGTGAGTTGTTTTGGACTACAACTCCCATCAGCCTCAGCATGAGTCTTACGGGAGCATGGCTAGTGCCAATAAGGGCTGATAGGAATTGTAGTATATAACACGTGGAGGTCACCAGGTTGGCAAATGCTGAGTTGTGCTGTGAAATTGGAAGGAAGGTAGGTCCTTTGACCAATTTTTAAAGAAATTATGACATCACCACCTTTTCAGCTTAGAAGGGTAAATCAGGACTGTGTCAAGAGAAAATTTAAATGTCAGCGCAGCACTTACTTTATTGAGGCATGAAGTAATGTCTGCCTGTTTTCCGGAGGAAAAAAAATTTATTTAAGCCTGATTCAAGAGATCAAAGGCAGTGTTCTGGTAATGACGCTTTTTTTTTTAGATGCTTTAGAATGAGAGAGAGAGGGAGCGTGCAGAAGACTGAGATAGATTTGATGAGGCAAGAACAGTGGGGAAAAATTAGAAATTCTCTGCTGGTCTGCCAGAGTCACCATGACCAGATTGCAGCTCTGCTTCCTACATGAGGAAAGAGAGCGGATATTTTAAGCAGCTGAGGAATGGGGAAAAAAGATTCTTGATTCATGGAGAAAGTGAGGTATAAGCCACATGCTTCACATTCTATTTTTGAACATCACAATATTTGAGGGATGTTTAAGGTCACTGCTCCTCAAATCATCAACAAGAGACTCTCAAACGACTCATGCCGCCAATTGGAAATGGGATCTACCAGTGGTATCCGCCCTCCTCTAGACATGTGTTCTCCCATCCATCAATTCCATCCCATTAATCAGGGATAGGTGTTTTTTAAAAAAAGAAAATCCTCATGAAAATTTGCATTTAGGGCATACTTCTATGGACCCTGGGAAGGTGTCCTGGAAGGGGGGCAGAGAATATTATGGATTTCCCGCCCCATGACACCCTTGCAGGGATATTTAACCTCAGAATCTTCCTCCCAGCTGCTGTGGAAATGACCATGACACTGATGAGGGCAAAATATAAGAACATGAGAAGAGCCTGCTGGATCAGGCCAGTGGCTCATCTAGTCCAGCTTCTAGTGTCCAATCAGATGCTTACGGGAAGCCCACAGCCAGCACCTGAGTGCAACAGAAAGCCATCACCACTGTAGATAATTGTAGATCATCACCATTGTAGATAATAGCCATTCCAACTAGCAGCCATGGATTGCGTAATAGCAGCATATACCATAGTATGAGATGGTTGGACAGTGTTTTCGAAGCTACCTGCATGAATTTGACCAAACTGCGGGAGGCAGTGGAAGACAGGAGTGCCTGGCGTGCTCTGGTCCATGGGGTCACGAAGAGTCGGACATGACTAAATGACTAAACAACAACAACAACAGCCATAGTATTGTTGGAAAACGCCCTGGGATGCCCCTGCAGCCACCGAACTTGGAGCGTCCTCTGGTATGCACAGCTCTGGAAAAGGCATTTCCCTTCTTCTCCAGTGCACTTCAGTGACATATATCAAATGATATCTGCACACTAATCTTCTAGCATAACACAGCAAGAAGCGTGAGACATTGTAGAGCTAATCTGCGTCTTTATTTACACACTATGTACAGACAAAGGAGCCATGGCGTCCTCTCTCTCCTGCTCCGAGAGAAGAACAGGGACAAGTAAAAGCAAAAGTAGAGTACAATAGTACATACAGCGGAAGAGATAAGACTGTCTTCCGTTCCCACACTCTTCCCAGACAGGCATGTGATTTACACCAATCTCATATGCAGCATCAGAGGAGTGAAATCCTAACAAGTACAAGGTTTCCACATGTGTTCATATGATGTGATGGTAGACAGGGAGCCCTTGGCTTGACTGATTTTCTACCTGGTCATGGAAATGGTCTCCATTTCATCTTCACAGCAACCCTGTGGGGAAGGTTAGGCTGAGAGACAGTGAGCGGCCCAAAGTCACCCAGAGAGCTCTATGGGTGAGTGAAAATTTGAACCCTGGTCCCCCAATTCTTAGCCCAGCACTCTTAACATCCATTATAACATATAATACACAGAAAAGAATCAAGCTCTATGCAGTGCTATACTTTTCTGCAGCAGAATTTTATAAATATTAATATGTAAGTATTTTTGGTACCATCATTTGCATTTTTTGTACGTCTCTGTTTAAGCGCTGGTTACTTTAAGAAACCTGGAGTGTATATGCATATAACAGTGTATAGGAAATGAAAGAACTGTTTGGACTTTTAGAGGAATCAGTAAAAATAAAATAAAAAAGAGCTTCTTGCCAAGATCAAGGGACGTGATGAGAATTAGAAGAAAATCCACACAGAGGGTGCATTCAGGAAGACAAAGTGTCATCATATGCCATGGCTAGCTTTTTTTTAAGTGCAAAAAATAGGGGTGGGGTGAAATAAGCCCTTTCCACCTTGTCAAAATAAATCCTACCTGAATACTCCCCACTCCAATCTTGATTTTCAAGAGTGTTCTCCTGCCCTATCAGAATGCAGACAAATTCAGGGAAGACGAATGTTCAGATCAACCCCATTCAAAGCTACTAAACTATTTTGTTAGGGAATCATAGACTTGTGGAGTTGGAAGGGACCTCAAGGGTCATCTAGTCCAACCCCCTGCAATGCAGGAATCTCAGCTAAAGCATCCATGACAGATAGCCATCCAACCTCTGCTTAAAAACCTCCAAGGAAGGAGAGTCCACCACCTCCCGAGGGAGACTGTTCCACTGTCGAACAGCTCTTACTGCCAGAAAGTTTTTCCTGATGTTTAATCCTGATGAACATCCCATAATACCCAAATGACCATGGTATACATGTTCGCTTTATATTATTGCAATCTGTTTCAAGGTGACCTGAGAATCGTTCAGTTAAGAAGTGGGGCTAAATCCTTGAAATGAAGGAATGCAACAGCCATAAATTCATAATTCCTACAGTGCTTGGTCTAGTATGGCTCTGGAATTTGTCCTGATTCATAACCCAGGGACTGGAGATGAAAGTTACCTAAAAATGCTAAGATTTGGGGATTTTTCTGTCCTCTTATCCTAAACTATTCAGGTATTATGTACTGAGTTGAATAGGATCCAAAATGCAGCAGTCAGATTGGTCCTAGAACAATAGGATTTAGAATGCAGCAGTCTGATTGGTCCTAGAACAATAGGATTCAGAATGCAGCAGTCTGATTGGTCCGCAGGAGCCACGACACCCAATCCAACTCCAGGTGGAAGTGAATCCACAACCTGATTGGCCTACAGGAGAATCCCAGAATTAGCCAATCAATTGGGGCCCATTGTGTAAATAATGTATATAAAGCAGACATTTCGGGGAATCTTCCATGTTCCCCCAAACTATCAGCTGAAGAAAGAGCATGAAATCCACACTCGACTCCGAGTATATTTCAATTCACAAGATACTTTACTACCTAAAATGTTCCCTTCCATAGAGATTCTAGATGTTGGCCTGACCATGGCTACTCCATAGAACTGAGAGAGAGGGAGGGAGGGAGAGGGAGAGAGAGAGAGAGAGAATGGTCCTCTGCAGAAAGATAAATCCTTTTGCTGATGGAACATTCGCTTTAACACCACACTGAATATATGCCACTACAGTGGTACCACGGGTTAAGAACTTAATTCGTTCTGGAGGTCCATTCTTAACCTGAAACTGTTCTTAACCTGAAGCACCACTTTAGCTACTGGGGCCTCCCACTGCTGCCGCACCACCACTGCACAATTTCTGTTCTCATCCTGAAGCAAAGTTCTTAACCCAAGGTACTATTTCTGGGTTAGCAGAGTCTGTAACCTGAAGTGTCTGTAACCCGAGGTACCACTATACTAGTTGCCTGTAAAAAACAAACAAAAAACACCTAGTTATGCTGGTGGGCTAAACCTATTGCACCATGATTTAGCATTAACTGTGAAAAGTAAATCAGGATGGGAGAGAGGAAACTTTCAGATATTTTTTCCGCATAAACTTTTGAAAAGACTTAATTATTGTATTTGGTGCTTATTTCTACTGAGATCACATAACTTAACGATAAATGAGTATACCTTTATATTAAGCTGTTCATAGTACAGCCATTGTCAAGTTTATTTATAAGCCACACTTTCCATAAATACGTGGCTCTCAAAGCATTTCACAGAAAATAAGCAATCTAAATACAATAATGGCACAAGAGCCATAATACATACCAAAAAGATCATGCACTACAGCATAGCGTTGGCAATTCAACCATTAACAGTTTATTTAGGACACTTGAAAACGTGTGCTGCACCAAAATCTGACCTCCAGTTTCTTGAAAGTTTTCTCGTCTGATGAAAGAGGCGTTTATTCTTGGCCTCCTTTTGGGGGCTATTTAAGAATTTCTTTGGAAGTTAGGTTAGTGTGTGAGGTTTTGAGGGAACCTTATCATTGGCAGGTGTCCAAGGGATGCTATAAATGTCTTTTGTTCCAATCAATGGTTCTCCACAACGTTTCATGTCCCTGGCGAAAGCAAGGTTCTTAATTTGCCACAGTGAGTGAGAGGGTGGTGGCCAGAGACTGAAATCAGTCTGCAAAATATGCTGCAAATACATTAGCTCAGTAGGGGCTCATTGCTCATTGGGACTGGTAGGGCAGAAGGCCAGGAGATCAACAGTAGGTGGAGCTAGAGACAATGATAGGTGCAGCCAACAAGCTGAGGCTGCTGAAGAGCCCAGAGACCATCTTGGCTGCCTCTTAGTGCAGACCCAGGTCATTGAACCTGAGCTTCCACAGTTGCCACCAACCATGAACCTTCTTCTTCTTCTCTGGCGATCACTCATGGCCGAGTAAGATTGTCTTCCATAAACACAGTTTTAACAAAGAGTCCATAATGACTATGGAGGCCAGTTCTGGATCCACACGTTCTTTCACAATGGGGACATAGGTTTCCAGGCAGGAGTTGATCATGGTGTGGATTTGCCAAGCATGTCTTCCTTTTAGCACATTTCTCCCTTTCTTCCTGAGTTTGAGTGTCTTCAAGGTCCATGACACCTTTGGTAAAGCCTGCTCTCCAATTGGAGTGCTCACAGGCAAGTGTCTGCCAATTGTTGGTGTTTATACTACATTTGCCTTGAGACAGTCTTTAAACCTCTTTTGTTGACCACCAGCATTACGCTTTCCATTTTGAAGTTTGGAATAGAGTAGTTGCTTTGGAAGCTGATAATCAGACATCCGCACAACATGACCAGTCCAACAAAGTTGATGTTGAGGAAACATTGCTTCAACACTGGTTATCTTTGCTTCTTCCAGTACACTGGCATTAGTTTGCCTGTCTTCCCAAGTGATGTGTAAAATTTTTCGGAGACACCGTTGATGTATTTTATTGTCTTGCTAATTATGCTGTTTTAAACGTGCATTTCATATTTTACTTCCTTCACTAATGCTTTCTTTTGCAATAAGATTTTTTTTGCTAACTTTGCTATATTAAATGTGCATTCTGTAGCTAATATTTTTGTTTCCTGCTAATTATGCTGCTTTGAATGTATACTTTATATCTGACCTTCTTCAGTAAAGTTTTGCTCTGAATTCTTTTATTTGGTGTTTTAATGTGTTTTAAATCACTTTGAGATTCCCCCTCCCCTTAAAAATATATAGTGGTTATAGAAATGAAAGGAATAATTACTAATTACTAATTTTAGTTTTGGCCCCATCCCGTAAGTCCTGTTGCGCTAGTGGCAATCTTTGCATGCACACAACCATTTAGTTGAATACTGCCCTTAATAATGATGGCTCATGCCTAATTTCCAATAGGAGACTTTTCCACATGGTAGGTGCCACCACTGTGAAACGACTGTTCCATGGACTTGCGATGACTGAGGCACCTACAGGGGATCTTCAGATGATGACCACCATGAACTTGGTTGGTTTCCAGAGGTGTAGCCCCAAAAAGCTGCTCTTAAGGATTGCGTGATTGCACAAGCCACTGTGAGCCATTGCAAAATGCAGCCTCTAGCAAAGCATCCTATGATCAGAAGTATTTATGGAAAGTCTGGATCCAGCTCATAGTTCTCATAACTTTCTATTATTATCCTTGTTGTCTTCGGGGGTTTACCTTCTGAGGGGGTTTTCCCCCTCCCTTTGTTTCTTCTCATCCATACCCTGCCATCTCAGCCCTATTCAAGCCCTACAAAGCTGTAGGTTTTTGTTTTCATTCAGTTCAGTCCCACCTGATTGAGTGAGGAAAGGAAAGATATGTCCTCATATATTTGCTTTGATTTGTGGACAGCATGGTTTATTTTATTTTTTATTTTTTTGAAGCATTTTGAGTGGTTTAACTGAATCAATAGGTCACGTTCTCATGGAACTGATTAAGTTGCTGGCAAAAGGCTGTGTATTTAATGAGTCAAGGGGGTGCTATTTCCCTAATAGGTCTGTTATTTTGCATGGATATTTATCATTATCATTATCACCGCTCATCCTAGTGGGCACCAAGAAAGCTGCCTATTCGTCACTCTGAAAGGAGCCGGGGCATACAATACATCACACTGTTACTTTTTAATAGGCTGTGAAGCTCTCAAGCATGATTTATATATTTTCCCCATATTTTTTGGTAATTTGATGAAAGCTCTCTCATATAATGGACATTTTTCATTCCCCCTCACAATCTCCTTCCACTTGTCAGCCTCAGACCTGATCCTCAGCAGCAGTCAGCGCCACATCTTTTAGAGTTGTAGCCTCACTGCAACCTTTTCAGAACCACATCCCATTTTCTTTCAAGCCACAGCTCTCCACATGGGTCCCTTTGCTTATTTTTTTATAGGAGGTACGAGAACAATACTTTCACATTTTAAAAAAATCACCAACCCAAAGGAAAGAACACGAGCTCCCTCAGTGTACAAGTTTATAAATGTTTTCCCCATAAACCAACATTTCATTAACTGCTCGTTTCAAATGGTTGCAAAAGAGGTGATGGTACAACTGCTCCTAAAAAAGCCAGTCCTGGACCCATAACTGACCAGCTGTGAATATACCCTTCCTAGGGAAGGTGGAGGAGATGGCCATGGTGAAGCACCTGTGACCATTATTGGGTGGTTCTGATTATCTAAACCAGGGTTTCCCAAACTTGGGTCTCCAGCTGCTTTTGGACCACAACTTCCATCATCCCTAGCTAGCTAGCAGAACCAGTGGTTAGGGGTGAAGGGAATTGTAGTCCAAAAACAGCTGGAGACCCAAGTTTGGGAAACCCTGATGGAGACCCAGAGGCGCTATCTTCTGAAGTTGATTGAGGGGGCGCAACATGATGTCCTGACATCAGACTCATGACGTTACGCAATGTCATGATGTCATGAGCAAGATGGCGCAGAGCCAAATGCCCTCTGAACATTGAGGGGGCCAGGCCTACTAAAAAACAATCTCTCTGTGTGGAAATGCCTTGACCCCTAGGAGTTGGCATGCATGTCTAGACCCAATTGAATCTAGGTTCAAGCCCAACTATGGAACTGAATCAGCCCTAAGCCACCTTGATGGATGACCTTTATTGAGAACAAGACCAGGAGAGTGTGATCTCGCTCTTTGTTCTCAAGCTTTTTGTGGCTTTTTATACTATTGATCATGGTATCCTCCTATAGAGGCTCTGTGGGATGAGCCTCAAGGGCATCAATGCTTCTGAACACCTGTTGCTGGAAACCACAGAAATGGTAAATGCTCAAATCCTGTTTGGGGGTTTCCCTCAGGTATCTGAGTGGCCACAGTGAGAATCAGATGCTGGACTATACAGTGGTACCTCGGGTTACAGACGCTTCAGGTTACAGATGCTTCAGGTTACAGACTCCACTAATCCAGAAATAGTACCTCGGGTTAAGAACTTTGCTTCAGGATGAGAACAGAAATTGTGTGGCGGCGGAGCAGCAGGAGGCCCCATTAGCTAAAGTGGTACCTCAGGTTAAGAACAGTTTCAGGTTAAGAACGGACCTCCAGAATGAATTACGTTCTTAACCTGAGGTACCACTGTACGGGCCATTGGCCTGATCCAGTAGGCTCTTATTATGTTCTTATGGCATCGCGTTACAGGACAGCTGCTGTGGAAGTCAGGCAACATTTATTGCTCTCCATATATACAGACTGGGCAGTGATAGCAGCCCATCGCTTTATACTTGTTTGGCTCACTTCCCAATTTGGTGGGAAGGTATGTAAATTGTGCACAAACTGTAAGCACAACAGGTTGCCTGCAACACATAAGACATCACTGCATGGTGCTGAGGGTGTGTGCTTTCAGGACACAGTCCACACTGTCGCCATGCAAAATCCATTTCCATCGAACTGGAATAAACCAGGCAAGCATTCTCAGGCACACCTATTAAGCATATTGTGGAGACTGCTACGTGAGGCAAGAGAAAGTTGCTAGCACTTTAAGAATCGAGGCTTAGGCTTATTAAAAATTTAAATAGCAAAGAAGGCAAGTGCTCATGCAAAGTGAACAATGAACTAGCTCACCAGCATCCCCCTGTATAATTCAGTCTTCTGTCAGAATAATATAGCCATAAAGATTCAATTACATATATCATGGATATGCAATGACAACTTCCCCTGGGTATTGTGATGTGCAAAAATGCAGGAAAATCTCCCACCGGTTTCTTCTCATGTTTTTCAGCAATATTCAGGGAGTTTTCCAGAGAAATTTGTGTGAAGGCTGGCATAATCCCCCCTCCCCTGGTAAATGCAGATGGAGTCTTTTAAACCCTGTTGGGAGGAATCCATGAGACCTGCAAATAGGCTAACTGGGAAGAAGCACATACTGAGGCTTCTAGGTCCATCTGGTGGTCCATTGCTAGAGAGGTATGTGCTGAACTAGGTTGTCCCAGAAGGGATCTTCCTATGATCTTATGCTGTAGCTCACATCATGTATGATGTCAGGTGTAGGGCAGGTGGGCCAACGTGATGGAGCGAGATTCACACTGAATTAACACACTTCACTTAATGGGACAATCGATGCATCTTCAGACAGTTGGTGGCAAGGATTAGAGCATATGAATAACAATATTGTGTTCTCCTGCCCTCTTCTTGAGTCTTTTAAGAGCTGTCCTGGAAGGGAGCTCTAAATAGGGATTGAAAGACATATTCCACGAAGGGGGAGGAGTTATTTAACCCTCTTTTTCTGCATTCTTCACTCTGGCACAACCTATTGTTCACTATCACTGCTTTTTTTCTTCTTTTATTTGAGACTGGAACATCCATTACGATCGTCAGGCAGAAGTCACTAGAAATACCTCCCTTTGGTGAACTGCAATCCCCTGCCTGTTCCTGTTGCAATTCTCGCTCACCCTGCAACAGTTTTCCCCAACCTGCTGCCTTTGAGATATTGTTGATCAACAATAAATCATCCTCACCACAATGGCCAATGGGATTCATAGTGCAAAATAGATGTGTGCCTGACAGTGTTTGCCCAAGGTATGTCGCAGGACTATGGAGGCTCATACTGTGACCGGGATGTGACAGCTACTTGCACATATTATGGACTGGGAAAGGGAAGGCTGTTTTTAGCTGCATGCCTTCATGATCGCAACATGCGCACCAACCTTCCACTTTTGCTTTCCAAATCTCATCGCAGGCTCCTCTTTGGCGACACATTCTTCTTTGGCCCTTTTGTATGCTGAGTGAGTGCTTTGCAATGGCAGTTAATATTAGTCTTTTATGTGATTACTTGCATTTATGGCTAAATCCATTTGGAATTGGATTCCATGCGCCACCATTGCAAAGTAGTTGCTAACCATCGTTAATTTAAACATAATTGATACTAAAGCCAAGTGTAATTGCAGTTTCAATGTGTTGTCTGGAAGAGAATTGTTGTTCAAAGAGGAATGCACATCTGGATTCCCAGGTGGCCTTGTTTACAGAGTGTCATAATGGAGGGGGAAACCCTGTACATAGTAGAGAGATGCCTTAAAGAAAAAGTGTGCAGACCAAATGTTTGTGATAGCTCAGAAGAGGCGCATATTCTGGAGAAATAAAGAAACATATCGAAATAGTGGGGTGATACCCAACTACGTTTTACTCATAGTAGATCCACTGAATGAAATGAACATGACTAAGTTAGGGTCATTACTTTCAATGGGTCTACTCTGAGTAAAACTTTATTGCATACCATAGTGTACACCATGGGTAGGCAACCTAAGGCCCGTGGGCCAGATCCAGCCCAATCGCCTTCTAAAGCTGGCCCACAGACGGTCCGGAAATCAGCGTGTTTTTACATGAGTGGAATGTGTCCTTTTATTCAAAATGCATCTCTGGGTTATTTGTGGGGCCTGCCTGGTGTTTTTACATGAGTAGAGTGTGTGCTTTTATTTAAAATGCATCTCTGGGTTATTTGTGGGGCATAGGAATTTGTTCATTCCCCCCCCAAAAAAAATATAGCCTGGCCCCCCACAAGGTCCGAGGGACAGTGGACCGGCCCACTGCTGAAAAAGTTTGCTGACCCCTGGTGTACACAAACAGAGCAACAATGAAATGAGACTTTTTGGGTGTCCTGATCTACCTCAAGGTTCTTTGTTGACATTAACACAGGGAAGAGTAAAATCACCCCAAATCCCAATTTGCCATGTTATGTGTTCCCAGCACGTAACAGCTGTACACGCCTAAAATATAACAAAAAGACGGGCATTTCCCCCTAGATAATTGAAAATGGTTTGAAAGATGGATCACTGCTGATGGTGTGTGTGTGTTCATTGTACTTTTGCCTCTGGAAAACAACTTCTGCAGGTTTTATATTCTTTCAAAGACCCACAAAGCCTATTTGATCAGAAGCGACAGTGGAAGAAAACAAATAAATGTGTGTACAACATGGGAAGCAAAGCCTCCCTTAAATCATTTTCTTTCAACTTACTTAAAACAACAAGAAACCTTATCCACATCTCGCCAGTGTCAGCCAATAACTGAAAGGGAATTTACCAAAACTCAGGAAAGTCCTTCAAGGTTTCATCTCCTGGTGGTTAGCCAAGCAGTGCATCTCGGTAGCTTGCAAGTCCCAAATCATGTCCTTTCTGTGACAGATGTTCCCATTTTCGGGACAGCCTTTTAGATTCAATGCATGCATTTTCATTGCAAACAACAGCAGCAAGAACTCAACAGCAATCTTGATTTCAGCTGTTAAGGATTACAAGGCTATCTCAAGTAGCAACAGGCAAGCTAAAAAGGAGTCTGCAGTTCTGCATTTTGAAGACTGGATTCTGGCTCCCAAGAAATCCAACCGTGTTGTGGAAAATCATTAATCTAAGTCCAATCCCAACAGTTATCACACTGTGATGACTTTTTGGAATTTTGACAGCTTGCATTTCATCATGAGCATTGATTCAGCATTTAGATGTCTAAGGAGACTTCCTTTGGGCTATTTGCATTTGACAAGGGAACAGAGTTCAGTGCTGCTCACTGCACATATTAAAGCACACATTATTATTTTTTGGGGGGGAGGGGACAAAGCTAAGAGAAATTTTATCCCGTTGAGTGAGAGGAACGTTGCCCTGGTGGTGCATTAGTTACATGAACATGTGTGTTGCCCCATTTAACCAATGAAGAGTGATTTTTTAAATATATATAGAGTCCATTGCACAGCATGAAGATTAATGCATTGTGTGCCTTCTTCTTTAATTATTTGTGGTAATGAGTTCCGATTTGGTCTTAATGACAGATCCTTAAGCTGGCCACCTCATGAGAAGAAAAGACTCTGATGTTGGGAAAGATTGAGGGTGCAAGGAGAAGGGGACGACAGAGGACGAGATGGTTGGACAGTGTTCTTGAAGCTACCGGCATGAGTTTGACCAAACAGCGGGAGGCAGTGGAAGACAGGAGTGCCTGGAGTGATCTGGTCCATGGGGTCACGAAGCGTCGGACACGACTAAACACAACAACAATAATAATATGTATTGACTTAAGGTGGCACAATGGTGGTCAGGAAATACAATATTATAGCATAGTTAGATGGTTAATAATAATAATAATAATAATAATAATAATAATAATAATAATAATAATAATAATAATATTTATACCCCACCCATATGGCCAGGTTTCCCCAGCCACTCATTTTGCAAGATTATACTCAGGTCACCCTGTTGGAACATGCCTGGGGGGCACACGCAGCCCCTGGAATGAGACAGACCTCTCTGGGCATCTTTCTGATGACGCGCAGCCCAGGATGTTCACAAATCAGTCCCAATGCGCACCAGCAACACATATCAAAAGACATGGGCACGCTCTATCAGCAGAGTGTAGCAGAAATGGTTGTGGACTGTGAGTGCGTGCATTCTAAGTATTTATTAAGCAATATATACAGGACAAGGGACGTGGGTGGCGCTGTGGGTTAAATCACAAAGTCTAGGACTTGCCGATCAGAAGGTGAGTGGTTCGAATCCCCGCGACGGGGTGAGCTCCCATTGCTTGGTCCCTGCTCCTGCCAACCTAGCAGTTCGAAAGCACGTCAAAGTGCAAGTAGATAAATAGGTACCATTCTGGTGGGAAGGTAAACGGCGTTTCCGTGCGCTGCTCTGGTTTGCCAGAAGCGGCTTAGTCATGCCGGCCACATGACCCGGAAGCTGTACGCCGGCTCCCTTGGCCAATAAAGCGAGATGAGCATCGCAACCCCAGAGTCGGTCATGACTGGACTTAATGGTCAGGGGTCCCTTTACCTTTACCTATATACAGGACAAAGCAATCATGACGTCCTCTCACTTCTTCTCCAATAGAGAGGGAGAAAGAAAAGTACAAAAGTACAGTACAGCAGAAGAGATAAGACTGACTTCCGTTCTCACACTTTCCAAGCCTAGAAAGTAAACACTGACATGTGATGTAACAATCACACATCCAGCAATGGAGGAGTGAAATGCTAACACACCCAATACAATGTTGCTTGGACAGAAAGTGTGCACTTGGTTTGTTACTGTGATTGAGATGAAGACAGAGGCAGATGGAGGAATTTGATGTCACACTAAGTTAAAGTCCTTTAGTGGTGTACTAGCTGAGCTAGCAGAATGTCTTGCATAACAGAAAGTGGAGGCAGCCAGCATGTTTCTTGTGGCTGGTTGTGCAGCAGGTTGCGGTAGCCCTGATGCTTCCTGTTGCATAACCTGTTGCATAAGAAGCTTCCACTAGTGCCACCATTTTTGCTGGATTTCATATTGCACAACATTTATTATCACCCTTCTGCTAGCGCAACAGTCCTTGTGTGGTCAGTGAGAGAATGCTGAATCCTGGCCAAAATGTCCCACAGAAGGCCACTGTGGCTTTTGCCCTCCTAGGTGACATCATGCTGGGTCATAAGGAAAGGGTTAAATGAGTGTGAAGTGATTGCCCAGTGGGAACCCTAGACGAGGAGTTAGAGTTACTGTTGTTACGGAGTCAGTTGGGTGTTAGAGAAGAGAGAGGGAGGATAAGTCTGTGGGTTGGGATAGTTTGATGTGAGAGAGAATCTGTTAAGAGGAGTCAGATAGACAGTTGGGATAATCAGTTAGAAGTTATTAGGAAAGTATAGGCCGGTAAAGAAACTAAGATTAAGAAACTGACAAGAAAAATTATCTGAAACCATAAACTTCTTAATGCTTATAAAATAAACTTGCTTATTTGGTTTAATGTTAACAACTGTCTGGACTCTGTGTGTACCCGAGAGAAACGGGTTGGTGGCAGCGGGGAAGCAATCACAGTGGTGGCACAGGGATCAATAGACCATCAAACGTCCAGGGACCCTGTGTGATCGCCACAGCCACCAACTTGGATAGCTTCAAAAGAGGATTAGACCTTTTCATGGAGGATATGTTCTAATGGATGTGATCTGCTTCCATTGTCAGAAGCAGTGATGCTTCTGAAAACCAGTGGCTCTTGTGTTTGGGTCCTGCTTAAGTTTCCAACAGGCATCTGGATGGCCATTGTGAAAACAAGATGCCGGACTTGATGGGCCATTGGTCTAATCCAGCAGACTCTTCCTTTGTTCCTATGTCTAATGCAAGGTTGGCACATGTTGTTTCAGTGCCTGAGGCAAAGGACAATATTATCTCCCTCCCCCATTCCACATCCAGAAACTGACCGAAGTGACAGTTCAATCTTGTTTCAATACTGGCGATGTCAGCATCCACCACAACTAAGGCCAGCAGGGCAGCTTAGGGGGTGCAAGACAAGCCACATGGAACACTGAACTCCAACTGAGGTAGTGGTTGGGAGATCATTGCTTCTTCCCCACCCCCCAAATGCTGCCTGGGATTATTGTCTCACTTTGGCTAAAAGCAGAGTTGGCCCTAGTCTAATGGTAGCCATATAAGTGTTAGGATATTGATGTTCCATTCCACCTAAACAGATGTGTGGAGCTGTTGTATGTCGCATGTCTGTTTACATTCCAACACAGCTTGCTGGGAACTTCCGTTTGTGTATAGCTTTTGTCTTATGCTTCTTGCTTGCACATGAAGGAGAGAAGACATGTTTTCTTTGTCCTGATCTATGCTGAATAAACTGCTTGTAAATATGCTTTACATATGTCTCTGTCTGCCCTTCCATCACGAAGAGTTTGTTACCTCTGCTGGCTTGTGTTATCTCTGCCCGGCTGCTGGCTGGTGGGAGCCATCTGGGGGCCTGCCGATTGCCCCCGTTCCCTCAGATGCATCCCAACAATAAGGAGTTCATGGAAGCGTTGCAGATATAGGTTTGGATGGAGGGCAATGCTCAGGTTTAAATGACCTGGGTTTGGACAATGTGAGGGCAGAGAGATTTGAGAAACAAAGCAGAAGGTGAATGCAAAAAAGGAATAAAATGCTATTTTTTTTACCCATTCCAGAGAAAAGAGAGTGAAGGAGTAACTTCATTGAGGTCCCAAGCAAGCAACCTGGTGTCCTTGGGTTAGGGTTTAAAAATGGAAAGGTTTCCCCAGAGAGCACACAAGTTTTATGCTCCCTTAAAGTTGGCTAAAGCTAAGGAGGTCTTTCCCCACGGGCATCCATGTGGGCCACCAAGTTCATATAAGAGGCGAATTGTGGGAGAAAGATTCAGCCCATAGAGCAATCTCCAGGGTAGAAGACTGAACAGAGCAGGGCCTGAAGGGTTCATAGTTAAAGGAGCGGGCCTGACAGAGGATAATTACCTTACTAAACTGGATGTAAGGAGACACTGAAAGCTAATTAACAAGTACTGAGCCATTCCCAGACAGATCAATACAGGTTTCCTGCCAAATAATAGCAGAGAGGTCGTGAGAGGTCTCTAGTCAATTGGAGCTCACCACCGGGTGACCTCATGGGGAAAGGCAGGAAGTGTCTCGCAGGAAATGCAACTCTGTTTCCTTCATGTAAATTTACACTCAATCTGGAGGATGCCCCTTGATTACTGTCCAGAGTTAATTAGTGAGAAATAAGGGTGTCTACTTGCATTAGATATGGCAGAGGTTCTGGGGACTAATTAGGCTTGCACTTAAGTCTTCCATTATGTATATCGGTTATTGCGAGGAAAACTCCCTGTACAGAAGCTACTAAGCTGAGGACATTTGGCAGAAACCCCCAGAGCTTCTCTTGATGGGAGTACATATATTTAGGCTGAGCAGCTATACTTTGCTTGAACTACCATGTTTTTCTCTTCTCCTTTGCAACCACACCACTTGCCATGGTGGAGATATGGTCTCAAATAGCGATGGGGGAGAAATCCCATTCAGAAATCCGATTTCAAGGTGAACTCCTTGACATTTTCAAATCATTGTACAAACTGAAACAAAGCCATCTTTCAAAGGCCACACTTTCCCACATTTTGCAATGCAGTACTCCAGCCAAAATGCTTACCAAAATGCATATACTGGGGCAAAGTGTGTACGTATGCTTTTAATATTAGTGAAAACAACACAGAGAAACACATTATATTAGGGGCAGTTGTTTTGCCAAAATGTGTGTATTAGGCAACAATGCATACAAAAATGTGTATATGAGGCAAAATTCAAACTGAATCACTGACGAATTTTCACGAGGACTTAAAAACAACACACTTCAGACGGACATGGAAATGTGGATAATGAGCACTCATGCTTTACACTGTGGGTGCCCTTTGTGGGATCATGCGTGGTGCTACAGTTGTCAGGGAGCTTACTGGCAAACAGGGCCTGTCTTGCCTCTCAGTGTTAATTTTTGGGGGTTCACACCCAGCCTCAGAAATCAAGTTTCTTGCTGGGAGGTGGGGCCAGCCCCATTTATAAATAGGGGGTGGAGCAGACAATAGCCAGACAGTTGGCTCTGGAGATTCACCCTCCCTCCCCTCCCTTTGTTTAATGTTTCTTGTTTGCAGGTTAAGTTTTTCTTCCTGTTTAGGGGGCGCTGCTACGGTCTTTGACTGGTTGCTGTTTCCTGCATCGGCAGGTTTTGTCTTCCCCGTAGCAATTCATCACAACTTTGATGGTTATGGCCTTGGTGGAACCCTTTGGTCTTTTCTTCCCTATATGGGGGGGGGCATGAAGTGATGACTCACTGCCCTGTGGTGGTGATTCTAGGGTTCCCCTCTTAAAGGGGTTATATATATGGATGTCACTGGCCATACACTGAAAGGTCATCAGTGAACTACCTGCATACGGGGATATGAGCTGGGCTGCCTGCTACACTTACGTCTCGCAGAGCATCCCCGTATCCCATTTACCCTGATGAGCCCCAGTTCCCCCAGCTGGGGGGCTGGGAGGGATACACGCCCAAGGCCTAAGCCAAGGTCTTCCTACATTCAGAAGTTTAATAAAGTTGTGGCCTAATTTTAATTCCATATAACGATGTCAGAGTCTTTATTCCTTCCTTATGATCCCTGGGGGCTGGGGCTGTCGCTGCCTGGTCACGCAACTGAGTTTTAAGGCTGGAAAAATGAGAACCTGTGAGAAACTGAAATGGACACATTCACCCATCCCCAGTCTCAGGCCGCCTGCCTGCCTGACCCTCACCGCTAGACCATCCCACCTTCTGACAGCCTTGGGTTGTTCCAGGTGGGCACAGTTTAATTCAGGATGCAGGCTTCAGCTAGATCCAATGCACAGCCCAAGTGAAAACACAAGAAAGACACATGTTCCCCGATTCACTGTCTTCTACCTGGATACCGAGCAAAAGGCAGATATAAATGACCATTCTGAACTACTGATTAGTATCCCTGCAGAATAACGAATGATCAAGCCATTGATTTCTCTGTCATTTAAGCAGAGCCATTATTTTCCTTCTAACATGTCCATGATAGACACATATCACAATTCTTTTGAATTCAAATGAGGGCAGCCTCCAGCCTTCCATCTATTGTAACTTTTCTACTTTACCTGAGTGTTCCGTCAGGTTAGAAAATCCTTCCAGACATTTAACCTAAACTCTTTCAATTTGAGCCCATTGCTTTTCGTAACCTCCTCCTGGTAGCCCTGTCTGAACAATGGACTGCCATTGTTCTCCTACCAATGTCTATTACACATTCAAAAACCTAGGCCATTAGCAAAATAATTCTACTGTGCATTTATAGCAGAGGAGACTGTCAAAACCCCTTTTTGTGAGTTACAAAGGGCACAATGGAAAGGGGAAATTAGGGTTCAGCTAAATGTTCCACAGTGAATGCTTTTGGCACAAAAAAAGAAGTTTCTTGGGAGCTGCTGTGGCTGTAGCAGCAGTGGGGCAGGGAGGGAGGTGGCGTTGCTCTCCCCCAGCCAACTTTCACTCTGAACGCTGTTGCAATTGCATAAATAGCACCAAGGATATGGAGTGACCTCCCTCCCACAGATGCTGCCACAGCAGTCAGACAGTGAATTGGAAGAGTGAACTCAGACTGAAGTTTAGATTGGGGTTACCAGAGGTCCCCGGTTACCAGGGACAGTCCCCAGATTTGCAAATTTGTCCCCAGAAAATTCCGTTCCCGGAACGGCCCTGGATGAATTCCATCCCCGGAATGTCCCCAGATTTGCAAAGCTGTCCCTGGACAAATTCCGTCCCTGGAATGTCCCCAGATTTGCAAATCTGTCCCCGGACAAATTCCGTCCCCGGAATGTCCACAGATTTGCAAATCTGTCCCTGGACAAATTCCGTCCCCGGAATGTCCCCAGATTTGCAAATCTGTCCTCTGTAAACATGGCAGTGGCAGTCTCAGCAGCCCGGAGTCAGCCTGGTAGCGCAGTTGGCTCTGGCAGGCTTCAGGAGCTGCTTGCTGCTGTGACACCCACCATTTTTCCTCTCCAGAAGTCCCCATATGATGTGTCTTGTGCACAACACAACATATGGGGACTTCCAGAGAGGAAAAATGGTGGGTGCCACAGCCGTGAGCAGCTCCTGAAGCCAGCCAGAGCCAACTGCACTACCGGGCTGACTCCGGGCTGCTGACTGCCGCTGCCACTGCCGAAGGGGAACCGGGGACGTCCGGCGGTACAAATCTCCTGCCCCCTTCCCCTTTGTTTTGACTGATCGGTGAAGGCTCGGGAGTCACGGGCGGGTGGCAGTTGCCCAGTTTTTTAAAAACTCTGCGCATTTTTGTCTCACAGGGTGCGAAAGAAGGGCTTTGCACCTTTATACAATATGCATGTGTGCTTGGGCCCAGGGTCTTTTGCCTCACCATCCCCACTACTGACTCCCTGTTGCTACTTAGCTTAAAAATAAAAAGTCCCCAGATTCATTGAAAAAAATCTGGTAACCATAGTTTACATATGCAATGCAGGACTATGCAGTTGTCCCATACAGGGATCAAATAATAATAGTTTCCCAGCCAATTACCCTCCCGCAATCTCCTGTAGCCAATATTTTCAGCAAACACAGGGCTGGAGGTGTTCGCTAAATAAAATCTAGTTCCAAGTTTAGGACTTGGTTATTACCAGCGTGGTTTCAACAATGATATTAATTCATACCTTTTTAATTGGTACCAAAATGATGCCGAAGGACCATGGCACTTGAAACTAAAGTGGCCCAGAAAGTGGCAATTGTTTCCAGATTCTCTGAAACTGGATTCACCAAGCAAACTTTTTTGCAAATCAGTACACACACACACACACACACACACACACTCCTGAATTATCAACAGCCAGTCATTTCAATATATTGTGGCATGTACAATGCGTGCCTTTCAAGATCAAAGAGCTATTGTTCAGACTCTGAGGTCTGTCAGTTTCAATTGAAAGCCCTAAAATTATTATTATTTCCTTCAATATGCCTATATTATTCTGAGAACACCTTGTCAATTCTACAACTACTCCCATTATTTATGGGATACTAGACCATCTCTTTATTCCGGACTCTCAAAAACCAGTATCATTTCTTTTGTGAGTAAGTAGAGCTGAATGTTGAATCAGTCACCTACCGTATTTACAATGTTTTTGGGATGCACACACCCATGCCAAGACCATAATTCACAAATTGTTTACTAATCCTGCAATAACCCGATGCAACCAGTTTTCCTGAAGTTCCCATATGACACTCCAGGTGCTGTTGAACTACAGTTCCCATAATCTTTGGACATCTTGTCCATCTAGTGCCCAGAACTAGACAGGCCATAGCCACACCAGACATTTAATGCACTGTTATAAGACTAACAACCATCGCTTTCCCCAAAAAACCCTGAGAACTATTGTATGTTAAGACTTTAAGCATCTTTAAGAAACTATAATACCCAGTATCCTCTAAGTCTCATAAAGTACTATAAGAGACAGGTCTGACCAAAGCAGAACAGAATCCTATACTTCTATTGATATTTTAGCACTTTTTTTATATATGTGGCCTTTTTTCTATGCTTTATTGTTGATGTGTTTGTTGTCAAATTCCTTTCTTTTTATCCTCTCAGGAATAAGGGGTCACAGTTTTTCATTTAAAAGTCCTTACTGCTGGATATTAGTAATAAATTATTATTATTATTATTATTATTATTATTATTATTTGCTACCACATACCAAATGTGGTCACATTACCTTGTTCTTATCTTTGTTGAAAGTGTTTGTCTGTCAGGCTTCACAGGATCCAACCCCCCACAGCAGGTTGCCAGGAATGGAGGAGACAAGGAAGTTCTTACCAATGCTTTTTATTGGATATTCACAGAGAGAGGCTTAGAAAGATGCTTGGAGTAATGGTGTTGCTCCAAGTGAAACCCCACCCCCTCTGTCTTTCCCACTATGCATCAACCCTACGGTGGCTGATCTGTGCCTTGTGCTTCTGGGCTCTCTACTCTCCTACTTTCATTTCCTGCCGGGTTCTGGGAGAGGGTGGGTCTGGAATGCTTTCTATGTATTTTTTCTATATAAATATTACATACATGCCAAAAAAAAGAGTGCAGTTAGACAAATAATACTAGTTACCGAATACCAAAAAGCTACTAATAAGAAGAAGAAAATACAAAAAAATAAGAAAATGATACATATTGAGAAGAGAAAGGAAAAGAAATAGAAAAAGAAAGAAAGAAAGAGGAAAAAATTAAAAAGTCAAAAGGAAAATAGAAAAAGTTGACTTCCTTTGACCACTATACAGTTTATATGATCTCATCTCTTTAGTTGTCTGTAATCATTTTGCATTAACGGAGAGATGATTTGTTTACCTGTGGAATTTTTAGTTTAGATTAAGCCAATTACAATTTGGGGAACTGACTTTTTTCATATAATTTGTAAGGACATGCTTTCTAAAGACACTGAATCTGTCAGCTGTCTCTCCTCTGGTCTTCTTCTTCCTCCTCCTCCTCTCCCATCATTTCCCAGCTTTTCTACTCATCTGCCTCTAAGCTGGCCTCCCTTAAACCCCTGTTGTAATACTGTCTCCTTCTTCTCTGGAAGAGTCAGGCTGGAGAGGCGGTCTCTGCCATTCCTCCTCTGCCCAGTTGCTGACATTGTCATGCCTCCAAACATCAATTGAATGTGGGGAGTGCTGTTGCCCTCAGATTCTGCTTGTTGGCTTCTCATGGGCTTCTGGCTGGCAATTGTGAGGGCCAGATGCTAGACTAGATGGGCCTTTGGTCTGACCCAGCAGGGTTCTCCTTATGATAGCACCAGACATGGGACAGGTATGTCAGATGGGAAGAAAAGGAGGTTCTTCCCACCACACACAGGGGAGAGATCTAGGAAAATATTTTGCCCAACTTGATAAGAGAGAATTAGCAATCCACCGATCAAAATCATCAGTCCTGCCCAATGGCAACATGAACATTAAAAATGTTCATCCCAGAACTCCCATGTGTTTAGAGCCAAAACCTTTTTTCAATGAAATGTTTATATACTGCTTAATCTTAAATCTCTCTAAGCCATGTACAAAAAATACAAATGATTGATTAAAAGGAAACTAGAGTCCACAAAACTATTAAAATACAAGTATATGTAAGAGGATCTGCCATAAAATACAAAGAACCAGTAAAAGGTTTAAAGCAAACAGATAACTAAATTAAACATATGTCCGGTTACAGATAGGTAGCCATGTTGGTCTGCCATAGTCAAAACAAAATTTTTTTTCCCTTCCAGTAGCACCTTAAAGACCAACTATATGTCCGGGTTAGTTTGATGAAATAAACAAAAAGATTTCTTCTGGAAAATCACACTTTATCAAATGGCAAATCAAGTTTGGATAACATATTGCACCTTTTGGGATTCTTTTTTCTCCTTTGGTCATTGCATGGGATAAAACTTCTTTCCTTTCAGTTAAGATTCTATATTACAAATGTGCTTTGATGGTATAATCTCACAAAATGGAAGCAAAGCAAGAGAAGAAAAGAAAAGCAAGGATTAGAAATATCACCCCTTCAGCCTTCACCATAATGGAGAAAGGATGTTGTCGCTGGTATGATGTAGAGTAACCATTAAATGAAATTAATAGATTTGATATTGTCTAGGTGGGTTTTTTAAAAAAGTGTTTTCTGCTTCTTTTCCTCTTCTGAGTTTCACTTGAAAGATGGCTATATAGACCCTCTAAGTATGGGCTAGGCTATATATTATGAAGATGGATAAGGAGTTGCTCTAAAACCAGGGAGATCAATCCTGTGCTGGAAGATCAATTCAATGTGTCTATCATTCATGGAAAGGAGCACCACTTGCTTCCATCCGTCATTTTCTGCTACAGTTTTTAGAAATCTCCAAAGCCTTCCTCAAAAGTTGCTTAGTGAAGGAGGAAGAATCTATTTTAAATGGATTTGAACACAGAATTTGGCAGTTTTGACCTCATCAAACTTTGTTCATGTAAAACTTTTTTCTTGAATGGGGATGTCTCCAAGCCAAGATGGGTGAACTAGAGTGTTTGGTTTTACTGGTGTCCAAAGAGGACATTTAGTCATTTAGTACAGAGGACATGCTATTGTCTCCCTGATCAAAAGGCTCAGAGAGATCTTGAGATGAAGAATGAAATCAAGGATGCATCCAATAGAGGAAAAGTTGTATTAAAAGTTCAACTGGAGTGCGTACTGCAGATCAGAAAAGGTACCACTAGGGCCAAGAGGATGCCAGCAAGGCTAGCACAGAGTCAAATAAGCTATTTGAGCCTTCCTTCAAAAAATGGAAGTTCTGTCCAACTGAAAGAGAATGTGGGCGCATGGGCCACAAAACCCTGGTGACCCAAGAAGCATTTGATCACACAACCATCTACCTACATCATCAAGCAGAGGACTATATTAAGTGCAAAGGAGGACTATATGGAGTGCTTTTCATGAAGGTTTAACATTGCATAATGGGGCTGTCATTCACTTGTCCGTCACATTCACATATAAAGCGATGGAAGGAAGAGACAAACCTCTGTGAATGTTCTCAAGATCTGTGGATGCTTAGAAGAAGAAGAAGAAGAAGAAGAAGAAGAAGAAGAAGAAGAAGAAGAAGAAGGCGGCGGCAGGTAAGAGGGGGCGGGCTAGAGGTGTATACAATTATGTATGGTATTGCAAATATGGATAGGGGTATATTTTTCACCCTCTCTTACTAGAAAATCTCAGTGTTCTCTGTTTTCCCTAGTCTCCATGGGTCTCCATGGCTTCCATAGCCATGCCAGGAATTCATTGCTTCTGGCCATGCTTATGTTCTGAAGCCAAGTTCTGAGATCATCCTATTGGCCTCTCTGATTTTTTGGTTCTATTTTCCAGTTGCTGTTGCTGCATCTTCTCCTCATGCTGAGCACCTCAGTCTTGACCTCTCAGCCAGCCAGGGGCAGGGTGTGCAGGAATCCCTTTTCTGGCCACAAGGAGAAGGAGGTGCTCTGGAAGGTGGCACGAGCTCAGACTGGTTCTGTCCCTTCAGATTTTCCCCCTGGGCAATCGCCTTGCCCTCACAGGTTCTGGAAGGCTCCTATAGAAGGGTCCCGTACCCACAGAGACTTTGCACCTGCCCATTAGGGGAAATAGGAAGCCTTGAACATATATATTTTTAGATGTCCTTTTTATGTTGAGATTCGTAGAGACACCATTGACCCTTTGCTGAAGAGGCTCGCCAATCTTTCAGACAAGTCTAAACTTAATTCTCTCCTCTTAGGCAAAGATCAGAAGAAGAAGAAGAAGAAGAAGAAGAAGAAGAAGAAGAAGAAGAAGAAGAAGAAGAAGAAGAAGAAGAAGAAGAGTTTGGATTTGATATCCCGCTTTATCACTACCCGACGGAGTCTCAAAGCGGCTAACATTCTCCTTTCCCTTCCTCTCCCACAACAAACACTCTGTGAGGTGAGTGGGGCTGAGAGACTTCAAAGAAGTGTGACTAGCCCAAGGTCACCCAGCAGCTGCATGTGGAGGAGCGGAGTCACAAACCCGGTTCACCAGATTACAAGACTACCGCTCTTAACCACTACACCAAGACGACCTGGCTGGTAGCCAGATTCTGCACCCAGATTTGTAGGCACAGATCATCCTCTAGTATAAAATAGCTTACTAGGGAAATGCTAAAGTTGCCCTTTGGGGTGCCTCAGGGTCAATTTTTTATGATAGCCCAAATCTCAGTTGTACGGGTGTATGTATATATCTCAATTTTAACTCATGAGCTATTGCTGCAATCTGCTCCGATTGTATATTTTATCTTTGTGAACGCTGTTTTTATTGTGTTATGTTATGTGAGCTGGTCTTTGACCTATTAAATTATCTATCTACACCCACTCACACCCGGGGCAATCACTCCTCCCGGCCCCTGCCACGCCACGCCACTGTGGCCTTGGCATCGAAACCAGCTGTATACAAATGGGCCTGCAACAGAATGTTGTGGTCAAGACTGCTTCTGTTCATTTTTCCAGTTATCCATGCTCTCCTCTAGATATCCCATTTCAATTTTTCCCTCCTCCCAACCAAGCAATCAGCCAGGATTACACAGCTACCGAACATACCCAGTCCTCGATGGACTGAGTTCTTTTTTGGAGGTTAGGTTGCCTCATTGGCACTTTTTTCTGACAGATTAGAACCAACAATAGTAAAGGGTAAAGGGGACCCCTGACCATTAGGTCCAGTCGTGGCCGACTCTCGGGTTGTGGTGCTCATCTTGCTTTATTGGCCAAGGGAGCGGGTGTACAGCTTCCGGGTCATGTGGCCAGCATGACTAAGCCGCTTCTGACGAACCAGAGCAGCGCACAGAAACACTGTTTACCTCCCCACTGGAGTGGTACCTATTTATCTACTTGCACTTTGACGTGCTTTCAAACTGCTAGGGTGGCAGGAGCAGGGACCGAGCAACAGGAGCTCACCCCGTTGCGGAGATTCGAACCACCGACCTTCTGATCGGCAAGTCCTAGGCTCTGTGGTTTAACCCACAGCTCCACCCTCATCCCAGAACCAACAATATTCATTCCTAAAGACTGGAACTAGAGAGAATGCTATAGATTTTCATTGTCCTCAATTGGTGATATTTGAGGACCTGAATTACACCATGAGTATACATTTTTATCATGTTTAGTTATTCCGCTGAACAGAGGAGGTGCTGAATTTGAAAGGAGCCATGTTCACAGCAGGAGGGAAATAATATACCATTTCTCCTGTGAATACCATCTCTCCACAAGACTATATAAGTTATCTTTACCTTTTTCATGTTGATTCATTAGGTGGTTTTTTTTAAAAAAAACCCCTTTTATGTAATAAGATGAAGCAGTCTGGTTTTTCCAAATTATTTACATTGTTAAGATAGAGTGATATGGAACACATAGGGAGAGTGTTTAGAACCCAATTAGCAGCTGGTGTTCAAGCCCCTCTTTGATCCAGCTTAAAAAAAAAAAAGACACCTAGATACAATATGTGCTATTTCTTCAATGGGGGAAAAACACTTTAAACCCTCATGATCTGTAGGGGGTGTCTGAACTTTAAGGACCCAATTATAATTGCAGGTGTTTGAAGCGTGGGCCGCAAATGTTTTATGCATGATCCCAGGTGCTATATTCCAAGAAAGTGAGGGATGATTTGAATGCAGCAAAGAAGGCGAGTGGCGCCTACAGGCAAAACCGAGCGCAATAATCACATTTGGGGACGCAGAAAATTGCACTATTTTCAACATTTTACGAAATAACCATGTAACTGCGGAAAGGCACTTAATTCCAGACACTTAATTTCACCCCCCCCCATGAAAGGAAAGACTCAGGTGTGCACAGAGGTGAAATCAGAAGACTATATTCCCTAGTTCATGAATGGCTAAATCTGCTATTTCGGGGTGCGAAGCCATGTGAAGATCATGCTGAAATGCCCACTGCCCCTTTGTGCTACCACATTCAGAGGCAGTGTGAAATTGCATTATGGCATGTTATTCATGAAGGTGGGAAGGTAAGCACACAAACTTAGTAATAATAATAATAATAATAATAATAATAATAATAATAATAATAATAAATACAGTGGTACCTCCAGTTGCATACGGTATCCTTTCCAGAGCTCTGGGTGGATCCTGAGGTTTCTGCAACCGGAGGGACTGCTTCTGTGCATGCATGCGGCGTGGTAGAGCGCTACTGTGCATGCACGGGCAGTGAAACCCGGAAAAATAGTTCTGGGTTTGCCGTGTATGTATCCCGGAGGATACATAACTGGAGGTGAACGTAAGTAGAGGTGCCACTGTAATGTGTATACCCCACAGGTCTCAGGGCAGTTCACAACACAAAACCATAATACAAAAAAGACAAAGCACATAATAAAAACAAAAACAACCTAATTCCCTGCTGCCCAACACATTTTAAAAGGGCATTGGATGTCAATCAGCTCAAGGTCTCATTAAAGAAGATTGTTTTTGCCTCGCGCCTAAAGGTGTATAAGGAAGGTGTCAGCTGAACCTCCCTGGGAAGAGCGTTCCACAAACAGGGGGCCACTGCAGAAAAGGCTTGTTCTCTTGTTGCCACCCCCCAGACCTCTCATGGAGGAGGCACATGAAGATGACCTCAGGGTCTTGGTAAGTTCATATGGAAAGAGGCGGTCTTTGAGGTATTTGTAGGGATTTTTGACTACGTGCTATTTGATGCAGCTTCCCACAGAAGCAATTAAGGAGTTGGCTGAAGGCCAAGAAAACTAAACAGAGGAAGTTATCCTGCCTAGAGATATGGGACCTTGGATACAACTCTGCTATTGGTCGAGGTCACCCACATAGGCATGATGACTCATGACCTTCCTGGTTGGTTAGTTGGTTGGTTGGTTGGTTAGTTGGTTGGGCAGTGTTTTCTGAGAGTTTGTTGGAGTTTGTTCAGAGAGAGTTAAAATCTGTGTCTGTATCCTGTATATAGTAACTTGTGAGTCTGCTGTAAATAAACCTATAAGTAACCAAGTTGCTAGTAGCAGCGTCTTGTTCCTGCTTCATCCTGCCTGCAACTGACTGCTTCTGGACAGTCTGTGTATGCTCTGCTATATTCAACAGGTTCTGGCTAAGATCCTTCAACCATATTCACTACCAGAAGACATGGTGTGGTGCAGATCAGAACACAGAAAGCTATTGTGGACTGCATCAGACACTTTGACCCATCTAGCTCAGTGGTCTAAACCACTGAGCCTCTTGAGCTTGCCGATCAGAAGGTTGGCAGTTCGAATCCCTGCGACGGGGTGAGCTCCTGTTGCTCTGTCCCAGCTCCTGCTAGCCTAGCAGTTCGAAAGCATACCAGCACAAGTAGATAAATAGGCATCGCTGTGATGGGAAGGTAAACAGTATTTCCGTTCACTCTGGCTTCTGTCACGGTGTCCCATTGTGCCGGATGCGGTTTGGTCATGCTGGCCACATGATCCGGACAAACGCCAGCTCCCTCGGCCTAAAAGCGGAGATAAGCGCCACACCCCATAGTCAAATTTGACTGGACATAACAGTCTAGGGGTCCTTTCCCTTTACCATCAACACTAATTGGCAGTGGCTCTTGGGGGTTTCAGTCAGGGGACTTTATCAGCCCTACTTAAGAAGTGTGCATGCACACAAAAGCTCATACCAATAACAGACTTAGTTGGTCTCTAAGGTGCTACTGAGGGACGCGGGTGGCGCTGTGGGTAAAAGCCTCAGTGCCTAGGGCTTGCCGATCAAAAGGTTGGTGGTTCGAATCCCCACAGCGGGGTGCGCTCCCGTTGCTCGGTCCCAGCGCCTGCCAACCTAGCAGTTCGAAAGCACCCCCAAGTGCAAGTAGATAAATAGGGACCACTTTCTAGCGGGAAGGTAAACGGCGTTTCCGTGTGCGGCTTTGGCTCACCAGAGCAGCTTCGTCACGCTGGCCACGTGACCCGGAAGTGTCTCCGGACAGCGTGGCCCCCGGCCTCTTGAGTGAGATGGGCGCACAACCCCAGAGTCTGGCAAGACTGGCCCGTACAGGCAGGGGTACCTTTACCTTTTAAGGTGCTACTGAAAGGAATTTTTTTAATCTTGTTTCGACACCAGGTTTGGGAGCTGATGCTTTCTGCATGCTCTGCCACTTCCCCTTCTGATGCTGTTAGGATGATATATGTGGGACGTTCTTGCACCATGGCCACACAATGTGAGAGAACAGGATGCTGGACTAGATCTCCCTTTGGGCTGTTCCAGCAGCGCTCTTCCAAAGTTCTTTTGAAGGTAACACTACCCCACCAACAACCAAATTTGAGGTTCAACATCTCGTATCAACAAGCCTCAGGTCTTGTGTATATTCAGCTTCCATTTACAGAGTTTATTTTGGTCTTTCCTTTAGTGTGAAAGTAATTAATAAAATCCCAATTCCCCTTTTCTTGTAGCTTTTTGACACTGAACATATTATGCTTCCAGCTTGCAGGGAATGCCAGAAGCTTCTATCACTCACACCCCCAGTTATCAGCATCCAAATTTCCTTCCTCCACTTCTTAACATATTCAAACTGATGGAGAGCTGCGAAGAACAGACATACAGTGCATTCTACAGAGAACCAACATTCTCCTGCCAACAGAGTTGTTATGATTAATTGCCACCTAGATGGAAGGTAGGGTGTTTTGAAACAAGGGGAAAAGATAAAAATGGCCTCAAAAATTTGAAGGGTCAAGCAATTTAACTGGCTAGAAAATAACCAATTAAGGCAAAAGGGAACATGTTAAAGGTGAATCGGTTCTTAATGACAAGTGATAATGACAGGTCACAGAGGTGCTCCTCAGATCAAGAAAGATCGCATATTTTTGTGTGTGTCTTGATGTATAAATATGAAAGAGAATAAAGAATTGCAGCAATCACATTAATTCATAAATGGCAAGTTTCGTGAGCAGAGTTCATGCATATGGATGAAAATTTGAGCAATAATAAACTGGATTGGCACCATTTGTCTTTAAACAACACACACATCTGATGGCAGATTGAGTCATTTAGTTTGATGCAGGAATGAAGGTCAGAACCAGACATTTGTGATATATGCTTAGCTGCCAGAGAAATGGCAGCTCTGGGTCTCTCAATGTAGAAATTAAGACGTTGATGGTCCCTCCATTAGACTGGCTTTTGGCTCTTCCTTCCCAAAACTGTTTCTACTAGAAACCATTTCCACCTGGCTTAATCATTAGAGGACAGACAGGAAATCCAACCCATCAGACCAGCCTGGACCGCTGCCAATTTCGATCATCAATGACCGTTCCAAGCGGTTGATCCTTTAAGAGTTGATACCTGATTCACTTGTGTCTCTCTCTTCCCTCCCCATTCATATTCCCTTTTGTTTCACAGAATCATAGAAACTTACAGTTGGAAGGGATCCAAGGTTCATCTAGTCCAACCCCTGCAATTCAGGAATCTCAGCTAAAGCATCCATGACAGATGACCATCCAACCTTTGCTTAAAAACTTCCAAAGAAGGAGAGTCCACTAGCTTTCGTGGGAGTCTGTTCCACTGCCGAAAAAGCTCTTACTGTCAGAAAGTTTTTCTGAATGTTTAGTTGGAATCTCCTTTCTTGTAATTTGAAGTCATTGTTTCGAGTCCTACCTTCCAGAGCAGGAGAAAACAAGTTTGTTCCCTCTTCCATGTGACAGCCCTTAAGGTATTTGAAGATGACGATCATATGTCCTCTCAGTCTCCTTTGTTCCAGGCTAAACATACCCAGTTCCTTCAAGGGCTCCTCATAAGGCTTAGTTTCCAGACCCTTGATCATTTTGGTTGCCCTCCCCTGCACACACTCCAGCTTGTCAACATCCATCTTAAATTGCGGTGCCCAGAATTGGACACAGTATTACAGGTGTGGTCTGACCAAGGCAGAATGGAGTGGTACTGTTACTTCCCTTGGTCTGGACACAATACTTCTGTTGATGCAGCCATATAGTGTCCAGATCAACTTTTGTGTCTCTTATTCTTATTCTTTGCATTTATTCATTGCTTACCACAAAAATATCTTGGAGAAAGTTACAGTAATAAAATATACATGATACAAGATGCTTAATACATCAAAAAAGGTAAAATAACATTAATGCACTCAGAGTGATCACGCTGAAGTAACAAAACAAACAAACAAACAATCTTGCCCCAGCCCACTAACAGATGAAAATGAACACAGGCCTGGCTATCATGATATCCCATGAACCTACTTCAGAAACAAATGCCTGCATGAACAAGAATGTCTTTTCCTGACACTCAAAAGTTGACAGTGATGTCCACCAGGCATGTCCCTATGATGAGAACATTATGGTGCTGGAGGAGACTCTTGAGAGTCCCATGGACTGCAAGAAGGTCAAACCTCTCCATTCTGAAGGAAATCAGCCCTGAGTGCACACTGGAAGGACAGATCCTGAAGCTGAGGCTCAAAGACTTTGGCCACCTCATGAGAAGAGAAGACTCCCTGGAAAAGACCCTGATGTTGGAAAAGATGGAGGGCACAAGGAGAAGGGGACGACACGAGGATGAGATGGTTGGACAGTGTTCTCAAAGCTACCAGCATGAGTTTGTCCAAACTGCGGGAGGCAGTGGAAGACAGGAGTGCCTGGTGTGCTCTGGTCCATGGGGTCATGAAGAGTTGGACACGACTAAATGACTAAACAACAGCAATCTTTCAGCATTCCTTGGATGGTGCCAGATTGTAGCGTTTTGAGAGAAGAAAAAAGAAATGTTTCTCAGTCCACTTTCTTCATACAATGCATGATTTTATACACTTCTGAAGAAAAAAAATCACAATGCAATCACATCAGGTTTGCTTTTGAGGGGGAGGTGTTTCATCCATGCACATATGCTCCTCAGCAATATTTTGAGGGGGAAGATGCAAATGAGCTGAAACAGCTGGTTCCTGCCGAATACTACATGCTACATATTCTAGTGCTGGCATAGATTTTAGAAGTTCTCCAAGTTAAACCAAATTCAGGAAGAATGAAGAATGTGGAACAGAAGACTTGTTTGCATAACCGTTCAGAGTAGTTCATACACGGAAATTACTTATTGTCAACAGGCTCAAGAAGAAGTAAGAAAAAAACTAATACCAGTATACTGAAAGAAGCAAAGATCACCAGTGTTGAAGCAATGATTCTTCAACATCAACTTTTTGGAACTGGTCATGTTGTGCAGATGCCTGATGATCGTCTTCCAAAGCAACTACGCTATTCCGAACTTCAAAATGGAAAGCTAATGCTGGTGGTCAACAAAAGAGGTTTAAAGACTTAAAATGTAGTATAAAGGTAAAGGGACCCCTGACCATTAGGTCCAGTCGTGGCCGACTCTGGGGTGGCGGCGCTCATCTCGCTTTATTGGCCGAGGGAGCCGGCGTACAGCTTCCGGGTCATGTGGCCAGCATGACTAAGCTGCTTCTGGCGAACCAGAGCAGCGCACGGAAACGCTGTTTACCTTCCCACTGGAGCGGTACCTATTTATCTACTTGCGCTTTGACGTGCTTTCAAACTGCTAGTTTGGCAGGAGCAGGGACCAAGCAACGGGAGCTCACCCCGTCATGGGGATTCGAACCGCCAACCTTCTGATCAGCAAGTCCTAGGCTCTGCGGTTTAACCCACAGTGCCACGAGCGTCCCAAAATGTAGTATAATCACCAACAATTAGGAAACACTTGCCTGCGAGTGCTCCAATTGGAGAACAGCCTTTACCAAAGGTGTCATGGGCTTTGAAGACACTCAAACTTGGGACACATGGGAGAAACGTGCTAAGAGGAAGGCACGCTTGGCAAATCCACACTGTGATCAACTCCTGCCTGGAAACCAATGTCCCCACTGTGGAAGGACGTGTGGATCCAGAATTGGCCTCCACAGTCATTATAGACTCATTGTTAAAGATGTGTTTATAGAAGACAATCTTACTTGGCTATGAGTGATTGACAAAGAAAGAGAAGAAAGAATATTAAAACATAACTATAGGTTCTGCCAATCAGAATAATTCCACCAAATTAACCAAAACAAGTGAGGCCCAGGCTGTGAGGTGAACTGATCTTAATGCTCCCATCTCCTGAGGCAGCTGCAAACCACACACTGGGAACACACAGCAAGGCCTGAGGAACACCCCTGCTCCCTCCACAATGTGTTCCTTGAATGTGTGATCCTGACATTGGCCCACATTCACACCAATGCACCTGACAGGCCACTCTGGCTCAGATAGTAATTAGATATTTTCCGAAACTGACTCACCCACAAGGTCCAAATGCCAATTAGCCAAATTCAAACAAAACAGCTCTCCAATCATAGAGTGTGAAATAGGTGGGAAAGAGGTGGCACAGGTCAATTAGTGTAACCCTCACCCCCCAAAATCCCACTCAGTCTCCTTCAATAGGTCAACTAGCAGAGCCCCCACACTGCAAAAGGGTGTCTCAGTGAGAAGCGGCGAGAGTTCTGGGTGGAACAGGCTTAAACAACCTGACCTCTGCCTCTCGCCTATAGGGCAAACCACCCCCACTTAATTGCCCATGCTACCCTTGTAGGAGAGTCCATCTCTCCTCTTCTTGCAGGGGTGGAGGGTGTGGCAAATGTCCCCCCCCACCATACAGGAAAGGAATGGAACCCACTGTTTAGGGAAGTTTTTAATGTTTGATATTTATTGTGTTTTTAACATTCTGTTGGGAGAGGCCCAGAGTGACTGGGGAAACCCAGCCAGATGGGTGGAGTAGCAACAAATTATTATTATTATTATTATTATTATTATTATTATTATTATTATTATTATTATTATACTACAGTACACAGCTAAGCCACGGAACTTGCTAACACAAGATGCAGTGAAGGTTGCCAGCTTGACCTATTTTAAAAGGCAATTAGACAAATTCAGTGCATATCTCTTAAGGAAGTCAGCCCTGAGTGCTCACTGGAAGGACAGATCGTGAAGCTGAGGCCAATACTTTGGCCACCTCATGAGAAGAGAAGACTCCCTGGAAAAGACCCTGATGTTGGGAAAGATGGAGGGCACAAGGAGAAGGGGACGACAGAGGACAAGATGGTTGGACAGTGTTCTCGAAGCTACCAGCCTGAGTTTGACCAAACTGTGGGAAGCAGTGGAAGACAGGAGGGCCTGGCATGCTCTAAATGACTAAATGACTAAATAACAACAATCTCTGATATCAGAGGCAGTGAACCACTGAATACTGGTTGTTGGTGAGCCTAAGCTATAGATTACGATTGCCCTCATGCCTTCCCGCAAGTCATGGTTTTGGCCACGTAGTCACATTGCGAATCAATTTGCCACCCATGCAAACATGTTTGGCCACTTCAACAAGCTTCTTGTAAGTTTTAGTGTGTGCTTGTTGTCAGTAGTGATTGCACTTAGCTGTACCACAGAAGCCCATTCTGAGGCTTATTGAAATTTTCAGCGCAGTAGCAGGGAGCTCTCCAACTCTGTTCTGGTTGATATGTGGCAGTCCCTACTGGATTTGTCTTGACTACTGCATATGGCTTGTCTTGCTGCTGTTTTTTGGTATGCAACCCCTGCCCCATCAGCAAGACCAGCCTCCCCTGGGACTGTACATTGGAGGAACACAAGACACATTCAACAGGAGTAATCCCATTGTGTTTCTGCATTTGCTGCATCTTCCAACTCAACCAGTTTAAGAAAAATACAGCACTATACGCCCACAGATAGTGGTCAATCGATGGAAATGGAGAATGGGCTGAACTTTCTTTGCCCTTTGCCTCTTCCAAGAATGACACAAATTGTAGCCCTGTAGAAATACATCTATACTATTCTGGGCCCTCTTCATTTTGAACACTTTCTGTCCTTGAATCCTTCTTTACTTTACTTTACTTTCATTGTTCCACAAGGGTAGATTAATGTTTTAGTGCTGTAAATTATAGTTATTCCTGGCTACAAAAGCCTTGGTTTGGACCATATGATCGTGCTGCTAATCAACTGTCCATACAAACATATCTGGTCGTTTCCACAAGCTTCTGGGTAAGTTAAAAATGTGTAATTATTGTCAGTAATGCTTGCACTTAGCAGCACCACAGAAGCTCACGTTGATGCTTGTTAAAGGCCCCCTTTTTCAACTTACAGTGCATCAGCTAGGGATTCACACTTGCTATGGACTCTCAGTTGATTCACAACACACTGGGCTCTCTCCAATATCCACAAACTGGCACATGTCCAGAGAGGCTGACAAAGATAATGAAGGGCCCGTATACCAAGTCCTGTGAGGATTAGTTGAAGGAGCTGGGTATGTTATGTCTGGAGAAGAGATTACTAACAGGCAATATGATAGCAATCTTCAGATATTTTTAAACCAATTGCAGGGAAGCACAAAGGGGAGAGTGCTATTATGCTTGTGTCCTGCTTGTGGCATCCCAGAGGCATCTGTTTGGACCCTGTAGGATATAGGACCCTGGACTAAACTAATTCAGCAGAGCTCTTATTAAATTCTTATGTTCTATTTGAAGAGATGTAGACATACATGGAAGGGTGGCGTTGTGGGTTAAACCACAGAGCATCGGTCCCTGCTCCTGTCAACCTAGCAGTTCGAAAGCACGTCAAAGTGCAAGTAGATAAATAGGTACCACTCCGGCAGGAAGGTAAACGGCATTTCCATGCGCTGCTCTGGTTCGCCAGAAAGCGGCTTAGTCATGCTGGCCACATGACCCAGAAGCTGTACGCCGGCTCCCTCGGCCAATAAAGCAAGATGAGCGCCGCAACCCCAGAGTCGGCCACGACTGGACCTAATGGTCGGGGGTCCCTTCACCTTTACCTAGACATACATGGGCACAAGGAAAAGGGGACAACAGAGGATGAGATGATTGGACAGTGTTCTCGAAGCTACCAGCATGAGTTTGACCAAACTGCGGGAGGCAGTGGAAGACAGGAGTGCCTGGCGTGCTCTGGTCCATGGGGTCACGAAGAGTTGGACACGACTAAACAACTAAACAACAACAGCAAGACATACATGGGAGCAGAACAGGTGGCCTTGGAAGATGGTGAACCCATCTTTTTAAAGAGATCTTTTTAAAGGTGACACTCCACTGATGTGGTTCCAAGATGTTCCTTGTAAGGGATGTCCCTCTTTTTACCTTAAACAAACAAACAAAAAAAATCAATCCACAATGACATGCTTAATAGTGAAAACATTTTATTTGAATAACAATAAACCAATGTCAGAAACACAGTAGGAAGCCTCCGCACCTTCCAGCACTTACAGGAAAGCCCACCCGAGGGTGCCATGGGGTTTTCAGGAAACGTGATCACTCAGGAAGGCTTCAACATGCAGACTACCAGGGAGATGATTTGAATAATGAAAGAAAAAAGGCTCAGAAATACCCTGTGGCTACCTCAACTAAACTCTTCACCCCAACATTGTGAATTTCACCAAAAGAGTTTATCTTCCCTTCAATGGTTTTGGAGTGCAATTTCTTTTCTCATTAATTGATGGCACGCAATCAGGGAGAGAGGTTGAGAGAGAGACAGACAGACAGATGCCAGCCCAATCTCTGAGCAGGGAAAGACTCCAGGGCCTCCAACCATTTCCCCCAGAGTTTGGTTTCCTAGGAAAGAAGGTCAATGGAGACTGTAGCATGTTTAGGATATATGGCTTTTTTTCATAGAATCATAGAATCATAGAGTTGGAAGAGACCACAAGGGCCATCGAGTCCAACCCCCTGCCAAGCAGGAAACACCATCAGAGCACTCCTGACATATGGTTGTCAAGCCTCTGCTTAAAGACCTCCAAAGAAGGAGACTCCACCACACTCCTTGGCAGCAAATTCCACTGTCGAACAGCTCTTACTGTCAGGAAGTTCTTCCTAATGTTTAGGTGGAATCTTCTTTCTTGTAGTTTGGATCCATTGCTCCGTGTCCGCTTCTCTGGAGCAGCAGAAAACAACCTTTCTCCCTCCTCTATGTGACATCCTTTTATATATTTGAACATGGCTATCATATCACCCCTTAACCTCCTCTTCTCCAGGCTAAACATGCCCAGCTCCCTTAGCCGTTCCTCATAAGGCATCGTTTCCAGGCCTTTGACCATTTTGGTTGCCCTCCTCTGGACACTTTCCAGTTTGTCAGTGTCCTTCTTGAACTGTGGCGCCCAGAACTGGACACAGTACTCCAGGTGAGGTCTGACCAGAGCAGAATACAGTGGCACTATTACTTCCCTTGATCTAGATGCTATACTCTTTTTGACATATATATACTGTATATATCTTGAACAAAGGATGGAGGGACTCACAGCACTAACATTCCCATAGATCTTGTTTCTTCTTCAGGTGTCCAAGGTGCCCAAAGTCCAGCACAAAGCAGCAGATACCTCTCACCCCAACACTACGCTGGAGAGCATAGTAGCAGACTCCAACATATTGGAGTTGGTCCCTTACCTTTCCCACCCTGATCTGACCACGGTGATCCATGCGACGGTCGCCTCCAGGCTTGCCTACTGTAATTCGCTCTACGTGGGACTGTCCTTGAAACTGTCCCACAAACTCCAGAGGGTGCAGAATGCTGTAGCGAGGCTCTTCACAGGGTCCCTGCCATGGGAGCATATTCACCCAGTGCTTTACCAGTTGCACTGGCTCCCGGTGGAGTAAAGGGTCAGATTCAAGGTGCTGGTTTTGACCTTTAAAGCACTTTGTGGCTTAGGGCCCTCGTATTTATGGGACTGCCTCTCCTGGTATGCCCCGCAGAGGACCTTAAGGTCCATGAATAACCATAGTTTAGAGGTCCCGGGCCCTAAGGAAGTCAAACTATCCTCCACCAGAGCCAGGGCCTTTTCAGTGATGGCTCTGACCTGGTGGAATGCTCTGTCCTATGAGACCAGGGCCTTTCAGGATTTAACCTCCTTCCATCGGGCCTGTAAGACAGAGCTATTCCGCATGGCCTTTAATTTGAATTCAGCCTGATCTTTTATTTCCCTTCTCTTCTCTTCCCTCCAGCTCCCCTTTTATGAAGATAACCCACTCTGAGACCCCACAGCTATTTCTCCCCTGACCTCCGCGCTGGCCCAAGTAGGACTAATTCAGCTAGCCCTGGTGATTATCTAATGCTTATTAGATGGATTTCCCCTAAATTGATTTCTGAACTTTGAATTATATTGTTATTCATGTTTTTATACTGTATTTTATGCTGCTTTTACAATTAAGTGTTTTAAATTTGTTGTTAGCTGCCCTGAGCCTGGTTTTGAACCAGGAAGGACAGGGTATAAATAAAAATATATTATTATTATTATTATTATTATTATTATTATTATTATTAGACACACTAAGCAAGAAAAGTACAATACATCTTGTATTCATGACAATGAGAACAGTGGTGTTGCACTCTGACCCCTTCAGATTCTCATTCCACTAGACCATTCCTGAGGTCTGCGAGGGCACGAACCTTTTAGAGAAAACATAGAAACAACAGTGTGTTTAAACACAGCCTTAATCTGGATTCAGATGCCTTCTGGTGCAGTAAAACACTGACATTTGTTTCTCTGTCGTATTTTTGGATAGCACTTTCCCCCCCACCCTCTTAGGCATTCCCAGGTGGAAGCATGTAGAGAAGAGAAGGCCGATTGCATGAATAAGCTGACTGTGAACAATCTGAGTAATTGAATCCCCTGGTATTTGCTTTTATGCAGGCAGGTTTTAATGGATTTTTAATGCAGAAACAGTTTAGTTTAAATAAAACTGTTGCCATAAAACATCTAAGTATTGGAGTGATCTCCGCACCCTTCGGAAACCGTGAAAGGTTTTCCTCCCCTCAGCCTTTAAAAAAAAGATGCAGCCAGAGCTCCAGCGCTTGTTAAATACATTTATGGGTCACTGAGATGTCAGACATTGCTGGATGTATGCTGTCTGTCTAGTATTTTCAATAGTGCTGGGTTAAGGCTAGTTAAGAAAATAATTATAGATATGTGGGTGGAACGGATTCTGCAGATCAGACTAGATGAGATGCAGGAGACCCATGTTCAGGTCTCCAAGAGCGTTCCTTAAAAACAAACAACAAAACAGACACTGGTTGGGATTGCAGCAGATAGGTTGGATCCAGAATTACTGTGAGTGGAGTAATTCATGGTATAATTCTTTGGGAAGTGATTTTTGACAATCATCTCCCTGCTGCTCCCCTGTGTAGGAATGGGCAAATCTGTCAGTTTCTATTTCAGTTTATCATTTTTCCAGTCTCGGTTTCACTTATCCAGTTTTCCACATCAGTACATGATTATTATTTTTAAGCGTCCCCAGAAAAATACATCTTTTATCTTAGTTTAAATTTCTCCTAGTACACCCATTGTTTCTATGCAGTTTTGCCTAATAAACACATTTCTGCAAACCAATTCTCCCCAATATAATGCAGTCTTGGATGTTCTAGAATCATACAACCACAAAATTGTAGAGTTGGAAGATACCCCAAGTGTCAGGCTTGGGTCTCTCCCACACACACGAGACGACTCTGGCAGTTAATTATTTCAGATTTATTAGTCAATTAAAAGCCCCAGTTGGAGCTCAGCTAATCTCAGTCCTCCTCCAATAGCACAGTTGCCAGAACTAAGCTCCACCCCCTTTCCCCCAATGGGAAAAACGCCACCTTCTCTTCCTGTTAGTTTCTCACTTCTCATTTAATCTCATGAGTCTACAAGTTCGGGGAGATTGTACTCCCACTCTTTCCATGTCTGTGTCGCTATCTGAGCTTTGCAGTTGCATTTCTGCGTCTCTCTGTGTACAAAGGTTGAATTCCTGTGGCTGACTGCTTCTCCCCCCTCTCTTAGGACTTCTCCCCCTCTTTCCACTGTATCTGTCTGTCTCTGCCTGTCAGAGAGTCCCGTTCTCTGACACCAAGGGTCATCTAGACCAACCCCCTGCAAAGCAGGAATCTTCACTGATACGTATATATCACACATTGCATGCACACACTGTACTAGTACAGTCATACCTCGGGTATGCTTCAGGTTGCGCGTTTTCAGGTTACGGACGCACCAAAACCTGGACGTACCAGAATGGGTTACTTCTGGGTTTTGGTGCTCGTGCATGCACAGAAGCACTAAATTGCGCTTTGCGCATGTGCAGAAGTGCCAAATCACAACCCGCACGTGCACAGACGTGGCACTGTGGGTTGCGGATGCTGTGGGTTGTGAACATGCCTCCCATACAGATCACGTTCGCAACCCGAGCGTCCACTGTACGTGTGTTTTTTTTACACATTACCGGGCTGGGGAACTGCATTATAGTGTGCATTTTGAAGGAAGGTTGCTTTAGAAAGTGTGAATTAGGAAGATTATCCTTTATATGTAAACTGAACTGAATTTTTCCTCCATTCCTACTTCTTTACCCTGAAACATTGCTCTAGCAAGTTAGGAGATCCTCTGCATAGTATGAGGGTGGGGAGCTTTGGTGGTGGAGCAGAGAATCATAGCTGTCAACTTTTCCCTTTTCTTGCGAGGAATCCTATTTAGAATAAGGGAATTTCCCTTTAAAAAAAGGAAAACGTTGACAGCTATGCAGAGAATCAATCGCAATGGTCTCTGCCTCCACCTGGAGATTCCACTGAATCAAGTTATTGCTGCTAGATTTAGATTGGGAAGATGGCATGTGAACAAAGAGGTAAAATCCTTTCCCAGAAACAACATGCTCTAAGTACACATTAAGTAAAGTTAGATCTTTCTTTCTACCCTCAATAAGGTGATACATGCAGATCCCAATAGGCAGGCAGGTAGATTACATTGATCATTACTCTGAGGCTTTGCCTCATTGCTTATTATAGAAAATAATATGCCCTTTTCATGTCTAGGAAGATACCAAAGTGTTTTTCCAACTTATGAAAACAATATAAAATCAACGAATAAAATCAAGCAACAAAACAGCTAGAGCACAAACAACAGGACGTTAACCAGGACTCTGTTCCCCTGACCAGAGACTCTGCCTGTCCAAGTGTAACTAACACAAGCTAAAATTGCCATCAGGTTTCAGTGTTCTGTCATCCAAAGTCTTGATACTTAAGACTTCTCATTGCTTGGAGGAAATGGAATTGACTTCACCAGACTCTAGTGGTGCAAAAAGGGGGACATGTTTGAACAACCTAAAACTGTTTGGAATGATACATTCCTCTTTTCTCATTGAATATCTCCTGCAGTATTCTTAAACTTGCCTAAACCATGTTACCTTCCTCAAATACACATTGCTGAAAATGTGAAGCTGAAGTGTTTGCCTGTTTTAACATGTGGGGATAGGTCCCACATATGGGCATGGCTTCTGCTGACTTTGAACATTGTTATGGATAACTTGCAGAAAACTTTAGAAAACTACCCACAAGATGGTCCTGAAAATCGCACAGTTCTTTCCTAAAGTACAGACATACTACAACCTACATCCTACAACTGCCGGGAAGACAGGGGCATCAGGCAGGCATCAGGCAGGCCCCCAGCTAGCTCCAGCCACCGGCTGGCAGCCGGTCTCCCTTGTAACAGCATCAATTAGTGACATGAGCCTCAGATACGTTTAGAGACCCGTGCACGCTCTGTCAGCAGAGTGTGTAAATCTTCTCACAGCAGAAGAGGCAGACAGAGAAATGTGTACGTATAACACACAGCATTTTATTCAGCATAGTTCAGGAACAGAGGAAAACATGTCTGCTTCCCTTCGTCTCCAGCAAAACAGCAGAAACACAAAAGCTATATACAAACGGAAGTTCCCAGCAAGTGCTGGAAGTAAACAGACATGTGACACACAACAGTCATGCCTGTATCCTTTTAAGGTGGAACGGAACTATATCCTAACGCCGTGGCCAACCAGATGCCTGCAAGACTTGATACCCCAGGTCAGCATCACAGGGATCAGACATGACCACAACAGTCTTCTCTGCTCTAAAATTCTACCAAATTTAGCACTTAGATTTCTGGGTGGGGAAACCATATGTCTTGCTTGTTTCACTTTGTTCCACAATGCATTCAAGCATATATGCTTTTCAAAACTGCTGCCACTCACAGGGTAGACGTTTTTGCAGTTGTTCCTGTGTCTATTTCCTTAGAGGACCCTCCATGTTGTGACCGCATCTGCGTACGCTACATGGAGAGTACGGTCTATTTTTGTAATATGTGCTATTTTTGCATTGACTGCTGTCAAATATCATCTGCCATTGTCATTTCATTCCTTCAGTGGCTGAAAGCCCATCTGGACTTCTCCCTGGCCCCGACTATGTAATCCTAAATAGCCTTTCTGCTCTCTTCTTCACCATTGTTCTTAAACGCAATCATTTGCTCCACATCCCCATTTTTCTCTTTTTTTATACTCCTTGGCTGGAGCTCACATTGCAAATTAATCCAGCTTAGTACACTGTGATAGGTGCATTATTGCTCATTTTAGTTACTATATCCTGTGGAGCAACCGTGTAACAAGGAAAGCGCAGTACAAAAAGTTAATAGATCTGATAGCAGTAACCACATCTACTCAGATGTAAGTTCCACTGAATTCAAGGGGGCATTCTTCCAAGAAAATGGGGTTAGGATCAGACCCTTAATTATCTACACCAGTGTGGTGTAGTGCTTAAGAGCGGTAGACTCGTAATCTGGTGAACCGAGTTCGCGTCTCCGCTCCTCCACATGCAGCTGCTGGGTGACCTTGGGCTAGTCACACTTCTTTGAAGTCTCTCAGCCCCACTCACCTCACAGAGTGTTTGCTGTGGGGGAGGAAGGGAAAGGAGAATATTAGCCGCTTTGAGACTCCTTTGGGTAGTGATAAAGTGGGATATCAAATCCAAACTCTTCTTCTTCTTATCTAACTTGAAGAGCAGCTTCACCATTGGATAACAGCTCTGTGACTGCCTGAAGACTGCTGTGGGACATCTTTCTCCCTTTCACATGAACACTTGCTCCCTGAGACATTTCCCAAGGCTCACTGAAACTCTTTTGGGTTCCTTTTGGATTCTTAGTTTTCCCCTTGGAGGAATCTCCAAATTTGTTTCAACCCCAGAGTGTGCAGGTTATCTGAATGGACACATGTCTATGCAAGATCACGTACATCATCTTGGGAAATTCTACTCATGGCACCACACCCTGCAGAATAACGTAGGGCAGTGACCCCAAAGCAGGTATTTTCTGCTGTTTCCCATGTACTTTGGGAGGGCCACAGGTTTCCCATCCCTGTTATACAGCGGTACCTCGGCTCCCAAATGCCTTGGAAGTTGAACGTTCTGGCTCCTGAACGATCGAAAACCAGAAGTGTGTGTTCAGGTTTTGGAAGCTGAATGTCCGATGGGGCTTCCACGGCTTCCAATTGGCTGCAGGAGCTTCTTGCAGCCAATCAGAAACTGCACTTTCGTTTCTGAAGTCAAACAGATTCTGTTCAACTTCCAAGGTACAACTGTAATCCATAAAGATTTAAGCATTTGAGACAAGTGATAGTACAAACATTTGTGATTACTTTGCTGATTTCAAATTTGAACTCATCCAGTTTGAATGTGTGCAACTGTATTACAAAACAAAGGAACCCACCGGCTGTGGGTTGTTATTTTTTAAAAAGAAATAAAGCAACTTATTTGACTACTTTTGTTGCTTAATATTGACTTAGTCTGGTCCTGGGTTTTATTGGAGTTGAGTGGGTGATATTTATTGATTCCTTCTTTAAGTTTCCCACGCCCAGGCTATGACAACAAAGCCATTGCTTTCAGACATTTTTATATATAGTATTGACAACAACCAGAAGTAGTGCACTCTCTCTCTCTCTCTCTCTCTCTCTCTCTCTCTCTCTGTGTGTGTGTTTGTTTGTATCGCCCCGTATTTTGAAAAGTTAGCCACATTTTCACCTCTATCCATAGAAAATTAAGAGATAAGTGGCAGCTTAACTTCTTTTCAAAGGTAAGGGTATGGTTTTTGGTCTAACTGCTGCTGCTGTTTTTATTTTTAAATATTGGTTTTAACCCTGGTGGGTTTTTAAAAGAAATTGTATTGTTATGTTGTTGTCATCCCCACCACTTTTTGTTTTGTTTAAAACCAGTTTTGGGGGGAATATTCCTGCTGAAAAGCTAGTTTGCAAGTATTATAATTGAATAAAAGAAACATGTTCTCTTTACTATTGTTTTATTTTGGAATTAATTTTAGTATTTTATTTATTTTGCTTCATCAATTGCCTTGGGATCCCTGTTAGGGCAGAAGGGCGGTGTGTCAGTATAAACCAACAGGAAGAAATCAACTAGTACTTCATTGGTTTCAGATAGGTTTAGGTCTTTGAAATGTGAATTTCTGGAGTGGTATCTACGAATATGGATAAAGCACAAAGACAGACCATAACGAAAGAGGGCAGACTACCAAAAACTTTCTTTGAACTGACTGACAATATGGACTTGATTGATATTTGGAGGACTAAAAACCCCCTAGGTAGAGAGGGAACGTTCTTTTCTGAAGCCAAAATGACATGGACAAGGATCGACCAAATTTGGACAACTAGAGGCCTGGCACCTAAGATAAAAAAGGTGGAAATCTGCCCAAAAACCTGCTCCGACCATAATGCGGTAAAGATGGAAATGAAACTAACACTCATCGGTTCCTTCAGATGGAGGATGAATGACACCTTATTAAGAAACCAAGACATTGTAAGGAAGGCCCAAAAGACTCTGAAAGACTATTTTGAAATAAATATGAGAACCACGGTTGAAAAAAGAACAATTTGGGACGCAAGCAAAGCGGTCATGAGAGGGTTCCTGATTCAACAGAATGCAATAAAAAAGAGATCTCAAAATGAGAAAAAAGGGAAATTTTTGGAGAAAATAAAACAAGGGGAGAAGAAGTTAAGAGCCAAGCCAAACTCAAAAGAGATCTTAAGAGAGATTAAGTTATACCAGGTGCAATATATGAAATTGATTAATGAGGAAGTAGAATGGAAAATTAAACAAATGAGACAAAAGACTTTTGAGTCAGCCAATAAATGTGGGAAATTACTGGCGTGGCAACTGAAAAAAAGACAGAAGCTAAATACGATTACAAACCTTGAGATCGATGGAAAAAATATACAGAACCCGGAGGAGATTAGAAGGTGTTTTCAGAGATACTTCAAACAACTTTATATGCAAGGGCCGCAGAAAGAAACTGAGATAGATCAATTTTTAAGAACCAATGGATTACAAAAAATATCTCCAGAAAATAAATTAGTATTGAATCAGCAAATTACAGAACAAGAAATTGAAGGTGCCATTCAGAACATGCAATTGGGCAAATCTCCAGGACCGGACGGACTAACCTCCAAATATTATAGAACTTTGAAAGACTTTTTGATTCAACCATTAAAGGAGGTGTGCAACGAGATTTTGGAAGGGAAAAGGGCGCCTGAATCGTGGAAAGAAGCATACATCACATTGATACCTAAGACAGAAGCTGAAAAGACACAACTAAAGAACTACCGTCCCATTTCCCTTTTGAATGTGGATTACAAAATCTTTGCAGACATTTTAGCTAACAGACTTAAAAAAGTATTAGCGGAAGTAATACATAAGGACCAGGCAGGCTTTCTCCCAGGCAGACATTTATCTGATAATACAAGGAATATAATTGACATTTTGGAGTTGCTGCAAAGGAATATCAATATGAAAGCTGTTTTAGTTTTTATTGATGCGGAGAAAGCCTTTGATAACATTTCTTGGAGTTTTATGAAGAAAAATTTGAAAGGGATGGGAGTGGGACAGGGGTTTGAAAATGGTATAGGAGCAATATATTCAGAACAAAAAGCAAAATTGATTGTAAATAATGTGGTGACTGAAGATTTTACGATAGAAAAAGGAACACGTCAGGGTTGCCCTATCTCTCCATTATTATTTATCTCGGTCCTGGAGGTGCTGTTGAATATGATCAGAGGGGACCGGTCTGTTAAAGGAATCCAGGTCGGAGCCAAACAATATAAATTGAAAGCTTTTGCAGATGATCTGGTTCTAACTTTACAGGAGCCGGAATCTAGTATGAAAAGAGCTTTGGAATTGATTAAAGAATTTGGTCATGTGGCGGGATTTAGATTAAACAGGGTAAAAACTAAAGTATTAGAGAAGAATTTAACTCCAATGGAAAAGGATAGGTTTCAGAATGAAACAGGTTTAATGGTGGTTAAGAAAGTGAAATACCTAGGGATTAATATGACCGCGAAAAATTTGAACTTATTTAAAGAGAACTATGAGAAATGTTGGTCAGAAGTCAAAAAAGACTTAGAAATTTGGTCTAATTTGAAGCTTTCCTTGTTGGGTCGAATTGCAGCTATAAAAATGAATGTATTGCCAAAAATGTTATTTTTGTTTCAATCCTTGCAAATTCTGGACAAGATGGACTGTTTCAAGAAGTGGCAGAGAGATATTTCTAGATTTGTCTGGCAGGGCAAGAAACCTAGAATAAAGTTTAAAATTTTAACTGATGTAAAAGAAAGAGGTGGATTTGCCCTGCCAGACCTTAAATTGTATTATGAATCAGCAGCATTCTGCTGGTTGAAAGACTGGCTGCTTCTTGAGAACACGGACATTTTGGATTTAGAAGGTTTCAACAATGTTTTTGGGTGGCATGCATATCTGTGGTACGACAAGGTTAAAGCTCATAAGGCATTTAAAAACCATATTGTCAGGAAATCTCTGTTTAACGTCTGGATAAGATATAAAGATTTGCTAGAAAGTAAAACCCCAAGGTGGTTGTCACCTATGGAAGCTAAGGCTCAGAAAAAGCTCAATATGGAGGCCAAATGGCCAAAATATTGGGAAATTCTGGAACAAGAAGGTGACAGACTGAAACTGCAGAGTTTTGAAAAATTAAAAGACAAAGTGCGAGATTGGCTTCATTATTATCAAATAAGAGAAGCCTATAATTTGGACAAAAAAATTGGCTTCCAGGTGGAGAAATCAAAATTGGAAACAGAACTGTTAGAATCAAAAACTAAGATTTTGTCAAAAATGTATAATTTGCTGCTGAAATGGAACATGCAGGATGAAACGGTTAAATCAGCAATGATTAAATGGGCGCAGGATTTAGGTCATAACATTATGTTTGCTGACTGGGAGCAGTTGTGGACCACCGGTATGAAGTTTACGGCATGCATTGCCTTAAAGGAGAATATTATGAAAATGATTTACAGGTGGTACATGACCCCAGTCAAGCTTGCAAAAATTTATCACCTGCCTGACAACAAGTGTTGGAAATGTAAAGAAGCTGAGGGAACATTCTTTCACCTTTGGTGGACATGCCCAAGGGTCAAGGCTTACTGGGAGATGATATATAATGAACTCAAGAAGGTATTTAAAAGTACCTTTCCTAAGAAACCAGAGGCCTTTCTTTTGGGCATAGTTGGCCAATGGGTGCCAAAGAAAGATAGAACATTTTTTATGTATGCAACAACAGCAGCAAGAATACTTCTTGCCAAGTACTGGAAGACACAAGATTTACCCACCATGGAGGAATGGCAGACGCAAGTGATCGACTACATGGAGATGGCTGAAATGACTGGCAGAATCCGCGATCAGGGAGAAGATTTGATTGAACAGGACTGGAAAAAGTTTAAGGACTATTTACAGAAATATTGTAAAATCTTGGAGTGTTAATATGATGTGGGAAGTGAAGGTAACAGGGTTTGTGTGACTTGGTTAAAGGTGAATTAAAAGAAGAATGTTAAAAAGGACAGGGGGTTATGAACAGAACATTATTATGTCATAGTATATAAGAGGAGATATGGATTAAAATAAATGGAAAATCGGGACATAATAATTAGAAGAATGTAAAATTAAGTATGGTTTAAATAAGGTTTTGAATTTGCTGAATTGGATTGGAATAAAGAGGAACACAAAAAAGGGGGATGTGAGGAGGTCAAGACAGAGGGGTATGGAACTTTAGAAATTTAAGAAAAAGGGTTTCTCATTTTTCTTTTCTTGTTTCTATTTTTCTTTTTTTTGCTATATATTTTTGTTTTTCTGTTGTATTTGTTTTTTATATGAACCTTATGTATGGAAATGATACATTTTGAAATGATGAATCTTTTGTTTTGCAAAATCTTAATAAACATTTATTAAAAAAAAATGAAATGTGAATTTCTTTTATATTTCAAGGACTTCTCCAGTACTTTTGGTGGGAAATCTAAAACGATTACATACTCTTATTCTGATTTCCTTTCTATAGGATCAGCTGATTGATATTCATCCACAAACGCTCAAAGAATTCCCCTCCAAAGGCTGAACAATTCAGTGTGTACTGTATGCTTTCTGATAAGGGAATTCATTCAGGGAAGTGGAACACCAAAGTGATAGCCGGCGGCTAGGAAGAAAACAGGCATAAACATATTTTTGTTGCTCTTTGCTTGAGTTTCAAGAGCTCTCTTTTGGAGATCGAATCCCCACATGTAGGAGATGAAATCTCCCACATCTTCAGTTGTGTGAGCCTTCCCTCAACTGCAGTCACTTTTGGCCTGCAATTAAGCAGGGATGTGATGAAGTTGTGGTAAGAACTTACTTCTAAACTGCTGGTTCATTACCAAGGTGAGGGAACCCTTTTTAAATAAAACACAAGGCCAAGAGAATAGCAAGCTGAAGAATCCTGTAGGGATCTAGTTTATTAGAGCTATTGCAATAGGACAGCCTTGCAGACCTTCTAGTTAGAAAGACTGCCCCGAGGCACATTAAAGGTAAAGTAAAGGTACCCCTGCCCATACGGGCCAGTCTTGCCAGACTCTAGGGTTGTGCGCCCATCTCACTCAAGAGGCCGGGGGCCAGCGCTGTCTGCAGACACTTCCGGGTCACGTGGCCAGCGTGACAAGCTGCATCTGGCGAGCCAGCGCAGCACACGGAACGCCATTTACCTTCCCGCTAGTAAGCGGTCCCTATTTATCTACTTGCACCCGGAGTTGCTTTCGAACTGCTAGGTTGGCAGGCGCTGGGACTGAGCGTCAGGAGCGCACCCCGCAGCGGGGATTCGAACCGCTGACCTTTCGATCGGCAAGTCCTAGGCGCTGAGGCTTTAACCCACAGCGCCACCCGCGTCCCTTCCCGAGGCACATTAGAAGAAAGCTTATATGGGGATTTCAAACACAGCACACAAAGGGTCGTAAAACATTGAAACATCTTTAAACATCCTTCTACATACCTCAAGAAAGGTTACAGGTCATGGGATGCATGGCTCCATATTGATATTATCTGCCCCAGGGTGCCCTCAAAGTGCCCAGGCTCTTTGGGTCTCAACTTACAACTTACTGGACAGCTGTCTAGGCAACCAGACCTTCAGTGAGAAGGGAAGAGGGTCAAAAAATCCTCTCCCATTTCGGACAAATTGGCAGTGAGTTTCAAAAACTCACTCATTTTCCAATAAGTGGATGCTTGGGCTAAAGGAGTCCCCTGTGGGGATGCGGGTGGCGCTGTGGTCTAAATAACTCAGCCTCTTGGGCTTGCTGATTGGAAGGTCGGTGGTTCAAATCCCCATGATGGGGTGAGATCCCGTTGCTCTGTCCCAGCTCCTGCCAACCTAGCAGTTCGAAAGCACATCAGTGCAAGTTGATAAATAGGTACCACTGCGGCAGGAAGGTAAACAGCATTTCTGTGTGCTCTGGTTTCTGTTATGGTGTTCTGTTTCACCAGAAGCGGTTTAGTCATGCTAGCCACATGACCTGGAAAGCTGTATGTGGGCAAACGCTGGCTACCTCAGCCTGAAAGCAAGATGAGTGCCACAGTCGCCTTTGACTGGACTTAACTGTCCAGGGGTCCTTTACCCTTTACCTTTTAAACTTGGGCCTCCACTTCTCCTTGGCCTTCTCTTGAGTTCTTTGGCTTTGCTAGGGAGTAGCCTTTAAAAGCGTTTTAGACCAAGGCATGGAGTCTAAGGCTCTCAATAGTTACTAGCCATGTTAGATGTGTGCTACATCCCCTATCAGAGGCAGTATGCCCTTAAATACCAGTTACTGGTCAGCAGAAGTTGGAAAGTGCTGTTCATCTATTTTGTTGACCTTCCATGTGCATCGGGTTGGCCACTGTGAGAACAGGATGCTGGACTTGCCGTGAATATGGTCTGATCCATTTCTTATGCTCTAGTAGACAGACCATTGGAATAGGGGGCAAAACCTCATCCCCTGTAAGGGACATTATTTTGTCCCTACCCTCAGTTTTCTTGAGAGAGCCTCTTCATTGTCCTATCCTAGCAAAGTAAAGAACCAGATAAGTGGTTATCTTGGAACATTGACCCTGGGGAAAGTAGGTCCCTGCATTGGGGCCACTTTCCCATGGTGCATCACTTCAAAGGAGGAATAAGCCAGCAGGGTCTTCTCCAGGTCAGGTTTTAACCTGATTTGATAAAGAATTTGCATTCCTCTGATGCTTGCCTGTCCTTTGAAATGAACATCATTATCTCCAGAGCTTGCATCTAAGCCTGAGTCCAGCAAACTTTGCAAGCACTACTTACTTTCTGAACGCTATCCCTTGTGCTGGCAGTATGCCACCAGGCTAGCCATTATGCTGGAATTTTCTGTCTTTGATGCAATGGTCATCCAAACCTTCTGTTCCACCAGCACAGAATATGGTGTGTTGTCTGATCAGCAGGCGGCACTCCCAGAAAATAATTGAATCATTGAATCATAGAAGTGTAGAATTGTAGAGTTGGGAGGGACCCTGAGGATCATCTAGTCCAACCCCCTGCAGGAATATGCAGCAGCCTGATATGGGAATCAACGTTTGTCATTACCAGCACCATGCTCTAACCAACTGATCATGTCGTAATGAGTACATACATCCAAATGTTAATAAATAAGATAGAAAATATAAGATAGATGTTGGAATGTGGATCTGAGTTTCACATGCACCTAACAACGTTTTTTAATAATTAGAAATCACCACTCAGTATTCAACAAATCTTCTGTTATTTCATTCCCAAATCAAGGTGAATTTTGATAATATAAACAAAACCCACGGGCTGTTGCTTATTATGGCTCCTGGATTGGGAGAAAACAAATCTCTCTTCCATCCCCGGATTTATTTTCAGTCTCATTTATAAATTAAGGCGTCCTGCCTGCCTTAAAATTGTCACGGAGAGGAGGATCGTCTCATCCTTGTGAAGTTTAAGTTGGCAAATTAGTCCTCAGCACAGACTGCAAGAAAGTAAAGACAACAAGAGGGAACATTCTGTTCCCCTTTGAGTCATCCACTTGTCAGGGTTTTTAATTCGTTGCCAACCATATTCTTCTGCTGGAGATGATTCTCCTGCAGTTGAAGATCCTCTTTTGCATATTTAAATATTTTGATGATATGAAGAATCAAGCATAAGCGAGGCTTTGGTGACCTTTTGAGTTCCCCCCAAGAATGTGGTGCTACAGTAAAAAATTAAAAAATAAAAATGCAGCCTGCAAACAGGAAACAGATTTTGAAAAGTGGCTTTCATTTAGATTTTTGTGTCAACTGGGTGTCTATCTGCTGCAGATGCCATTTCTTTTTCAGGCTGTTGCGTTTTAGAAAGTTGCCGAGCTTCTGTCACATAATACCAGTGACTCAGATCTACTTCATCTGCACCTCAGCTCTTGGCACATGAATGACATTAATTACTTTGCTATTGCTATTCTTGATGTCGCGTCAAAAAGATGGTGAACTGCAACCACTTTGCGTTAGTCGTTGAGTGGCTACAGAATCTGTCTAAGGCAGCCACCCTAAACACGCTTAGAATCATAGAACTGTAGAGTTGGAAAAGCCCAAGACATTTTGGCACCTGTGGCAGACTCCAAAATGGCACCCCTTCTCCCCACCGGGGGAAAAGGGTGAGTGAAGATCTACACCAGGAGCAAGGTGGGGAAGAAAGATTGACAGAGGGATCTGCTTCCCTGGGTGGACCCCATCACATGAGTCAGTCTCTTCACCTTCCCTCATGGGTGGGCCAGCCCTGATGAATGGTGTGAATGTAGCCTCTGTATAATGCAGCTTACGCCCCAAAGTTTCTAGGTCTTGCCACAATTTCATCGTCTGCTACGAAACAGCTGGTTTCTTGGCAGACAACAACATAGATCCTGTTTTTTATAAAGTGAGTGCTGTTCTTTTTATTTGTGCCCAACATGAAAACACGTCACACATTATTTTAATTAGATATGGTTGGAGGAAGAGCTGAGAAGAGTACTTCAACATCATCAGTGAAATGGACATGTGTCACTGTAGATGGAAATACCTATTGCTTTAAAATGTATTATATGCCACTACGATTAGTCAACAAATGAGACAGGATCTTGCAGACTGTTAGCAATGCTGAAGGCTAGTTTGGACTCAGAGTTCAATAAGCCTTCACTTTCCCCACCACTCGTATTTTGCTAAAGAAGAAGAAGAAGAAGAAGAAGAAGAGTTTGGATTTGATATCCCGCCTTTCACTCCCTTTAAGGAGTCTCAAAGCGGCTAACATTCTCCTTTCCCTTCCTCCCCCACAACAAACACTCTGTGAGGTGAGTGGGGCTGAGAGACTTCAAAGAAGTGTGACTGGCCCAAGGTCACCCAGCAGCTGCATGTGGAGGAGTGGAGACGCGAACCCGGTTCCCCAGATTACGAGACTACCGCTCTTAACCACTACACCACACTGAAAATAATATGCCCGACTTCTGCTTCCTTTAGAGCTTGTTTAAAATGGCATACATAGAGTGTTTGTTCAAAAGCATATGACTGGATGACAGTGATTGTTATTTAACTGTAGAAATATGTTGGGATTAGGGATGATGGAGAAATTTGATTCAGGTCACACTAAATTGTGAACCTACACAATTTGAACTTTTTGAAACCATACACAGTCATCCTTTGAAATTTGCACTTCTCTGAAATTTGCAATGCAGTTATCCGGCCAATTAATATGTACACAAAAAAGTATGTACACATGGGCAAAGTGTGCATAGAAGTGCAGATGTCAGTGTAAGCTACACGCAAAAATGAGTTATGGGGAGGGGGGAATTGCTTTGCCAAAATGTGTATATTAAACAACTTTGAATATAAACATGTGTATATTTTTAGACATTTGCACAATGGGTTAATGTGTCTGGCTGCTAACCAGAAGATTGATGGTTCGAGCATTGAACTCACTTGTTCCGGTATCTCAGAGACTTTTGGATACATAACAGAACTTTCCCTTTGCCTCCTCCTCTCATAGGCACCCCCCAAAAAAATCTGTTCTTGGAGATTCCCAAACATTCCAGAAAAGATTTGGGAAGGGCGCACAGAAAGGAGAAAGGGGAGGGAGCGATCTATTGAGCATGCAGAAATCCTTGCATTCATGGAATGAGTGCATTGGATAGCTCCTGTGGTTTTCATGTTGGGAACAACCATTTGAATAGTTGTTGTTGTTGTTGTTGAGTCGTTGTAATGGTTCTAGGGGTTGCTCGTGTGTAAATCGACGCCACACCTGGCTGGGTTACCTGGGTGAACCCTTTCTGTCCGGACAGCCACTCACCCGTGGCTGTCTCAATCGCTGGCAGAATCCGTCAGTGGGCGTTTCTTGAACTTCTTCCAGCAAAGAAGCTCTTTGACGCCTAGTCACCGCCTACTCTCCCTGCGCAGAAGCCTTCTGCGCAGGGAGGGTGTGGGCAGCAGAGGACCCGTGCTCTCCCCGCTGGTCTCCGGCAAGGAGTCATGGAGCCACCTCGCCGATTCCCCCATCTGCCCCCCTTCTCCACTGGTGCTACGCTGAATTCCTTCCCCAGAAGATGGGCTGCTTCTCTCCCTCCCGGGACGCTCTCCGGAATCCCTCTGGAGCCCTCCCTCTCCCTCTGGCTCCGATGGCAGTTCCCTGACAGTCGTGTCCGACTCTTCGTGACCCCATGGACCAGAGCACGCCAGGCCCTCCTGTCTTCCACTGCCTCCCGCAGTTTGGTCAAACTCATGCTGCTAGCTTTGAGAACACTGTCCAACCATCTCGTCCTCTGTCGTCCCCTTCTCCTTGTGCCCTCCATCTTTCCCAACATCAGGGTCTTTTCCAGGGAGTCTTCTCTTCTCATGAGGTGACCAAAGTATTGGAGCCTCAGCTTCAGGATCTGTCCTTCCAGTGAGCACTCAGGGCTGATTTCCTTTAGAATGGATAGGTCTGATCTACTTGCAGTCCATGGGACTCTCATTTGAATGGTAGAATCCCTCAAAAAAAGAAGAAAATTAAATTGGAATAACTGGGCAGTCACAAGTCTCGCTGTTCTCCCCAGTGGCATTTTGACTGATGTTCTGGCCAGATGTGGGGACAAAGAGAGGCATCTTCCCAGCATGTTGCCCGAAGGGGAACTTCACAACTTCACCATTTCGTAAGCCAACACTGTGGTGTATTTGTAGACAGCATCGTGATGCTACGTTCCCTCCTTGTTTATGTCAACAGATGTTCCCATGAATATATAGCAGCCGGCATAACAGAAGGTGATATTGCGGCAGTTGTAATTTTTCTCCATAGTCACAGGCTTTCCTGACTTTTTCCAAAGAGCTGGATTTCCCAGAAAAGCCATTTCCGTGGACTTTCGCTTCAGTAGCAACAAACGCAGCGTTTTATCTTTTACGGGAAAATCACCTTTATGTGGTGGCAAGCAATTATTTCCTTGCCATCACACCTTTGAACAGGACTCAAAACACAGTATTAAAACATGGAGAGGTCATATTTATTAAAATGTGACAATAAAAATAAAGTGGCTCTGCAGAAACCTAATAACCAGAACAAACCAATTCACCAAAACAGCATCGTCAAGGCAGGAAAGTTCCCTAATGAGGTCAGGATCATCTCCTGCCCTACTCCTGGACATACAGTTGGGTGCCACCAGTGTCCCCAAAACAAGGATTGAAATGAGTTCTTTTTCCTTGTTAACAGGGCATTGGGTCTGTAAACCAGACAAGAGCACCATGGAACCACCAGTTCATTGTTCACACCGACACACATGCCCAGCTCTCTGTTTGTTTGTTTTTAAAAGTTATTTATTAAATTTTCCAATTTTTTTAAACAAACAAACAAAAACAGAACAAACAAAAAAATTAAAAAATACATATAGTTCATAAAAACATACTTTTCAATAACAAATTTCTCAGACCTCCTCATACTTCTCCTCCTCGTATTCCAATTAAAATTATTTGTTCAGCAAATCCTTCACTTAAAGCATTACAGCTTGTAATATTACCTTATTTTCCAGACCCTTTTTTCCTATCTATGTTCCTTTATATCATTACAGCTAGAAACCACTTAATTTCAATCCAACACCATTTAACCTTCCTTAATTTTACAATATTTCTGTAAATACACATGCCCAGCTCTCTGGGCATCCCCATTGACCCACAAAGCCAGAGCAGTGTAGGTTAACCCAAAATATATTTAATTCCTCTTTCCTGTCCAAGTTAGAGGTCAGATTAAACAATAATAATAATAATAATAATAATAATAATAATAATAATAATAATAATATTTATACCCTGCCCATCTGGCTGAGTTTCCCCAGCCACTCTGGGAGGCTCCCAATTGAGTATTAAAAACAATACAGCATTAAATATTAAAAACTTCCCTAAACAGGGCTGCCTTCAGATGTTTTTTAAAAAATAAGATAGCTGCTTATTTCCTTGACATCTGATGGGAGGGCGTTCCACAGGGCGGGCATCACTACCGAGAAGGCCCTCTGTCTGGTTCCCTGTAACCTCACTTCTTGCAATGAGGGAATCGTCAGAAGGCCCTCAGAGCTGGACCTCAGTGTCCAGGCTGAATGATGGGGGTGGAGACGCTCCTTCAGGTATACTGGACCAAAGCCATTTAGGGCTTTAAAGGTCAGCACCAACACTTTGAATTGTGCTCAGAAATGTACTGGGAGCCAATGCAGATCTCTCAGGACCAGTGTCATATTGTCCCGGCAGCCACTCCCAGTCACCAGTGTAGCTGCCATGTTCTGGATTAATTGCAGTTTCATATTTATTCATATTCATATTCATCTTCCTCTGCCAGTTTCACTGCTGCACTATCTCTAAGTTGAGACAACCAGAAATGCTGTGGAGCAGAATTTCAGATATCGTTGGACTACAGTTCCCATCCGACCCAGCCCATGTGTTCAATGGTCAGGGATAACAGGAGTTGTAGTTCAACAATATGTGGGCCAGTATGGCAGTTCTTATACTCTTAAGTTCCACCACAAAGCTAGTATTTAGAGTAATATTTATTGTACATACAAATGAGTTCATAACTTGTTTTCAGAATGTTGAAGTTTTTTACTCAGAACCACCATTTGTTTTTCTGGCTGCCTTCCCCTTATTTGCCATGTTCTATTCTGAATAGCACATAAAATACCACTGTCTCCTGTAGTCTCTTTGAACGCATTTCATGTCATTTTGCTCTCACAAATCAAGACGGGGGGAGGAATCTTTCAGTGCAATTTCTGACACATCTTTCTGAGTGTTCGATATTTTGCTAAAGTCTCATCTTCCCAGCACATTGCCACAGGCTACTAGAGTGGAACAAAGCTCTCAAACATAATAAAAAGGTGAAATCACAGAAGGGGAAGTTTACGGCCATGCTCCGGCTCTGACAGGCTTGTCAAGATATTTTAGCATCAACCACAGTAAAGTAAGAGGTCCACGCTTGTTGCCGCAACTTTGTCCACCTTTGGGGACAATGTTAAGTAATGCTGGGGAGCTCAGCAGTGCAGCAGTGTCTGCTGAAAAACAGCCAGAACTCACAAACTTATATATTTGATTCGTAAGAACATAAGAAAAGCCTGCAGGATCAGGCCTATGTTCCATCTGGTCCACAATCCTGTTATCCTTTCCTGTGGTTTTATGGTCTTTGCTGCATCCAACTGCTGAGGCAATTTGCAGCCCTCAATGGCTAATAGTAGCCCTCACATCAATACATTTGTCTAAACAGGACTTGGTCCATTTACGAAGCACTGCCAATATCTCAGAGCAATTTCACGACAAAAAGCATCAATGATGAAAGCAGTTAAAAAGTATTCCATAGTAAAAGCATTTTTAAAAAATAGGCTGAAAACTATTCCATATGTACAAAAGTTTTTTTTTAAAAAAAATCTATTCAAACAATTCAAATTACCGTATTTTTTGCTCTATAAGATGCACCAGACCATAAGACGCACCTAGTTTTTGGAGAAGGAAAACAAGAAAAAAAACAATTCTGAATCCCAGAAGCCAGAACAGCAAGAGGGATCGCTGCGCAGCGAAAGCAGCGATCCCTTGTGCTGTTCTGGCTTCTGAGATAGCTGTGCAGCCTGCATTTGCTCCATAAGACGCACACACATTTCCCCTTACTTTTTAGGAGGGAAAAAATGAGTCTTATAGAGCAAAAAATACGGTAATTTCAAATCGAATGCAGGTACATTGGGATAAAGACGGCTTGTTGATGGCTTGTTGAAAAAGGAAGATTTTTCAAATTGTGCTGAAAAGACAACAAGCATTTGTCTGATATGCAACGGGATTTTTTTTAATTGTTGTTGGAATGGACTTCCTGATGAAATGTTATCTACAGAGGTCTCTCCCCTGCAGAGCACAGTGACCCCACAGTGATCTTTCTCTGACCCTGCCCAAATCTAGCATAATTCTGAGAGGGTTTCTGGGGAAGTGTGGCCAAGAGTTCAAATATTGGATCAACTGAATTTCCAGATTTAGTTCACAACTTTGAAAATATTCCCCATTTCCCTCTTCTATCCATTCATTCCCATCAAGTTTCACTTGCCACGTTGCCACTTACCACGCAAGCTCCCAGCTAATGATTTTATTGTGAATTGCAATTTACCACTGCTAACATTTAAAATATCAATTAAATCCATGTTGCATGAACTTAATTACCAATTTGAGATATTAAGAAGAATGTGATTGTGTATTTATTGCTCGTGTGATTTTTCGGTTAATTACAATGTCAAATAGATTTATTGTTGGCATAATAAATAATGCTAATGAATGCCATTTTAATAGCAGCCTGCCTATATATATAACAAAGATATTGCAAGATATGTGCCCAGGTGTGCTCATAACCAGTTGTTGGACACCCCCCACCTGCCCCAATTAACATGAGTGGCATCGACTGCGAACACCCATCATCCCTAACTGTGGGCCAAGTCTGCCAGGTTCAGCTTCTCACATTTTCTTGCTTTTTTCCATTCTGAAGTTCAGCTCTGCACATTTTCACATCATTTTGCAATTAATTGTTGTTGTTTAGTCATGTCCGACTCTTCGTGACCCCATGGACCAGAGCACGCCAGGCACTTCTGTCTTCCACTGCCTCCCACAGTTTGGTCAAACTCATGTTGGTAGCTTCAAGAACACTATCCAACCATCTCGTCCTCTGTCGTCCCCTTCTCCTTGTGCCCTCCATCTTTCCCAACATCAGGGTCTTTTCCAGGGAGTCTTCTCTTCTCATGAGGTGGCCAAAGTATTGGAGCCTCAGCTTCATAATCTGTCCTTCCAGGGAGCACTCAGGGCTGATTTCCTTAAGAATGGATAGGTCTGATCTTCTTGCAGTCCATGGGACTCTCAAGAGTCTTCTCCAGCACCATAATTCAAAAGCATCCATTCTTCGGCGATCAGCCTTCTTTATGGTCCAGCTCTCACTTCCATACATCACTACTGGGAAAACCATAGCTTTTACTATACGGACCTTTGCTGGCAAGGTGATGTCTCTAGTTTTTAAGATGCTGCAATTAATTGGGGGGGGGGGATTAGCATGAAAATGCATTGCATACAGAACCATAGAATCATAGAATTGCGGTTGGAAGGGACCTAAGGGTTCAATGCCCTGCAATAAAGGAATCCAAGCTAAAGCATTTGTGACAGATGGCCAGACAACCTCTGCTTAAAAACCTCCAAGGAAGAAGTGTCCACAACATCCCAGGGGAGACCGTTTAAATAACTGGATGAATTATTGCAGATTTATCCAAATGCACACATTTTTATATGCAACTTTCTCTAACATGCACATTTTTGCCAAGACATTTTCCTAGTACAATTTATTTTGCATATTCCCACCTACACACCAATACATTCCTTTTTTAATGCACAATGTAGCCTAGTATAGGGATGCGGGTGGTGCTGTGGATTAAACCACAGAGCCTAGGACTTGCTGATCAGAAGGTTGGCGGTTCGAATCCCCACGATGGGGTGAGCTCCCGTTGCTCGGTCCCTGCTCCTGCCAACCTAGCAGTTCGAAAGCGCGTCAAAGTGCAAGTAGATAAATAGGTACCACTCCAGCGGGAAGGTAAACGATGTTTCTGTGAGCTGCTCTGGTTTGCCAGAAGCGGCTTAGTCCTGCTGGCCACATGACCCGGAAGCTGTACGCCGATTCCCTTGGCCAATAAAGCGAGATGAGTGCTGCAACCCCAGAGTCGGCTATGACTAGACCTAATGGTCAGGGGTCCCTTTACCTTTACCTAGCCTAGTATATATGCATCTGTGCACACATTACTTGGCTGGAGATTGGCATTGCAAAATTCAGAGAAATGCGAATTTTGGAGGACAGCTGTGTTTCGGTTTGCATATTATTCCTAGGAAGTGCAAATCTGATAGGTTTGGCTTTAAATTTCTCCCCCACCCTTAGCCAAAGATAAGTCACCGCCAGCTCTAGTAACAATTTGAGCAGCCATACAAATGATAACTTTGGTGGTGCATTGCCTTCGTGACATGCTGAGAACGCCACAGGGGAACGATGTGCATGGAAGCCTTTAAGCAGACCAATAGGCACAGGGGCTTTGGGGGCTTTCAGATGGGGTTCTTTCTCAACAGTACCTGGAAATATCGTAGAATATAATCATAGAGTTGGAAGGGACCCTGAAGATCTTCTGTTCCAACCCCTTAGGAATAAGCAGCTGTCCCAGATGGGGATTGAACCTGCAACCTCCACATTATCAGCACCACGCTCTATCCAACTGAGCTGTCCAGACTCTCAGGTTTATAGCAGGGATTGAACTCGAGGCCACCTGAATGCTGTGCTACTACATGCTCTGCCACTGAGCTACAACCCAGACAAAGCTGGGGGAGACCCCTGTGTGAAAAACTAGAGCAGGGGTCAGCAAACTTTTTGAGCAGGGGGCCGGTCCACTGTCCCTCTGACCTTGTGGGGGGCGGGATTATATTTTTTTTGGGGGGAAAGAACGAATTCCTATGCCCCACAAATAACCCAGAGATGCATTTTAAATAAAAGCACATATTCTACTCATGTAAAAACATCAGGCAGGCCCCACAAATAACCCAGAGATGCATTTTAAATAAAAGGACACATTCTACTCATTTAAAAAACATGCTGATTCCTGGACTGTCTGCTGGTCGGATTGAGAAGGCGATTGGGCCGGATCCGGCCCCTGAGCCTTAGTTTGCCTACCCATGCCCTAGAGAAACACAGTCAGTCAATGCTGCTACCACAGAGCTAGATTATGCATGCATACATACTTGGCTACGATTACTGAAATCACATCTAATTACACGGCATATATAAAGTGAGATAAATACATGTGGGTTTCCAAAGGGAATCAAAAAAAGAAGTTTAAGGGCAAATAAAAACAATCAAGCCATGCCTCAATGTGCCTCTGGTAACTACTTAGTGCTAAGTGAATTAAAACAGCCATCACCACAAAAACAACATAGCCACTAAACTGCCTCTTTTATGGGCTCATGGAACGGGTGCCATTACAACCCGAGCATTTATCATGCTGCAGCATTTACAGCCAAGCCCATGTTCAGAACGGAGAAAGACTGGAAACAATGAGGCAATATTTACAGTGATGAAGTTCAAATGTTAATGGCCTGGCCCCTATCTACTTGAGGTAGCTCTGGCAGCACCGTGGCTTGCAGAAACTGTCCTGGCATCTCTTCCTTGGATATGGAGGTTCTCTTCCACCTTCCCAAAATACTTCCATGTCTCCTAATTGGATGAAAAACAGTACCTAGATAAACTGTGGAGCTTGTGCCCATAGGAGGTGGCATTAAAAGACGACTAGACAAATTCATGAAGGAGGGGAATACTAATGGCAACTACCCACAATGTCTATGCTCTGTCGCTACAGATGGAGACAGCAATGCTTCTGAATGCCTGTTGCCAGCTCTACTTCGCTTTCAAATCAGAACCAGTGAAGGTCCTGTGTGAGTGTCTGGAGGCGGCTGAAGGATGGGTGGCAGCTAACAGATTGAGGTTGAATCCTGACAAGACAGAAGTACTTTTTTGGGGGGACAGGAAGCAGGCGGGTGTGGAGGACTCCCTGGTCCTGAATGGGGTAACTGTGCCCCTGAAGGACCAGGTGCACAGCCTGAGAGTCATTTTGGACTCACAGCTGTCCATGGAGGCACAGGTTAATTCTGTGTCCAGGGCGGCTGTCTACCAGCTCCATCTGGTATGCAGGCTGAGACCCTATCTGCCCACAGACTGCCTCGCCAGAGTGGTGCATGCTCTGGTTATCTCCCGCTTGGACTACTGCAATGTGCTCTACGTGGGGCTACCTTTGAAGGTGACCCGGAAACTAATCCAGAATGCAGCAGCTAGACTGGTGGCTGGGAGTGGCCACCGAGACCACATAACACTGGTCTTGAAAGACCTACATTGGCTCCCAGTACATTTCAGAGCTGACCTTTAAAGCCCTAAATGGCCTCGGTCCAATATACTTGAAGGAGCGCCTCCACCCCCATTGTTTTACCTGGACACTGAGGTCCAGCGCCGAGGGCCTTCTGGGGGTTCCTTCACTGTGAGAAGCCAAGATACAGGGAACCAGGCAGAGGGCCTTCTCACTAGTGGCACCCGCCCTGTGGAACGCCCTCCCACCAGATGTCAAAGAGAACAACTACCACCAGACTGGTGACAGCAGTCACAAAATTAAAAGACGCCTGCTTCTTGGGAGAAAGGCGATGGCAAACCTAGACAGTATCTTAAAAAGCAGAGACATCACCTTGCCAACAAAGGTCCGTATAGTTAAAGCCATGGTTTTCCCAGTAGTGATGTATGGAAGTGAGAGCTGGACCATAAAGAAGGCTGATCGCCGAAAAATTGATGCTTTTGAATTATGGTGCTGGAGGAGACTCTTGAGAGTCCCATGGACTGCAAGAAGAACAAACCTATCCATTCTGAAGGAAATCAGCCCTGAGTGCTCACTGGAAGGACAGAGCCTGAAGCTGAGGCTCCAATACTTTGGCCACCTCATGAGAAGAGAAGACTCCCTGGAAAAGACCCTGATGTTGGGAAAGATGGAGGGCACAAGGAGAAGGGGATGACAGAGGACGAGAGGGTTGGACAGTGTTCTCGAAGCTACAAACATGAGTCTGACCAAACTGTGGGAGACAGTGGAAGACAGAAGTGCCTGGCGTGCTCTGGTCCATGGGGACACGAAGAGTCGGACACGACTAAACGACTAAACAACAACAACCATCAGACTTTCAGAAGACATCTGAAGGCAGCCCTCTTTAGGGAAGCTTCTAATGTTTGATGCATTACTGTATTTTAATATTTTGTTGGAAGCCACCCAGAGTGGCTGGGGAGGCCCAGCCAGATTGGTGGGGTATAAGTAATAAATGATGATGATGATGATGATGATGATGATGATGATGACTTTTTTCCCCCAGTGAAAACTCAGTTCCAGCACCTCTCATTCTAAGAGAATGAGGGAGCAGATCATGGTGAGTTCTGGCACCTTTCCCCCCCCCTTGAAAAATAGCACTGATTATCGGGAGACATTTTAGGTTGCTTTTACGCTTGTATGCACCCAAACCTGCAGTCAATAATGGGGGGCAAGGAAGGTATTATAGGATTGTGACTGATGGGGGATATTTGGCCCTTGTAGGACACCTCTCCTGTCCTTGTCAAATGTTCACAGGAAAACATCTGGTTTAGCCCTTCAGATATCTTCTACAGCAAAGACATTCGAAGGGCAGGACTGAAAGCAAACAAATAAAAAAGCACCATGCAACAGTTAACACAGAGCTTTAGACCTTGAAATCTTGTTTTTATTAGGCGAGGGAATGTTAGCCAGGAGACTGAGGTTATCGCAGAGGGCCAGAGGATTTTTAACTTCCACATGGACAGCCAGCACAGATGCGGGAGTTAAAAAAAGACTCATGTTTGCATTCCATATGTCTAGCGAGGACAATTCGCTCTTCATCTGGGCAGAATACCAAAAGGATACATGCTCAGTCCACCATAAAACCCCAAAGGGTCAAAAACCTACACTGAAATTATTATAATTTTAAAAAACCAACAAAAAAACCCCATAGCACATAGCATTATTCCCCAGTATGTTTCTTTTTTAAGCCCTAATCTCCTTAAACCAGGAGAGCCATCAGCTTTACTCAAAACCAAACAACATCCATAACCATTGGACCAAGACGTACGAGTCGCTCAAAGTACATCACAAAGCAAGACCTCTTGTGAAGCCCGATAGAGAACTGCAGCGCTGCCTTCACTGTGCTCTTAGGGGGCAATTTATATTGCTGTCCTGAGCTGCTTTGGAAGGGCAGGACAGAAATTAGTTAGTTAATTAATTAATTATTAATTATGTTCTCAGCAGTGTCAAGCAGTAAGCTATCCCTGGAATGCCACTTTAGCTTTAAGTGTCTATATGTGTGCCGATTCAGTGATCTACAGTTGACGAAAAGTAAAACTGCATTGCATATCGCTAACACATCTAGACATTTAGCATTTAGAAAGTTGGTGCGTTTTTAGTTTGTTTCTGTTTTGAATTTTGTGAAAGTTTTAAATTATTGCTAATTCTTCTTACTGTTTTATCTTTTCTGTAAACCACTTTGAGGGTTGGTTTCTTGTTTTTACAACCAAGTGGTGTGGAAATTTTAAAGAACAAAGTGCTGGACTTGATAGGACTTTGTCCTGATCTAGCAGATTCTTCTCATGTTCTTACGACTTCCTAGTGAATGGTTTGATTTAACTCTACAAGGAAAGCACTAACAGCAGCCAGTGCTGAGCTAGGGAAAAGAAGAAGAGTGCCGGGTCTAATCCTGGTTTCCACAACTATTATTGATTGCAAACTCTTAAGGCTGCCTCACCCCATGAGATTTTCCTTGCCAAAGGGGCTCTCTAGGACAGGTGCCTAGAACATTTTGTTGGACTACAACTCCCATCAACCCAAGCCACCATGGCCAATAGCAAGGCATGATGGGACTTGTAGTCTAGCAACACCTGGAAAGCAGCACATTGGTCATGCCTTGACTAGAGGACACTGTCTTTGCAGCCGAAAAGAACTCTTTTAAAAAAAATAAAAGAGGAAATGTAACACTCTATAAAACACTGGGCAGAATTCAGCTACTGCATCCCATCAGCACAATGATTTCTGCTAATGCAACCTGATTCCTCTGCCTCTCCTCCCAGTGAATGCACCCCATGCTCTCCCCAGTTGGGTTGGGGAAACCTCTGGAACAAATTTAGGGGGTCACTGGGAGGAGGAGAGATGGAGAACGCTCTCTGTTTTGTAAGCAGAAATCCTTGCACTGAAGGAACAAGAAGCTTAGTGCTATGTTGGATACATCCCCCTAGTTCTCCCCCCATTTTCAATGGCGGCTTAACCCAAAGAAATTTCGCAAATGATGCATTTCCTAGCAGGGAGACAAAGGGATGGGGGCGCTTTGCCTGCCTAATTTCTTCATGTTTAAAGGCAGAGAAGCAGAAAGAGAAGAGGGGAAATGGCAACCTTAAGCTCAAGCCATGTAATTGCACTTAAATAACTTACTCCTCATCAAAGTCAAAGAGATTAAGCCTGCTGAGGTTTACACATATTAGTTTGGTTTGTGGGCCACAACCTATGTCATCTGCTCATTTGAGCTTACAAACGGCTGTGGTTTCATTTCCAAGCTGGAGATCAAGGGATTATTGGTGTTCACTTAGAAGAAGTGAGAGCCAGTTCTTGAGGGTGGAGGGGAAGAGGTTTAAAAATACTGAGGCAACGGTACAAAAGGATAGATTTCTTTTCAACTAGTATATCCTTCCTTTTTTCTTTTCTTTTCTTTTCTTTCTTTCCCTTTGATTTGTAAGAGCAAAAATAAAGCTTTCATTCATAGGACTATGCTGGAAAATTCTCCTGCAGTGTATGTGTGTGTATGTGTGGAAAAAGGGGTGCCAGAACTCACCATGAACATCTCCCTCGCTCTCTTAAAATGGCGCCCACCTGAGAGGTGTTGGAACACAGTTGCTGTGAGTTCCCCCTGAAAAAAAGCTGTGTATGAGAGAGAGAGAGTTCTCAACAAGAGAGGGAGGGGGGAGGCAAAAGCACTATCAGAATCAACTCTCTTCTTCCACAAAGGAGAGAGCAAGGGAAGAAGGCAAAGACAACAGCAGGGCTTAATCTATTCAGGACTGCCCATTTCCTCAGGAACAGACTTCGTTAATATGGCCCTCTGTGTGAGGACTAAATTTGGCCTCCAATGGATCTTCTCAATTATGGGTCTTCTCAATTTTGCATCCCATCGGCTCGGCGCCCTGTGCGGGGGAACCATCCACACCTCCCTAAATCTGGCGTTGATTTCTCTCTCCTGGCCCCTAGGCAGACCAACTTTACACTTTAGGTCATTTGCTTTTCAGGTACCAGTACACATTTATTCTATTTTACATGAACGATTTATATGCCACTCAGCTGAAATAGTCTCTAAGCAGCTTACAAAGATACCATACAAAAAATAAAAATCAGTTAACATAATAATAATAATAATAATAATAATAATAATAATAATAATAATAAATTTTTATTTATACCCTGCCCTTCCCGGTTCAGAAAACCGGGCTCAGGGCGGCTAACAACAAATTTAAAACACTTAATTGATGCGACAAAAAACAGAATAAAATACAGTATAAAACATGAATAACAATAAATTCAGAACTGAAAAATCAATTTAGGGGGAAATCCATCCAATAAACATTAGATGATCACCAGGGCTACCTGGCTAAATTAGTCCTATTTGGGTCAGCGAGGAGACCAGGGGAGAATTAGCTGTGGGATCCCATAATCTTCATAAAAAGGGGAGGTGGAGGGAAGGAAGGGGAATAAAAGATCAGGCTAAGTTCAGATTGAAAGCCAGACGGAATGGCTCTGTCTTACAGGCCCTGTGGAAGGAAGTTATGAATTCAAATATCAATCAAAATGCCTACCGGAATAATAATGATACAAAAACAAAGTAGGCACCGGAAGTTCAGTAGGGATGGGGCCTGTCTGCCCTCAAATGGAAGGGAGTTCCATAAAACTGAGCCCACAGTACTCAACACATCACTTCTGTTGGATACGAGCTGTACATCTGAACTATGACTCTGTCTCCCAAGTGTTCTTCTGGGCTGTGGTGTCACTGCGAGCTTCTTTTGCGGTGGAAGAAATCAGGGGACAGCTTTGAGCACAGCGCTGTTCACAGGAATCACGTGGTCTCCAGCTGATTAGCTATTTTTTTGAGGTTTAACTATATATTCAAATGTCAGAACATTCCAGAATTGCATCTGCATCGTGCGGTGCCTTTGGCCTGCACTTGAGGAGCTGTTATTAACACTTCAGTCTCTTTTGCACAAACAAACAAAGCCGATCAATCAGATTATCCAGTCACAGTTCACCCCAGGAGGTCCACAGTATCGCTGCAAATTAAGGAGCACGGATGCATACAATATAGCTAAAGCAAAATGTTACTATTCATTTTATTTCTAGTTGGTGTGTGTGTGTGTGTGTGTGTGTGTGTGTGTGTGTGTGTGTTTGAGGGGGTGCTGACAAAACATCACAGGGGAGAGAAAACAATCTACCATATTTACATTTGCATTTTTTTTGTTTATAAAAAAGAAAAGTTAGAGTTTAAGAATATAAGAAGCTATCTTATGCAGACCATAGATCCATCTTGCTCAGCACTGTCCATCAAACAGATAGAGATCTGGGATTGGATGGAAGAAGAAAGATCTGAGTTGCAGAAAAAGCCCTGCGTGCATATAGGTAGTACCAGTAGTAGGAGCGTAGTGCTCACCTTACCACTGAATTGTTTCTGCTAAATGGGAAGGGAAGTGGGAAAGCAGTGAAGAGTTTGGTGCAGTGCAAAGCCACCAGCAAGAGCACCATATTTACTTCACCAATGCATTCGCACCAACAAACCTCCCTGCTGCCTGCCCCTTCTCCATCGCAGTAAGCAGCAGCAGCAATTCAACTGCCAGGAAGTCAGGTGAGCACCAGCAATCAATTCTATTAACCTGGGCGGTAATGAAGACTCTGGGATAATAATTATTTGTACCCCACCCATCTGGCTGGGTTTCCCCAGCCACTCTGGGCAGCTTCCAACAAAGATTAAAAATACATTAAAATGTCACACATTAAAAACTTCCCTAAAAAACAGGGCTGCCTTCAGATGTCTTCTAAAAGTCTAGTAGTTGTTTATCTCTTTGACATCTGATGGGAGGGCATTCCACAGGGCGGGCACCACTACCAAGAAGGCCCTCTGCCTGGTTCCCTGTAGCTTAGCTTCTCGCAGTGAGGGAACCACCAGAATGCCCTCGGCACTGGACCTCAGCGTCCGGGCAGAAACATGGGGGTGGAGATGCTCCTTCAGGTATACAGGACCGAGGCCATTTAGAGCTTTAAAGGTCAGCAACAACACTTTGAATTGTGCTCAGAAACGTATCTGATCTGAACTTACAACGTTTAACCAATTCCTGTGATAAAAGACAGGGCTTGTTTGAATTGTTTTGTAGTATTAATGGAACTGAAGCTTCAAAGCGATATTTATCATCAGATTGTTCTGCTTCTCACCCCTCGTCAGAAGTCCTTGCTGCAACTATCCCTTGGATCTCGGAGACTCAATTTCAGTGACGCTCTGTGCCACGCCAAAATTCATCAACCCTCTGCCTCCAGCTTCATTGTAAATCATCGTTGTGGAGTCCCAGTTGTGCCCCCAAGGCTCCATGCCCAGTGCGACTGAACCGGCAAGCATTCTGTGACACACTGCAACATATCTGAAAACTTTCTGGTGCGTCTACAATGGCAATCTGTGCAACATTTTCTCAAGCATTTCCTGGATCATGCAAGTTGTTCCGCAGGCTCCCTAACATGTACATAGACTGGAGTTTGAAGTTTAATCTTGCTTGACCCTTCTATTCCATTCTGGAATAATTATTCCCCTTTCATGTACACATAAATGGAGGCTTTTAATTTATATTGGGAAAATACAGTTTGTATGATAATATTGTTGTGTGTCCACCCCAACCCCCTGAATTTTGCGCTCCTGACTCTGATGGTTTAGATCAGTTATAAGATTTGAAAATATATATAAAAGCTAATTAATTAAAATAATAACCCCACTCCCCACAAATGCTCAGATGCTTAACCACTGAAAACTACCCCTTTCCCCCTTGGAATACACCAGAAAGAGGCTCAGGCCCTGGTTTCAGCAGGTGGAAATAGTGTGTATTTAAAATATTGTGTTGGCTTCCAACAGTCGGCCCTGGTTTGGTGTCCACCAGATATTGTGGACTTCAACTCCCATCAGCCAGAGCTAGCATGGCCAGTGGTCAAGGATTATGGGAGATATGATCCAGCAACACCTAGAAGCCTTGATTTCGGGATCTTCAGATGGGTAGGAATTTGAAAAACTGGAGTGTGATTATTTATATTTTCAAAATATTCACTGTGCAATTGTGTTCTGATGTTCTCTGTCCCAAAAGCAACCATAACTGTGTTTCCCCCCATACAATGTGCAATATTATCCTCAAATTACACTGGATTACAAGAAGATACTGACTCCTCAAGTTACACCAGCTGGATTCTGAGAAGATACTAACTCCTCTGGTGCCAGTGAAGTCCAAAGGCATGCTGTCATGAGAGATCTGCATCATCGTGGTTGTTCCAGCATACTGTTAAAATAATGTCAGTAGCTCCTAGCACAGCAGGAACACAAGATCCCAGTGCTAAACAGAAAGGAACATCTACTGGTATGCATATGGGAAGGGTGTGCATTGGCTCTGTGTTGGGACTGAATAATGATGTGAATTAGGGAATGGTGTCTATGGGAAAACAGATTTGCTCAGGACCCAAAGCATCAGCTGAAGCAGAAAGAGCAGAGAGTGACTCAGAAACAAACAAACAAAAAATACAGATACACATATAAGATGAATATTGAGTCTTGTGCTGCTAGTGTTTAAACTTATCAGTTGCTTTGCACATGCATCTCAAAGTTACCTACAAAAAATACTTTAAAAAAATATGCAGCATATGAAACATACAGTGCAGAACAATTCAAAGTAAGATAATCCAATCATATCATCTCTCTTCAGACCTACTTTGGAAGTTTTTAGAAGTCTTCAGGCCTAGGGGATACAGTGATTAAGCCATTCAAATCAGCCTGATGTTTTCTGCAGGGTTGCCAAAACGTACCTAAAATGCACCTCCTTGAAATTATTATCTGATATTCAGATTACTATCCAAGATCAAGATATTTCTTTTTTAGAACGATTTGTGAAGCTAAGTATGCTTCCTGGTACAAGTAGCTTGAAAGATGAGCTTTTGAGGGTATCACTCTCCTGATTGGGTATTCTCATTCTCACTAAACTTTTTTTTTTTTTTTGCCACTTCAAAATCATTTTCACTCACTCACTTACTGACTCAGTATCAGTATTCAGCTCAAGGGAGACTTTTGCTTTACTTACTTTCTTTTTCCTTTTTCTTAAAAAAAGGAATACTGCTAAGTCAGCGACTATAGTATATGTTAAGTCAACCTTCACGAGCAACGTTTTCCCCTCAATTTGCTCTACTTTCGGAGACTAGACACTAACACACAATGCATTATTTAAATCCACCTCACACTCGGAGCATTTTGATAGAGTCTTTAAAACAGCAATATTCTGAGTGATGGTTTCAGCGGCTTCCAGAGATTGTTTATTTAAATGAAATCTTTTAGTAGTAACTGGCACCTTTAAAAGAAAGGGGCCGCGGTAATTTTGTGACAATCTTCTCAAACATTCTTGCGGCAAGGTTACCTGGTGCTTCCAGCAGGTCACTGGCATTTATAGGTTTGGTGGTGTTAAGGATCAGAAAGACTAAGCAAAAAGTGCTTAGAATGAAAGGTTGTTGCTCCATGACAGGCAACTTGCTTTGCAAGCAGAAGGTCAGAGGTCCAATCCTGAAACCCAGGAAAGTTGTCGCTGCTCAGGGTTGAAAATACTGAATTAGATCTTGGGTATAATAGGACAGGAATGAGCAAAAGAGTGGAAGAAGTTGTTCATGTATGCTACAATGGCGGCTAGCGTTCTCCTAGCCCAAAAATGGAAAGATGATAAAATACCAACAAAAGAAGAATGGCAAGCCAAGCTTATGGAATATGTGGAAATGGCGAAACTTATGGAAAGAATAAGAGACAATGACAATGAAGACTTTTTAAAAGACTGGGAACCCTTTCATGTTCCACTTACAGAAATACTGTAAAGAAATGGACTCACTAGCAGGGTTTCATTAAACACTTACAACTAAGAAAACAAGTTCAAAGGTCAAGAAGCAATAAAACGAAATCTAATTGAGTGTTAGATGTAATTATGAAAGAAAATTCGGTATAAAATTTATAAGAAAATAAGAGCATTTAGGTAGAAGATCATAAAAATAGGACTACAATTAAGCAGAAGTAGTAAATATTTTAAGAACCAGAAGGGGAAGTTGAGGGAAGTCATGGGGAGGGGGTAGTTATATGATAAATGTTATATTGTTATATGGTTGAATATTAAATTGTAAAATTCAATAAAAACTTTATATATAAAAAGATAATACTGAACTAGATGGACCAATGGTCTGACTTAGTATAAAAGCTCTTCTGATGTTCCTGTTTTTATTTTCTTTCCCTACTAGGATAAACTTTCAAAGTCTTAAACTGTATTTGTAGACCTCTTGTAATGATTACCAAGTACTTTAGTATTGTTACATTCTACCCCAGTCTCTGAGCAGTGTAAGATTCTAGGGTTTGAAGTGACTAGATGCATGGAAACTGACACCTTCTTGGAAATAAAACATTGTCAGGGCACATAAGCTATTATTCAAAGCTTTACTTGCAGAACTTTCTTCAAAACATATCAAAAAACATCAAATGATACAACCAAATGGTTCCATAAGACATATGGCAGGCCAAGGCATAGGCTCAGCATCTTACAAAACATTAAATAATTCCAAACTGACCTAGAAACAGGGGTCTAACTCTCCCCACAGCCTGCATTCCAGCCAGAATCCTGCCTTAAACTGTTTACCCAGAGAGCTTCATTTACATCCTCACTCTCCCAGTTTGAGAACAAAAACTAAAGGCAACTCCCTTCAAAATGGAGATCACAACCAAATACCTTTGTCACCTGATCCAAGGTTAAACACTCATGTGTTAGTTAGCAGAAAACAACAAAAGTTAATAATCAACTCAGTTAAAGCTCAGAGTCCCTTAAATTATGGCAGTGGAACTTCTCCAGGGTTACCAATACACATTTAGGCATTCACCATTTCAGTATTAATTAAACCAATTGCACTTAACATTCAGAGTGGTCAACCCATGCGAAACCTACAAGCAGGACATGAGTGTGAGAGAATTACCTTCCAGGTTTCAGAAGCTTACAGCCTCCAAGCATGGAGGCAAAGCATAGCCATCATGACTAGTGGCCACTGATAGCCTTTCCCTCCACGGATTTGTCTAATTAGAGTCATCCAAGGGGGTGGACATCACTGCCTCCAATTAGGAGCAAGTTCCATAGCTGAACTATGCACCATTCACAGAGGGGGCCCTACCTTGACCTCCATGAATTTGGCTGCAGGTCTAAACATGTCTGTCTGTGTACAACCCATACTACCCAACTCCTATAAGGTTAGTGTTCCAATGAAAATGAAATGGGAAGCTGATAAGACAACATATTGCAAAAATCCAATCAGCAAGAGTTTTAGCAGAAATGAGCAGTCTGAGTCCGGTGTTTAATGAGCTTTCGGATACTTGCTATCAAAACATAGAAATAGCTCCCAAATTGTAGGAAAGCTACTTTAATGGGCTTTTTCTTCTTCTAGAAGAGCAAGAATAATTTCGCATTTCTCACCATTTAGCAGCTCTTTCAAATTGACATCTAATAGTGCTTTTGGTCCATTTAGACTTTCAGCTTACATAACACCTGGCACTTCTGGATTCTGTTTCAGCTGACAAAGCATCAAGCTATTCTGATCTCTGTAACCCTAGTTAGAGTCATGCTTGCTCTGGCCCCATGGCCCTGGCAGGGCCCACAGATGAGGTATGCCCTAGCCCCACATTTTAAAAAATATATATCCAACAGCTGGATTTACCCACCATTTTAATTTCTCACCATTGCCCCCAATTTAGCATTGCTCTAGCAAATTGGATGAAATATGAATATTTGCCAGACCCATCCACCCGAACCTATCACTGCAAACAGGAGCCTCATCAGACAACCCCTTTTCCAGGGCCTTCATCATAGATGTGTGTTTTAGATCTTTCCTGCCCCTGCAGGAAATGGAAGGAAGGTTCAGCTGGGCTTTCAGCTGAAAAAGCACAATGCTATCCTGAAGAAGAACAACCTCAGTTCGCCCTTTACATTTCAATAGTCACATTGTGCTGCATTTTTTTACATCTTAAAAGTAGGTGCAATGTTTGAAATGGGGTTTGAATCTAGAATGCAGATCAGGGCAGTGGCATAGCAAGGTCAGGTAGTACCCGGTGCAGAAAATTTCTTGTCACCCCTCCCCACATTGAAATCTAGTTGGACTCCCAAGAGACTGCCATCTACCTGCAGTATAAAATTACTGGTTATGATCTACTCATTGTCATTGCCAAGAGTTGCTGAGCTTTTTTAAAGGGAGGGTTGGCCAAAGTTGTTATGCTTTTTGGGGGGTTACTGGGTTTGGGTCCTCACTTGAGGGAGCTTCTGCTTCTCTCCTTCCCTCCACCCTCTGCTTGCCAGCCTCCTTCCCATCATCTCCCTGTCTGCCTGCATGCCTCCTCCAGCAGCCCAGGAGCGTGGGGCTATCAAAACAAAGGGTGGTTAACAGATAGAGGTGGTTAAAAAGGTGAAATATCTAGGAATATGGGTAACTCCCAAAAATATAGATTTGTACAAGAACAATTATGAGCCATTGTGGAATGGAATAAGAAAGGACCTGGAAGTGTGGGGAAGAATGAAACTGTCATTTTGGGGAAGGATTTCAACTATTAAGATGAACGTGCTACCAAAAATATTATTTTTATTTCAGACTATCCCCATAATTAAGGGCCTTCCATAGTTCCAGTTACAGATAGGTAGCCGTGTTGGTCTGCCATAGTCAAAACAAAAAATTTTTTTCCTTCCAGTAGCACCTTAAAGACCAACTAAGTTAGTTCTTGGTATGAGCTTTCGTGTGCATGCACACTTCAGATACTTCAGGTATCTGAAGAAGTGTGCATGCACACGAAAGCTCATACCAAGAACTAACTTAGTTGGTCTTTAAGGTGCTACTGGAAGGAAAAAAAATTTTTGTCATAATTAAGGGGAATAGGATTTTTAAAGAGTGGCAAAGAGCGATTTCAAGATATATTTGGCAGGGCAAAAAGCCAAGAATTCAATTTAAGTTGTTAACAGATATAAGAGAAAGAGGAGGCTTTGCCCTGCCTGATTTGAAATTGTATTATGAGGCATCATGCCTTTGCTGATTGAAAGACTGGATTAAATTAGAAAACAAGGAACTGCTTGACTTAGAGGGGTTCGACAACAGGTTTGGATGGCATGCGTATTTATGGCATGAGAAAAAGAAAGTCCATAAAGGTTTTGAGAACCACATCTTCCGAGGTCCTTTAATTGAAGTATGGGATAGATATAAAAACCTATTAGAACTTAGAGTACCACACTGGCTATCTCCTCTAGAAGCTATGAGTGTAAAGAAAATTAATATGAGAGGTAATTGGATCACATATGGTCAATTGTTATTTAAAGAAGGAGGAAAATGGAAAATGAAACCATATGAACAGGTTAAAGAACATGTGTATGACTGGTTGCATTACTTTCAAATAAATGAAATGTTTAGGAAAGATAGTAAAGAATGTGGTTATGCTGACAGGGATTCTAAATTTCAGACTGAAATAATAGATAATGATGTTAAAATTTTATCCAAAATGTATAAGCTGCTGCTAGAGTGGAATTTAAAGGATGAAGAAGTTAAGTTGGTAATGATTCATTGGGCCAGAGACTTTGGCTATAATATACAATTTGAGGATTGGGTAAGACTTTGGAAAGAGAACTTAAAATTTACAGCATGTATGACGTTAAAAGAAAATGTTATGAAAATGTTTTACAGATGGTATATAACACCGGTAAAACTAGCGAAAATGTATAAGACATGCAATAAGTGTTGGAAATGTAAAGATAAAGAAGGTTCTTTTTTACCATATGTGGTGGGAATGTAAGAAAGTGAAAGACTTCTGGGAAAAGATATATAATGAATTGAAAAAGATTTTAAAATATACCGTATTTTTCGCTCTATAAGATGCACCAGACCACAAGACGCACCTAGTTTTTGGAGGAGGAAAACAAGAAAAAAATATTCTGAATCTCAGAAGCCAGAACAGCAAGAGGGATCGCTGCGCAGTGAAAGCAGTAATCCCTCTTGCTGTCCTGGCTTCTGTGATAGCTGCACAGCCTGCATTCGCTCCATAAGACGCACATACACTTCCCCTTACTTTTTAGGAGGGAAAAAGTGAGTCTTCTAGAGCAAAAAATACGGTACATTCATAAAGAAACCAGAGGTCTTTCTGTTAGGAATACTAGGAAATGAGATAAAAAGAAAGGACTGTAAATTCTTTCAATATGCAGTGACAGCCGCAAGAGTGTTACTGGCCCCAAAATGGAAACAACAGGAAATACCAACAGTGGAAGACTGGAGAATGAAGCTGTTAGACTATGCGGAGTTGGATAAATTGACAGGGAAGATTAGATATTTAAGAGACCAAAAGTTCATCAAGGACTGGGGGAAATTTGTGGAATATCTGGAAAATATAAGTGAGGGACAGATAACGCTAGAGGGATTTAAAGAAGCACTGTGAAAAATTAAGAAGTATTGTCTAAAGGGAATAAGAAAGAAAGATATAAATAATGTCAATATAAATTTAAGGAATGCGTAATTTAAATAATGACTATGGATGATTTACGGAAAAGCTGAAGGAAGTCCAGAAAAAGAAGAATTTGTGAAAAATTCGATGTGAAATTAATATGTGTTTTTGTTTTTGTTGTAAACTAATAAAAATTATTATAAAAAAAAACAAAACAAAGGGGGAAATGGGGAAGGCTGCTGGCAAAGCAGTGCAACTCACCCCTTCCTCCAATGGCTCAGGGTAGGCAGGAGTCGAGGGTGGCAGTGTGCCAAATGTCTCGCCCCTCGGTGATGACACCTGGGATGCACCACCCCCACCCTGCTCTGCCTCTGGATCAGGGTGGTTGCACATGCAGACCAACCAGTACTCAGTTGATCTGTTCAGACTGGACAAAATGCAATTCTCATAAAAACAAGCAATGCATCCCCCCAAAAGGGGATAATGTATTTGCATTCATAAATACAAATAAGTCCACCTTTTATCAGGGTGCTTTTGATCTCTCCCTTTAATATCTATTGGCACTGTGGGTTAAACCACAGAGCCTAGGACTTGTCGATCAGAAGGTTGGCGGTTCGAATCCCCGCGACGGGGTGAGCTCCCGTTGCTCGGTCCCAGCTCCTGCCAACCTAGCAGTTCAAAAGCACCTCAAAGTGCAAGTAGATAAATAGGTACCGCTCCGAGAATGGCTGCTTCTTGAAAACACAGACATTTTGGATTTGGAAGGATTTAACAATATTTTTGGGTGGCATGCATATTTGTGGTATGACAAGGTTAAAGCGCACAAAAGTTTCAAAAATCATATTGTCAGGAAAGCACTATTAAATGTCTGGGTTAGATATAAGGACTTGCTGGAAAATAAGACTCCAAGATGGCTATCACCAATGGAAGCTAAGGCAGTTAAAAAGCTAAATATGGAGTCGAAATGGCCAAGATATTGGGAAATCTTGGAAAAGGAAGGGGACAAATTGAGATTGCAGAGTTTTGAAAAACTAAAAGGGAAGGTGAGAGATTGGTTACATTATCATCAAATAAATGAAGTGTTTAAATTAGACAGTAAAATAGGCTTCCAGGTGGAGAAATCAAAATTAGAGACTGAACTGTTAGAATCCAGTACTAAGAATTTGTCAAAAATGTATGATCTGCTGCTGAAATGGAATACACAAGATGAAATGGTAAAATCAAGTATGATTAAATGGGCACAGGACATTGGTCATAACATCATGTTTGCTGATTGGGAAATGTTGTGGACCACCGGGTTGAAGTTTACGGCGTGTAACGCCTTAAGAGAAAATATAATGAAAATGATTTATAGGTGGTACATAACCCCAGTCAAGCTTGCAAAGATCTACCATTTGCCTGATAATAAATGTTGGAAATGTAAAGAAAAGGAAGGTACATTCTTTCACCTCTGGTGGACGTGCCCGAAGATTAAGGCATTCTGGGAAATGATTTACAATGAACTGAAAAAGGTATTTAAATATACTTTCCCCAAGAAACCAGAGGCCTTTCTCTTGGGTATTGTTGGCCAGGGGGTGTTAAAGACAGATACAACTTTTTTTATGTATGCTACAACAGCAGCTAGAATACTTATTGCAAAGTACTGGAAGACACAGGATCTACCCACACTGGAAGAATGGCAGATGAAGGTGATGGACTACATGGGTTTGGCAGAAATGACGAGCAGAATCCGAAACCAGGGAAGAGAAGCGGCGGAAGAGGAATGGAAGAAGTTTAAGGACTACTTAAAGAAATACTATAAAATTAATGACAGTTAGAATGATGTTGGGTTTAAAATAAATGGTTACTATTAGTAATGGTTAAGATAAAGAGAATAAGGATGATTAACATAAATTTATAGTAAAATAAGGGAAGATTCGCTGAATAATTGTAAGAACTTGGAATACAGAAACGGGAAGCAAGAGGAAGTCGAGGAAGTAAGGTTTAAGAAATTAGGACATGAAATGGTACTTGTTTTTTGTTCTGTTATTGTTTGTTGCTTGTTTATGTATGTTTTGTTTGTGTTAATATAAAAAATTGTTTAATAAAAAATATTATAAAAAAAATAAATAAATAGGTACCGCTCCGGCGGGAAGGTAAACGGCATTTCTGTGCACTGCTCTGGTTCGCCAGAAGTGGCTTAGTCATGCTGGCCACGTGACCTGGAAGCTGTACGCCAGCTCCCTTGGCCAATAAAACGAGATGAGTGCCGCAACCCCAGGCACGACTGGACCTAATGGTCAGGGGTCCCTTTACCTTTCCCTTTAATTTTTGTCTCCTGTTTGCTACTGTTTTTTGTGGGGGAAGCAGGCTGGATTGGCCACGAGACTTTCCCCACAAGTGGATATTTATATGTATTGCACACATGCAGCACTGAATCAAGCAATAGGCTAGATTTTCAACAGCTGATATTCAACTGATGCCAAATTTTTCATTTTTTGCTCATTTCTTTAATAAAAACTCTCAAACAGGATGGCATCTTCTGAAATCTTTCGAAGAATCAATGTTTTGAAAATTTGGTATTTTGCAATCATCAGTGCATAACTTTCATGAGAAAATTTGTTCATGAGAGGCTTTTCACATTATTTGGTTTAGGCATATTTAAAATATCTTCACTTCTTCGCTTCAAATGAATTGAAGCCATAGCTGTTCCCATGGCATTAATTAATAAGAAAACCCCTAACAGTGAATTAAATTCATTGTCTTCTGATACCAAGTAGACTCTTTTGGCACACTTTATGAAATTTCTTCTTGAAAGCAAAGTTTAGGCAATTTATCACTATTCATGGTCACTAAGTACTCTAACCCAATAATTAAATATACGAGATATATGAATCTTCAAGGGACATATCATATTGAAGTGCACTTATCTCTTTCCAGGCCTACTTGAAACGGGTATGGAGGTTGATCTATGCTTTGAACTTGGAATGTACAATGAAGTCATTAACATAAACATTACCTTTCAGTTCAATATCTTCATCATCAAAAGATATGCCATATTAGAATATGTTTTGCATTTCCTTCACCCCTTTGAAAATGGGCATGGGGGTTGGCTGAGGTAATATTCAAACTTAGTGGGTGGTATTCAGCTCAGTTTTATCCAGAACAGATCCATTGATATGAATGAAGATGACCAAGTAAGGGCTATCAACTTTAATGGGTTTACTCTGAGCAAAACTTGGTTGATTACCAGCCAGGTATGTACCACAAATGTGTTTGTCGAAAATTAACCTGCTGGTATGATTACCATGGGGACGCGGGTGATGCAGTGGGTTAAACCACAGAGCCTAGGACTTGCCAATCAGAAGGTTGGTGGTTCGAATCCCCGCTACGGGGTGAGCTCCTGTTGCTCGGTCCCTGCTCCTGCCAACCTAGCAGTTCGAAAGCACATCAAAGTGCAAGTAGATAAATAGGTACCGCTCCGGCGGGAAGGTAAACGGCGTTTCCGTGCACTGCTCTGGTTCGCCAGAAGCGACTTAGTCATGCTGACCACATGACCAGGAGGCTGTACGCCGGTTCCCTTGGCCAGTAAAGCGAGATGAGCCCCGCAACCCCAAAGTCGGTCACGACTGGACCTAATGGTCAGGGGTCCCTTTGCCTTTATCTTACAATTCCCATATCTTGAATTTTGACCCAAAGTCTCAGCCTCCTTCTCAAGCTACCCAGGGGGAGGAATTACACCAATACAAGTATCATAAATCCATTCTGGGGGGAAATAGGAATTGCACAATAACTCTGCACTGGGCAGGCTTGATGGCTCCTTAAAAATCCTCACCCACTACGATAAATTCAACCTCGCAGAGGAAATCTCTCCACACACCCTGCCCCATTCTTTGGCTCTGAGCCTCACAAGAACTCTAAACAGACCCCCAAATAGGCAAACAATTCATATATTTTAGAAGCAATACTGGTAACCAGGATTAAGCTGATAATGTGCTGATTTGATACAACATGGGCACCTGGCTGGCTTTTCCCTGCTCCCATTGATGTCTCTTGTGCTTACATTGTCTAGGAGACAAAACATAACATGGGGTCTACTGATCCATTGCTGCTGTTGCCAGTGGTGAAAGGTCCCTACCTTCCAGCCTCCCCATTGCTGCACAGCCTAAATAAAGGGTAGGCTGACTTGTAGCTACTGGAACAGGAGGGCATGGCAACCTTCCAGGCTTACTCTATAGCTCCCCCCTAACACATGGGTGAAGCAGTGAGGACCTGGAACATGACCCACAACATATAGGCAGACTACACACACACTGTATTCTTGCCTTTGCCCCACATCTCAAATGAAAGGGGAGGGGGCAGCAAGGTGCCACATGGAAGAGGGAGCAAGCCTGTTTTCTCCTGCTCTGGAGTATAGGACCTGTAGCAATGGCTTCAAGTCACAAGAAAGGAGATTACAGTGGTACCTCGGGTTAAGTACTTAATTCGTTCCGGAGGTCCGTTCTTAACCTGAAACTGTTCTTAACCTGAAGCACCACTTTAGCTAATGGGACTCCCGCTGCTGCTGCACCACCGGAGCATGATTTCTGTTCTCATCCTGAAGCAAAGTTCTTAACCTGAAGCACTATTTCTGGGTTAGCGGAGTGTGTAACCTAAAGCGTATGTAACCCGAGGTACCACTGTATAGCTAAACAGCAGGAAGAATTTTCAGACAGTAAGAGCTTTTTCACAGTGGAATGGTCTCCCTCAGGAGGTTGTGGATTCTGCTTCCATGGAGGTTTTTAAGCAGAAGTCGGGCGGCCATCTGTCATGGATGCTTTAGCTGAGATTCCTGCATCACAGGGGTGGACTAGATGGCCCTTGGGGTCCCTTCTAACTCTACAATTCTATGATTCTGAGCTATTATAAGCAAGCTCTCTTCCCCCAATGCTATTGGCCTAAAACCAGCCACATGTGGAGGAGGAGATCTCCCCTCCCGTCCAAAGAATTCCAGTAAGACTTCCTTTCTCACCAAGGGGGACGAAACCCACCCATAATTGAAGGTAAGGAGTGACCTTCCTTCAAGAAGCTCAAGGAAAGCCTGCCTTTACTTTCACTTTTAGGCTTTCGCAGCAAAGAGAGAGAAGCAAAGGACAATAGTCCCACTTCACGGAACACAGTAACAGCAAAACATCCTGTCTCTGTCACTTCCCACACTGTAGAATGAAAACATACAGGGTCATGTGATAGACAGCAATCTCATGACTGCAAACACAGAGCAGGAATCCTAACATGTGCCCTGCTGTACTGTTATCCTCAGAACAACTGTACCTGCAAGGTAGGTTAGGCTGAGAGCTGGTGGCCTAGTTCAGTGAGGATTTCATCCTGGGCATCTCCAGTGCTAGTCCAGTACTCTAACCACTAAACCACACTGACTCTTGGATATCTGTCCTATTGCACTTGTTTTATCATGATTTTTTAAAATCATTTAGTGAGCACTTTGAGCTTTGGGTATAGGTTGAGTGCAATTCTGGGCTGCATCAATAGGAGTATAGCATCTAGATCAAGGGAAGTAATAGTGCCACTGTATTCTGCTCTGGTCAGACCTCACATGGAGTACTGTGTCCAGTTCTGGGCACCACAGTTCAAGAAGGACACTGACAAACTGGAACGTGTCCAGAGGAGGGCAACCAAAATGGTCAAAGGTCTGGAAATGATGCCTTATGAGGAACGGCTAAGGGAGCTGGGCATGTTTAGCCTGGAGAAGAGGAGGTTAAGGGGTGATATGATAGCCATGTTCAAATATATAAAAGGATGTCACATAGAGGAGGGAGAAAGGTTGTTTTCTGCTGCTCCAGAGAAGCGGACACAGAGCAATGGATCCAAACTGCAGGAAAGAAGATTCCACCTAAACATTAGGAAGAACTTCCTGACAGTAAGAGCTGTTCGACAGTGGAATTTGCTGCCAAGGAGTGTGGTGGAGTCTCCTTCTTTGGAGGTCTTTAAGCAGAGGCTTGACAACCATATGTCAGGAGTGCTCTGATGGTGTTTCCTGCTTGGCAGGGGGTTGGACTCGATGGCCCTTGTGGTCTCTTCCAACTCTATGATTCTATGATTCTATGAAAAGAAAGCTAGATTAGAAACAAATAAATACCCAGCACACAGAATTATGGCATCTCCACATAAAGGAAACAAATGCACACCGAGCATTATGAATGATTATCTCTGCTGTGCAAGTAATTACCTTTCAAAAAAGCACAGTCACCGAATGAATCAAACCTTGCTCACAAGAAGGATCCGTAGAAGCGTAATCAAATTAGGAAACTATATAAAGCAGGTCATGAGCTGGAGAGGCAAGTGGGGGAAAGGGTTAAAGATTCTACACAAGCAGGCAGAGCCAGCAAATCGGTATTGACCTCAAGGTGTTCCTCGGGAGCCATATGAAAAGGAAAAGATAATTAGTAATAAACATAATTAGCAATTAAGAGTGCAACTAAGCAGATGTTTATCTTCACAGATTGCTCCCACTGAACACCTTGTGGGCCTGACATCATTGGTGACTCTATTTTCAGTGTGTGTTTTAGAGATAACTATCTTAGCCTTTCCCAGGCTGTGTGATTCGGGTGTCACAACCATTAACTCGCAGTGACTAATGGATTTATAATTCCTGCTCTCCTAAAAGTAGCAGCTAGAAGGGCAGTGAAGGAAACCCGGACTAGGATTAGTCCAGAGCAGCTCTCTTCTACTAAAGCCAGAAATGAAACTTGGGGAGCAGAGAACCCCTCAAAGTAGGGTGAGCAACAGAGCCTGTCTACAAAGAGAGGTGACCATTCCATATGGATAGGGAATTAATGTGCTTGGCTCTCTTTTCTTTTCTTTTCTTTTTTGCAACAGGGTGACCCATTCTGAGGCTCCTGAACTTGGTTGTGCATCAGAATGCGACTCCCAATCAGATGATGATGATGAAGATTAAATTTGTATTCTGTTCTTTCTTCCAAAGGATGCCAGGGCAGGAAACATCATCATTAGCCTGTCCGTAAAGTCCCAGGGCAGGTTAAAACATTAAAAAGGCAACATTAAAGGAGCTTTCACAAACTCGCAATCATAACAAAATAATCTAACATCAAAATGCTAAATTCAGAATATAGCATAAAGCATATTTTAAATATTTTAAAACCATCTAAAACATTTAAAAACATCTGAAAATGGTTCAAACCAATAATATGACCGTACAATTGTTAATTTAACCATTGCCAAGACTGGCATCGATCAGCCATCAAATGCCTAAGTACCGTATTTTTCGCTCTATAGGACGCACTTTTTCCCCTCCAAAAATTAAGGGGAAATGTGTGTGCGTCCTATAGAGCAACTGCAGGCTGCACGGCTGCGCAGCGCTCTGTCTCCCTGATCAGGCTTTGGCCTAGCTGTGCAAACCCTCCTCAGGGCAGCAGGTTGAAGGCATCCTGCTGCCCTGCGGAGGCTACAAAGGCTGTCCCCGAAGCCAGAACAACAAGACCGGGCACTGCGGAGCGCTCGGTCTCGCTGTTCTAGCTTGGGGATGGCTGCGCAAAGCCTCCACAAGGCAGCAGGGTGAAGGCACCCCACTGCCCTGCGGAAGCTACAAAGGCTGTCCCTGAAGCCTCAAGCCTTTGGAGTGCAGCGGGAACTCGCGCTGCGCTCCAAAGGCTTTGGGTCAGCGAAAGGAACCCAAAGCCTTTGGAGTGCAGCACGAGGTCCCGCTGCACTCCAAAGGCTTCAGGGATCTTTAAGGCTGGCGGTGGGGGAAAGCAGCGCTTCCCCCCACCGCCAGCCCCACAAGCTCGGGGGGCAGCGGCAAGGCTGCACACAGCCTTTGCGCTGTTCCCCGACCTGCTCTTTGGGGCTGGTGGTGGAGGAAAGCAGCGCTTCCCCCCGCCAGCCCCAAAGAGCAGGTTGAAAGGAACCTGAAGCCTCCGGAGCCCAGCGGGAACTCCTGCCATGCTCCAGAGGCTTTGGGTTGCCTTCACTGAAACCTGGAGAGCGAGAGGGGTCAGTGCGCACCAACCCCTCTCGCTCTCCAGGCTTCCAAGGTAGCTGCCTGAAGCCTCCTGAGCGCAGCGGTAACTCCCACTGTGCTCCGGAGGCTGTGGGTGAATGCACCTTGAACGCACCCTGTTTTAGAGGGGGAGAACAAGAATTTTTTTTCCCTGTTCTCCCCCTCCTATGGTCTGGTGCGTCCTATGGTCCGGTGCGTCCTATAGAGCGAAAAATACAGTAAATAAGAATGTTTTAAAATTTCTCCTGAAATTAGGGAGACTGACACACCACACCAAGGGGGGCATTCCACAAATGGGCAGCCACCATTGAGAAAATCCTGTTGTGAGTCAACAACAGGGGCCAGCAAACTTTTTCAGCAGGGGGCCGGTCCACTGTCCCTCAGACCTTGTGGAGGGCTGGACTATATTTTGAAAATAAAAATAAAAATAAAAATGAACGAATTCCTCTGCCCCACAAATAACCCAGAGATGCATTTTAAATAAAAGCACACTCTCTACTCATGTAGAAACACACTGATTTGCAGACCGTCTGCGGGCTGGATTTAGAAGGTGACTGGGCCGGCCCCGGCCCCCAGGCCTTAGTTTGCCTACCGATGTTCAACAACAACCAGGCATCAGCCAGAGGCAGCATCACCATCAGGGCCTCCCCTGGCAATTGAAGGCCCCGAGGAGGTTGCTACGGGTGGTGGGAGCTCCTTTAGAGAGTTTTAACTATCAAGCCCTTTCCCCAGGGAACTCTGTTTATGACTGTTTAACGTGGTATTATACTGCTTTCATTGCATAGTTCAATTCAGCCCTAGTCCCATCCAGGTAAGATGGAGCAACACTAGTGTCAGGAGGGAGGCACCAGTGTAAGGAGGGGATTCGGGTGGCGCTGTGGTCTAAACCACTGAGCCTCTTGGACTTGCTGATCAGAAGGTTGGTGGTTCGAATCCCCGTCATGGGGTGAGCTCCCATTGCTCTGTCACAGCTCCTACCAACCGAGCAGTTTGAAAGCACACCAGTGCAAGTAGATAAATCAGTATCACTGTGGCGAGAAGGTAAATGGCATTTCCATGTGCTCTGGTTTCCGTAACGGTGTTCCATTGCGCCGGAAGCGATTTAGTCATACTAGCCACATCACCCGGAAAGTTGTCTGTGGACAAACGCTGGCTCCCTCGGCCAGAAAGTGAGATGAGCGCGCAACCCCATAGTCACCTTTGACTGGACTTAACCGTCCAGGGGTCATTCACCTTTTCCATGACACTGCCTTACTTTGCAGGCCAATTTGGACACCTAGCCATTATGAGTTGAGCTAAGCCCAAGCCCTAAGTCCACCCTGGCTTGGAAGGCTCAGAACCAGCCCAGTCGGCTGCAAATCCCTCTCCTCTCTACCCTTCCACAAACTTGCCAAATTGCCAGGGGGAGGGAGAGAGCGCAGGCTGCTTAAGCTGTTGCTGCAGACATAAACTCTGGGAAGTGTTTATGGTCACTGTTTATTCTCATTGAGGAGGAGGAATAAAAAGTCAAGCGGAAGGCTGTTGTTGAATCATAGAATCATAGAATCATAGAGTTGGAAGAGACCACAAGGGCCATTGAGTCCAACCCCCTGCCAAGCAGGAAACACCATCAGAGCACTCCTGACATATGGTTGTCAAGCCTCTGCTTAAAGACCTCCAAAGAAGGAGACTCCACCACACTCCTTGGCAGCAAATTCCACTGTCAAACAGCTCTTACTGTCAGGAAGTTCTTCCTAATGTTTAGGTGGAATCTTCTTTCTTGTAGTTTGGATCCATTGCTCCGTGTCCGCTTCTCTGGAGCAGCAGAAAACAACCTTTCTCCCTCCTCTATGTGACATCCTTTTATATATTTGAACATGGCTATCATATCACCCCTTAACCTCCTCTTCTCCAGGCTAAACATGCCCAGCTCCCTTAGCCGTTCCTCATAAGGTATCATTTCCAGACCTTTGACCATTTTGGTTGCCCTCCTCTGGACACGTTCCAGTTTGTCAGTGTCCTTCTTGAACTGTGGTGCCCAGAACTGGACACAGTACTCCAGGTGAGGTCTGACCAGAGCAGAATACAGTGGCACTATTACTTCCCTTGATCTAGATGCTATACTCCTATTGATGCAGCCCAGAATTGCATTGGCTTTTTTAGCTGCCGCGTCACACTGTTGGCTCATGTCAAGTTTGTGGTCAACCAAGACTCCTAGATCCTTTTCACATGTACTGCTCTCAAGCCAGGTGTCACCCATCTTGTATTTGTGCCTCTCATTTTTTTTGCCCAAGTGCAATACTTTACATTTCTCCCTGTTAAAATTCATCTTGTTTGTTTTGGCCCAGTTCTCTAATCTGTCAAGGTCGTTTTGAAGTGTGATCCTGTCCTCTGGGGTGTTAGCCACCCCTCCCAGTTTGGTGTCATCTGCAAATTTGATCAGGATGCCCTTGAGTCCATCATCCAAGTCGTTGATAAAGATGTTGAATAAGACCGGGCCCAAGACAGAACCCTGTGGCACCCCACTAGTCACTCTTCTCCAGGATGAAGAGGAACCATTGATGAGCACCCTTTGGGTTCGGTCAGTCAGCCAGTTACAAATCCACTGAGTGGTAGCATAGTCAAGTCTGCATTTTACCAGCTTCTTTACATGTTTTACCAGCTTCTTTACATGATTTTTTTTGAAGTACTGTGCCTGTATTGCTGACTCTGAGAAGACACTGTTTCCCCCCCCCCGACTAATGGCTCACCTCTCCAAAAGGGTATGGCAAAATGTGATGCTAATGACCAATACCAAGCCAAAAGTCTACTAGGCCTTGTGTGGTGAGCACACTGCTTTGAGTTATGGGTGATTGACAACTGCCAGGAGTGCCTTCCATCAGGAAGACTTTGGGCATCACATGGCAGGATAGTCTCAAATAAAGATGTGCTTTCCCATAACAAACATTTCTAGCTTGTTTACACTTCTGTCTCTGTGACTTCAACACTGGCTTGGTCATGTACTCAGAATGGAAGATGGCAGGATCCCCAAGGATGGGGATTCTATGGGGAGCTGGCTTCAAGCACTAGACCTGTTGGCAAACCAGGTCTGCATTACAAAGATGTCTGCAAATGTGGCATGAAGGCTAGCATCATTAGCCCTGCTGTGTGGCAATCCCTTGCAGACAGCCACAGTGCCTGGGGACAGTCAATTCATGTACCCACAGCAGTGACCAGAGGAGGAAGGACTGCTGAGAGAAGAAACACCTGTGGCGCACCTGTAGCAGCACAACCAGATGTCTTCATCTGCCCCCCACCCCCACAATAAAACATATTTCTCCTGTATCGGTTATACACAGCTGTATAACTTCATCCCCAGGAGGCGTACTCTTGCATTGCTCCTGGGACAGATGGATGCCACCTTACTAGGATGGATGTCAATTTACTAGGAGGAATAAAAACTGGAGTACCCATAATTCTCAGTGACAACAGGGGGCTAGAACATTTTGCACAAGGGGAGGGGGTTGGGGAAAGGGTTGAGATATCTCTCTCTCTCTCTCTCTCTCTCTCTCTCACACACACACACACACACACACACACACACACACACATGCCCTGCAGCCCCTATCCAAATTGTCCCACAACTGTGGCTGCTTTTAACATTTTACTTATTTAGTTGTCGTCATACACACACACACATACACACACACACACACACACTGCTTTGCATTTATTTAAAAACAGAATGGAAAAGGTTCAGAACATTCAGTACAAAACCCATTAGAACCAAATACATGAATAGCAATTAAAATTCGGTGGAAAAAAACCCCAACCAAAACATTATTGTAATAACCAGTGTAACCAGAACAACAGAAACTGCTGACATAAAAAAAAAGAATAGTCAGGAAATGCCAGAGTCAAATTTGCATTTAAGCACCTTAGATGTCAGTTCTAATTTAACCCAAACATATTAAAAGACTATGCAAAGGAGTCATTTACATGGACAATGCATGAACAGTCTCCTATCATTTATTTTATACTAAAAAGGCTGCCAATCCGAGCTAGTGAATGGTTTGTGTGTGTGGAGGTAAGACAGTGCTTAGTTCCTTCTCCCTTCTGTCATTTGTCCACTCAGCTTATCCTCCAAAAGGGTGATAGACCAGTTGAGGTGGTGACCTTCACTTGAAAAAAGCCGGAAGGGGAAAGGCAGGGTGGTGTAGTGGTTAGAATGCTGAATTAGGACCTGGGAGATTGTGACCTTGGGCTGGGTGACCTTGGGCCAGTTGCAGTCTCTCAGCCTACTTCACAAGGATGTTAAGAACATAAAAACCAGGAGAGGGAGAATCATGTATGCCCCTCTGAGCTCCAGGGAGGAAAGATGTAGTGACAGATGCAAAATAAATAAGGATCAAGTGGCTCTTTTTCCTGCCTCTCTTCATTTTTTGAAAAATAGTAATTGGTCTGTGCATTCTTGTGTGGTGAATTCTCATATTTAAAAGGGAACCATTGTCGCTTGTATGCAGGGTTGTCTTAGGGGGAGGGTGCAGAAATTGGGACCGCTGCTCCAGCAAGGCTTTCCACTTGTGAGCCTGGATAGCTCAGCTGGTTGGAGCATGGTGCTGATGACACCAAGGTTGCAAGTTCGATCCCCGCACAGGACAGCTGCAAATTTCTGCTTTGCAGGGAGTGGGACTAGATATTCCTCAGGATACATATTTAGCCTGGAGAAGAGGAGGTTAAGGGGTGATATGATAGCCATGTTCAAATATATAAAAGGATGTCACATAGAGGAGGGAGAAAGGTTGTTTTCTGCTGCTCCAGAGAAGCGGACACGGAGCAATGGATCCAAACTGCAGTAAAGAAGATTCCACCTAAACATTAGGAAGAACTTCCTGACAGTAAGAGCTGTTCGACAGTGGAATTTGCTGCCAAGGAGTGTGGTGGAGTCTCCTTCTTTGGAGGTCTTTAAGCAGAGGCTTGACAACCATATGTCAGGAGTGCTCTGATGGTGTTTCCTGCTTAGCAGGGGGTTGGACTCGATGGCCCTTGTGGTCTCTTCCAACTCTATGATTCTATGATTCTAGGATTCTAGGATCCCTTCCAACTCTACAATTCTGTGATTCTATGAAGTATACCTGAAGGAGCGTCTCCACCCCCATCGTTCTGCCCAGACGCTGAGGTCCAGTGCTGAGGGACTTCTGGTGGTTCCCTCGTTGCGAGAAGCAAAGCTACAGGGAACCAGGCAGAGGGCCTTCTCAGTAGTGGCACCCGCCCTGTGGAATGCCCTCCCATCAGATTTCAAAGAGATAAACAACTACCTGACATTCAGAAGACATCTGAAGGCAGCCCTGTTCGGGGAAGTTTTTAATGTGTGACATCTTAATGTATTTTTAATCTTTGTTGGAAGCCGCCCAGAGTGGCTGGAGAAACCCAGCCAGATGGGCAGGGTACAAATAATAAATTATTATTAATATTATTACATTATGCGCACAGGAGAATGAGAAGCTGCATTATCCTAAGTCAGACTGTTGCTTTATCTAACTCAATATTGTCCATGATGAATGGCAGTGGCTCTCCAGGGTTTCAGACAGGGGACGTTCCCAGCCCTACAGAGCCCTCGAGACCACCCTCCCAGCCCTTGAGACCAAGGATCGAAATTTGGACCTTCTGTGTGCAAAGCATACCATATTGCTGAAGCCCATCTCCTCCCAAAGGCTGCCAGGTTCTGAGTGATTTAAAGACCAACTAAGTTAGTTCTTGGTATGAGCTTTCGTGTGCATGCACACTTCTTCAGATACACTAGAAGTGTATCTTCAGATACAGAAGAAGTGTGCATGCACACGAAAGCTCATACCAAGAACTAACTTAGTTGGTCTTTAAGGTGCTACTGGAAGGAAAAAAAATTTTTTGTTTTGACTATGGCAGACCAACACGGCTACCTTTCTGTAACAGGTTCTGAGTGGCAATGGATGCTGAGGGTTCTGCCAGGCAAGGTCAGCCTGGCATGTGGTCCCTGGCACCGTGTCATGAGCTTGATGCCCATCACTCTTTTCAGTCTAATAATAATATAATAATAATAATTTATTATTTATATCCCACCCATCTGGCTGGGTTTCCCCAGCCACTCTGGGCGGCTTCCAACAGAACACTAAAATACAGTAACCTATTAAAGATTAAAAGCTTCCCTAAACAGGGCTGCCTTCAGATGTCTTCTAAAAGTAGGATAGTTGCTTATTTCCTTGATGGAAATAAGCAACTATAAGCCTTCCTGATGGGAGGGCATTCCACAGGGCGGGCACCACTACCAAGAAGGCCCTCTGCCTGGTTCCCTGTAACTTGGCTTCTCACAGTGAGGGAACTGCCAGAAGGCCCTCAGCACTGGACCTCAGCGTCCGGGCAGAACGATGAGGGTGGAGACGCTCCTTCAGGTATCCTTCAGTCTGGGCCTTTTCTTCAAGTAGCACAAGACTGTGTCCCTGTGTTCATGCCTAGCCTCTGCCAAGACTCAACCCACAGTTCACCATGGAACGAGAGTAACTGTCAGGCTGGAACCAGCAAACGAACAGCAGCAGCTGCCAGTCTTGGACGGCAGCTCAGGGGACGAAGGGAGGTTTGTCAAGGGAAAATCAGAGGAAAGTACAGGGGGGAGTTCACAGCCCAGAGAAACAAGGGACTTAGCAGACTATAGCTTGTCCGAACCAGTTTGCAAACCTCTCAGCATACAAGAACACAGAAGAGGAGTACAAGAAAGGGGGAAATTGGCATCAAAGAAGCGACGAAAGAGATTCGTTTTCATGCATTGTTTCCGGAGGAAGTGGAACAACGCTGAGGATTTAGTTGAATCACCATCAGGGTAACCATAAGTCATGGGAGCAGAGAGCTCCGGACAAGTGGCATGTTTTTTCTGGAATAAAACCAACTTTCAATTGACTGTACATGTACGCGTCTGTGTACGTGTGTTGCCATGAGGGCAGGTGCAAAACGCTTGTCAAGTGCTGTGTAAATTAAAATTGCTGCATCAATATAGATCTAGGGCTATCTGCTGCTGCAAACTGCTGTCTGTGGTACTATCCAAGTGCATCACCAAGATAGATAGTTTATTATGGCCATAGGCCCATATTCAATACATCATACAGCAAAACAGGTAAAACAGGTATAACAAAATAAAATTAATTAATTAAAATACGTTTAAATCAAGTACATCTCAAACCGTAAGTTTCTAAATTCCATTAAAATAAGAACAATAGAGCGCTTAAAATATCAAATTATCAGTATAAATCAATATTATTTAGGCAAAATCAATAATCATAGAGTAATCCATTTTTCCTCTTATAAGCTAATACTGTAATCAGAAATCTGGCAACAGAAAGGGACCTACTCAGATCAGAATCTTGCAATAAATGTATTAGCTGTATTTCCAAGGAGTCACCTGAAATTTCCAATAATAAAGGGGACAAAAATCTGATCCGAGAAACTGAATGTAGTGAACAACAGAATAGTATATGTTGTAGAGATTCTATAGATCTATTATCACATACACACACCGCTGAGATCTGTCCATTGGAGAATCTATTATTCAAGACATTGGAAGGAAAGGCGTTAAATCTTGCCTTAATAAAGGCATATCTGTGGGCCGCTACAGACAAAGAAGTCAAATAAGATGGTATCTGCTGTGAGGGCACTATGCCAAGATTTAATGGTGAGCAAGTGCCACTACCCAAAATGGTGTTTTGTTGTAGGTCAATCTCCTCAAGTTTTTGAGTGAGGTTTTTTTTTTGCTGTGGCTAGGTCCAATTCCAATAATTCTGATGGAGACAATCCATAGGTCACTACTTTAGAATGGATCTCTTTTGCCCCTAGGACGGGAAAATTATCTCTCCAGAGGCATTGGATCAAATACAGATTCGGGAGCCTATGCCTTAAGGACAACCAGTAACAAAGGCTGCGCCTCCAAAGAGTATTTTCTAAAGATGTAGTTTTTAATTCTAAACGAATAGCTGCATTACTAACGCACTGAGGAAGTTTTAGCAGTCGTCTTAGAAATTGATTTTGAATTAACTCCAAGGGCATCAAGTTTACTGCGGTCCCCCATAAAGGAACAGCATATGCCAATGTTGCAATTACTTTAGCTTTGAATACTTTCAAGGCGGATGGAACATGAAGAGCCCCGTCCGAAAAGAAAAAGCGCAAAAGCGCAAAGGATAGGGCCTTGGCCTTGTTTAAAATATGTGCAATATGCGCCTTCCAACCCAGATTATATTGGAGAAAAACTCCCAGGTATTGAAATTTATAGACCTGTTCAATAGGTTTTCCATCTAATTGCCACTTATAGGATTTCCGACTTTTTGAGAAAATTAGTACTTTTGATTTAGATTGATTTATAGTGAGGGAATTTGTTTTGCAATATGAAACAAAGAGTTTTAATGCTCTCCTGAGGCCAATTCTTGAGAAGGATAAAATCACAGCATCATCAGCATAGAGTAATAATGGGCAACGATAGTTTGCGAGACGGGGGGCATGGGTGGTTTCCTGAAATTCAGCCAATGGTATCCTCATGTCACTAATGAATAAATTGAAAAGAAAAGGAGCTAGGATACATCCTTGCCGGACTCCTCTGTTGATGGGCACAGAGTTTGTGAGATCGCCGGCTGGGGTTATTCTCATCCTAGCAGCCGACCCCTCATGCAGCTGGATTATTAACCATAAAAGTCTTCTATCAATTCCCCATTGGGCCAACTTTTCCCAGAGTAACCTTCTGGGGATGCTGTCAAATGCAGCCTTAAGGTCAATAAAAGCCGCACAAAGTTGGCCTCGGTTTGAAGAGGAATATTTTCGGGCTAGATGGTGCAAGACTAAAACATGGTCCGTAGTTGACTGGTTCGGTCTGAATCCTGCTTGCTCGGGGCCTATCAGTTTCTTTTCTTCAGCCCATTAGGTAAGTCTGTTCAGCAGAAAACGTGCGTATATCTTTCCAACTATTGACAGTAGACTAATATTCCTATAATTCTCCGGATCGTCTGGGGAGCCTTTTTTATATATTGGAATTATAATAGCGTCCTTCCATATTTTTGGCACCCTTCCAGTTGCATTAATAGCATCGAAAGTAACAGCCAGGATTTTTGCCCACCAGTCGGAATGTAGTTTTATGGCTTCCGCCGGGACCAAATCTGGCCCAGGGGCTTTGCCGATTTTAAGTTTAGAGATTAAATTCAAGATTTCATCGGGGTCAGTAGGAGCCCAGATGGGGAGATGATCAAATACATCATCAAGAGCATTGGTATTGGAATCTGGTGACGCAAAATATTTCCTTAAAAAGGATTCCCAGACCGGGGCAGGAATTATTGTTAAGGGATATCTCCTTGATCTTCTATTAACCAATTGCCAAAATTGCCGTGAGCTACATGAACTAGAGGCGACTATAAGCGCCTGCCAGCGATTTTGTTGCCACTCTTGCTTAGCCATTCTCTGGGCTTGCTTATATGCTGTTTTTGCTTGTTGGTAATTCCTAGGTAATACTAAAGCATCAGAAGATTTATACTCATTGTAAATGGCACAGAGATGTCGTCTAGCTTGTTTGCATTTTAAGTTAAACCAAGGGGCACCGGTCTTAAAATGGGCCCGATTTACTTGGATGGCTGGTACTGTAAAAAAAGGACATAAGATCTTCTGTAAGCAGAGAGAATGAATTAATAATTTGTTCATGCCCATACAGATCTAAATCTAAAACAACATAGGTTTGAATCATCTCTTGTTGGAAAAATTCCATATATTTTTGGGTTTGAGTTACTGACCATTTTATTCCTCTCACTTGTTCTGCAGTTTTTATTCCCATATATATGGGGTGTCTAGACTTGATAGACTGCCAGTCTAGGGAAAGCTTGGCACTCAAGGGGAGATGGTCGCTCATTTGGACGTTTTCTATTTTAAAATAAGAAAAATTTGGGAATAAATCTCTGGAAACAATAAAATAATCGAGAACACTATTTGTAAGTGTGCTCAAATGAGTAAACTCACCCGGAATATCCGGAATTTCCATTTAAAATTATCAAATTCAAACGTAAAATCAGCTGATAAAGAAGGGTTCCCGCTTCGTTGACCCTATTATCTTTCAATTTTCTCTGTATATGGAGGGAGAAATCCAAGTTCTGGTGATCAGGTATGACCCACCATTTGGCCAGGTCTTATGTTCAATGGATGAAAACTGTGCGTTAGTCGCAAAGGCTGCAATCTATCTTCTTTAGTGTTCCTTGTTAAGCTAAATCGAGTTGAGCCATAAAACAATAGATAATAAAACAATAAAACAATAAACGAGTAGGCTAAAAGCAAAGAAAACAAAATGACAACTCAAAATATAAACATAGGGTCTGAAAATGGCTAAAACCTATTTTAAAAGCTTAATTGAGGGAGGGAGGTTCTGGCTAGGCTGCTACCTCCGTCGCCATTTTGGCTCCCTCCTCCAAGTGCATCACCAAAGCAAACCCTGTAAATGTTGCTTTTACCCTGAAATTGTAAAAGAAATATATGCTGCTTCACTATGAAAAAATAATGAGAAAGACTAGAGCGTGAAAGGGAACAGAGGAAGACCAAGATCACTTCCGCGCATCTGTTAATGAAATGCTCATATTCAAAATGACTAAATATAAACCCATTATGCAAAGCCTGTTTTCATTAAAATAATTACAATGGTGCCAGATGTTATGACAAGGAAGGTCTGTAGGCCACATTTGCTTAGTTGCATGAATGCAAATCCAGACCATCTTTGCTGCTGCAAAATCATTTTGAGAGGGTTTTTTTAAAAATGTACCCTCTATAAAACAAAGACGAGGAGAGGGTTGAATCAGGAAAATGATATAACGAGGAACACAGGACTTACACTGAGTCAGGCCATTGGTCCATCTTGCTCAGTATTGTCTACACAGATTGGCAACTGGTCTCCTGGGATTCTAATTTGGGATATTTCCCAATCCTACCTGTTGATGCCAGGGATTGAACTCAAAATCTTCTTCATGCAAAGCAGACACTCTGTCCAATCCTATGCCTCTTTACTAAGAATAAAGATCCAAGTGGCTTAGTGGGATTTGTTGTCAAGAATGGGCCAAACTAGACACGCACTCAAATGCAACACAGGCAGCTATGCTCCTTATTCTTCCTCCGCTAATTACAGGGGGAGCCCAGTTCTCACTGTGGAGCAGACACACTTATTCTAGGGTCTCGAGGTGTCATCACCTCCCTCAATAAGCCTTAGCAGGGGGCTTAGTTCCCACCCCCGCCCAGTGGCGGAGCTTCATGCTCCAGCACTGGGGGCAGAGAGCAGGTGGGGGCGTGGTGCACATCCTAGGGGCATGGCGCGCCACGTGCAGGAGCGGGTTGCACATTCTGGGGGCGGGGCAGGGTGCACCACCTGCGGGGATGGGACGCCCAGCACGGGCAGGGGGGCAGCCGTGATAGAACCCCACTGGGATCACGCTGCTGGGGCGGTGCGCTCTCCCCACCGCCCTCTTCCTCCGCCAGTGCCCCCACCTCAGTACTGAGGGTTTGGAGGAGACTGAACCACCAAGCCAAGGATGGCGCAACATCTGAGTGCAAGAGAGGAGGAGCCGCAGCCATTGAAGCTGCACGGTGCTAGGGAAGGATTCCTCCCGATAGCACACCTCCTCCCAGCGGTGCGGTGCAGTGTGACATCACAGGCACATGCCCCCCCCCAATCTTCAGCCCAAGGTGGCACCTCTTCTGTGAAGGCAGCACGTGGGAAAAGAAGGCCCATCTCTTCGTTGCCTCATCATGACTGGAATGGAGAGTTTTGATCCTCTCTTCCACCCCACCAAGTTCATGCCTAGGAGCCTTACAAAAAAAGACCTCCCTCACTTCTCCCTCTTCTCTTCGCTCTCTCTCTCTGACTAGTTGTAGCAAAGGGTAGGCCTAATCAGAGAGTCTGCAGGCTGAGTGAGGCGTCTCCCATAGGCCACGTCTAGCCTTCAAGCCAGATGTTTCTCAATCATGGCATAGACAAAACGTGAAGTAGGAGAAAACTGTAGTTTGGCCCAGTATAAACAGTGGCTTCCTATGTTGCTAAGAACTGTGGAGCAGGCATTAGAGGCTGAGGTGAGAGTTACAGGAATGTATACAGTACCTAGCTACCATTCAGGTATGAGAATGCCTGCTTTAAACCCTCAAGGTTCCTTGCGTCTGTTTCAACAAATGGCTTCTTGTATCCTCTTATATTCTGTAGAACCTACTTATTGTGCTCCTTCACGAAGAATTATTATCTGTTCGCCAAGGAACTCTGTGACAAAACTGATGATGGGGTCGTGGGATCCCTCCGTTTTGTCTATTTGCATTCTTAGTGGGAAATAAAGGAAGGCTGCAGAGACAAAGCTCCCATTCAGAGCTGTCTGCCAAGAGCACTGTGCATTATACATGTTGCAAAAATAGGATTTAGTGATGTTCATAAAACTCCTCTGAGGAATAAAAACTAAGTATAGAACCCTCTGGAATTATAAATGGAACAAATCAGGGCTATAAATGATAAACCTCTTAGCAGAATCTGAAGCATTATTCAGAGACATCTCAACCAATTTAAAAATTTAGCACCATTCACAGTACAGGAGCGTTTGTTCTTTTCTTTTCCTCCTCCCCCTTAAGGAATCTACAAAGAAATCTGATCATGAAACAGTCAGGAGCCCTCTTTAGGAACGAACAGATTGGCACCACACAATTTGCAATAAAGGCCAACAGGAATAATCAAAGAGGGGCACATCAAGAAGCTGTTGTAAGAGGCCATGCTAAGGCAGCAGATATTTGGGGAGATCTCTAGCCCTTTAGAATCATCAGGCTTTCAGAAGTTCCTTCCTCATTAATGAGACAGTGTCCACAAACCTAATGGCTACCCAGTTGTGCAAAAGTGTATAGAAATGTGAGCTAGAAATACATTAGGGCTTTAGAGGCCTAGAGTTCAAATCTCCATTTGGTAATGAAGCTCATTGGGTGACCTTGAACTCATGCATCTCTAACCCCTTTCTCTTCCATCCCTGCCTAAGCTACGCTGTAGGGCTGTTGTAATGATAAAGTTAGGGGTAAACCTGCCTTGAGCTCCTCGGAGGGAAGGTGGAGTATGAATGTAAAGAATAAGGAAATAAACATAATGTATATAAGTGGAGTGGAAGGACAGATCCTGAAGCTGAGGCTCCAATACTTTGGCCACCTCATGAGAAGAGAAGACTCCCTGGAAAAGACCCTGATGTTGGGAAAGATGGAGGGCACAAGGAGAAGGGGACGACAGAGGACGAAATGGTTGGATAGTGTTCTCGAAGCTACCAGCATGAGTTTGACCAAACTGCGGGAGGCAGTGGAAGACAGGAGTGCCTGGCGTGCTCTGGTCCATGGGGTCATGAAGAGTCGGACACGACTAAATGACTAAACAACAACAACAACAAATATAAGTGGAGGGCTATTTTATTGTTCGTCAGTCTGGAGAACGAAAGCCTGCCTTGCTAGAGCAGAATCTGTACTCGGTTGCATGTCTAGGCAACGGCTGTGCTGATGAGGCTATGTTTTGACATCTACAAGATGAGCAGCTTACCATGTAGAGCTTGGCATTGTCCAACATGCCATTAAAGGAGATGGCAGATAGAACTTGTTGGCACGTTGGATCCTGCAGTCACAACAGCTCCTAGCAGTGCTGTTGAGAACATTCTGTGTTCCAAGAGCTACAACTCCGAAGGATCATACAATGGTGTTGAAGTTGAGAACCTTCAAAGAAGACTTCAAGACTTCTCTTCCTGGCCCTCAGGGGTGGGAGTGCACCCATTTGCCCAGTGTGGCTACAGGGCTACATGGGTTGTAAATTAAAGCTAAAATTGTGCATTGAGTGGTATCCTAGAAGGATAGAGAAATGCTAGGTTTTCTCAGCTTTGGTGCAACTGTTCCTCCACCCAGAGACATCTTTCTGGTTCTGTATGTGGGGGGAAAGAGGACTTACATCCCTCTGATTCTGTTTAGGTTTGAGTCATCTTTCCTGTACAAGCATTCCAAGCAAACACTGAATATGTTGAGGCCTTGGTATCAACATCAAAAAAACGAAGATCATGGCCACTGGTCCCATCACCTCCTGGCAAATAGATGGGGAAGAAATGGAGGCAGTGAGAGATTTTACTTTCTTCGGCTCCATGATCACTGCAGATGGTGACATCAGCCACAAAATTAAAAGACGCCTGCTTCTTGGGAGAAAAGCAATGACAAACCTAGACAGCATCATAAAAAGCAGAGACATCACCTTGCCAACAAAGGTCTGTATAGTTAAAGCTAAGGTTTTCCAAGTAGTGATGTATGGAAGTGAGAGCTGGACCATAAAGAAGGCTGATCGCCGAAGAATTGATGCTTTTGAATTCTGGTGCTGGAGGAGACTCTTGAGAGTCCCATGGACTGCAAGAAGATCAAACCTATCCATTCTGAAGGAAATCAGCCCTGAGTGCTCACTGGAAGGCCAGATCCTGAAGCTGAGGCTCCAATACTTTGGCTACCTCATGAGAAGAGAAGACTCCCTGGAAAAGACCCTGATGTTGGGAAAGATGGAGGGCAAAAGGAGAAGGGGACAACAGAGGACGAGATGGTTGGACAGTGTTCTCGAAGCTACCAGGATGAGTTTGACTAAACTGGGGGAGGGAGTGGAAGACAGAAGTGCCTGGCGTGCTCTGGTCCATGGGGTCACGGAGAGTCGGACACGACTAAACAACAAATGCCAATTTTAAAAGGATAAGCTATCAACAGTGGGGGCCTTAGTCTTTCCAGTAAGACATGGTGGCCAAGGAACAGTGTTCATGATGAGGTGCTCCAAGCAGGGTTGGATGGATCAATCTATTTGCACTTTGGGTCAATTTCACATGTCTTCATTCATAAATCCATTACGTCCCATTTCTGCATTGATCTGTGATTTTTAAAAATAAATAGATAAAATAAATTCATAGGAAATTTGTGTTTAAGTACACATATATTTACAAAACACATATTTAAGGTGTATTTCATGTAAATACATGCATTTCTAGATGTACTTTGTCCTATATATTGATTCCCTTTTGGTACTTTGAGAAATTTGAGAAACTTTTGCAAAATTCAGAGAAGTGCAAAATTGGATGGATAATTATGCTTTCACCTGTGGTTTGGTCCATAAAGTACAGTTTGCTTTAAAATGCAGACTGAATTATTGCTAGGTCCAAGAAGCCCTGAGGTTTGAGTCCACTGGTGGATAAGGACCACAACATCGCCCATGATTGCAACGAGAGCCATTTATTTTAGCAGGGTTATTTTCTTCTTTATGAACCCACTTTGACCTCTGATTTGGCCCTTGAATTCACAAATAGCTCCGAGAAGAATAAATCTGAGCTAACTATATCACACGAAGCCAAGACAAACACCCAATTGTTGTGTCTCTGAATTTTGTTATATTTCCAGTTCAGCATCCTTTGATAAACAGGCTTTCGTGTTCCCCAGCCCTAAACTATTTCCACTAATTAGGCTCAGTTTCAGGATGACAAACACAAAATGCCATTTTGTTATCTTTAATTAAAAGGGGGGAAATGGAATACAACCTGACAGACGTCGGCGCTCTTATCAGTGGGAGAAAAAGTGAATCTCCATGGTGAACAAGAACCTGGCACCAGTGTTATTGATACAATGTCTAGCAGTTCCTATTCCCATATTTTATTTTCAGCACATATTTTACAGATTTCTTATTTTTGTTCAAGGAGGTGCCAGGAAAGAGTTTCCTTTAAAAGAGACAGAGAAAGGGGGAGGAGGCGAATTTTCCATTCTCCTTCATCAGTACTGTTTGGAGAGAGATGATAATGAAGTGCTTCAGTAACTCACAGGGAAGAGAGAGAGAAAGAGAGAGCTCAAACACACTAGGCAATTTTCCAAAATGCAAAATATTCCTATTAAACAGTGATTAGCACTAGACGAAATAAGAGGTGTTGCATCCTTAAATGCCTGTCCATACATTCAAGCAATCAATATTGCGTGCCCTTTATACATCACCTCCTTGTAAAGGAAATTGCCATTCACTGGCAAGTGTTCTTATTGACAGGGCTTTTCATTCAGGCTCCGTCCAAAGAACACACAGACAGAGCGTAAGCCATCATTAAAGATGCCAGTCACAGTTCCCTCTCATGAAGTAAGTGCTAAGATAGAGGCCTTCAGGGCTGGTGGTCAGGAGGCAAGCAGGCAGTCAAGAGTGGCTGCATCGTTGGGGGGTGGGAATCTAGACTGACTAAAGAATCAGGCCAGAACCAGAAACTTTACCTGATCAGGTAGAGCACTATTGGCTCCTGGTGGCAACCTGATCCCTGCCCAGTTAGAATCTGTAGAGTTTTCATGCTTGATGTAAACAAGAAGATGCATGAAATTCTGCCATCTGGTTTCTTCTCTGAGAAATCAGCTGATTCCCCCCCCCTTTTCTTTTCAGGTCTCTGGCTGGTATTTAAACCAGTATTAACAAACAATGGGCCCTACTAATAAGGAGGTTAAGGGCTCATTCAGTCTCTTCTTGTTTTTGAAGATGAACAAAGTATTGCTAGAATGGAGTGTTTGATGAGATTTGGTGAATGGCAAAATGCACCAATAATGACAGCAGCTAACCACATGTGTGATTGTCGAAGAATTGATGCTTTTGAATTATGGTGCTGGAGGAGACTCTTGAGAGTCCCATGGACTGCAAGAAGATCAAACCTATCCATTCTTAAGGAAATCAGCCCTGAGTGCTCACTGGAAGGACAGATCCTGAAGCTGAGGCTCCAATACTTTGGCCACCTCATGAGAAGAGAAGACTCCCTGGAAAAGACCCTGATGTTGGGAAAGATGGAGGGCACAAGGAGAAGGGGACAACAGAGGACGAGATGGTTGGACAGTGTTCTCGAAGCTACCAACATGAGTCTGACCAAACTGCGGGAGGCAGTGGAAGACAGAAGTGCCTGGCGTGCTCTGGTCCATGGGGTCACGAAGAGTCGGACACGACTAAACGACTAAACAACAACAACAACAACAGCCACATGTGTGGTTACATTGTGGTGGATGAGGGTCTTCCTTCCTTCCTTCCTTCCTTCCTTCCTTCCTTCCTTCCTTCCTGGCGCGCTCTCTCTCTCTCTCTCTCTCTCTCTCTCTCTCTCAAAAGAAGGAAATAAAAGCAAAAGCAAATGCCAGCCTTCCCTTCTCCGCCTCCTCACTCAAATAATGCCATGCCTAGCCCTGACTCAATACTAAACATGGGAGTTCTCAGAGGATGAACCTGATTCCCCTCAGGCCTAGGCCACTATACATGGTCCCCTGGAACCCTCCACAGGGAAACCCACTGAAGAACTAGATGTGTTACGAAGAAGAAGAAGAAGAAGAAGAAGAAGAAGAAGAAGAGGAGGAGGAGGAGGAGTTTGGATTTGATATCCCGCTTTATCACTACCCGAAGGAGTTGCAAAGCGGCTAACATTCTCCTTTCCCTTCCTCCCCCACAACAAACACTCTGTGAGGTGAGTGAGGCTGAGAGACTTCAGAGAAGAGTGACTAGCCCAAAGTCACCCAGCAGCTGCATGTGGAGGAGCGGGGAAGTGAACCCGGTTCCCCAGTTTACGAGTCTATCGCTCTTAACCACTACACCACACTGGCACCTTTTACCATCCTGCCTTTTATTTGTCACATGCAACGCTGTCTTGTTCTGCTGCAGTGAAAGTGAAGCACCATTCAAATGTGTGGTGTGTGTGGAACATAATTATGTCTGTGGACTGAAAGCAACAACAGAAAGGAGTCTCCGACTAAACATCAGGAAGAACTTTCTGGCAGTAAGAGCTGTTCGACAGTGGAACGGTCTCCCTTGGGAGGTTGTGGACTCTCCTTCCTTTGAGGTTTTCAAGCAGAGGTTGGATGGCCATCTCTCATGGATGCTTTAGCTGAGATTCCTGCATTGCAGGGGGTTGGACTAGATGACCCTCGGGTCCCTTCCAACTCTACAATTCCATGATTCTATGATCAGGAAAGCCAAAGTAGATAAAGTCTCCTTTTTTTGGAAACAAGATGGCTTGTTTTAAAGGTGGCTAGCATGAAATTTGTATATTGTTTCATTAATAATAATAATAATAATAATAATAATAATAATAATAATAATAATAATAATAATAATTTATTTATACCCCGCCCATCTGGCTGGACCTCAGTGTCCGGGCAGAACGATGGAGGTGGAGATGCTCCTTCAGGTATAAAGTGAGGATTTGGGGAGTTCACCTTTAAATGTAAACTAAAAATACTTTCCTGATGGTTTTCTACTTCAAATCCCATCAAAGCATGGCCAATAGTCAGGGACAATGTGGGGCCAACAGCATCTGAAGTACCACAAATTCCTGATTCCCAGTTTTCTGCCTTTTTCTTTCCCATGTTTATTAAGATTTCAACTCTTGCCTCCGGCTGTGGCAGCCTCAATGCTCTGCACAACCACCCAGCAGGAGGAAAACCCCAAAACTTCACAGGGGAAATAAAAGGGGAGAAAATGCCTATGTTCCTCATAGGTAACAACTGAGGGAATGCTTTTTCAAAAAATATAGCCTTTCATTATCTATTCAACTCTGTTTTGAAACCAGAGACGTTCTTTGCTCCCATGCCTGTCCTAGGCGTGAAATTTCCATTTTAGTGTTTAAAGAAAACAAGAAGCTCCATGAAATTCTGCCATCTAGTTCTCTTTTCAAGAAATCAGTTGATCCCCCCCTTTTTTTTAGGGCTTTGGCTGATATTTAAACCTGTAATTACAAACAATGGGCCCTGCTAATAAGGAGTAAATCGCTCCCTTTGTATCTTTGCAGTTGAGCTAAGCACTGCTGGGATATTGTGCTAGATTAGCTTTGGTCCAAAGCAAGAAATATGCGGTGGGTGGGTGGGTGTCAGTGACCTTACTCAGGTGTAGGTAAAACAAAACCAATTAACATCCATTGGGTTGTGTGAACAATGGGGCATTCCTTAATAAAGAGAAAAGGTAATGGAGGCATTAACCTACCACAATCAAAACACTAAGGATTATTTTTGTTAAGACAAAATCCAGAACACCTGGGTAGGAATCCCTCTTTTGTTTTCCTCTTGTGTTCGTGGCACTGGAAGCAAAAGGAACACAGCTTTCCAGATGCAACTGCCTTCATGGTAGAAGCCCCTGGGAGCCAGGGTGTGAACTGATCTCACAGTACATTCAGCACTCAGTGACACCCCTCCACAACATCAGAGGAGGATTGTGCATGAGTGTGTGTTATACACACACAGCTTCCTTCCACAGAAGCAGCTCTCATGTTTAGCTGCAAGTCAAGCTTCAGGCGAAACCCATGCTTCATTGAGTCATTCTTCACGTGTGTCTGGATATTAGTTTCTGAGTTTTCAAGGCACTTTACTTTGGCTGCTTCCAAACTCAAGCAACAGAGTGTGAGGAACTGAGTCCTCAGCAGGCCATGAACTGGTGACTAGAAGATGCTCAGGCAAAGTTTTAGCCTGAAGAGTTTGGATTTGATATCCCGCTTTATCACTACCCTAAGGAGTCTCAAAGCGGCTAACATTCTCCTTTCCCTTCCTCCCCCACAACAAACACTCTGTGAGGTGAGTGGAGCTGAGAGACTTCAGAGAAGTGTGACTAGCCCAAAGTCACCAGCAGCTGCATGTGGAGGAGCGGGGAATCGAACCCGGTTCACCGGATTACGAATCTATGGGCTCTTAACCACTACACCACACTGGCTCTCTGTTCAGCCTGTTCTGCATCCTGCTGTGAAACTCTGAACAAAGGGAAGAACTCTAGTAACGCTGTCCATCCCAGCCAAGGGAGCTTCTTTGTATGACGAGTGTTGAACTAGTCAGCTGATAAACCTCTCAGATCTAAACAATGAAGAAGTTGGCTCTTGCTGTCTTCATATTTGTGCCCCTTCCCTTTAGGGAGTCTGATCTTTACTAATATCTTCACTGACTCCCTGTTCTTTCCTGAACTTGAGAGCCTCACAGCATAGTGGTTACAGTGTAGGACCAAGGATGGAGAGATCTTTGTTCAATTCCCCACTCTCATAGAATCATAGAATCATAGAGTTGGAAGAGACCACAAGGGCCATCGAGTCCAACCCCCTGCCAAGCAGGAAACACCATCAGAGCACTCCTGACATATGGTTGTCAAGCCTCTGCTTAAAGACCTCCAAAGAAGGAGACTCCACCACACTCCTTGGCAGCAAATTCCACTGTTGAACAGCTCTTATTGTCAGGAAGTTCTTCCTAATGTTTAGGTGGAATCTTCTTTCCTGCAGTTTGAATCCATTGCTCCGTGTCCGCTTCTCTGGAGCAGCAGAAAACAACCTTTCTCCCTCCTCTATGTGACATCCTTTTATATATTTGAACATGGGTATCATATCACCCCTTAACCTCCTCTTCTCCAGGCTAAACATGCCCAGCTCCCTTAGCCGTTCCTCATAAGGCATCATTTCCAGACCTTTGACCATTTTGGTTGCCCTCCTCTGGACACGTTCCAGTTTGTCAGTGTCCTTCTTGAACTGTGGTGCCCAGAACTGGACACAGTACTCCAGGTGAGGTCTGACCAGAGCAGAATACAGTGGCACCCTTGATCTAGATGCTATACTCCTATTGATGCAGCCCAGAATTGCATTGGCTTTTTTAGCTGCCGCATCACACTGTTGGCTCATGTCAAGTTTGTGGTCAACCAAGACTCCTAGATCCTTTTCACATGTACTGCTCTCAAGCCAGGTGTCACCCATCTTGTATTTGTGCCTCTCATTTTTTTTGCCCAAGTGCAATACTTTACATTTCTCTCTGTTAAAATCCATCTTGTTTGTTTTGGCCCAGTTCTCTAATCTGTCAAGGTCGTTTTGAAGTGTGATCCTGTCCTCTGGCGTGTTAGCCACCCCTCCCAGTTTGGTGTCATCTGCAAATTTGATCAGGATGCCCCTGAGTCCATCATCCAAGTCGTTGATAAAGATGTTGAATAAGACTGGGCCCAAGACAGTTCTTAGGAAGAACTTCCTGATGGTAAGAGCTGTTCGACAGTGGAACCTCCCTCAGGCAGTTGTGGACTCTCCTTCCTTGGAGGTTTTTAATCAGAGGTTGGATGGCCATCTGTCATGGATGCTTTAGCCGAGATTCCTGCATTGAAGAGGGTTGGAATAGATGACTCTTGGGGTCCCTACCAACTGTACAATTCTATGATTCTATTTTTTTAAAAAAATAATATTTATTACCTTTAAAAATTACAGAAAAGGAAAAGAAAAGGAAAAAAGACAAAAGAGAAAAAAACAAAAAAGAAAAGAAACAATACAATATATAAACAATACAAAACACAACCTAAACACATTAAACTAAACACATTAAACTAAGCTAAACAAAACCCTAACCTACCCTAACCCTAAACAAAACTAAACAAAAACCATTTAAAAACATAAATCACACCTTTTCCATACTCTATCTTTCATTCCCTTGTTTCCTCGACTTCCTCTCACCTCCCCTTTTGTATTCCAGTTCTATTAATTGTTTCAGCAGATCCTTTCCATCTTTCTCTATTTTCTATCATATTGTAAATATCTTAACATTTTTTTAACCTTATTTTTCATTAAAACTAGAATGCTTATATATACTTAACTCCTTATAACATTTCTACTAAGGCCATAAAAATTTCTTTCCACCATTTTTCTATCACTCAATAATTTACAGTATTTCTATATATAAATTTTAACTTTTCCAATCTTCTTCCACCATCTCCTCTCCCTGGTTTCGGATTCTGCCAGTCCTTTCCTTCAATTCCATATAGTCCATCAACCTGGAGATCTTATGTCCGAGGCTCTTAACTCTTTTCCAGGTCCCTTCTGCAGGTCTTCTTCATATTCTTTGATGCCAAAGAGCAGATCTCGGGAAGACTCCGACCTAACAATGCTTTTGTTCCTTCTGGACAGATCAGCCAAATTTCCATAGTTGAAACTAAGGTCTATAAGGTGTATCATGACAGGTTTCAAAATTCCTCCAAATCCAAAAGCCCCCAGAACTCCAATCTCCTCCAGACCAGTCCATGTCCCAAAAGTCAGTTAATCCCTGCATAGAGGGATCTTTCCAACTTTCCTTCTTCCGTCCAATCCGGGATCCGATCCTCAAAATCTGGCTTTTTCTAGATTCAATCATAGAAGGCCTCAACTTGTAATCCTCAATTTGCTTCCGTAAAACTGAGGATCCCGCTTGTTCAACAACCACAGCTTTCTCTTTCTCCTCCACAATTTGTCCTGCCAAAGTAGATTTCTGTACCAAGTCCTGAATTATATCTGTATTGATGCTCACTTTTTGTCTCCAATTAGTCACTTTTTGTTCCAAATTGTCAATTTTAAAAGACATGTCATCCGTCTTCTTATGAAGCTGTTCCAGCGAATAGCTTATCTTACATAATATCGTCACAATAGCTTCTCCTGTCAACATTTTAAATGATCCAAGGTCAATCTCTGGTTCTCACAATTTTTTATCTTGCAGCTGGTGATTCCCCAGTTACACTCCTGTAACAGTTTCAAAAGCTCCCTCTAGAGCAGGGGTGTCAAACTCAAATTCATCGGGGGCCGCATCAGCAGTTTGGTCACCCTCAAAGGGCCGGTTGTATCTGTAGGACTATGTGTCCACTCTTTATTATCATAAAATTTTGAGCAGAATAATAAGCAGACCCCCCGAATAAGCAGACCCCCCTCCCCCCCACGTACATCATATGTACTTACAGTACAGGAGAGAAGGGTTCAGGCGGCTGTTGGATCTGTCACATCACAGGGTGGCATGCGCTCAATATAAAAACAAGTGGAGGTTTCCTGAATGCATGTAAAGTGGAGGTTTCCTGTGTAGAACGGCCGGCGCCGCTAGAGGGCAGACATTCTCTGGCTTGTAGGCTGCCGCACATGCGCTGAAGAGGCGGCTTTCTTGTGTCAAAAAAAAAAAGTGAGAATAAAAGGTGAAGGCTGGCGGCCGGCGGCGGCTACACGGGCCACATGACGAGGTCTGGCGGGCCGGATTCGGCCCGCAGGCCTTGTGTTTGACACCCATGCTCTAGAGGGAAACAGTCTCCACTTGTATCAATCCTTTCAAACACAACTCAAGCCATAAAGATAGTTTCAATTTTCAGTTACTTTTCCTCCATTTTAAATGCAGAAGAGGACAATGGAAACAGTATCTTTCTCTTATTTAACTAGCTGTCAAAAACGTTCTGTTCTCAGTCAATGAACTCTCCCAAAACTTCACTGTTTCTGGCAGCCCTTTTCCAGGTTCAGAGCAGTGGTATTTTGGTTTTTCACTCTCTCCTGCAGGCTCACTAAGCCCAAAATTTCCCCCCTCTTCTCCTGCTTCCAAGGGGGGTTTTGTAGTTTTAACCGGTGGAAATTTAATCCTTTACCAAAAGCTTTCAAGGACTTTAGCTTGTAACGTCTTTGCTTCAATCTATTTACAAAAAAAGAAGGCGGACTTCCTGTTTAAAACCTTCCTGTTTCGGTGCCAAATTAAGGTATTTAAAGATCCAATTTTCTGTTCTACTCACGGGTAGTTGTTTAAAATCCAATTGTCCACAGGAAAAAGTCAGCGCTCTCCGGCAACAGCAATGCGGCTTCACTCCATGAAAGAAGCGGTCGATTCAAAGCACTGCGCCACTCACCCCACTTCGCTCCGGATCCCCGAAACTGGGTTTCCCCGCGAGTAGGGGAGGCGCAGAAGGTGCCAGCCGAATCCCAAGTTCACAAGCTTCTCCCGCTTGTGATTTCCGTGGGTCTCCGCCTTCGCTGTGGCGGTCAGACCCTGCCTTTCACAGAGCAAGTTCCTCCCGATCGGAGGAGCTCCGCCATTCCGGAAGTCCTACAATTCTATGATTCTAAGAGCATGTCTATATGGCAGGGCTGGAGATCCTACGGCTCTCCAGAGGTTGGGCTTCTACTCCCATCAACCCCAGCTAACATTGCCAACAGTCAGAGATGATGGGAATTGTCATCCAAGATCACAGGTTCCCCATCCCTACTCTTTCTTTCTCATTGAGAAAGGCCTACTGTGCTTTTTTCTCATACCAAGTAGAGCTTTTGGAATCACAGCAAGCTGTCTCACATTGAGTTGGTACATGGAATCATAGATTTGTAAAATTGTAGAGCTGGAAGGGACCCCAAGAATCATCAAGTCCAACCAGTTCCTTGGGTTTTCAAACACTGGTCTCTCTTAGCCCTGCCTGGGGGGGACGCTGGAGATTGAACCTAGGCCCTTTTGCATGCAAAACAAGTGTTCTACCACTTACCACTTCTCGGTAGTGGCGCCCGCCCTGTGGAACGCCCTTCCAGCAGATGTCAAAGAGATAAACAACTACCTGACATTCAGAAGACATCTTAAGGCAGCCCTGTTCAGGGAAGTTTTTGACGTGTGATATTTTACTGTATTTTTGGTTTTTATGGAAGCCGCCCAGAGTGGCTGGGGAGGCCCAGCCAGATGGGCGGGGTATAAATAATAAATTATTATTATTATTATTATTATTATTACTTAGCAACAGGCTGTCCATCAGATGGCAGAAAGGGGTAATCATGGGAAGGGATGGAAGGATCTGTCATTTTCCATTTCTCATTGCTCCACTGTTTGGTTCTCCACATCAGTTTGTGATTTTTATTTTATTCTTAAGGTTATCATGAAAATTCATCAGCCTTTCCCTGCAAATTTCTTCCAATATACTCTTTCAAAATGCAATCATCCCATATGGATGCATTTTGGTAAGTCGTTCACAGAAATACGTGCATCTTTAATCCACATTTTTACTCTGGTAAATGCATTCTGGTGCACATTGCTTGACTGGAGAACTGCATGGAAGGACGCCTCCATTTTGTTTTGCAACTTGTTCCAGGAAGTACAAATGAAGTAAGTTTGCCTTTACATACAAACTGAACCAAATTTCATCCTCAGCCCTAATCATCATGGGGTCAGAATAAGCCGCATCATTAGCATATCCCGCTGCGTGATGGTGTGCAAAGTTCTAGATTTCCTTACTTGTGTCTGCTGCTGTATGGGGAGAAAGTCCTAAATGAAATGGAAAAAACTGTGCACTTTTGTGCAAGTATGCATCTATAAATGAGAGTGAAGTGTCCTAGCAACAGAGGAACGAGGAGGATAGGACTTTTCTTTTCCAGGTATGCTGGATTTGAAAGGGAAAATGCTCACTGCTGAGTAAAAAGGACTCGGATAAATTGGAGCAGGCGAGAAGAACAAAGATGGGGAAATGAGGAGACTAAATGCTAAATTAAGGAGAGATCAAGCAGCCTGCCTTCTACCAAGCAGCAAATTGACAAAGAATTACATGGAAATTGGCAGGGGCGGGGGAAAGAGAGAAATGTAAGGACGGAACAGGGAGGGAGAAAGCAGTTAAAAACTATTTGGATCACAGGTACAGGATGTGTGCTGAGGCCTAGTCCCAGGTATACACAAAATAAGGGAGTCACAATGGGGTGCTTCTCTGATTGGCTACAGGATGAGTGGAGTGTTCTAAAATGAACCTAAATCCAAAAAAGCTTCTACAACAAAAGGATCTGCAAATAGAAGAGGGGAATAGCTCAGTCAATAGAGTATGGGACTCTTAATCTCAGGGCTGTGGGTTCTGACCCCATGGGCGAAAGATTCCTGCATTGCAGGGGGCTGGACAAAATGTTGGGTCAGAAGGCACCAGGGAATTTTGGCAGCTTCACAGTGGTCTGGTTGAGTGGCCTGCACAAAGTGTGAATGATAAGGATGGTCTTCTATGTATAATTCGGCATTGCCAAAAAATAAAAGGTCATGTTAGATCATGTTGGATTGGGTTGTCCAGGGTGAGCCAGCATTCTCAGGGAACAGGACATTAGGTGGTGAGAAGAAGAACCAGGCAGCCCTAGAGCATTCTCTACCAGAGAGACACTAAGGAAGGAATAACCTGGATGTAAAACAATCTTGTGCTATGATATTTTTCTTTCCAGTGACATCTTAAACTTCCCAATTTGGGTTGGGTGAAATGTAGGTGTCTCCTCTACCATAAAGAAGGACTTCCTGTCAGTAAGCTTCTACTGTAAATGCTCTTAAAGCTGTTGTTCTGTCAGTGGATTTATAATCATCCAAGCATCCAAAAATTCAGGTTCATAATTAAAATTCCACAACTTTGTATTGTAGATAGAAGGGGGAGAGATCCAATCCACTTCATGTCTAAAGATCAACCTACCGGATTCTCACTTTCTGAAGCAATATGCAAACCAAAACTGAGCAAAATTACATACAAGCATATATATTAGGAGAAATTCACTGATGAATTTTATTTAGGTTGTTGTTTTTTAATTACAAACCGATGTAGATATGTAGAGAACTCAATTTAAGATAGAAAAAAATATCTAATTGTGGACACTGAGAATCAAGGATATGGCCAGCTTACCTCACCTTCTCTTCCAACATTTTTTTATTTTTTTATTTGCAGGCTTCACCAGGGTGACTGGCATGGAGACAGAGCGGAAACATCTTTTCATATCTTTCCCTCAGCCACCCACGGCAGGAAGATGTAGCTGTTTATTAGAAGGCTTAAATGAAGGCTAGGAGTACAGATGGAGACAAGAACAGTCAAATAATAAAAAGAGCTCCAAATAATACTGGGAGACTCTAGCCAAGGCTCTAGAGAGATGGAGAGCTGAGCCATAAATAGGCCTTAAAAGGAAAGAGAGGGATTGTCTGGTATACCTGCTAAATTCACAATTCAGACCACAGTCAAGATAGCCAACTAGCTACGTTCTGTAGCCTGTGTGTAGGTGTGTCAGGTTTTGAACAGGTCTTGATCTGCAGCAATTAGTGAGCAATGATATTTATCGCTCTAAGAGTGATACCCTATTTTACTGCCCCTGTAGGATGCTTGACCTTGGGGAAAACATTCTGGCAGATTGGATTTGAAAGGCAGCAAGCAGGCAGTGGCATCTACCAATGTTGTTTAGTCGTTTAGTCGTGTCCGACTCTTCGTGACCCCATGGACCAGAGCACGCCAGGCATTCCTGTCTTCCACTGCCTCCCGCACTTTGGTCAAACTCATGCTGGTAGCTTCGAGAACACTGTCCAACCATCTCATCCTCTGCCATCCCCTTCTCCTTGTGCCCTCCATCTTTCCCAACATCAGGGTCTTTTCCAGGGAGTCTTCTCTTCTCATGAGGTGGCCAAAGTATTGGAGCCATTTTAAACTGTTTCGTTTAGATTTATTTATGTGTTTAGCTTAATGGGATTGGGTTGGGGTTTATATTATTTGTATACTGTATTGTATTGTGGTGTTTTTTCACTTTTTTTTCTCTTTCTTCGTTTGTCTTTAAGTTTTCTCTTTTTTTCTTTCTCTGTAATCTTTAAAAGCAATAAATATTATTTTTTTTACAAAACCCAAAGTATTGGAGCCACAGCTTCACGATCTGTCCTTCCAGTGAGCACTCAGGGCTGATTACTTTTGATATTGATTACCAATACTTTTTGTCTATTGCTTCACTGTTGTCAGGACCGGAATGAAAGGCAACAAACTAGTAGGTTGCAGTGCTGAAAGAGGAATAGCCGGTCTGGGGGCTCCAGTCAGCATGTGGCAAGCCCTCAGCAGATGCCAGCCATGCTGATATTTGATGCTGGCCCTGATCTTAAGGTACATAACCTGGGCAGACTGGGTCTTCTATTGAAAATGAGAACTGAGAATCTCACGGAGCATCTCACTGATCTGGTAGGGTGGGCCCTGAGGCTGCTGAGGTGTTGTTGGGGAGTGAGTTGTTGCTCTTGTTGCTGCTGGGTTTGTGTGTGTGTGTGTGCGTCTGGTTTTTTTGTTTTTTGTTTTGCTGTGATTTATGTGGATTGTTCAATTTGGTTTTGTATTTTGTATTTTTGTATTTACTATTGATGGCTACTTTTGTTATGTTGTAGTTATTTATTTTTTCATGATGTAGGTAAAAGGTAAAAGTAAAGGACCTCTGGATGGTTAAGTCCAGTCAAAGGCGACTATGGGGTTGCGGTGCTCATCTTGCTTTCAGGCCGAGGGAGCCGGTGTTTATCCACAGACTAAACCGCCTCTGGTGCAATGGAACACCATGACGGAAACCAGAGCACACGAAAACACTTTTTACCTTCCCGCCGGAGCGGTACCTATTTATCTACTTGCACTTGACGTGCTTTCAAACTGCTAGGTTGGCAGGAGCAGGGACAGAGCGTGGGAGCTCACCCCGTCGTGAGGATTCGAATCATCGACCTTCAGATCGGCAAGCCCAAGAGACTCAGTGGTTTAGACCACAGTGCCACCCGAATCCCATTTTCATGATGTAAGCCGCATGGACAATAACAAAGGGGTAATAACTGCACTCCTCAAATATTCAGAGCCTCTTTTTGTAGGGCTGCTGTTTGTGCTGCCACTATTGCCCCATTTCTTTTTCTCCTTGTTCATCTTCTCAGGGTCTCATGGTGTTGCAGCGCCAAGGTAGTGGCCCTACTGCCACCGCCTACTGACAACACTGCAATCACCTTTCGGTTGCAGGCTCTCTCTTCCCTATCCCAGCCCTCTTCTCCCATGCAGCAGCGAGTGGAGTCAGCATCTTCAGGCTACACTGCCAACCATGCCTCACCCTCGCTGGCACAGCTGCGTGTCAGACCCAGCGCAGTGTGGGAGTTGGAGCCGCTTCCAGCTATTTCTCCACAAGCGGCTTCACCAGCTAATTACTGCATATGAAGTAGCTTTCAAGACACAAGGGCAGCGATGGCTGTCGGGTGTCCCCCCCCCCCCGGCCAGTTGGCAGCCCCATCTGTGCAGCTGGAAATGAACGTGTGTGTGTGTGTGTGTGTGTGTGTGTGTGATCCTAGCAATATCCGAAAAGCAATCGTGTAATTTCAGAAAATGTGTCTTTTTCCTATATTAAACTACCGTATTTTTCGCTCTATAACACGCACCTGACCATAACACACACATCGTTTTTAGAGGAGGAAAACAAAGGAAAAAACATTCTGAATGAAACAGTGGATGTATCATTTTTGTGCTTCATGCTGTGGCCACAGACATGTGATCTGATGGTGAATTTGGGGTGACCCAATGCAAAAATCCTGAGAATCCCTGTGGATCCATGCTTTGTAACCACATTTTTGCACCATTGCAGCCCCAGGCAACAGTGGGTGTGTGATTTTTGGGGGGCAGGCTGTAGCCATGGACATGCTATGTGATCTGATGGTGAATTTGGGGTGACCCAATGCAAAGATCCTGAGGATCCATGTAGATCCATGCTTTGTAACCACATTTTTGCACCATTGCAGCCCCAGGCAACAGTGGGTGCGTGATTTTTGGGGGGCAGGCTGTAGCCATGGACCTGCTATGTGATCTGATGGTGAATTTGGGGTGACCCAATGCAAAGATCCTGAGGATCCATGTGGATCCATGCTTTTTAACCACATTTTTGCACCATTGCAGCCCCAGGCAACAGTGGGTGCGTGATTTTTGGGGGGCAGGCTGTAGCCATGGACATGCTATGTGATCTGATGGTGAATTTGGGGTGACCTAATGCAAAGATCCTGAGGATCCATGTGGATCCATGCTTTTTAACCACATTTTAAGTGGGGAGGGAAGGAAAAACACAGAAGGGACACGGAGCAGGAAAGGGGTGTGCAGAGAAGCAGCTGGCTAAGAATGCAGGAGAGGGGTATAACGAGAGGGAGGAAAGGAAGGCAAAAGTTTTCCCTCACCTACCCACCCAAGCCAGCCAGCTCTCTCTCTCTCTCTCTCTCTCTCTCTCTCTCTCTCGCTCTCGCTCTCGCTCTCGTTCTCCATCTCTCTCCCTCCTGCATGTTTTCAGCAGCACCGGAGCACAGAGACGACACTCTGCTTTCCCCTCTGCTTGCCTGGAGTGGAGGGGCTTTCCCTGCTCTTTGTTCCGTTTGAGCAAACACAGCAAGGAAACAGAGGAGGGTGGGCAGTAAGACCCTGAGGCAGAATGCAGGAAAGCAGCCGCTTCCTCTTTTCAGGTTTCCCTTCTCCAAGACGCGCGATTTGATTTTTGCCTGATTTTTTTTTTGCCTCCCCTCGCGCCATTTGGCTCCAGGGACCACACATTCGCTCAATAACACGCACAGACATTTCCCCTTCCTTTTTAGGAGAAAAAATCTGCATGTTATAGAGGGAACAATACAGTACATTTATATCAGGCCTTGCTTAGAAATGGCAATCTTTTTTGTCTGTTGGGCATATATATGTATAAGATTGACAGGTTCTTGACAGCCTCCCTGGCTTTTGCAGACCTAGGCAGGGAGCAACACCAAGCAGCACATTTATTTGTTTTATTTTATTGAATTTATATGGCTGTCCATCAATAAATACTCCCAAGGCAGGCAAGACATGAACTAAGCCAGCCAGCATAGTTCGTTCCACTCTTGTTGGATCAACATACATATGCAGTGAGCTGAATTTGATTTGGTGTGCCTGCTGTGCAGCTTTGCTCATTTATAGCTCCATCTTAAGCATGTTTCCTCAAAAGGTAGGTTCCGTTAATTCCAGACGAGCTTCCTTCCTCAGAGATGTGCTTAGGAATGTTCATAATCCTTAGCACACTTACTGGGAAAGAGGTCCTCTTGTCTCAGCGGGACTTCAGGTAAGCACACTTAGCATCAAACTGTTCTTTTATTTCCAAATACCTGGGCAAATTTAGAACATGGAAGTCTATTTCGTGAAGGAAAAAAGATAATCTTCTTCTTCTTCTTTGGTGATCACTCGTAGCCTAGTAAGATTGTCTTTCATGAACACGGTCTTAACAGTGAGTCCGTAAGTGACTGTGGAGGCCAATTCTGGACCCACACATCCTTCCAGAGTGGGGACATTGGTTCCTGGGTGGGAGTTGATCACGGTGTGGATTTGCCAAGTGTGCCTTCCTCTTAGCACGTTTCTCCCTTGTGTCCTGAGTTCAAGTGTCTTCAAACTCCATGACACCTTTGGTAAAGGCTGTTCTCCAACTGGAGAGCTGGCAGGCCACTGTTTCCCAGTTGTTGGTGTTTATACTACATTTTTTAGATTTGCCTTGAGACGGTCCTTAAATCTCTTTTGTTGACCACCAGCATTATGCTTTCCATTTTGAAGTTCGAAATAGAGTAGTTGTTTGGCACTGTGAACAAGAAAAGATTGTTCATAGACTGGAAGTCTAGAAAGGAAGAAAGAGAGCTTCGTGGTTTTCCTTACATTCTCAGCCACCAGTTCCTACTAGAAATGGATGGATCTATCCATTTCAGTTCTCTTATTTTCTCTCTTTCTCCTTTTTTAAGAATATTAAATACAGTTTTCCAATTTTATGCAGCAATTGTGGTTGTTTTGTTTCAAATCCTCATAAAAAAATCAGCACTTTAATGTGAATTTATCTTAATAAACATATTTTTGTAAGGATTTTTAACTAACATACAGTGGTACCTCTGGTTGCGAACGGGATCAGTTCCAGAGGCCCGTTCGCAACATGAAAAGAACGCAACCTGAAATGCCGTATCTGCGCAGGTGTGTGACATGATTTGGCGCTTGTGCGCATGCGCAAAGCACGATTTAGCATTTGTGCGCATGTGCAAGCGGCGAAACCCGGAAGTAATCCTTTCTGGTACTTCCAGGTCACCGTGGGACGCAACCTGAAAAAACGTAATATGAAGCAAACGTAACGTGAGGTATGACTGTACACATTTTTGTAAACAATATCCCATAATATAATCCATTTTGCATGCAATTTAACAAATACATTCATTTTTATGCACGCGTTCCCCTAATATCTGCATTTTTGTAAACATTAGTTGGAGAACAGCATCACAAAATAAGTGCAGATTTGGAAGGATAGTTGTTTGCAGTTTGCACATTTTTCAGAAAGTGCAAATTTCACAGATTCATTTTTATATGCAAACTGAACCACATCCCACCCACCCACCCCCCGCCGCCCCATCTCTAAGTTCTTCCATATGACTCGTCTTACTAAAATCAGATCAGGGTGAAAATCTGTATGTAACCCACATAGTTAATTCTCAGAACTATCAATAACTTAAATTGTTAATTCAACACAAACTTTTAATTTGTCCTTCTTTTTCTATATTTTACTCTGTGAGTGACAACATTATATATATATTTCAGGTAACCATTTTGCAGTAATGCAAAAAATAAATAAATTCTTTTTTCAAGTTACAATTTGCTGACAAAGACAGACTTTGAACTGGCATAGAGTCTTTTTGCTTTTTTAAAAAAAAACCCAGAAGCATTTTTGATGTTTCCTATCTCACTTGAAAGTTTCATTTCTGAATGTCGCCTGAGTGACAATCAAATCAATAGGACCAAAGGAAAGTTTTCATTTTGGGATTGTGCTACTTTTAATTGAAGAAAACAAAAGGTTTTGCTGCAGTGGAAAGGAAACTTTTCCAGAGTGTCTCATTTTCCCCAGAAAACAGTGAAGAGCTTCGCCAAAAAGTATTCAAGTCCCCTCCCCACTCTAATTTCTCCCATCTTTTCTGTTCTTCTTGTTAGACTGGGGGAGTGTTTCCTCTCAACACTTTAGGCTGGAAGTATATGCGCTCTGCTTAAAAAAGCAACTTATATGACATTTTTCATTTACACTTTTATAAATCTCAAAACAGTTTGCAATATATCTTACCCTCCAAGCCTTTCAGCACCTAAATCGGGACGATCCCTTTTTCCTCCTGAGCTCTCATGCATGTGTGAGAGCACAAGACCAAAAGACACTCTTTTTTTTTTATTGCATGAGAACAAAAAATGAGTGGCTTTCATTCTGGTGCTCTGGAGGAACCCAGCTGACTCACACCAGAGTGAGCTTCTTTTGGTCTGGCAATGGAACCAAAAAACGGGACATCCCGGGATTCAAACAGAAGTCTTGACTGCTTAAAACGGGGCAGTTGAAGGGTACAAGATATGCAAAATGAGAAAAATCAATAAAGAACAGCAATTTAAACATCCTGGTAGAACCAGACTTCTCTCCCTCAATAATGGTCAGGAAATGGCAGAGTGAACAGAAAGGTCTTAACAGTACAATGGTACCTCAGGTCAAGAACTTAATTCGTTCTGGAGGTCCGTTCTTAACCTGAAACTGTTCTTAACCTGAAGCACCACTTTAGCTAATGGGGCCTCCCGCTGCTGCCGTGCCACCACTGCATGATTTCTGTTCTCATCCTGAAGCAAAGTTCTTAACCCGAGGTACTATTTCTGGGTTAGCAGTGTCTGTAACCTGAAACGTATGTAACTTGAAGCGTCTGTAACCCGAGGTACCACTGTATACCAGAAGGAGCGTCTCCACTACCATGGTTCTGCCCAGACACTGAGGTCCAGCTCTGAGGGCCTTCTGGCAGTTCCCTCACTGCAAGAAGCAAAGTTACAGGGAACTAGACAGAGGGCCTTCTCAATAGTGGCACCTGCCCTGTGGAACGCCCTCCCATCAGTTGTCAAGGAAATAAACAACTATCTGGCTTTTAGAAGACATCTGAAGGCAGCCCTGTTTAGGGAAGTTTTTAATGACTGATGTTTTATTTTATTTTTAATACCATACTTTTCCATCTATAAGTTGCCCCCCATGTATAAGATGCCTCCTATTTTGGGGGACTCAAATTTAAGAAAATGGGGGAAGATGGCACAGAGTTGTTGAGCTTTTTAAGGGGAGATTCCCAGATTTGTTGCGCTTTTGGGGGGATTATGCAGGGTCGCTGAGCTTTCATTAGGGTGGGTGGCCAAAAATCTGCCTCTCATCCTCACCGGCAGAAGCTGCCAATCGCCCACCCAATTGCTGCAGCATCAGCCAATCAACACCAGCCATTAACACAGCAACCAATAATGTGCCCGATAATTTCCCCCCCAAAGATCCTCCTTTGAACCCTGGCCAACTGAACTTCAGTAGGCTATGGTGCAGTCATAGTCCACAGTAATGCTATGCATTATGGGAAATTATTGGCTGCCACATAGTGTCATCTGCAATTGCAGTAAAATGGCCTCAATGGGACACCGTCTCCTTGCTGTCCCTCTGGCCTTAGTAAATGAGACAAAGCAGGCTGCTGCTTGCCCTGTTCAGCCCTTTCTTCCCTGCCGTGCTCAGAGGAAAAGAGCTTGGGGTGTCAGTTTCAGCAGGTCCCCAAGAATGTCAGCTCTTGACATCAGACTTGCTGCAATCCAAAAAAAAAAAAAAAAAAAACTCCAAGAAGAAGAGGAATTCTGCCTTTTATCTTTATACATATATCACTACTTTCCTCATGGAGATTCATATTTCCAATGCTGGAACATGAGTCTGAGTAACATTTCAGGTCCTTAAAATGACGAAAACATATCTGGATATGACTTGAAAGCAACAAGTGTATTACCGAATCATGGAGCTGCAAAACTGTTGAAAAACGGTGCAAATTTGTTATCCATTATTATTATTAATAATAATATTAATTGTATTAGTTGCTCATTACAAGAAAGGCTCTACACAACTCACAAAAATTAGCCAAAGGTATAGCATAAAAACAAAAAGAATGCATGACAACAAAACCATTACAACCCAGAAAACTTCAGCAGCGGAGAAAGGTTTGCGATAAACAGAAGGCCATTTCCCACCCCACCCCCAACCTGTCAATTTATACCAGTAGACCTGGTATGAAGCATTCTGCCATAAAGCACCAGTCCTGCTGTAAAACACCATAAGATACAGCGCTCTTCAAATGGAAAACCTGTCAAACAAAACTGCCTCAAATTTATTTGCTATTTTTGCTTGCATGGAACACAGTAGTGGAATTTCCATTGGCTGCAGCAGTTAGAGGACGGCCTCCTCTAACCTGGCCTGCTCCCAGATGTTGTTGGACTACAACTCCCATCACCCCTGATCACTGGAACATCCTGCCTTGGGCTGATGGGATTTTGAGTCCAGCAGAGTGCAGATCTACACTCACGGTTTTTAAACTTAGGGGTTAAGGAATGGTTTTGATAACCATATGGACACGCAACATTCTTTTTTTGATGTTCACAATACATTCTTAAACTGTTACACTAGAGAGCGCTGCAGAGCAACCAGCTACCAGCAGTAGAGAGACAGCTGTTTTGATGGGGGGGGGACAAAGGTAGGAAACACTTTATTTTACAAGTATGCCCTGTGGCATTTTAGGACGTTATGCCTAATATAGTTCTAATAACGTTAAACAGGTCAGTGTAGATCCAGCCAGAATCTAAAGGGCACCAGGTTGGAGACATCTCTATAACTAGGCCTTTGGCTGATTTAACAATCTGTGACCTTTTAAATGTGTTTGTGGGTGGTGAGGTTATTAGCTTGCTTTTGTTTGCTTTGGTCTTAGATTCTGTGTTCTCATTTTGTATTTCTGTGTTGGGAACTGCTCTGTGATCTTCAGATGAAGGGCTGTATACAAATTGTAAACATCATCATCATCATCATCATCATCATCATCACCATCATCTCTTTCGGCAAAGAGAACCCCATTGGGTGACACACGGCACATGCAAATGTAAGAACTTAAGAAGAACCTGTTGGACCAGGCCAATGGCCTGTCTAGGCCAACATCCTGCTCTTGTAGTGTGGCCTTATTAGACTTTACCGATTGGTGGGCTCTGCATTGCTCCCGGACGGGAGGAAGGAAATCAAATGACACTGAGGGTTGGTTCAGAGAAAGAGTTCTTTATTTCTGCTCTCCGGAGCAGCAGAAAGGCACTTGCGTGGTCAGTCCACAGCAAGTCCAAAGAAATGAGAAATTTCATGCAGTATATATATCCTCCAGGTACCCTCTCCACCTTCCCCAGGAATCCAAGCACGTCAGCTTGTACACGCAGGTTGACATCACATATGTTCCTGCTCCGGCACTCTTAACCATAAAAGGGTTTTCCTTCCTGTACTCCTGACCATAAAAGGGTATTTCTGTTTCTACTCTTATCTTGGAGTAAGAGGTCACCAACTCCAAGAGCACACTCTGGCGCTGTTCCCAGACTAGGTCTGTGCGTCAGAGTGTGGTCAGGACGTAAGATAAGACCTAGACGTGTCATCCCTACTCTACTGGAACAGCCAAGGTCATCCTTGCCGTCACGAACTGATGAAGGAGAGGGCTCTGAGCACTTGTTTATACAGCCGGGTTTTTGTTTATACATTGACTCAGAGCTCAAGTTAATGGATTTTAGCTAAGGAAAAATAGGGATTTTGGTGCCCGTTTCAAACTGCCTGCACAGTCAGTTTTGGGTTTGGGAAACCCATTTCTTCAGTAGTTACTGACCAGATGCATCTGGGAAACCAGCAAGCAACATTTGAGCACAAGGGTACTCTCCCCTCTTGTAAATTTCAGCAACTGGTATTCGGAAGCACATTCCCACCAACATTCCTCTGATTAAAATCGGAACCCATGTCTTTTGGTGTCTTGCAAGAACCAGCTGACTCACGGCACCAAAATGGGACATTGCCGGATTCAATCAGAAGCTGAGGTGGCTTCTGTAATTCTGGGATGTCCTAGGAAAATCAGGACGGTTATGGAGTAGGGAAGCAATGCTGCCTCCAACTGCAAAGCCAGAGCATAGCTATCATGACTAGTAGTTTTCAATAGCCCTCTCCTCCATGAATCTGTCTAACCCACTTTTAAAGCCATCCAACTATTAAAGCCATCACTGCTTCCTGTGCGAGTGAGTTCCACAGTTTAATGATGTGCTGCGTGAAGAACTAAAAAGATACCAACAACACCAGGGACTTCCGGGTTAGCGCCTCCGGTAATGGCTGAATTCCTCTGATCGGGAGGAATTTGCTTCCTGGAAATTAGGGTCTGGCCGCCATGGCGAAGGTGGGGACCCACAAAAAATCACAGGCAGGAGAAGCCTGTGAATGTGGGATTCGGCTGTCACCTTTTGCGCCTCCCCTACTCGCGGGGAAACCCGGTTTCGGGGATCCGGAGCGACGTGGGGTGAGTGGCGCAGTGCTGCGAATTGACTGCTTCTTTCACGGAGTGAAGCCGCATTGCTGTTGCCGGAGAGCGCTGACGTTTTCCTGTGGACAATTTGATCTTAAAATAACTACCCGTGAGTAGAACGGAAAATTGGATTTTTAAACGTCTTAATTTGGCACCAAATCGGGGAGGTTTCAAACAGGAAGTCCGCCTTCCCCTTTTGTAAAGAGACTGAAGCAAAGAGGCTGCAAGCTAAAGTCTTGGAAAGCCTTCCGTAAAGGATTAAACTTCCATCGGCTAAAATCATCAAACCCCCCTTGGAAGCAGGAGAAGAGGGGGGAAATTTTGGATTGTGTAAGCCTGCAGGAGAGAGTGAAGAAAGTCAAATTACCACCGCTCTGAACCTGGAAACGGGCTGCTAGTAAGACTGACGCTTTGGAAATGCTCATTGACTGTGAATAGATCGTTCGTTGACAGCTAGTTAAATAAGAGAAATACATTGTTTCCATTGTCTCCTGCGTTTAAAAAGGAGTAAAAGTAACTGAAAATTGAAACTAACTTTATTGCTTGAACTGTGCTTAAAAGGATTGATCCAAATAGAAATTGTTTCCCCCTAGAGGAAGCCTCTGAAATTGTTACATGAGCTGAGCTGGGGGAATTTCCAGCTGCAAGATAAAAAAACTGTGAGAATCTGGGATTGACCTTGGAGCGTTAAGAATGTTGACAGAAGAAGCCTTAGTGGTTGCATCAAAGGAAGGAAAATAAGAACAAGATCAGGAGAAGACAAAGTAAAGTGCATGTATAAATATGAAGAAGACTTGCAGAAGGGACTTGGAAAAGAGTTAAGAGCCTCGGACAGAAGATCACCAGGTTGATGGACTATATGGAATTGACGGAAATGACTGGCAGAATCCGAGACCAGGGAGAAGAGATGGTGGAAGAATATTGGAAAAAGTTTAAAGTCTATATATGGAAATAATGTAAAATTAATGAGTATTAGAAAAATGTTGGAATGGAATTATACGGCTTTAGTAGAAATGTTATAAGGAATTAAGTATAAATAAGTACTATAGTATTAATGGAAAATAAGGTTAAAATGTGTTAAGATAACCATATAACAGAAAATAGAGAAAGATGGAAAGGATTTGCTGAAATAATTAATAGAAATGGAATACAAAAAGGGAGGTGAGAGGAGGTCGATGAAACAAGGGAATGAAAGAGAGGGTATTGAGATGGTATGATGTGTGTTTTTTAATTGTTTTTGCTTTCGTTTTGTTTAATGTGTTAATGTTGTGTTGTGTATTGTTTATATATTGTATTGTAGTGTTTTTTCTTTCTTTTTCTTTTTCTTTTTTTTCCCTTTTCTTTTCTCCTTTTTGTAAGGTTTAAAAGTAATAAATATTTTTTTTTTTAAAAAAGATACCAGCAACACCATTCCTCCTTTAAGAGTTTGCCATCTATAGTAGACTAGGAAGTCACTTTACACCATGTAATTTCTTTTTTAATATATATTGTGTCTTTCCCCTGGCTCGGTAATGGTAGATATTAGGGCAGGCATAGGCAAACTCAGCCCTCCAGATGTTTTGGGACTACAACTCCCATCATCCCTGGCCACGGGTCCTGTTAGCTAGGGATAATGGGAGTTGTAGTCCCAAAACATCTGGAGGGCCGAGTTTGCCTATGCCTGTATTAAGGTTTTCTGTAGAGTGAAATCAAACGATTCACCAGGAAGTCATACAAGCAGCATCTGAGCCCTCATAAGCTCGCTTGCAGAAAAGGATGCTGGACTTAACATGCATTCCCCCTGTGGGCTTGCAGTGAACAATGAGCCTGAATCACAGCTGTAAATCATACCACCAAGCTGCCATAGGAATTCAAAGTACTCCAAGATGAGGAGACAGGGGAGCTATTACAGTGATAGCAAACCCATAACTTAGCATTCAGAATAAAACGTCCCCTCCAGAATACGATTGCCTTCATTCTTTCCTCTGCGTGTGTGCGAGAGAGCAAGCAATAAGTTTGCCAGAAAAGCAACATGAAATGGTATCTAATGTTACAGCGGCTGGCTAGCCTTTTCCTTTGTTAGGGAGGTGGTTGGTTAAGAGGCCAGGGTGTTTGATCATTGGGAGGCAATTTCCTGATAGCTCAGGGATCTCTCTCTGTTTATGAATGAGATACTTACCAGAGTTTGGAGAAGGGAAAGAAGCTGATGTACGGGTGCACTGAATGTAGTTGTCTGTTTTTAAAAGAGATAGAGGAGAGTTGAGTCCTCAACTGATTTTAGTGGAAACTGGGGTTTATTTGCTACAATTCCACCCCTTTTCCCCAGCGAATCCAGGGCACCATATATTGCCTTCACTGTTTCCCTTTTGTTGTTGTTTAGTCGTTTAGTCGTGTCCGACTCTTCATGACCCCGTGGACCAGAGCACGCCAGGCACTCCTGTCTTCCACGGCCTCCTGCAGTTTGGTCAAACTCATGCTGGTAGCTCCGAGAACACAATATACAACCATCTCGTCCTCTGTCGTCCCTTCTCCTTGTGCCCTCCATCTTTCCCAACATCAGGGTCTTTTCCAGGGAGTCTTCTCTTCTCATGAGGTAGCCAAAGTATTGGAGCCTCAGCTTCACGATCTGTCCTTCCAGTGAGCACTCAGGGCTGATTTCCTTAAGAATGGATAGGTTTCCCTTTTACTGTTACAGTAATGCTAGGAGATATGTTCAGCTGAACGTCAGGGTCTAACCTGGAGGTCGGCAACCTAAGGCCTGGGCACTGGATACGGCCCGCGGTGGTCGTCCAACTGGCCCCCAAGCAGCCCCAAACACTGCCGCCCATTCAGCAAGTCCCTGCATGCTGTGCTAAACTGGAGCAGCATGGCTCGGGGACTCACTTCTGCGGCGCTGGCGGGGCTTCCTATAGGCGCTGGAAATGGCATCTGCACATGCACGCATGCAGACACCTTCTCCATGCCTCCTTGGTGCCGGAAATAGCGTCTGCGCATTTACACACACAGAGAGACACCTCCTTCATGCTAGAACATGTGCGCCTGATCCAGCCCGTGGAGAGATCTCTGTCATCCAATAAGCTTTGTGTCTGAATGAGGATTTCAACCCAGGTCTTCCTGGCTCCAGGGTATCACTGTAACCACCACACCACCCTGTTGTTGTTGCTGTAAGAGCCTGCAATTATTTTTCTGCCACCCATTATGATCATGGTGGTGATTACTTTATTTAATGTATTTATATCTCTTCTTTCTCCCAAGTTGGGATTCAAGATGGCTTACAACTCTTTAAAAACAGCATTATGAAATGCAAAGTAACAAAAAGAAACTGGATAAAAGCAATAGTTGAAATACAATATAGTCATACCTCAAATTACAGACACTTCAGGTTGCGTTTTTTGGGGTTACGGATTCAGCGAAACCCGGAATACCGGAACGGGTTACTTCTGGGTTTCGGCAGCCATGCATGCGCAGAAGCGCTCAATTGCGCTTTGCACATGCGCAGAAGCACTGAATCACAACCTGCACGTGTGCAGACATGGCGCTGCGGGTTGCGAACGTGCCTCCCGCATGGATCACGTTCGCAACCTGAGCATCCACTGTAAAGCCAAAACTAACAGCAGGCCTCGGTGCAAGAAGTGCTTGAAAAGGTGTCTGTCCAAATATGGATGTGTAGGGCTGCAATACATCCTGATTTTCAAAGGCAGAATTGACATCCAGGGGGAATTTCCAAAAGGTGACACTTTGTCCTGGATCTTTGGCAAGTCAGTTGAACAATCATGGGTTTTTTGGCGTTTTTGTCAACAATTTTGGTGGTTTCCGAAAGAGAGTTCAACAATTTTGGGGTGTCTTGGTTTTTACTTTTGGCAACCCTATGGATGTGAGAAGCTGCAAAAGAAGAAAGAATAAGTGGCACCCCCCCCCTTCAAAATGAAAATGCACCCCCCATCATCTTTCAGGAGGGTTTCATTTCACAACACCCACCAAACGCTCAAAAAGATTTTGCAGCTTCAAGAACTGAGCTGGCAGGTAGGCAGTGCTTCCTTTCCAATTCATAAGTGATGACATGGCTTCTGACAGCAGCAGGGTATGAAAAGTAGAGGAGAGATGGAGCGTGAGGTGTAGATTTCAAATGAGGAGCCAAGGAAGAAGAGGGATTTTCCTGCAGTAGGGAAGTGCAGAGCAGCCACTGTCAAACCGTCTAGCTTTAGGTGTGTGTGTGTGTTTTCCAGCCTGAGCATCACTTTTCTTCATGCGGACCACATGCATGTGGTGGGTGGGGTCAAAGCAATTGTTGCAACTCTTGTGGTAGGCTACATCCAAGTCACACAAACACTGGTCATTTCTACACACACAAACATGTATTTCCTGTTAAGTGTCATTGTTTAATGTACATTGAAATGGGAAATATATAATGTTCCTGTATTGTACATTGTAAAGCATGGAAAATTCTAGGAAGTTGAAGAGCCCAGCAGGTGAATCATTCATGGAGCTGTATCATGGCTCAGTCACAAGGTGTTTGGCTCACAGTCACATTACATGAAAGAGATAGTATCCCAGGTCTATGCACCTGCTAATCTGGAAGGAATCCGTGTTGGGCATGGTACCTCTTTGTTCTAAGCTACTGAAGAGAATGGATGTATATAGAGGCTGCAATGCAGAAGATTTTAGCTCAGAATACAAGAGACTTGCAATCTAAGTTATTAGGTTTCATGCTGGGACCAGTATAAGAAATATGTAACCAACCAAACATATTTTGTATTGTTTTAAGTGGTTTTGAATTTGAGTTCTGTGAATAAAGATATATATATACTAGTTTTCCAAATTATTACAAATCTGACCAAATTATTTTCATTTAATACAATTTCTTTAAAATCAGGTTTCCCATGTCCATCTCTTCCTCCTCTCCCCACATCTTCTCATCTTTAATTCCCATTTCAACCATTTCTCGTTGGTTTCCATATTCCAAATTCCATATTCACCCATCAAGATTACAAAGACGTGTGATTATATTACAGTCACACACTAGATTCAGGTACCACTTTCCCCTATCTCTCTCCCCCTCCAACACCCTTTTCAAACTGTTCTAATCCTGTTGACACAACTAGCAAGCATTAATCTGGGTCTTAAACAATCACTAAGGTAATTTTTCTGCCTTTCTGTAAATTATTGGTAATGCAGAATATAGTGCACGCTCTGATACTCAGCATCTTTCTCGGGTCTTGGCTTTTCATCCCAATGCATTTTATCTGTGGATTTGCAGATAATAAATCCATGAAACAAATGCATGCAGACACACATCCCTGAATTTATTACTTCATTAAGTTAAACTTCATTAGGGTTATTGAAGTGAAGCTAATATCTGAGGTGTGCCATATCAGGCTGTGTTTTGAGGCTGCGGAAGTAAAATATAGAAATAATACAAAAACATTTTTAAGTCTTTGTGGGAGATAATATTGTGGTCGTGTGTCCAAGTTTATTTTTCTTTCCTTTGCTGATATCTTAAAAATCATCAGCTGAGACCTGGATAAAGGTGACCCTCCTTTGGAGATCACGTGATTGTTCAACAGAAGCAGGGCCCTTTGTGTTGTGGCACCCCTCCAAATAAGGTGTCATGGAAGGAAGGGCAGGGGCTAAGGAAATGAAAATGCAAGGGAGAGAAACAGACATTGGGGTTGCATCCAGATGAAATCACTCACCTTAGTTTGTTTGGGAATATAGAAGGAGGAGGAGGAGGAGGAGTTTGGACTTGATATCCCGCCTTTCACTCCCCTTAAGGAGTCTCAAAGAGGCTAACAATCTCCTTTCCCTTCCTACCCCACAACAAACAGGTGAGTGAGGCTGAGAGACTTTAGAGAAGTGTGACTAGCCCAAGGTCACCCAGCAGTTGCATCTGGAGGAGCGGGGACACAAACCCGGTTCACCAGATTACGAGTCCACCGCTCTTAACCTCCCAGCATGGAATGGAATGGAAGAAGCTGCTTTGAACCAAGTCAACAGAACTATAGTGTCCAGCTCAAGGGAAGTAATAGTACCACACTATTCTGCCTTGGTCAGACCACACCTGGAATACTGTGTCCAATTCTGGGCACAGCAATTGAAGAAGGATGTTGACGAGCTGGAACGTGTGCAGATGAGGGCAACCCAGGTGACCAAGGGTCTGGAAACCAAGCCTTAGGAGGAACACTTGAAGGAGCTGGGTATGTTTAGCCTGGAAAAGAGGAGACTAAAAGGAGATATGCTTGCCATCTTCAAATATCTCAAGAGCTATCACATGGAAGAGGGAACAAGCTTGTTTTCTCCTGCTCTGGGGGGTAGGACTCTAACCTTTGGCTTCAAGTTACAAGAAAGGAGTTTCCGACTAAACATCAGGAATAACTTTCTGACAGTTAAGAGCTGTTTGACAGTGGAACGGACTCCCTTGGGAAGTTGTGAACTCTCCTTCATTGGAGGTCCATATGCAACCAGACCAGGATCAAGACTATTGTGTTGATATGCAAATCCCTGAAGAACTTGGGTCCTGGACCACCTGAGCCTTTAAATACCAGCCCAATCACCAACACTATCTGGAGGAACATTGCTCATTTGCTCCCTTGTTATGGAGACACAACTTAAACAAAAGTTGGGCGTTTAGTGCCACCAGTCCCATGCTGACAAACACTCTTCCAGCAGAGACTCATCAGGCATCCTCACTCTCAATTTTCAGGCATCTCTTCAATGCTTTTTTAAGCCAACAAGCCTATGCAGTTTAACATTTTCCTTGAGTAGCCAGTCATTTTAATGATTGTTAATTGTACTTCTTTTAACTGGTTTCTTGTGCCTTCCAACAGTTCTCCAATGAAAATAGGGAATTTTATTATTAATTCCCCAGTCCCCTGGGTTGCCCCAACCACTCTGGGATGCTTCCAACATATGTAAAAGCATGATAAAAATTAAACATTCAAAAAAACTTCCCTCTACAGGGCTGCCTTCAGATGTCTTCTAAAGGCTGTATCTTATCTCCTTGGCTTTGGTGGGGGGTTGGTGGTCCTCATAACTCCATATCTTCCAACATTTCTCTGATGAAAATAGTGTTGTCCTAAGGAAAGGTGCGGACACGGGTGGCACTGTGGGTTAAACCACTGAGCTTAGGACTTGCCAATCAGAAGGTCGGCGGTTCGAATCCCCGTGACGGAGTGAGCTCCCATTGTTCACTCCCTGCTCCTGCCGACCTAGCAGTTCGAAAGCATGTCAAAGTGCAAGTAGATAAATAGGTACCGCTCCGGCGTTTCCATGCGCTGTTCTGGTTCACCAGAAGCAGCTTAGTCATGCTGGCCACATGTCCCGGAAGCTGTACACCGGCTCCCTCGGCCAATAAAGCGAGATGAGCACCACAACCCCAGAGTCAGCCACGACTGGACCTAATGGTCAGGGGTCCCTTTACTTTTACCTTTAAGGAAAGGTGGGGCATCCCAGGACCAAATTGGGAACTGGGACTCCTTCTGTAAATCCAGGACTGGAAAATCGGGACACCTGGAGGGTCTGGGTTTCTAAAAATGTTTTTAGATTGCTCCACAGTGTCCTGATATTTTATGAGAGGGCAGTATGTAAATAGTCCAATCAATCAATGACTCAGTCAATCAAATTGTCCCAATTGGATTGGCCTAGTCCAATGGACCAAGCAGTCACCCCATATGAACCATATGGCCCTGGAGGATGTGGCGAAGCAGTTCAGTAATGATGGGCAGGCTTCTTTTCTTATGCCCCTTGTCAAGAAACTTCTTCTAAGCTTCTGGGGGACGCCAGGGTTCCCAGGAACTCCATTTGAAAGCTGCTGGACTAGTGAGCAAGCTTCTCCAAGCAACTCATTGCCTGACAGGGGTTGGGCCTTGAGCGGGTTTTAATCATTCAACTCGAAATACCTTTGGTGAATAATCTTACTTTGAAGGCCAATATGAAAGGGGCCTTTTGAAGTTTTGGAGTTTGATTTTCTCTAAAGAGTGATTAAGCAGTTTTTGCACTTGCGATCCAGCCCAAAGGCCCTCAGCACGCAGAGTTATTTTCTTCTCCTCAGATTAAGGAGATTTACATGTATGTAAGGCTAGCCTATTTATCCAGATGTCCTCAGAGACAGTTATAAGATGTTTTGGTTGCTTGTAATTTACTGAAGGAAAAGGAGAAGGAGGGAGAACATTCTGTGAATGGTACGGCAAAGACCTGTGTGCACATTGTTAGAGCAGGTAATTGAAATGGGAAAAGAATGGAACTAAATATCAGAATGAAAGCTGCTGTCATAAGATATGACAGTGTGCTAAGTCATGATGAAAATATGTTGTCACTGGTGTATAGCAATGATTAGAATCCAGCATGAGTTTTTAAAAAAGTGCTTAGAAATCAAAGCTGTGCCAAATTTATTTCAATAATGGCATTTCCTCTGGCACAAGAAGGTAGTCAGGACCTTTAATTTCAAATTATAAGAGACAGGAAGACATGAAGCTGACTTACACTGAGCCAGTTCATTGGTCCACCTAGCTCAGTATTGTCTATAATGATTGATATGACTCTCCAAGATTTCCCAGTCCTGCCTGGGGGTGCCAGGGACTGAACCTCAGATCTTCTGCATGCAAAACAGATGCTCTACTACTGAGCTATGGGCCTTCCATTATCTGTGTCATTATGACAACCAGTGTTTGAGGAGGGTCTATGTCAAGCATCCCCAAACTCGGCCCTCCAGCTGTTTTGGGACTACAACTCCCATCATCCCTAGCTAACAGAACCAGTGGTCAGGGATGATGGGAATTGTAGTCCCAAAACAGATGGAGGACCGAGTTTGGGGATGCCTGGTCTATGTTGTGGGAAACTATTATGAGGACTGCAATGTGCAGTGCACTATGGGAGACCCTGAAGCATGTTAGGTCTTCCCATATGAATCCCACCTATTCCTATGGAGAATTATTAAGTGGGGACACCAGTAGGGTGAGAGTTGAGTCTGCTCCCTGGTGACCCTAGTGCTTTTACCACTGTAAATTATAGCTCCATATGTTGGAAGTGTAAGAAAAAAAAAGTGAAGAAACCAGAGGCCTTTCTCCTGGGTATGGTCGGCCAATTGGTGTCAAAGAAGGACAGAACATTTTTTATGTATGCTACAACAGCAGCAAGAATACTCATCGCAAAGTATTGGAAGACAGAAGATCTACCCACCGTGGAAGAATGGCAGATGAAGGTAATAGATTACATGGGACTGGCAGAAATGACCGGCAGAATCCGAGACCAGGGAAAAGAGACGGCGGAAGAAGATTGGAAGAAATTTAAGGACTATCTTAAGAAACATTGTAAAATTATTGAATGTCAGAACGATGTTGATTTTGAAATTAAGTGGTTTTTAGCTGTAATGATTATGTAATTAAGAAAAGAAAGGTCAAAAATTATATAGAAATTAGGGGAAGGATTTGCTGAATTGAACTAATTAGAGATTGGAATACAGAAAGGGGAGGTATGAGGAGGTCGGGAAAGTAAGTTTTATGAATATAGGGGATTGAAATTATACTTGTTGTATGTGTTTTGTATGTATTTTTGTTGTTTCTGTATGTTCTTTTGTTTTTTCTATTTTATATAAATCTTTAAAACTTTAATAAATATCTTATAAAAAAAAGGAAGTGTAAGAAAAAAAGAAGGCATGTTCTACAACATGTGGTGGACATGCGAAATAACAAAAGAATGCTGGGAAATGATATATAATGAATTGGAAAAAAAAAGTTTAAGATAACCTTTGTAAAACAAACAAACAAACAGCACCCAGAAGCTTCTTATTAGGAATAATAGGTGATGAAATACCAAAGGATTAGAAAAGATGGTTCATGCTTTTTGCGCAGAGATGGAAGGAAGAGAAAGTCCCAACCAAAGAAGAATGGATAACCAAGATGATGGACTATGCCGAAATGGCAAAAATGACCATGAATATCAGAAACCAAGATGAGAAGAAATTTAGTAAAGAATGGGAAAAAATTACAGAGTACCTTAAATATCACTGTACATATTGTAAAAAGTTAGCAGGAGTGTTATAACACTTATAATGTAATAAGGTTAAAGTTAAAAGTGGATATAAAATAAATTTGGAAAATGTAATTAGATGCAGTAAAAAGAATAGACAAATATTGGAAACCGGGGGGGGGGGTGAGTCCGGGGATTCAAGTAATCCCAGATGTGTGATATATGAAAATGATTTAAATGTAAATAATGTTGTTAAAAATGAAACATAAAATATAAAATAAGTTCCAACTGCCCCTGTTTTAGCATTGCCTTCTATATATTGTCAGCACTCCCACTCCCTGTGTTGCTCTACAACTGCCTGCCCAGAATATATAAAGGTAAAGGTGAAGGTACCCCTGACCGTTAGGTCCAGTCGCGGACGACTCTGGGGTTGCGGCGCTCATCTTGCTCTATAGGCTGAGGGAGCCGGTGTTTGTCCGCAGACAGCTTCTGGGTCATGTGGCCGGCATGACTAAGCCGCTTCTGGCGAAACAGAGCAGCGCACGGAAATGCCGTTTACCTTCCCGCCGGAGCGGTACCTATTTATCTACTTGCACTTTGATGCACTTTCGAACTGCTAGGTTGGCAGGAGCTGGGACCGAGCAACGGGAGCTCACCCTGTTGCGGGGATTCGAACCGCCGACCTTCTGATCAGCAAGTCCTAGGCTCTGTGGTTTAACCCACAGCACCACCTGCATCCCAGGCAGAGAATACATACTGGTGAATAATTGTAGGAATCTCTGCCATAAGTGCAAGCGACTTCATTGCAAAATTAAACATACTTCTTTTAGTTCTTCTTCAAGGGGAAGGGTCGGTTTTATTAACACATCTCCTTCAGGAGCCAGGACGAGATGGGTTACTTCAAACAAAATGAATACTGCATTGAACCACCAGGGGAAATCCTTCACTGATGTGGAATAAGAGTGGGGGGACGACACTATCCTTCTGGCAGTATGAGGCCAGGGGTGTTCGGAGAACGCAGGTGTCCTGCATTTCTTCTGCAGAAGATTAAAGGCTGTGCTCCAGCTTGATACTGAAAATATTATGGTTATCGGCACCGGCCTTTTTAATTTTAATTAGAGTGTCTAATAAAAGGCAAACAATCTGCTAAACTTTAAACAGATGTCCTGGACTTGTAAATTACTAATCAGTTATTATCTGACTTCAAAGGTTCTCCAACGCCTGCAGCAATGTGGAGTAGACTTGGAATTGCTGGATGTAATTTGCCAAGATTAAGATGAAGCACATTTTAAATTCTGCCTCATGATCTGAAGGTGGCGATGAGAAAGAGATACGGGGGTCCCACTACTCTGGAGTCCTGATAAAGCATTGCCCCTGCCCTAGCATTTATCAATTTTAAACCACGGTACAGGGCTTCAAGCAATCAATTATTTCTCAGGTTGGCAAGGGACTCGACTCTACCAGATAAACCAGAAATCAATTTTTATGCCCTATAGCGGACTTCTAAATATGTTTTCCCACCTCCCAACTACACTGAAAATAAACAACGGCTACACTTTTCATCACCGCCATTTTGACACTTTCTGTGTACATACAGTGTTTAAAATGGGAGGTGGGCATTTGGATTTCTCTTTGTCTCCTGTTTCAGAACTAAAGAGGGATAGAATGAGAAGAAAACACTATCTTTCTCCCCATCCAATTAAATTAAATGCAAAACCAGATTTCATAGGGTGTGCTTCTTCTCTAATATCCTGGTACTGATAATTCCAAGGCACTGATAATACCTGAAGGGTATGTGGATTAGGAGCAATCAGCAAGCCAAGATTCAGTCTCCAGCATCTTCAGGTAAGGCTCAGAGATACCTGGAGTGCCACTGCCAGTAAGTGTAGACAATGCTGGGCAAAATGGAGCAAATATCTGACTCTGTAGAAGGCATGTTATAGTGAAGGAATGGGTTTCCCAAACCCAAAACTGACTGTGCAGGCAGTTTAAAACAGGCACCAAAATCCCTATTTTTCCTTAGCTAAAATCCATTAACTTGAGCTCTGAGTCAATGTATAAACAAAAACCCGGCTGTATAAACAAGTGCTCAGAGCCCTCTCCTTTATCAGTTTGTGACAGCAAGGATGACCTTGGCTGTTCCAGTGGAGTAGGGATGACATGTCTAGGTCTTATCTTACATCCTGACGCACAGACCTAGTCCGGGAACAGCGCCAGAGTGTGTTCTTGGAGTTGGTGACCTCTTGCTCCAAGATAAGAGTAGGAACAGGAATACCCTTTTATGGTCAGAAGTACAGGAAGGAGGCTTCCGGAGGTGGCGCCAACGACAATGGCGGTCTCCTTCTAGTCTGGAGGGAGAAGCTCCGTGGAAATCGGGTCTGTCCGCTACGGCGAAGCGGAGACCCTTTCAAAAATCACAGGCAGGAGAAGCCTGTGAACGTGGGACTCGGCGGGCACCTTTAGCACCCCCCGGATTTGCGAAGGAACCCCGCAAGGGACTCCGGAGCGTAACGGGAGTTTGGCGCGGTGCTGAGAGTCAATTGCTCTTTCCGTGGGGTGAAGCCGCACAGCTGTTGCTGGAGAGCGCTGACCTTTTTCCTGTGACAATTTGGCTGCTAAACAACTACCCGTGAGTAGGTGAAGCTTAAGATCTGGGACTAAAAGGAGAAAAAAGGGATTGATTCAGCACTGAAGCGGGAAGGTGTAAACAGGAAGTCCGCCTTCCTTTCTGTATACAGATCAAAGCAAAGACTCTCTGAGCTAATGCCTGGAGAGCGGTGCTTCAAAGCTCCAAATCTGAACATCAAAGTAAAAGAACTCCCTCCCCAGGTTGCAGGAGAGGGGGGGGGAGGAGTGGAAAGTGACTTTTTTGCCAGCAAAAGAAAGGAAAAGGGAATAGAGACCACCACCTAATTCCTGGGAACGGACTGCAAGGATCGTTAGAATTGTTGCACTGAGAGTCGCACTACTTATGGACAATGTAACTTTTTAATGGTTAACTCTGCAAAGGGAATCACCCATTCCCACCACCCTTCTGAGTAATACCCTTCCCCACCTTCTCACTATATAGAAGGATCTGGCAACTTCTGTTTCAGTGTATCTGAAGAAGTGTGCATGCACACGAAAGCTCATATCAAGAACTAACTTAGTTGGTCTTTAAGGTGCTACTGGAAGGGAAAAAAATTTTTGTTTTTACTATGGCAGACCAACACGGCTACCTATCTGTATCTGCAAAGGGGATATTTGTTAAAGGTCTTCTCTGGATTTGAAACTGTTGCCTGCTTTGCTGAGGGGGACTTTGGAAAGTTGGAAAAGACATTTTATTGTAACATTAATGACTGCTACAGTGTCCCCCTAGAGGAACATTGAAACTATACACCCAGCTGGGGGATTTTTCCACTCTTAACTTTTAACTCTGGGGAATTTCCATTGCAAGCTTTTACCGTGGGATTGACCTTGACTCATAGACAAAGGGTGATGAATGAAAAAACAACAAGATCCGGCAAGGTTAGAGTGCAGCAGCCTAGTGCAGCATCCCAGCAGCGTAGATCATCTGTTCCTGGCCCTCCTGTGACACAGGGGGAAGATACTGCACAAGCTGGGTTAAAAGGAATGGCCTCAGAAGAGGGATTCACTTCGGTACTAAGCAAAATTTATGAAAAATTGGAAAGCCTAAGTAAACAAGTTACTGAACAAACAACTAAAATTGACCACAATACTGTTAGCATTAATAGCTTGGGACAGAAGGTGAATTCCAATACAGAATCTATTGAAAAATTGTTGCAAGAATCTGCCTCTAATCAAAAGACAGCTGAGGAAGCAAAAGAAAAAGCAGCGGCAGTAGAGGAAGAAATAAAACCGATGCGCAAACAGCTCGGGGACCATCAGTCGCTTCTGTCTATGATTGAACTGAGGGAGAAACAGACTAATTTGAGGATCAGGGCGGTACCGGAATTTGAAAAAGATAACCTATGTGACTACCTTGAGCAGGAATTTGCAAAATTTTGGAATTTGAATGCCAATCAAGACTTCAAGATAGTGAGTGCATTCAGACTTGGAAGAGGAGGGAGAAAGAACAGGGTGAGAGACTGTTTGGTCACCCTCCGAACGAAAGAAGAGAGAGATAAAATACTGAGTCTGCACTACCAGAAAAGCTTGGAAATAAACGATTCAAGAGTGGAGATTTTTAAGGATATTCCGAAATATTTACTGGATCTTAGAACTAACTACGGAGACTTGGTGGCCCTGCTGAGAAGAAACAGAATTGTTTTTAGGTGGGAATTCCCCCAGGGCCTATCCTTTACATTTAAAGGGAAAAAATTTAAAATAAGATCAGTGGAAGACAAGGGAAAATTTCTGAGAGACCATGAAGAAGACCTGCAGAAAGAAGCTTTAGAAGAGTTAAGAGCCTTAAAACCAGGAGTATTAGACATAGCACCACCATCTTTGGGATTGGACAAACCAGCAAAAGTGATACCACTGTCAGAACAAGAGGAATCACTGGGAGCAGTTGGAGGAAAGTAGAATAATTACACAATGTCTCTACAATTGCTAAGTTGGAACATTCATGGATTTAATTCCCCGGAGAAGAGGAGGAAAGTTTTTCATTTATTGAAAAAGGAACAGTTGGACTTAATTTGTTTACAGGAAACACATGTGATAAGGCTACACAGGAAAGTATTGATTAATAAAAGATTGGGTCAAGAGTTTATTTCATCGGATAAGGTCAAAAAGAGAGGAGTTGTAATTTATGCCAAAGAGAGCCTATCACCGAAATTTGTTTTTAAAGATGATCAAGGAAGATTTGTGGCATTCGAAATTCAATCACAAGGAGAAAAATTTTTAATAGTAGGAGTTTATGCACCAAATGAGGGGAAATCTGAATTTTTTAAGAAATTGCTTGAGACATTGTTAGACTACATGGATTACAACATCATCATGATGGGAGATATGAATGGAGTGGTATCTACAAATATGGACAAGTCACAGAGACAGATTGTAACTAAAGATGGCAGACTACCAAAAACTTTTTTTGAACTGACTGACAATATGGACTTGATTGATATTTGGAGAATTAAGAACCCCTTAGGAAGAGAGGGAACATTCTTCTCTGAAGCCAAAATGACATGGACTAGAATTGACCAAATATGGATAACTAGAGGACTGGCACCTAAGACTCGAAAAGTGGAAATTTGCCCAAAAACTTGCTCCGACCATAATGCTGTGAAAATGGAGATGAAACTAACACCAATCGGTTCCTTCAGATGGAGGATGAATGACACCTTATTTAGAGATCAAGAGGTTGTTAAGAAGGCCCAAAAAACCTTGAGAGACTATTTTGAGATAAATTTGAATACTAGTATTGAAAAAAGAATAATCTGGGACGCAAGTAAAGCAGTTATGAGGGGGTTTCTGATCCAACAGAATACAATAAAGAAGAGAGCCCAAAATGAAAAAAAAGATAAAATTTTGGAAAATATAAAAGAGGGTGAGAAGAAACTAAGAGCGAAACCAAAGTCGCAAGAGATTCTGAGAGACATAAAGTTATATCAAGTGCAATATATGAAGATGATGAACCAGGAAATTGAATGGAAAATTAAACAAATGAGACAAAAGACATTTGAATCAGCTAATAAATGTGGAAAATTGTTAGCTTGGCAAATGAAAAAAAGACAAAAGCTCAATACTATCACTAATTTGGAAGTGGAAGGAAAGAACATTCAGAATCCAATGGAAATTAGAAAATGCTTCCAGAGGTATTTTAAACAGTTATATGCACAAGGGCCACAGAAAGAGTTTGATGTAGACCAATTTTTAAAAACAAATGGATTACAAAAAATCTCTCAGGAAAACAAGATAATGCTGAACCACAAAATTACAGAACAGGAGGTAGAAGGTGCCATTCAGAACATGCAGTTGGGTAAATCTCCAGGGCCGGATGGTTTAACCTCAAAATATTATACATCTTTGAAGGATTGGTTAATTCAGCCACTAAAGGAGGTCTGTAATGAAATTTTGGAGGGGGGAAAAGCGCCAGAGTCGTGGAAGGAAGCTTATATTACACTTATACCGAAAACTGAGTCGGAAAAGACACAACTTAAGAACTACCGCCCCATATCCCTGCTCAATGTGGATTATAAAATATTTGCTGATATTTTGGCTAATAGATTAAAAAAAGTATTAGTGGAAGAGATACATAAGGACCAAGCTGGCTTTCTCCCAGGTAGGCACTTGTCTGACAACACGAGGAACATAATTAACATTTTGGAGAAGTTGCAAGTGAATATTAATACTAAAGCAGTTTTAATTTTCATAGATGTGGAGAAAGCCTTTGATAATATTTCTTGGAATTTTATGAAGAAAAATCTCCAGGGGATGGGGGTGGGTCAAGGGTTTGAAAATGGTATAAGTGCAATTTACTCAGAACAAAAGGCTAAGCTAATAGTCAATAATGTGATGACAGAGGAATTTAAGATAGAGAAAGGTACACGACAAGGCTGCCCAATTTCCCCATTGCTTTTTATTTCGGTCCTGGAGGTTTTGCTAAATATGATTAGAAGGGACCGTCTGATTAAAGGTATCCAGGTCGGAGCCAAACAATACAAATTGAAAGCTTTTGCAGATGACCTAGTTTTGACGTTACAGGAGCCAGAATCTAGTACGAAAAGAGTATTAGAACTGATTCAAGAATTTGGTCATGTGGCAGGATTTAAGCTGAACAAGTCAAAAGCTAAAGTTCTTGAGAAAAATTTAACACCGATGGAGAAAGAGAGGTTTCAGAAGGATTGCAGCTATAAAGATGAATGTATTGCCAAAAATGTTATTTCTGTTTCAATCATTGCAAATTTTGGACAAGATGGACTGTTTCAAGAAGTGGCAGAGAGACATTTCTAGATTTGTCTGGCAGGGCAAGAAGCCTAGAATAAAATTTAAAATATTAACTGATGCAAAGGAAAGAGGCGGATTTGCCCTTCCAGACCTTAAACTTTACTATGAATCAGCAGCATTTTGCTGGTTGAAAGAATGGCTGCTTCTTGAGAACACAGACATTTTGGATTTAGAAGGTTTTAATAATGTTTTTGGGTGGCATGCATATTTGTGGTATGACAAGGTTAAAGCACATAAAGCATTTAAAAACCATATTGTCAGAAGAGCACTGTTTAATGTCTGGACAAGATATAAAGACTTACTTGAAAATAAAACCCCAAGGTGGTTATCACCGATGGAAGCGAAGGCTCAGAAAAAGCTCAATATGGAGGCCAAATGGCCAAAATATTGGGAGATTTTGGAACAGGAGGGTGACAAACTGAAACTGCAGTTTTGAGAAATTAAAAGATAAAGTGCGAGACTGGCTTCATTATTATCAAATAAGAGAGGCCTATAATTTGGACAAAAAAATTGGCTTCCAGGTGGAAAAATTAAAATTGGAAACAGAACTGTTAGATCCCAAAACTAAGATACTTTCAAGAATGTATAACTTGCTGTTAAAATGGAACACGCAGGATGAAACGGTTAAATCTGCAATGATTAAATGGGCACAAGATATTGGTTATAACATTATGTTTGCTGACTGGGAACAGTTGTGGACCACCGGTATGAAATTTACGGCATGTAATGCCTTAAGAGAGAATATTATGAAAATGATATATAGGTGGTACATGACACCAGTCAAGCTTGCAAAAATATATCATTTGCCTGATAACAAATGTTGGAAATGTAAAGAAAATGAAGGTACATTCTTTCACCTTTGGTGGACGTGCCCAAAGATTAAGGCTTTCTGGGAGATGATCTATAATGAAATGAAAAAGGTATTTAAATATACCTTCCTGAAGAAACCAGAGGCCTTTCTCCCGGGCATAGTCGGCCAATTGGTGCCAAAGAAGGACAGAACTTTCTTTATGTACGCAACAGCAGCAGCAAGAATACTGATTGCAAAGTATTGGAAGACACAAGATTTACCCACCCTGGAAGAGTGGCAGACGAAGGTGATGGACTATATGGAACTGGCGGAAATGACTGGCAGAATCCTAGACCAGGGAGAAGAGTTGGTGGAAGAAGATTGGAAGAAATTTAAAGACTATCTACAGAAACACTGTAAAATTAATGAATGTTAAAATGATGATTGGATTGAATAGTGGGTACTAGCAACAAAGTTAATAAGAATATGCAAAAATGGATTGATAATGGATGAAAATATAGAGCTATAATATGTTAAGATATAGAGTTAAGATAAATGAAAGAGGGTAAGGATTTGCTGATTTGATTATGTAAATGGGAATACAAAAAGGGGAGGTGTGAGGAGGTCAAGGAAACAAGCTAATGAGTTTAAAGATACACACAAAAAAAGGATTTGTTTTTATTTTTTTCTTACCTATTTGCTTTTTGCATTTTGTATTTTTATTTTTATTTTTTATTTTTTATGTATTTTTGTATGTTTTTTCTTATCTCTTTCTTTCTATATGTTTTCTTTTTATTCTGTAAACTTTTGTTTTTTGTAAAATCTCAATAAATATTTTATTAAAAAAACCAGAAGTACAGAAAGGAATACCTGTCAGGGAACTGACATTGGAGCCAGGAGTGGAGGCAAGGCTCGCAAGCGATGCCAGAGAAGGACCCAGCAGGGAGAGAGGGGACTCATCGGCTGGGGAAGGAAATCAGCGTAACACCAGGGATAAAGGGGGGCAGATGGGGGAATCAGAGAGGGGGCTCCAGGACTCTTCGCCGGAGACCAGCGGGGAGAGCACGGGTCCTCCGCTACCCACACCCACCCTGCGCAGAAGACTTCCGCGCAGGAAAAGTAGGCATAGACTTGGCGTCAAAGAACTTCTTTGCTGGAAGAAGTTCAAGAAACGCCCACTGACGGATTCTGCTAGCGACTGAAACAGCCACGAAGTGAAGGGCTGTCCAACCAGGAAAAGGTTTAACCAGGCAACCTCGCCAAGAGTGGCGGCAACTTATGCACGAGCAACCCCATATAACCATTACAGCACCCTTTTATGGTTCAGAATACCGGAGCAGGAATATATGTGATGTAAACCTGCGTGTATAGGCTGACGTGCTTGGATTCCTGGGGAAGGAGGGAGAAGGTGCCTGGAGGATATATATACTGCATGAAATTTCTCATTTCTTTGGACTTGCTGTGGACACACCACGCAGGTGCCTTTGTGCTGTTCCGGAGAGCAGAAATAAAGAACTCTTTCTCTGAACCAACCCTCTGTGTCATTTGACTTCCTTCCTCCTGTCCGGGAGCAACACAGACCCAATCGGTGAACTCCAATAAGGCTACAATAGTTTCCCTATTTTTCTGATGTATCCATCCTGGTTTGGAAACCTCCAGTTCACATTGGAATCTCACCCAGAGGCACCAGTAAATGTGTTGAAATGAGCCCCATTGGTGTTCAAATCAGACTGTGTGAGATGCTAATCTGGGAGATTTCACCATCTTGTTCCCAAAGCCATTTATTTTTGGACGAGGAGGGATGTTTTTCTGCGTGTAATAAAACCCCGGCGTCCAGTCACGCTTCCCTGCGTCGCTCTGCTGGAAGCTGACCTGGCCGGAGAGCAGAGTAGCAGCGGTCCTGGGTCCGTGTGAGATAAGGGATAAATCAAGTCCAGAGACAGTTCGGTTCTTATCTCTAGAAGCGTTTATTTACAAGCCATAAAACAGTCACACTCCATCGGAACTTGGTGACATTCTCAGCCGTGCTCCAAAAGCACATCCGCAGCCTCTGCTGCTTAGTGAGAAGTGAGAGCAAGTCTGGAAGCAGAGAGACGCTGTGCGTCACTGCTCTGTGACAAGCTCCTCCTCCTCTTCCCAGACACAGGACACCACGGAGTTCTGACCCTGTCAGTTCCAAACTCCACACCCCCTCTTGTCCTGCGTCTGGAGACAGTAGCCATCAATGCTTTCCCCATACACAGACCCTCACAGAACTCCTCGTGCTTCTGGAAGGTTAATGGTTTTGTGAAACCATCAGCGAGGTTCTTGGTTGAGGGACAGTATTTCAGAGCAACTAGCCCCTCATGAACGCTCTGACATACATTCTGGAAACGTATGTCCAAATGTTTGGTCCTCGCCTTGAATTGCCCTGTCTCAGCTAATTTAAGGCATGGTTGGTTGTCTTCATGCACCACAACGGGCAGACAATTCTCTCCACAGACTTCCTCGACCAAACACACATAGAACTCCAGTTCTCTGCAAACCTCTGATAGCGCACTGAACTCAGCTTCAGTAGATGAAAGCGCTATGAGACTTTGCTTCCGGGACCTCCACCCAATCACTGAGTCCCCAAACTTCACCACTAGGCCTGACACTGATTTGCGGTCCTCAAGGTTAGCCCAATCCGAATCCACCCAGGCGGTCAGCTTAACATCACCCTCAGCTGACATCTTGAGGCAAAAGTCTTTGGTATCTTGCAGGTAACGTAGCACCCGCTTAACACCATTCCAGGCCTGCACACTAGGACTTGAAGCCTCTCTACTGAGCAGATTGACAGCAAACGCTATGTCTGGTCTGCTCCACTGTGACAGATACAACAGACTACCCAGAGCTGACTGAAAGAGTTCAGTGTTTTCGAACACCACGCGTTCTACTTGCTGACACTCCCTCACGTACCCAGCCTCCATGGGTGATCTGGCACCTGCACAATCAGACATCCTGAACTTCTTAAGCAACTGCTCAATCTTACCTTTCTGGCGAAGCAAAAAGCTTCCATCACTTGCTCTTGTGATCTCTACGCCTAGATAGGACTTGACATCTCCAAGTTGCTTCAGCTTGAACCGCTTTCCAAGCTCCTTAGCAAACTTTTCCACCTGTTCACTTGTCCTTGCCATCAACAAGATGTCATCAACAAACACCTGGGCCACTTGCTGTTGCAAGCCTGAATCTCTAATGTAAAGACAACTGTCTGCAAGAGATCTCTTAAAACCTAGCTCTTCTAAGGCTTCATGTAGGCACATATTCCAATTCCTGGCAGATTGGCGCAATCCATAGATGGATTTGTGCAATCGCCACACGACGCCTGGCTCACTGACTTCAAACCCTGGAGGAGGAAGCATGTACAACTCCTCCTGGAGATCTGAGTTCAGGTAGGCGACATCTACATCAAAATGGTTCACCTTCCAACCTCTCTGTGCTGCTATTGCCAAAAGCATTCTCAAAGTCTCCGCCCTTGAGGTCGGCAAATAGACCTCTGTGAAGTGGACACCCCTCCTCTGTGTGAATCCACGGGCCACTAATCTCGCTTTGTACTGTGGTTCGCCTGCTTCTGTGGGTTTAAGACGGTAAACCCATCTGCAGCCAACAGCTTGCTGGTTAGCCGGCAGCTGTGTGAGTGAGAACACTCCAAGAGACTCCATTGAGTTCATCTCCTTCTGCATCGCCTCATGCCATTTGCTGGCTTCTTCCCGAGGCAACTTCTGAACATCCTCAAAGGATTCAGGTTCACATCTAGCCACACCAACCCAGACACTCGTGGCTTCATACCTTTCAGGTGGTTTCCCTTTGGTTGATCTTGCTGACCTCCTCAGCGTGAATTCTGGAACTGCGCCTGATTCACCTGGATCAACCCTCCTATCCTCTATGTCAGAATCATCCCCCTCTGACCTGCTGCGCCGTTTAGGGCGAACAGCTGGTTCTGCTGGCGAGGATGGTTCACTCCTTGGCTCAGACTTGACAGAGACCTGTGGAGGGGTCCTGGGACTCCCTTTTGGAGAGATACGGAGCCTCTCCCTTGGAGATCCCGGCTCTGGACTCTGTGGCTGTGGACTGTGCACCTCAGCAACAGGTTCAGCCTCACCCTCTTCCTCTTCCTCATCTGAGTCTACCAGAACATCCGGATTTCCGTGAAGACGCTTCCACCCACTCTGCTCGCAAAACTCAGCACTGCCGCTAATAAGCAGCTTGGTCTGGTTGCCAGTAGGGTATGCAAAGCGCCACGCCTTTGAACCCGGCTCATAGCCCACAAAGATCATCTTCCTGGATCTTGGCTCACCTTTTCTGCGCATGGCCTTTGGAATCAGAACCCAAGCCGTAGACCCAAAAGTGCGCAGAAAATGCACTTTGGGCTGTTTCCCATGAAGCAGAAAATACGGTGTGTCCCCTACACTGGAATTGAACACTCTATTCTGCAGGAAACATGCTGTCCGATAACTCTCAGCCCAAAAGCGCTGTGGCAGACCCGAGTCTGCCAACATAGCATTCGCTGACTCCTGTAGCGTGCGAAACTTTCTCTCTGCAACCCCATTCTGTTGCGGAGAGTGGGGGGCCGTCAGTCGATGACTGATACCCTTCTGCCTAAAGAACGATTGCAGCGCAGAACCTGTGAACTCCCCCCCCGATCAGATTGAAAGGAAATTACTTTAGTAGAGAACCGTAGCTCTACTGCTGTGATCCAATCCCTGATCAGTGCAGCTGCCTCTGACTTCTGTTGCAGCGCAAATATCCACGAATGTTTTGAAAAATCATCAACCAGAAGCAGAACCCACTTTGATCCAGCTAACGAAGGTGTCGGCATGGGGCCCGACAAATCTGCATGGACAAGTTCAAAGGGTTTACTGGTTTTCCTCTCAGACCTGGGGTATGAGCAAGTCGTGACCTTTGATTGCTTACAGGCTTGACAATCTAGGTATTTGTCACATGCTTTGAACCTGCACCCAATGGTGTTGCCTGTGGCCTTCCTCACATATGACCACCCTACGTGTCCAAACCTCCTGTGCCATAAGTGTATACAATCATGGTGTGGTGGGATATTAGCACACTGCCCTTGGGCGTCTTCAATGGACTCTCCACTAGCCCCATTTTCCACCAGCCCCATTTTCCCACCAGCCCCATCTTCAATGGGCATCTCCACCAGAAAGAGCGTGCCTTTTCTCTGGACACTGTAGACCTTCTTCCCATCCCTGAAAAAGGAACACAAATTGTTAGAAAACAGAACATCGAACCCAGCAGCCATAAGGGCTGGCACACTTAAAAGAGAGTGGGCAAGCTCTGGTACCACAAAAGCTTGCACCCAGTGATCTATGAAAGAACAATACAAATAACCAGATTCAGTCAGTGGTCTTTGAGACCCATCAGCTAAAGTAACATAGCGTCCAGTTTTAACTGTCTTGCAGTTCCTCAGGAGCCCAGCAGATGTCACAAGACAATGCGAGGCACCTGAATCGATCACGAGACATAAAGAGTGTCTCTGGCTGTTTTCCAAAGATGCCGTGGCGTTTCTCGCACTCCCATCGGTTGCCATGGCCACAGCCTCTCCCGGGCTAGGGCTCTTGCCTTTTCTCAGAGACGCCATCGCAGCTGTGAGGTGATAAGACGCCTTGTCTTTGTTTTTCTCCTGGCCTGCTGCTTTCCCACGTCTTTGCTGGGAACCGGCCCTGGGAACCTGCTTTGTTGACATTCCACGCCGGCCGGTCTCCTTGCCGCCACCCTGCGCCTCTAGCGGACAATTGCGGACCAGATGTGTGTTGCTACCACACCGATAGCAGCTCTTGGAAACAAAGGCTCTTACACAGTCCTCGCCACTCCTGGCTGCTGCCCCCCCACTCCTTCTTGGGGTGCAGCCCGTGCCCTCTTTTACAGCCCTTTGCCTCTTCGATTCTTCGTCAATCAAGCATCCGCTAATATATTCGATCGTAAGATCCTGAGGCGGCATCGTTTCCATCGTGAGAACCAAGTTCTCATAGCTCCTGTCCAAAGAGCTTAAAAGCGTGTAAGCCTTAAGTTCATCTGGGAAGGGCACATTGAGCTGACGCAGCTTACTGAAGATAGTCAGCACCTGAGCAATGTGATCCCTTATCGATTCCCCTGGGGCCAGCCTCTTCTCAAACAGAGAGCGTATCACATGGATCTTTGCCCCAGCAGTGGTCCTCTGATGTACTCTAGTCAGAGCGGACCAAATCTGATGACAGGTACGTAAGCCATCAATATGAGGGAGCTGTGATGCTTCAATCGCCATCACCACATGGGACATTGCTTTCTTGTCTTTCTTTGCCGCCGCTGAGGCCCTCTCCTCCTCTGCGGGAGTTGCATTGGGCGGGGCTGGGACTGGATCGGCCTGCGTGCATTCCCATAGCTGCTTCCCCTCCAGCCAATAAAACATGCACTTGCTCCAGTCCTCCCAATTGGCCCCATTCAGTCTTTCAAAGGGGATGTTGAAGCTCTCATTGCCCTGCTGTGCAGCCGCCATCTTCCTCCCCCAGGGGCTTCAGCGTACTCACAAGTTTGCCAGCAAGCCGGACTCTCGAAGCAGCCGTTCCTCCTGGCTCTTGGCTCCGCTCTCCGGCATCTCCCTTCTGGCAGGAGATCACTGCAAATCACCGCTGGCAGCCTTCTCCCTTCTCACACTTGTCAGGAAACACGTAACTCCCATAACCTCTGCGTGTAATAAAACCCCGGCGTCCAGTCACGCTTCCCTGCGTCGCTCTGCTGGAAGCTGACCTGGCCGGAGAGCAGAGTAGCAGCGGTCCTGGGTCCGTGTGAGATAAGGGATAAATCAAGTCCAGAGACAGTTCGGTTCTTATCTCTAGAAGCGTTTATTTACAAGCCATAAAACAGTCACACTCCATCGGAACTTGGTGACATTCTCAGCCGTGCTCCAAAAGCACATCCGCAGCCTCTGCTGCTTAGTGAGAAGTGAGAGCAAGTCTGGAAGCAGAGAGACGCTGTGCGTCACTGCTCTGCGACAAGCTCCTCCTCCTCTTCCCAGACACAGGACACCACGGAGTTCTGACCCTGTCAGTTCCAAACTCCACAGTTTTTCCCCTGGGTCTCCACAACACTGGGTGGGTAAGACAGGTTAACCCAAAATGTTGAGCAATATCCTGCTCACAGGTCCACAGTCCTGAACAGTGAGCCTTGGGAAATGCCAATCACCCATTCAGGTGACTCAGGGTGCTCACCTGTTATCGGCTTATTTGATAAATTCCCTACACATTCTAGCCTAAACCTGATCAAATTAAGAGGGACATCTATGCTAATTGTAATTCCTTACCCTCAGCACAGAAGAGCTGGGGGGGAGGAAAGAATCCTGTTTGGCCCCAGAAAAACTAACTGGTCTTTTACAAGGGAGAAAAGATGCTGAGTAGGTGCAAGCAAATGGGAAAGTAGCTTGATTTTTTTTAAAAAACATCTTTATTGAAAGTTCAAAAAGTACATAATTATATGTGCACTAAACGTGGTGAGACATAGATAAAAGAGAAAAAGAAAAAGAAAAACAGAACCCTGGTAGAAGGGGGAAATAAAGAGGGGAAACCCAAAACTGTATACTTTACGAGGTTGTTATTGTACTTCACCAGATTACAATATTAGTAAAAATGGATTCCAAATATCATTGAAATTGTCCATGGCAAGTCTGTGTGTATAGAGAGCCAGTGTGGTGTAGTGGTTAAGAGCAGTAGTCACGTAATCTGGGGAACCAGGTTCGTGTCTCCGCTCCTCCACATGCAGCTGCTGGGTGCCCTTGGGCCAGTCACACTTCTTTGAAGTCTCTCAGCCCCACTCACCTCACAGAGTGTTTGTTGTGGGGGAGGAAGGGAAAGGAGAATGTTAGCCGCTTTGAGACTCCTGAAGGGGAGTGAAAGGTGGGATATCAAATCCAAACTCTTCTTCTTCTTCTATATGCAAGTTGTTCATATGTTGCGAGTTTATCTTCAATCCAGTCGTAGAAGGGATCCATATTTTTATTTTTCCAGCTCATCAGTATCAGTCTTTTTGCTGTGGTAATGCTGCAAGGAGAATGCACTCATATTGTCCTTTTGTAAGGTTCCATTTGCTGATTATATAATTCAAGAGGATATTTTGCTCAGTAAATGTACGGTTGTTCTGTACAGTTCCATTGATAGTTTCAGTTACCTTCTGCCAAAAATCTTTCAATATAGGACAGTTGAAAAAACATATGTTTTAGAGAAGCATTATCCCTATTGTATCTCCAGGGGGCTTGATTTAGGGCCGAGCAGGCTTAAATAGCCACCTAAGCAGTTAAATAGCCAATGTAGCAGTTCGAAAGCATGTCAAAGTACAAGTAGATAAATAGGTACCGCTCCGGTGGGAAGGTAAACGGCGTTTCCATGCGCTGCTCTGGTTCGCCAGAAGCGGCTTAGTCATGCTGGCCACATGACCCTGAAGCTGTCTGCAGACAAACGCTGGCTCCCTCAGCCAGTAAAGCAAGATGAGCGCCGCAACCCCTGAGTCGTCCACAACTGGACTTAACGGTCAAGGGTCCCTTTACCTTTAAGCTCCACCCACTGCTTTGTGATGACATTGTGTGAGCCTGCATGCTGGCATTGTGCCCCACGAAACCAGCCCCACCAGTGAAAGCCCTGTGCATGTACATCCACATGTGCAATGGGGCTTTCCTTCCCCCCCCCCACCCCACTGTATGTCCCCATGCCCCCGAAAGTGTGCTCTGGAGAGGTCAGGAGAGCACCCAAAAATGTACACTATTTGCAGGGAGGAAAGCGAGGGAATCATTCCATCTGCATAATACTTATGCAGACAGAACAATTGGAAGAGCGCAAAATTGAATTCCGCCCACTATTCTGCACGCACAATTCTGCAAACCTAATGTATAGATCATCACTATTACAGATTGGGTTATATTCATCTGCTTCAAGCCCATCTTGTTACAGAATGCTTAACTCAGCTCGGATCATTACGTTCTTCGGCAAAAAGGTAATGAACTCTACCCTTCTATTCTTTGACAGCAAACCTTTGCTGCACTCTGAAGTTGGAGTAATGCTGTTGCGTTACCCTTCGGCTAATTGGAACCTTTTGCCTACCAGACATAATTCATGCCCTTATTCCTTCCACTCAGCCTGCACATAAACAGCTTTTGTAGGCAGGGGGACACCCCATTTTGATGCTTCGCTCTCATATTCTCCCTGTCAAAAGGAGTTTTAACAGGGAAGTAAACTGTTGCAATGAAGAACTTCGATAAAAATAAAAATGATGAGGCACCTCGATAAAGACCTGCAATTTATTTTGTTTTGTTTTATGCAAGCAATTGCCGCTTAAGCTGCCATACACATTGCACACATTAGCTACTACAGTGTGCCATTTAAAATAAATGCTGGTGAGTTACAGTTTTGCGTATAAAGTCTTCATACATTCTTTGGAATATGGTTGCTCGTGAAAAGAGAGAGAGAGAGAGAGAGAGAGAGAGAGAGAGAGAGAGAGAGAGAATCCATCAGATATTTTTGCCTTGGAAGCCACTCTGGGCCTTGGAAGAGTTTTCCAAAACAAGAATTCTGACAATCTTCTTTGAGGGTCAGTGGCAACCTGCATGGTTGATGGTCAAAGACAATGTAAGCAGTATCTGGGTGGGTAGAGGTTTCCTACCCTTGTTATATCTAAATTAATAATGTTTTAGCCCATGGGAAATGGAGAGGAAAGGGCATTTATTAATCAAGTTCATTAAGTAATGTCATCAGAGGTATCACTGAGAATGCAGCTTCTATGCATGCCCTACCCCAGTTGATGATCTTAGGTATTATGTATTCAGGTGAAACCTGAAGTTGAAATTAAAGAGGTAAAGGATCCCTGACAATTACATCCAGTCGTGAATGACTCTGGGGTTGCGGTGGTCATCTCACTTTACTGGCAGAGGGAGCTGGCGTTTGTTCGCAGACAGTTTTTCCAGGTCATGTGGCCAGCATGACTAAGCCACTTCTGGTGAAACCAGAGCAGCACACGGAAACGTCGTTTACCTTCCCACTGGAGTGGTACCTATTTATCTACTTGCACTAGCATGCTTTTGAACTGCTAGGTTGGCAGGAACTGGGACCGAGCAATTGGAGCTCACCCATTTGCGGGGATTTGAAGAGCCGACCTTCCAATCAGCAAGCCCTAGTTTCAGTGGTTTAGACCACAGCGCCACCCGAGTCCCTATAAAGTTGAAAGTAGTTCCCTTTAAAATCAGCAAGCCATCCCTTTACAGTGCCTTCCAAATGGGGTTGGAGGTGCAAACTGATTGACTGGCCACCAAATCTGGAACCTGTGGGCTTGTTCCAGCTTTTCTTTTATAACAAAAGTCAAAGATGTCAGGGCTGGCACCAGGCGTATGTCAGCAATAAAACAATAAATCCCAAGTAGAGTGACGTTCTCTTTATTTAAGGAAACAAGCCACAGCTCAGGCCTAGTGGTCTCAGAAAACCTTTCCAGGAGGCCCCAATGAAGCAGTTGCCACAGCTCAGGCCTAGTGGTCTCAGAAAACCTTTCCAGGAGGCCCCAATGAAGCAGTTGCGAGGACTGGAGGTCCCTACCTTCCCTTCACTCTTTTTTTTTTTAAAAATAATTTTTATTAAGTTTTCCATTTTAACAATCCCATCAGATCACATTGCATATTCCAAATTATACAAATACATCTCATATAGTCCAAATATTCTGCCAAATTATAAATTTTTGTTGGGACTTCCCATGCTTCAAGTTCAGTGGGGTTCCAATCATCTTATGTTTCTACTGCCTTGAGTTTCCATTAGTTCCTTCTTTAAATTTTCCTGTTGTTATCCTTCCTTCCTTCATGGCCTCTGAGTTGTTTCCACAGGCGAGTTGAAGTGAGCAATAATATGCTTCTGTGTGAAATTTGTATGACTCTCTCTTTTTTTTTTGTAGCTGATAAGTCTATTGTTTGCTGTATGTCCTCACACGCTGGTGTTTATGCCGAATCAATCCAAAAGTCCTTCTCTGGTGGCAGACGCCATCTTCTCTCAGTTCTGATGAAACAAAATCTAGGCGTTTGCTCATTAATTTTCTCAGACAGGTTGCATCAAACATTAGTCTTTCAGGGGAGATTTGCCAAATCGGACTTGAAGTACAGATATGATAACAAATTAAGAGCTCACCTCCCCCATGACTATTTATCTCTGCAACTCGGTCTGTCCCATAATGGCAGATCCCAATTAAATAATGCCTCACATCACCCTTCAAGAGAGTCTTTACCTTCGCTTCACTCTTTAAGGCTCCTCTCCAGGTTATTTCCCTAGTAGCCTAAGGCTCTGCCTTCTTGTCTCTCGTTGCTCTGCCCACTTCATTACTCTGTTCTGGGAGACCAGAGGGGAGGGGAGCTGATTGCAGGAGGTGAGGAAGATTTCCTGTCTTCTTCCACAGCCTGTCTAGGCTCAGCCTCAGAGCACTGTTCTCTGGACTACAATTCCCATCATTCCTGGCCACTGGTCCTGCTAGCTAGGGATGATGAGAGTTGTAGTCCAAAAATAGCTGGAGACCCAAGTTGGGAAAACCTTGATCTAAGGGGTAATGATGTGTATTTAAAGGACACGGTGTGGTAATTTCCCTTAATAAATTTGGGAGCTTTTAGGTGCTTTAAAACTAAGACACATCCTGTCAGTAACATGTTGGAGGTCTGAGGTTCTCTGTATTTGGTAGCGTTTACTTATATCCAGCTGGAAAGACTCTTAATAATGTGAAAGGAAAAACTGTGATGACTGACACACACCCCAAGATCAAATTAAGGATGGGGCACATCGGAAACCGAACTGGAGTTTTATTTATACAGAGTTACTAAGAGTTAAAGCTGAATACAATTTTGTATGGTATTTTCACTAATAGATGCATTTTTATGCACACTTTATACTAGTTGCTGCATTTTTGCACATATTACTTGCCTGCAGAACAGCACTGCAAAATCCAGAGAAGTGCATATTTGGAAGGATGGCTGTTGTTTTGGTTTGTGGGAAAAGGTAAAGGGACCCCTGACCACTAGGTCCAGTCTTGGCCGACTCTGGGGTTGCAGCGCTCATCTCGCTTCATTGGCCGAGGGAGCTGGTGTACAGCTTCCAGGACATGTGGCCAGCATGACTAAGCTACTTCTGGTGAACCAGAGCAGCGCATGGAAACGCTATTTACCTTCCCGCCAGAGCAGTACCTATTTATCTACTTGCACTTTGATGTGCTTTCGAACTGCTAGGTTGGCAGGAGCAGGGACCGAGCAACGGGAGCTCACCCTGTCATGGGGATTTGAACCGCCAACCTTCTGATTGGCAAGCCCTAGTCTCTGTGGTATATCCCACAGCGCCACCCGCATCCAGCGGGTGTTTTGGTTTGTGTAAGGTTATGGAAATTGTGAATTTGGTAGGTTCCCCTTCAAATGGGATCTGAATGGATTTTCTCCCCCATCGCTGGGAAGCTGTGTATGAGAAGGAGGGAGGGGGGAGAATAGTGGAGTCTTTCAGGTCATTGTGTGGTTCAAGGATGCAGTAGTCCCCCCCCTGTCCCCCACAGAACAAATTTCACAGGAATAAAACTTCTTAGCAAGCCAGCCTGTTTCATTTGTATCTGGTTCCTTTTCAGTAAACAAACTGCATGTCTGTTATATGAACAGTTTATATCCCTGTGTTCAGAAATACCCTCCAGCTAGAGAGCATTTTATATTCTTTGATTGTTTTTAATCTCGCTTTGCACAGAGCCCCATTGAAATCAAGGGCTTTTATAGTCACCCCCCAGCATTTGTAAGTATCAGTGGCAAAACTGAAAAGATTTCTCTCTTCCTCTTTTTTTTGTTTTTTGTCACACTGATCAGTTAAACTGTCAGCAGACTAAAAGCACTTGTAGAATAACCCAAGAGCGAGGTGAGAAAAGTGGTGTGGGTGCCGAGGAGCAAGCGAAAAGAAACCACTTGGTAATAAAAATATAAAATAAGCATGTCTGGAAGGCACTGGAACAATCAGCTCCAAACTATCAGAGAGCCAGTCAGTTCCTTAGTGTTTATGACTGATAGCACTGCAATGAAAAATCGGGCAATAAGATGGATAGTAAATATGATGCTGGGAATATACTTGCATTCCAAATGCAAGTCAAAAACAAAACAAGCGACGGGAAAGCAAGCGGAGAATGTCAATAAGAGTTTTTAGTGTTTGGCTGGTTAAGGAGGGTGTACTGCTCAGATGAGGTATCTGATATACTCAAGTAGCACATCAAATCCACAGAACGCATCCAAGAGCACGTTTCTGAGCACAATTCAAAGTGTTGGTGCTGACCTTTAAAGCCCTAAATGGCCTTGATCCAGTATACCTGAAGGAGTGTCACCACCTCCATCGTTCGGCCCCGACACTGAGTTCCAGCGCCGAGGGCCTTCTGGCAGTTCCCTCACTGCAAGAAGCGAGGTTGCAGGGAACCAGGCAGAGGGCCTTCTCGGTAGTGGCACCCGCCCTGTGGAACGCCCTCCCATCAGATGTCAAAGAGAAAAATAACTACCAAACTTTTAGAAGACATCTAAAGGCAGCCCTGTTTAGGGAAGCTTTTAATGTTTAATAGGTTATTGTATTTTAGTGTTCTGTTGGAAGCCGCCCAGAGTGGCTGGGGAAACCCAGCCAGATGGGTGGGGTATAAATAATAAATTATTATTATTATTATTATTATTATTAATAATAATAATAATAATAATATTAGAGCAACTGTGCTGATCTCCTCCTCTGAGCATGCAAATGTTACATCATGGCAGTGTTGATGACATGGGCACTGACCAATAGGCAGACACAGCACCCGGACATACACGTAGGGAAGAAGCTCTGGCCAGACTTTTAGGGAGCTAGTTCTCTTTTTCAGGTTACAGCCTCAAGAGACTGGCCTCTGTAGAAATCCTAAGGGCTGAGTGTGATCCTATTGGGAGAAGTGTTGCAGAAGATATTGGAGTCCTGAACTGTAAAGATATTTATAGGCCCAAACCAGCACTTGCAATTGGGCTCAGCAGCATATGGCTGCCACTGTAGTTGTAACAAAATTTGTAGGCTCCTTGAGTTCCTTGGTGTGGCTGGAATGTGTTGTTGGACTGTGATAATGCCTCTTGCTTGTCTGGATGGAGGAGAGACAGGTGTTAGTGTGTTTAGAAACTAGCCTAATATGCAAAGGCAAAATTTCAGTGCTCCACTGGGACGCGGGTGGCGCTGTGGGTTAAACCACAGAGCCTAGGACTTGCCGATCAGAAGGTCGGTGGTTCGAATCCCCGTGATGGTGTGAGCTCCCGTTGCTCAGTCCCTGCTCCTGCCGACCTAGCAGTTCGAAAGCATGTCAAAGTGCAAGTAGATAAATAGGTATGGCTCCGGCGGGAAGGTAAACGGCGTTTCCGTGCGCTGCTCTGGTTCGCCAGAAGCGGCTTAGTCATGCTGGCCACATGACCCGGAAGCTGCACGCCGGCTCCCTCGGCCAATAAAGCGAGATGAGCGCCGCAACCCCAGAGTCGGCCACTTTACTTACAACTGGCATGCAGCTCCTGAAAAGTTGCCTAGAAGGAAATGGGGAAAAGTTTCTATCCCTGAACTACAAAATCTGCAAAAAGAAATTGGTCGGCTTGCTAAAGGAATGTAACATATTTTTAAAAAACGCATCTGTGTACAGTGAGCAATGATGACTTTCAGATCTCTGAAAAACATTCATCTGCATGCTGCCTGAAATAGAAAGTAGTGATGGCAACAAGCTCACAAGTGTAGGCACTGAATTACAGGTGTCCCTCTGACAGATTCGTTTCAAATCAATATCCAGCGTCTGTTTTCATCCCTAATTAATTTGTATCGAGCTCCAATGAAGGCTTCCAGCCAATGGTTTGTGGCAATTATATCTTGGAAACATGTGGAAGGTTAATTTGGATATTCCAGATTCTTTCTAGAGCAAACTTTTAAAAAATTATTTGTTTGTAAGATTTCTGGTCTGAAACTCAACATCAAAAAAACGAAGATCATGGCCACTGGTCCCATCACCTCCTGGCAAATAGAAGGGGAAGACATGGAGGCAGTGAGAGATTTTACTTTCTTGGGCTCCATGATCACTGCAGATGGTGACAGCAGCCACGAAATTAAAAGACGCCTGCTTCTTGGGAGAAAAGCAATGACAAACCTAAAAAGCAGAGACATCACCTTGCCAACAAAGGTCCGTATAGTTAAAGCCATGGTTTTTCCAGTTGTGATGTATGGAAGTGAGAGCTGGACCATAAAGAAGGCTGATCGCCAAAGAATTGATGCTTTTGAATTATGGTGCTGGAGGAGACTCTTGAGAGTCCCATGGACTGCAAGAAGATCAAACCTCTCCATTCTTAAGGAAATTAGCCCTGAGTGCTCACTGGAAGGACAGATCCTGAAGTTGAGGCTTCAATACTTTGACCATCTCATGAGAAGAGAAGACTCCCTGGAAAAGACCCTGATGTTGGGAAAGATTGAGGGCACAAGGAGAAGGGGACGACAGAGGACGAGATGGTTGGACAGTGGTCTCAAAGCTACTAACATGAGTTTGACCAAACTGCGGGAGGCAGTGGAAGACAGGAGTGCCTGGCATTCTCTGGTCCATGGGGTCACGAAGAGTCAGACATGACCAAATGATTAAACAACAACAACAACATTTCTTACCCACTCTTTACCATATAATCCCAGGGCAGGTTAACAATGAAAAATACAGTTATTGAAAAAACACCTGAAACCATTGCAATGATCAAACATGTAAAACTGTTCCAAATTTAACACAATAATGTACATTTGGCGAAAGAGAGGAGTCTGACAAATAAGAATACCTTAACTGTTCAAGGCCAGGATGAAGAGATATATATATTCAGCATATGGAGAATGCAGTACCATGAATGTGCTAGATGCATCTCTGTGGGGAGAGAGTTTCACAACTTAGAAACTGCTGCAGAGAAGGTCTTCTCTCCGCCTGCTGTTCTTCACACTTCTGAGGGAGTCAGAGCTACCAAGAGAGCCCCCCTCTACACAGCTCAATACCTGGGAAGCTTGGTAGGGGTGGAGGTGGTCTCTCAGATATTTAGGGTCCAAGACACTGAGGGCTTTAAACACTAATCTGAGCATCTTGAATTGGCCCCTTCTTCTTCTTCTTCTTCTTCTTCTTCTTCTTCTTCTTCTTCTTCTTCTTCTTCTTCTTCTATGGGTTGTGTTTGTATAAAGGTAAAGGGACCCCTGACCATTAGGTCCAGTCGTGGCCGACTCTGGGGTTGTGGCACTCAACTCGCTTTATTGGCTGAGGGAGCCGGCGTACAGCTTCCGGGTCATGTGGCCAGCATGACTAAGCCGCTTCTGGCAAACCAGAGCAGTGCACGGAAATGCCGTTTACCTTCCCGCTGGAGCGGTACCTATTTATCTACTTGCATTTTGACGGGCTTTCGAACTGCTAGGTTGGCAGGAGCAGGGACCGAGCAACGGGAGCTCACCCCATCATGGGGATTTGAACCGCCGACCTTCTGATCGGCAAGTCCTAGGCTCTGTGGTTTAACCCACAGCACCACCCGCGTCCCTGCAACCAACCAGGCATGCCATGCCTTCGTATTAAAGTCCTGTTCGAAAAGGTATTTGCATTCAACACTAATTTCTTGAGCATGCTGCTGGGGAAACAGTCGTGAGTTAAAACACTCAGGCCCAAGGTGAGAGAAGCAAATTAATTCCTCTGGTTTGCTTGAAAAATAAGACGCGGCCAGTCTCTGCTACAATTCAAAATGGCACGAAGGGAGTTGTATAGCATGAGACGTTGTCAGATCCATCAAGCCACTCTATAGTTGACAAAGCAGAACTAAAGCATTGACCCACAGTGGTAAAGAGTCCTCTGTCCTCCACAAATGTTATCCTTGGAGACACAGGCACCAAGAAACAAAAATGTAAGAATTGACATTAGGACAGACTTCCTCAGCCGGGCATGCATCGTCGATGCTCAAGTCCTGTGGGTTGTATGTGATTTGGGGAGGGGGGGATATTTTTGTAGAAAAAGAGGAAATTTATGCCAAACAAATAGCCCTCTCTCAGAAGCATGGAAGCTAAGAGCAAAGGATTCTAGTAGCAGAAGTTGCAACCTTATACATCAGCCTTCATCAGTGTGGCACCTTCCAGACTACAACTCCCATCACCCCCAGGCAGTGTACTATGCAGAGAAAGCCTGCACACTTACCTGAGTGCAGGATTAGTATCCTGAGCAGTGTGGAGGATTCTGCTGTTAGGTCAGCTACTTAGGCAGCAATTGTGCTTTTTTGTTTCTTATTCTCCCTGACATTTTAACTGGTAGATTTATTAATTTGTTTATTCATTTCACTTATGAATCACTTCCTACAAAGCATCTCAAAGCAATTTCACAATACAATACAATAATACACAATACAATAAAGAAACACATATAAAACGATTGCACATATAAACATGATTAAAATAATTGCATATATAAACACAGAAACACATTTTTTAAAGAAACCATGAAAGAGAATATGTTGGAAGCAAGGGTGATTTGGATCTCTTCCCCATTCTTCTGCATAAATCCCATGAGAGCAATTTGGTAGGTGTTGTTAGCAAATCTTTACCCACAAAGTGTGCCATAAACTGTCTGGAGCGTTGAGAGTTTAGAATTGCATTTAAACAGGCCCAATTTATCAGGTGAGCAGAGCATGTAAATGTTGCATGTGTGAATTGGCTGATTGAGCTAATCAATGAATATTAATCTGATGCTGAACTGGAAAACACATGTATATTCTAATGTAATGGACAATATATGTCAAGTTTCTAAAGATTTGTCCCTTCAATCCTGGATTTTATAACTTCTCTCAAATTCCCATTAACTTCGATTCATCAAGTAACTCTTTCCACAGGAGTCTCACCAAGCCCTTCTCTTCAAGTGAGAAGGTGAAGAGTACTGAGGAGAACAACTTCTAGCCCATGTTCCATGTTGGTCCAAAGGAGCAGTTTGTCACAGGGTCAAGCTCCACCAATAGTACTCCACCAGGCAAAGCTTGGCCCCACGACCATGGTTGCCTGGGGCCATAGGTGCAGTGTGCATAGCACTGGTGCTGAAATTTGTGGGTACTAGGCCCTTTCATGGGAATAATAATAATAATAATTTTGTGGGTGCTCCAGGAATCCGGTACCTAGGCCACCAAGGCTGGCTAATGCTGAGCCAGAACTTTGGGGCTATCTAGCCCAGTATTGGGACACGGGTGGCCCTGTGGGTTAAACCACAGAGCCTAGGACTTGCCGATCAGAAGGTCGGCGGTTTGAATCCCCGTGACGGGGTGAGCTCCTGTTGCTCGGTCCCTGCTCCTGCCAACCTAGCAGTTCAAAAGCACGTCAAAGGGCAAGTAGATAAATAGATACCGCTCTGGAGGGAAGGTAAATGGCGTTTCTGTGTGCTGCTCTGGTTCGCCAGAAGCGGCTTAGTCATGCTGGCCACATGACCCGGAAGCTTTATGCTGGCTCCCTCGGCCAATAAAACAAGATGAGCGCCACAACCCCAGAGTCGGTCATGACTGGACCTAATGGTCAGGGGTCTCTTTACCTTTACCTTAGCCCAGTATTGCTGGGTCAGATTTCTGGTTCCTTCCAGTTGTTTTGGACCCAAACTTCCAATCATGTTGAGTGGGGCTGATGGGAGTTGTAGTCCAAAATACTCTGGACAAAACTGGACTGGCAGAGGCTGTTCTACAGCAACTGGGAATGGCTCTTCAATGTTTCAGCAGGGCTCCAACATGGGCTGGATAAGATGATAGCACATCCCCTATCTGATACATCATGTGGGAGAGGAGTGCATGTGTCCTGTCCACTGCTACTCTTCCAGAGAACTAACCCCACCTCCATTGTCCCTCCCCCTCAAATATCCATGTTGAGATGGAACGTGCACAAGCTACCTATTTTTTTTTAATCCATCATGTAGTGAAAATTCCATGACTTATTGGTGAATTTCATTTCATGAATCGGCCATGCAATTTTAGCCCATGTGCTATGGATTTCATGCCCACGGATGGCATTCTCACATTTCATCCCCACATGGAGTAGGGGTGGGTGAATATGTCAGCTTCAGCTTCCCTTGGTCTCTTATTTTTCCAGTCCTAAGTTTAATTCTCCACCTTTCAACATCAGTTTGAATTATTTTTTAAGTCCTCATGAAAATTCATTGGCCTTTTTTTGTGCAATTTTCTTCGGCTATGCACATTTGTATGCAATTTTGCCCAATATTCACATTTTTGAAAAGCAATTTTGCCTAATATAATGCAGTGTGTGTGTGTGTATGTGTGTATATACACACACACTCATTTATGTGTACACTTTACCCTAGCACAAGCATTTCTGTGCTAACTGGAGAACTGTATTGAAAAAATCAGAGAAATGTGAATTTTGAAGAATGGTTGAGTTTCAGATCATGTATTGTTTTGGAATGTGTGAATTAGGTAAATTCAACTTTAGATGCAAACTGAATTGAATTTCTCCCCCAGTGGAGGCAGGACCAGTGTGCTAGCAGAACTGGCTTTACCCCAAGCAGGATTTGGGGAGCTGTATTTTCCAATTGCCAACAAAGGTCCATATAATTAAAGCCATGGTTTTCCCAGTAGTGATGTATGGAAGTGAGAGCTGGACGATAAAGAAGGCTGATCGCCAAAGAATTGATGCTTTTGAATTCTGGTGCTGGAGGAGACTCTGGAGAGTCCCATGGACTGCAAGAAGATCAAACCTCTCCATTCTGAAGGAAATCAGTCCTGAGTGCTCACTGGAAGGACAGATCCTGAAGCCGAGGCTCCAATATTTTGGCCACCTCATGAGAAGAGAAGATTCCCTGGAAAGACCCTGATGTTGGGAAAGATTGAGGGCACAAGGAGAAGGGGTCGACAGAGGATGAGATGGTTGGACAGTGTTCTCAAAGCTACCAACATGAGTTTGACCAAACTGCGGGAGGCAGTGGAAGACAGGAGTGCCTGGCGTGCTCTGGTCCATGGGGTCACGAAGAGTCGGAGACGACTAAATGACTAAACAACAATTTTCCAATTCAGGGCACTGTTTATGACCAGACAATATTCATATCTATGGAGTAGAAGATTACAATAAATTGCTTTTGAGAAAGGAGAGAAGAGGCATTATTTTTGGAAGTAGACCTGTAACATCTTATCCTTTAAAACTCTCACTAGCACAGAGGGCAGCCCTGCTACCACAATGGTTCCCCCACACATTCCTGCCACCTGTACCCCATCAAGGACCCCATCTGCACTGGAGGTCTCCCTGCTTCCAAGTGCCCAATACAGACATACCTTGGAAGTTAAATGGAATCTGTTTTGGAAGTCTATTTGACTTCCAAAACATTCGGGAACAAAGGCTCAGCTTCTGAATGGCTGCTGGAAGTTCCTGCAGACAATCCGAAGCCTCGGAAGCCCCGCCGGACGTTCAGCTTCCAAAAGAATGTTTGAAAACAATCACTTCCAGTTTTCAATAGTTTGGGAGCCAAAACGTTCGGCAACTAAGCCGTTCGATTTCCAAGGTACAACTGTACCACCCAATGGAACTCACCTTATACTTTGAGGACCAGTGATATGAAAAGACATTGGGTTGTTATTGACTAATTCATACTCAGAGTGGACTTGCTGAAATAACTTGCCATTGATTTCCATCGATTTCAATGGTTTGACTGCGACTAACACTAGATATCACTCAGTATATCTTGTTCTGAGTAAGAGGGGGCCCTAATTGGAAGAGATATTGTAATAGGCTGGTGTGTCCTTTAAAGCTCTCAAGTCTAGGCTGCTGCAGAATTAGGGCTAAACATCTCCTTTCATTGCCAATAGTATTGGTTTTTTAGCTCATAAACTGTGTGGAAGCACTTGTAATGTGTCAGCCCTATGGGGAACCCTCTAACATCTTCCCACTGGGGAGCCTCTTTTAAACTTCTTATCAGCAAAGGCACTAGACGACCTCCAAGATGCAGGAAGAATGGAGGAGGGAGGCATATTCTGAGAACAAAGCTTCTATTTTTCCCTGCATTGTTTGATATGCTGATTTTCTAGAGTGGTACATTAAAATTGCACCATACCAGTAAGGATTAAAAGGAGCAAAATGGATTTTTAAAACCCTCTATTTATAGTAATTTCTTATCCCTTTCAATTATGATGCATTTGATGTTTTAACTAGCTCTGCTGTGCTTACTTACCATCTTCCCAAACGAAAACAACTCCATGGTTCACATAAGGCCTTATGAACAGTCCTGCAGGATTGGGCCAAAGGCTCATCAAGGCCAGCATCCTGTTCTCACAGTGGCTAACCAGATTCCTATGGGAAGCATGCAAGCAGGATAATAATAATAATAATAATAATAATAATAATAATAATAATAATTTATTTATACCCTACCTATCTGGCTGGGTTTCCCCAGCCACTCTGGGCGGCTCCCAACAGAATATTAAAAACACGATAAAACATCAAACATTAAAAACTTCCCTAAACAGGGCTGCCTTCAGATGTCTTCTGAAAGTCAGATAGTTGTTTATTTCCTTGACATCTGATGGGAGGGCATTCCACAGGGTGGGTGCCACTACCAGGAAGGCCCTCTGCCTGGTTCCCTGTTACCTCACCTCACAGGGAGGGAACCACCAGAAGGCCCTGGGAGCTGGACCTCAGTGTCTGGGCTGAACGATGGGGGTGGAGCACCCTCCTCTCCCGTGGGAAGTGGTATTTGGAAGCAATATCACCTTCTACTTTCCCAGGCGATGCAGGTGGCACTGTGGGTTAAACCACTGAGCCTCTGGGCTTACCGATCAGAAGGTCAGCAGTTCGAATCCCAACAACGGGGTGAGCTCCCGTTGCTCAGTCCTTGCTCCTGCCAACCTAGCAGTTCGAAAGCATGTCAAAGTGCAAGTAGATAAATAGGTAAACGGCGGGAAGGTAAACGGCATTTCCGTGCGCTGCTCTGGTTCGCCAGAAGCGGCTTAGTCATGCTGGCCACATGACCCGGAAGCTGTACGCTGGCTCCCTCGGCCAATAAAGCGAGATGAGCGCTGCAACCCTAGAGTCGGCCACGACTGGACCTAATGGTCAGGGGTCCCTTTTCCTTTACCTTTACTTTTCTAGGCACTGAGGGACAACTCCAGAACACTTAACAAACTACAGTTCCCATGATTCTTTTTGGGAAAGCCATGTGCAGCTAATGCACAGCCTGAGTCTTCATTAGCCTTGGCAAACAGCGCTGGGTTACCAAATAGGCAAAATAGGCACTGGCCTATGGACCTCACAGCTTTTAGGGGTCCCACAAGAATAGATCAAAATAATATTGATTTGATCTTCAAAGAAAATCACAATCAATCTTTCTTAGTTCAGTGTTATCCCACTAGAGCACACTCACAAGAAACCTCCAAATATGAAGGTTTCTGTGAGTAGACTTCCTAGATATCCTGAAAGATTTCACCACAAAAAAACTGAGGAAAGTTAATGTTTAAAGTTGTTGGGTTTTTTTAAAAAAATATTAACAAAAGTTTTATAGTTGTGCATCATATTGTTTAATAATGTTTAATCGTTTTTGTTGAATAACAGAATACATTAATTTGTTTAATAACATAAATAATTGTTAATGGCTGTTTTGTGTAATAAAATTTGTTTATTAAATTTGTTGGTTGGTAAAATGAAAAACGTATTAGGAGATAATTTGCAAGAAGGGCTGTGAGATGTCAACTGCCTAAGGGCCTCCATAGGGTCTAATCCTGAACTGGTCCAGCCTTGCATTGCTACCCAAAGGGTACTTTGCTATGTTTCCAAGCTCATCTTGGCTCTTCCTCCGAGAACAGAAAGGACTCCAAATCACAGGAAAAGCTGGGTGGCTTTTTTCTTTTTCTTTTAGTGAGCTATAGATTTCATTGAACCTTCGCAGGCTCATTAGTTCAGCTAACAGCTTCCACTTGTTAAGAAGCTCTGCGGGTAAGGACAGCAGCGGCAGTCAATGATGCTTAAACAGGGATGGCGGCAGAGACCATTGTGCCAGCTATTGCTAAGGTTAGGAGAGGGGAATGGGCGCATAAACTGTCGTGGTGGAAGTAAAGGCTCTCTTTAAAACAGAACCATTCAGCCTCACTGCACAATGTTCAGATGAGGCCATTGTTCGCTAAAACAAGGGAAAGAAGGGAAGTGAATAAAACATCAGTCACGGGCAACTTTCTCTTGTACCCTATTAACCCCGCTGCTTTCCACCAGATTGCCCAGCTTTCAAGGAAGCGAGTGTCTAGCTTTTATAGCTGACTCCTTTCTCTGTGTGTTCCCTGCTCACATACTTCACAAAATAGAAAGTTCATGGGCTTCCAGCCCACCTGGCAGACACATCTATAGAGAAAAGACCATATGGCTGCTCAAGTCTACATCAGCTTAAGGAATCCAGAAACGACAATTGTCATTTGCGGAAGATATTCAAGAACTATCTAGCATTATTGAATGCTTGGGGTCTCCATATCCTAGAGACCTAGAACAATGTTCAACCCGAGAGCCACAGTCCCTTATGGGCAATCTCCTGGAGGCCACATGCGAGATCAGACGCAAAAGTTGATGAAGCAAGGCTACAGAAGGATAGTTACTACAAGCTTCTCTTACTCTTCCATGGAGACAAGTTATCAAAGTTAAAGGACACATTCCAGCCCGGCAAAGACACTCCAGGGACAGAGCAAGGCCAGTGAAGGGGTTGTTAGTTTTATTCAGCTCCGGCCCTTGAGCTGATATGGCTCATCTTGACCTGAGCCCAGCAGAGCATAATCCCGGAGTCTGCAAACGAAAGGATGAGGCAGGTATGGCTACATTGCTATACTTTATTTCAAAGCTATACCGAGAACAAACAAATATACATCTTGCCTCTGTGAGAGTAGAGAGCAACTCCAACCAAGAAACGACAGAACAAAGAAACAGGAAACCAGTGAACGTCACATCCAGTCTCGCTTTCCCATGGGAACCGAACAGTAACTTGACTGTGGAATGAAAATATAGTCTTGTGACTAGCAGCAGCTGCTCAGTGAGGGAAACAGAAACTAACAGGGGTATGGCCTGGGGAGAATTCCAAGGGCCACATAAAGAGGCCTCGAAGGCCACACTCCATCCACGGGCCTCATGTTCCTCACCCTGCTGTTTTCCATATCTGGGGGTGTGGCTACCTGGATTGAAAGGGGAGTGAGGTAACATCTGCTCCCTGCCATATGTATTGGCAAAACCTATTGGCGTTTCACAACTTTCTGACTAGTTGCAGGACCTTAGCCGGACCTAGCAGAGTAAACGCAAACGTTCACATAAGCAATTGGCAACTTGGCTGCAGACAGGATGGACGAAGCAGGAACCAGGAACTTGTAGTTAGGTGTTTATTATATTGTTGTTGTTTAGTCATTTAGTCGTGTCCGACTCTTCGTGACCCCATGGACCAGAGCACGCCAGGCACTTCTGTCTTCCATTGCCTCCCGCAGTTTGGTCAGACTCATGTTTGTAGCTTCGAGAACACTGTCCTCTGTCGTCCCCTTCTTCTTGTGCCCTCAATCTTTCCCAACATCCGGGTCTTTTCCAGGGAGTCTTCTCTTCTCATGAGGTCGCCAAAGTACTGGAGGCTCAGCTTCACAATCTGTCCTTCCAGTGAGCACTCAGGGCTGATTTCCTCCAGAATGGATGCGTTTGATCTTCTTGCAGTCCATGGGACTCTCAAGAGTCTCCTCCAGCACCATAGTTCAAAAGCATCAATTCTTCAGCGATCAGCCTTCTTTATGGTCCAGCTCTCACTTCCATACATCACTACTGGGAAAACCATAGCTTTAACAATACGGACCTTTGTTGGCAAGGTGATGTCTCTGCTTTATTATATACAGTGGACTATTTACAGGAACAGAACAGAACACGGATCTTTAGCTAGCTCACTCATACACGACTCACAACTCTCAGCCTCCAACTCCTACACTGACACTCGTGCTACCACACATTCCAGTTAGTAGGCCATTAATCATTATTCCCGTGAGATAGCTTGACCAATCATGGAGCTGTCTCCATGCCTCTTTATCACCAGGCAGACTTACTCCTTCACATTGCCTTGGCTGTCTGCCAAACCCTAATTGACTCTGTGTGAGTAGCTGCACGTATTCAGATTCCCAACAATATGCTCACCTCCATCAAAACTGTGAGCAGATTCAATAAGCATCCAATCGATGCACTTTTAGGGTTCCAAATCTTCGCTGGCAGCCACATTTCTACCTCTTCCATACCTGCTGTGGGCCACATGGCCATGGCTTTGGAAAAATGAGCTCACAGGCTAAACTGGGGCCCACAAGCTGTAGGTTTCTGGCCCCCTGGTCTACACAAACAGGCAGCAGTTCTCAAATAGTTAAGACATGGGTCTCTTCAAGCCCTGCATAGAGATGGTATGGATCAAATCTGGGATTTTCTACCTGCAAAGCAGATACTCTCTCTCTGAGCTATGTGTGCTGGGCCCAGGGGTTTACCCAAGCAACGTGGTCCAGGTCCAGTCCCAAATCCAAGGGTTCTGCAAAGAGTCAGTCCAACAGGGCCAAGGCAGGAAAACTGGCTAGGTCAGGCACAGGGTTACAGGCGAGTTCTAGCAAACAGCAATGTTGCTCCCGCAACCTGGGGCGGGGTCCGACAGCCTTTTATCTCTGTCGGAGTAACGGCCAGTCCTGATCCCCCAGTGACTCACCTCCCTGTTTCGCCCAAAGGTGAGCACCCCTCCTGCAAGTACTCAGGTCTCCTTCTCTCAGACTTCAGCCTCTGCAGCTCAGGAGATGTCGGTGGGTTACTAGACCCAGAGGCCGCCTCAGCCTCTCCTGACCCAACCGGTAGTGGAGCAGCTGTAAGTGATTGGCCAGCTGAAGTCAACGAGGTAGTCCCCGCATCTGGAGCCAGGGCAGGCTCAGGCCCCTGACTCAGCCCAGCTGGTGCTTGCTGCAGAGGAACCTGTACAGACTGGGGCTCTTCAGAATCAGGCCCCAGACTTGGTTCCGATTCCACCTGAGGCAAAGGATCTGGTGCGGACTGAGACTCCTCTGGTTCCAAGTCCGAGCCTGAGTCCCAGGCCACCACACCACGTATGGTCCTTCCACATCAACAGGATAGCTGTACACTGGTACCTTAGTTCTCAAACCTAATGTGTTCCGGAAGTCCGTCCCAAAACCAAAGCGTTCCAAAACCAAGGCACGCTTTCCCATAGAAAGTAATGCAAAATGGATTAATCCATTCCAGACTTAAAAACAACCCCTAAAACAGCAATTTAACATGAATTTTACTATCTAACAAGACCATTGATCCATAAAATGAAAGCAATAATCAATACTGTACTATAAAATAAATAAGACAGTATTGTAGATGATAAAAATTAAAAAATTCTTTTTCCATTACCTGCACTGATGATAGTCATTGTTTGGATGGGGGGCTTTTATCCATTTCCACAGTCACACAATCAATCAGTCAATCAGTAGCTGAACTGGGTTCCACACAGTCACAAAAACAAATTAACCAAAGACGCCTCAAAAACGAAAACACAAAATAAATTTGCTAAAAGCACCAGATTTAATCAGTTCTGCAAGTGTATTTGACTTCCAAAATGTTCAAAAACCACAGCACAGCTGCTGATTGGTGCAGGCACCTCGGAAACAATAGTCGACAACCACATCAGATGTTCGGCTTCCGAAAAACGTTTGAAAACCAGAACACTTACTTCCAGGTTTTCAGAGTTTGAGAACCAAAGCTTTTGAGAACCAAGGTACCACTGTATATCCTCTATCTCTTGCTCCCACTAATCCTTTTCCTAGATGCTATCCTTTTTTTTGCAACTAGCATAAAATCCAATATTTGAGGGAAAGGAAATGATTGGTACCTTTATACTGCATTGCTCATGCAAGTGTCTTGCTTTGCAGTAATGAGCATTCAAGGTACATGGGGGGGGGGAATCTGGGAGCATGGGCACGCTTCCACAGGAATCTCTTCAACAATAAGTCCTGAATGTGTAGCTTTCTGAACTATTAAAAGTGCAGGTGAGATCCTAAAAATCACAGAAACGATTGATGCTCCATGTCTTTGCGGCTTCAGTTTTAAATAGGGTTTCGAAATTCAATTAGCTAATGGACAGGGCAAGCCTATGGTGCAATGTGTCCTGGGGAGGTTGTCTGAGTTGGTTGTGGGGAGATTGTGGGAGGAATCTGGTTCAGTTTGGATTTCACCGTGAACCTAGCTAATTCATACAGTACGTGCTTTGAAACGTAAGACCATAAGAACTGGCATCAGGCCCATCGAGTGATTCTACAGGGCTTTACTTAAGAGGGGAGGTATCTGAGAGGTGAACTTTGCTGAAGAAGACAGTGCTGGATGCAATTTCCACCAGATTTCACCCGAAGCTAAATTGTGACCATAGAATCACAGAATGGTGATGTTGGAAAATATCCTGAGGGTCATGTAGTCCAACCCCTTGCAATGCAGGAATCTCAACTACTGCATCCATGATGCGATGAATTCCGAGAAACTGTTCAGGGCAAAATATTTGAGGAATGCTGTGAGAAGCTCAAAGAGTCTCACTCAGACTTGGCAAATGTCCTGGGGTTGTGCTGGTTTGTATATTCTTAGCATAAATAAGGATTAATCCCCCCCACCCACTTCTGTAAAAAAACAGCAGTGATAACTCTTAACAACCTCAAAACTCCAAGAAATAAATAAAAAATCTAAAAAGACATGGAGACTTTTTGTTTCCTTCTAGTGACTCACTATATCGACCACCTGAACACTTGGAGACAGAAAATGTGTCTTAATTAATTTATGTTTTCTGTCCCCATTTAATATTTTTAGATGCTCTACTGTGTGCATTTGATACTGGAAAGCTGGATGACTCTCAACTCGAGTTTGTTGTTATATAGTTTAGTAGCATTGTTAAAAATTCATTTTTTCCCCTAATCTGTCACTATGCACTTTTAGCTGAGAGCATCTGTTTAAATTATTTACCACGCAGTAACAGCTGGAAATTTCTGACAAGACTCTTTCTAAAAGCTCAACTCCCAGATGCAGTTTCTGTTTAGATTTCCTGGGATGTCTCCACCACCACCCCCTTCTCATTTGCTGTTTTATTGCACTTTTGAGAATTCAGACCTTAGCGAGTTGATTAAACTTTTACATCTGAAGGAGCAGGTCAGTAAATTTTTAGACTCTCTCCTGTGATTATGGTTACCGATAAAAATGCATCTTAAAAAAAGTTTCCTTTCACTCACTTAAGACTCAGCCATATAGGTTTGTCTCGTAAACTCAGGAGCAATGACTGTAAATGCTTTGATAATGTGTGCCATGATGCTAGTTAAGGTCATGACTCAGGTCTGCCACTCTGCACACTGCATCCTGGGTGTTTAAATGGGAGGAGGAGACACCAGGTTAAATCCCTGACGTGCCCCAGTAGGACTGGCAAATACCCCTGCCTGCATCCCGGAATAAATAGTGACAGTCAGTGTAGACACTATAAGGATGGAGGATAATTCTGATTTGGTTTACACTTAAAAGCAAATCGGACTAATTCACACTTTCTGAAATAATACCGGAACTAAAACAAGGTAACCCTTCAAAATTAACACTTTTCTGAACTTTGCAATGCTGCTCTACACCCAAGTAATGAGAAAGTACAGTAAATGGCAGCAAGGTAGCCTCCCCCAGGGTCGGATTTAGGTTTGATGAGGCCCTAAGCTACTGAAGGTAACGGGGCCCTTTATATGTGATATTTTAGGGAGCAGGCTAGCAGGTGGGGACCATTACTTACATCATAGGAGCCTACACAACACAAATACTGTTACTGTATGTAGGTTTTATTCTACAGTGGTACCTTGGGTTAAGTACTTAATTTGTTCCGGAGGTCTGTTCTTAACCTGAAACTGTTCTTAACCTGAAGCACCACTTTAGCTAATGGGGCCTCCTGCTGCCACCGCACTGCCAGAGCATGATTTCTGTTCTCATCCTGAAACAAAGTTCTTAACCTAAGGTACTATTTCTGGGTTAGCAGAGTCTGTAACCTGAAGCGTATGTAACCTGAAGCATATGTAACCCGAGGTACCACTGTATTTGATTTTTATCTTATATTTTGGAAATGTACATCCAGTTTTCCCCCTTTAATTTTTTTTTGGGGGGGGGCAAGAGCGAGGGGCCCTAAGCTATAGCTTGTTTAGCTTATACGTAAATCCGGCACTGGCCTCCCCCTTTGCATCTGTCTTATGGAGGTGTTGCAGGAACAGGGGAGGTAATAGTGGCTGGAAGGAGTTTTGAGTAGCAGCAGCGAGTTTTAGCTCATGCAAGAAGGTGTAATTTTCTGTCCTGCACCGCTGTTTCTGTTCTGCTGCAGGCAAACTTCTGCCAAACATAATGCCGTCTGCTGCAGTGAAATTGCATAACTTGGTAATTTACATAATTAACTATGTTATGATGTTATTCCACCCATTCATTTGAATGCAAAGGAAGCACAATGCAAGGTGTGTATGTATGTGTATAATTAATTTTGTATCATTTGTGGGCCAACAGCCAATATCAGTCCTCTTCACTGAATTGATTCCCGTTTTGAACAACGAGTAAGTGAATACTAGCAATTTCCACTCCTGATTCTGTTTTCTTCAGATTTCTCTGACATCCTAAATGACACCCAAACCTTTCACCCCACCCTCCAAATCCACTAATGTCTGAACCTCTCATCTTTTGGCTCAGAACTAGTTTATACTCATTTTTCTTGCCTTTGTATAGAAAATGATGAATAATGGTGCGTATCATCCCCCAAAAAACAAATTTGAAGCATGGTTTCAGTTTCACTATAAACCCTAGCCATTCAAAACTGACGGTCAGAAATCCCCTTTCCCCTCCTGTTCCTCAAAGTGGTGTTTTCTTTTGGGTTTTGTCTCCCTCTTCCAGCAGCCGCCGTCTGTGGGCTAGGCAGTTTCACAGCCTCATGGTGGAATCGGTTAAGGAGGAAACAAAGCAAAGTTCAAAGGAGGTCCATTAGCCTCAATATGCCATTTCACTCAAGAGCAACATCTCCTGCCGTGACTCACTGCGTTTTTACCTCAGAACCTTTAAAAACGCACGGCAGAGAAAGAAACTGCTCCCCCAGCAATGCTTATTATAAATGAGGATTTATCCTTAATGTGGATGAGGAGACAGGGGGCTTCAAAGCAGGGTGCCTAAAGTCACGTGGGGTTCTACCTCATTTGGTGTGATTCCTCTTTTTTTCTTTTTTTTATAAAAAATTTTATTGGTTTTTCAACATATAGTATAAGACAATACAAACAACAAACACTAACAAACAAACATATAAACATGTATAATTTCATAAATTTTTTCATATACCCAATTTCAGCGACTTCCCCATGCCTCCCTTTTCTGCATCCCTATTTTAAACTTTTTTCAGCAACCCCTGGTCTAACATTTGGTGTGATTCCTCCTCCTGCCAACAACCTCCCATGTCTTCCCGACCCTCCAAGCTTTCCAGTGGGTGCAAATGGTGGCAGAGAGAAAAGGAGATGGGAAGAGTGATGCACAAGCTAACAGTGTCAGCAGACATTTTCAGCAGGGGGCTGGTCCACTGTCCCTCAGACCTTGTGGGGGTCCGGACTATATTTTTTGGGGGAAAATGAACAAATTCCTATGCCCCACAAATAACCCAGAGGTGCATTTTAAATAAAAGGACACATTCTACTCATGTAAAAACACCAGACAGGCCCCACAAATAACCCAGAGTTGCATTATTATTATTATTATTATTATTATTATTATTATTATTATTAATAGTAATTTATTATTTGTACCCTACCCATCTGGCGGTGTTTTCCCAGCCACTCTGGGCGGCTTCCAACAAAGATTAAAAATACATTAAAATGTCACACATTAAAAACTTCCCTGAACAGGGCTGCCTTCAGATGTTTTCTAAATGTCAGGTAGTTGTTTATCTCTTTGACATCTGATGGGAGGGCGTTCCACAGGGCAGGCACCACTACCAAGAAGGCCCTCTGCCTGGTTCCCTGTAGCTTTGCTTCTTGCAGTGAGGGAACTGCCAGAAGGCCCTTGGCGCTGGACCTCAGTGTCCGGGCAGAACGATGGGGGTGGAGACGCTCCTTCATGTATACTGGGCTGAGGCCGTTTAGGACTTTAAAGGTCAACAGTGACACTTTGAATTGTGCTCGGAAACGTAAAAGTAAAGGTAAAGGGACCCCTGACCATTAGGTCCAGTCGAGACCGACTCTGGGGTTGTGGCGCTCATCTCACTTTATTGGCCGAGGGAGCCGGCGTACAGCTTCTGGGTCATGTGGCCAGCATGACTAAGCCGCTTCTGGCGAACCAGAGCAGCACACAGAAACACCGTTTACCTTCCCGCCGGAGTGGTACCTATTTATCTACTTGCACTTTTATGTGCTTTCAAACTGCTAGGTTGGCAGGAGCAGGGACCGAGCAACAGGAGCTCACCCCGTCATGGGGATTTGAACCACCGACCTTCTGATCAGCAAGTCCTAGGCTCTGTGGTTTAACCCACAGCACCACCCGCATCCCTTGCGCTCGGAAACGTACTGGGACACATAAAAGGACACATTCTACTCATGTAAAAACACACTGATTCCTGGACCGTCTGTGAGCCAGATTTAGAAGGGGATTGGGCCAGATCTGGCCCCCGGGCCTTAGTTTGCCTACCCATGGTTAGGAGCACTAATTATGAGGGACCATTAAGTACTGTGTTATACACACACACACAAACACACACACAAACACACAAACAATTGGTTAAAAAAAATAAAGGACTTAGGGAAAACAGACTGAAAAAACAGAGAGTCCCCTTCCGATATAACAAAAATATACTTAATGGCTGCACAGTTATGAGTCATATTGTGTTTACAAACCTGAGCAGAAATAAGTATAATATCGTTTTCAGATATGCTAAGTAAGAAATTATAAGGTATTTTAATTTAAAGGCATTTCATATGCAAATAGGCTAATTGCTATCTGTTTTGGTTAGACTAAGTTTTTAGCTGCATCCATGGCTATGTACTGATATGTATGCAAATGTAAACATTTATAATATCTATTTTCATAGTTATTTCTGTTGCAAGAAATTTAAATTGATAAAACCTATGGTCTTGGTTTGTCGTAATCCAGCCTGGATGGGGAAATGTTCCTTCCATGAACTTCCTGCCTTATCCTAGGATAAAAGCCAATGCATTCAATGACCAAGCCCATATCCAAAGCCATGAGGTATAGAAACTTGCTTGTTGTTGTTTAGTTGTGTCCGACTCTTCGTGACCCCATGGACCAGAGCACGCCAGGCACTCCTGTCTTCCACTGCCTCCCGCAGTTTGGTCAAACTCATGCTGGTAGCTTCGAGAACACTGTCCAACCATCTCGTCCTCTGTCGTCCCCTTCTCCTTGTGCCCTCAATCTTTCCCAACATCAGGGTCTTTTCCAGGGAGTCTTCTCTTCTCATGAGGTGGCCAAAGTATTGGAGCCTCAGCTTCAGGATCTGTCCTTCCAGTGAGCACTCAGGGCTGATTTCCTTCAGAATGGATAGGTTTTATCTTCTTGCAGTCCATGGGACTCTCCAGAGTCTCCTCCAGCACCATAATTCAAAAGCATCAATTCTTCGGTGATCAGCCTTCTTTATGGTCCAGCTCTCACTTCCATACATCACTACTGGGAAATACATCACTACTAGGAAATAGAAACTTGCAGAGTTAAATTAAAGTTGGGATTCTCAGAAATCACATGCTACTTGTCTGACCTTCTGCAAACACTGAACTTCCAGGTGGCGAACCTAACAGATGACTACAAAACCTGATGATAACTGTATTTTGGTACTATTGGCAGTTTAGTACTATTTGGTTCTAGGGGCATCACCCCACAGCAACCCAAGATTTGAGGAAGCACAAGGGTAGTTCAAGACATTTTCTTCTCGCATCATTTTGTTTCAAATTTTTCAGCTGAGGAGCTAAAGCAGACGGCAGGACAGGGGGAGAACAAACTCCTCCCACATGAAATGATCTATCAGCTTTAAAGCTCAACAGCCAAGAACCCTTTGTCAATAGGAATAAATTGTGACATCTGCTTGTTTGCATGTATAATGAGAACTGGCATTTCTGAGCACAATGCTGGAAGCATTGTCTTCCTGGAAAGAGATATATTTTGTGACAGTAGATTCATGACAGCCCAGTGGAAGAGAACATTAGGTTGGTTTACGAGTCAGAAAGGGGGAGGGAACTATACATACAATAAAACTTGCAAAACAGATAGTCTTGTAAGAATTTCTTCTTGTGGGATTATTATTATTATTATTATTATTATTATTATTATTATTATTCACATCTGGGCGCGGTCAGTGTTGGGAAAGGAAAAATAGGTCTATAAAAAGTCTATAAACGGATAATTCCTGGATGCAAAATTCCAGGTTTGGGGCAAGTACTCTTTGGTCAGAAAACCCCAGCAGATATTTAAAATCACAAAATATCCAGCAAAGAAAAACATGGAAATATAGGCTGTTAGACCTTTAAAATATGCCTTTCCGCATTCCTTCCAAAGTTCCCCTCATCTCTTAGCATAGAAAAAGACCACATGTTTGGTAAGTTTAAAATTGGTTTACTTTCAAACTCTTCAGAGGTCAGGTTCATGTGCTTTTCCATATATCAGTCAGAAAACACAGGCAGCTTAATTGCAGTGGTGAAAGTTCCTAAATTATTGGTATAGGAACTCAAGGGAAGCTTGTTAGAGCTATGTGGTCTTGGAGCAACACGCTTAGACCTCACACATTAAGCTTCTCTGGTGGACTGAGGAAGAGCAGTAGGCTTGAATACCTTCCTTTCCAAGGTGAGGAGGAGTGACCTAGTTTAGCCTGCCAAGACAACTTACTCTATGACATTAACCCCTTCATGCATGGATTAGACTTAAGCATGTTGGTTATATGAGGCTGGTTCTCCCACAGTCAGCACTCGAATGCCACAAGTATCCTTTTCTGGTGCAAAGGTTACATCTTCAGTATACATGTCCTAAACAGGCAACATCCTGGAGAAGTTTATAATCAAATCCACAAAAAGTAGTGGCTGGGTGTATAAGCTGTTGCACAGTTAAGCCAGTAACAAATATGATTTGCATCAATTCTCCAAATCTTCATTGTACTGCTATCTGGGAACATTATGTGTATTCAGGCCAACTGCTGGTAAAGATGTCACCAAACTTCATATTCTCGGCTTGATATACAAAATATAATGATTTTTGGATAGGAGATGGATGGATCAATGGATTGGAAGTGATGATGTAACTAGGTGGGTAATTGGATGTAATTTTGTTCATATTCACCCAGAATGAACTTAGTCATTTTGCATTTTCCCCATGAAAGTAACTGTTTGCAGTCTTGAACTAAACTGAGGACAGGGTGATGCTAAAATGGTGCTTATGCATCATTAATTGCATATAACAATATGCAACAATGCTTTAGAGCAGCATTGCCAAGCATCAGTTAACCACAATTGCAGACTGATATCACAGATCTGAAATATCACTGTGCATGATTGTGAAAATTCTCACTGAAATTACAGAAAAGGTGTTGAACGTCCCTAAAAAATTGAAAGCCGTTTTATTTCTTGAAGTTGCTTAGGACTAGAAAAACTCAAAGGCGAGCCATTTATCCTTGCAAATATGGTAGGCATGATGCAACCGTGGTTTAGGTTCTGCAAAACTTGCTTTAATTAGGTTGAAAAGAGCTGAACACTTTTGGAAAGTTTGTTGCTTTGGCGATGAAAATCTAGACAGATTGTCTTCCATGTTGATAGCATTATTTCAGATGTTTCAATGTCTACAAAACTGACAGATACAAAAATAAATTCAGGGAAGGATATTTCAAAGAAGGAAAGAGAGCGTTTCTTCGGCTAAGAGGCACAAATCTTCACTGTGATACACTCTCTACTTATAAGTTGCCACAGCATGCTTAAAGAAGACTTCATTGTGTATCTTTTCATTGTGTATGCACACTACCATATTCTATCCTCTTGTAAAGAAAGTATTCTAAGTAGTATGACCATGGCTGAAGCCTAGGACTGCTGGTAAATATTTTGTTGGAAGACTTCTAAACCCAGGATGCAGTGTGAACATGAACAGCGCAAAACATGCACAAAAGCATCTTGCCTTCTTTTTTCAAGAACACAGCTGTAAACATATCCATGTATGACTGGGCAAACAGAACTGCCAGATGGGAGAAGCCAATGGGAATATTCATGGAGATATTGCTACATTCTTGGAATCTGTGTCTTCAACCCCACTAAATTGATTAGACAACGTGGATTTAAAAAGAAGATCCACCCAGCAGTTTCCTTGCCTTTGCTATCAATTGTCTCTTGCTCAGAGCAGTGGCAGAGGTACCCCCTCTGGCACCGGGGCGGCGGAGCCTGTACGGACTGCGCATGCACGGCGTCCCATATGGACTGTGCATGTGCGGCATCCCGTGCGTGCGCACTCCATACGGAATGCCGCACATGTGCATTCCATACGGAATGCTGCACATGGGCACTCCGTACGGGCTTCCGCTTGCATGGCGACCGCAGGGGCTGCTGTGTGAGTGGCATCCCACACAGACTGTGCATGTGCTGGGACCGTACAGGATGCCACACATGTGCAGTCCGTATGGGATGCTGCTCGTGCACGGCGGCCGTACAAGCTGCTGCACGAGCGGCATCCCGTATGGATTGCGCATGTGCGGTGACCGTACAGGATGCTGCACAGTCCGCATGGGATGCCGCACATGTGCAGTCCATATGGGATGCTGCACATGCGCAGTCCGTATGGGATGCCACTCTCGCGTGGCGGCCATATGGTCGCCATAGCTGTCAACCGTCCCATATTTGGCGGGAAACTCCCTTATCCCAGCACCGTGTCCCACTGCTGTCCCTTACTGATGATGTCCCTTAAATTTCCCGGGTTAAGTAAGCAGCTCCTCTCCTTCCCTCCCTCCCTGCCGGCCAGGGAGGAGGGAGGCTCAAACTGTGTTGCTTGGCTGCCCGGCCTGCCCCCCTCCGGCCTCCTCTCACCAGCCTCAGCCCACTGAGGAGCCTTGGGAGGAGAGCGAGGGCAACCATAGAGAAAGCAGTTCAAAGAGAGGAGGAGGAGGCGGAGGCGTGGGCAGGTGTTCCAAGGGCTAACCATAGAGGGGGAAAGTGGAGGTAGGACCGCAAGCACATCTCCCATAGATCTGTAGTGGTAGACTAGCATAGATGGTCTGATCTGCGGGTTTACTTCGGGTGCCATTTCCCCCCTCTCTTCCTCCTACCCTGCCTGATGGAACTGAGAGCTGCAGATTGAGCACAAGAGAAAAGATACAGAACTGCAGCAGCATCTTTGTAGCTTGGACTTTGTTTTGCGCGAAAAGTGGTTGCTGCTTGTAGTTATTTAATTGCAGTGTTTCATCAGCTGGTGTCTTGAGCAGCAACCTCTGGAAACGAAGGGCTAAAAACCAGCGCTGCTCTCCCAAATTATCTGGTCCCTTTTAACTTCGCATTTCAGCTGGCTGACTAAAATCCCTTAATTTTGCTGCTGGTCCCTTATTTTCAAATCTGTAAGTTGACAGCTATGATGGACACCCGTACGGACAGCACGCAAGAGCGGCAGCCTGTATGGACAGTGCGTGAGAGCGGTAGCCCATACGGATGCCATGCAAGCAGCACTATATGGACTGCGGGAGCCCTCTGCCACTCTACAGCTGGGGGGAGGCAGGAGCCATCTTGTCACCCCTCCCAGAGTGGAACCCTGGTTGGACTGTCCCCTCCATCCCCCCTTCCTAAGCCCCTGGCTCAGAGCAGGGATGTTTGAAGATGCTCGAACTCAGGACAAAAGGGGGAAAACATGCTAAGAGGAAGGCACACTTGGCAAACCCTCACCATGATCAATTCCCGCCTGGAAACCTATGTCCCCACTGTGGAAGGAAGTGTGGATCCAGAATTGGCCTCCACAGTCACTTATGGACTCAGTGTTAAGACCGTGTTCATGAAAGGCAATCTTACTCAGCTACGAGGGATTGCCAAAGAAGAAGAAGAAGGCATATTACTATTCGTGCTGAAGCAGCAAAAGAGCCTCTCTGGTGTGGAGCTTTAACTAATAGCTTTTGCGCATGAAATTGATGTGAGCTCCCTCAAGGGTTTCGCTTCAACTTCTCCAGTTGTCATTCATGCCCTGCATAGGCTGACCATGTTTGAATCGCAGTATGCTGGGGCACGGTCAGATTTGTTGGTGTCCTGATTCTGTTTCTCTTCTTTCTGTGTGCATGCCTTGCCTTGCACTTCCCTTCCAATCTGAATTACATTGCAATTTTCGAGCCAAGAAAACAGCTTGTGGGGCAGATTCTGACATTCTGCCAATATTGCCCAAGTCCGAATGCACTTTAAGAGAAGGATAGATTGAAAATATCAGTTATAGAAACTGATTTTCAACCAGTCACTGTTAACTGGCATGGTTCATTTGTTCAGTAAACCCACTGTTGTGGTTTGAGTTGGGTCACTGTGGGTTCCTTTGTGTATCTGTTAAGGTTGCTCATTCACTGCTTGCACTAATTCAGGGGCCAGTAAACTAAGGCCCATGGGGCGGAAGTAGCCTGTGGAGGTCGTTTCACCAGCCCACGAGCCGCCCCCAAACTGAGCTGCCCGCTAGCGCACTGAGCTAAACTGGTGCAGTGCAGCGCTGGGACTCACTTCTGCGGCGCCGAATATCGTGTCTGCACATAGGATCTCCATGGGACCGATCCGGCCCAGGCAAGATAAACCTTGTTGACCCCTGCACTAATTGTTTTTAAGCCTAAGGTGAAAGGTAAAGGTACCCCTGCCCATACGGGCCAGTCTTGACAGACTCTGGGGTTGTGCGCCCATCTCACTCAAGAGGCCGGGGGCCAGCGCTGTCTGGAGACACTTCCGGGTCACGTGGCCAGCGTGACAAAGCAGCATCTGGCGAGCCAGCGCAGCACACGGAAACGCCGTTTACCTTCCCGCCAGTAAGCGGTCCCTATTTATCTACTTGCACACGGGGGTGCTTTCGAACTGCTAGGTTGGCAGGCGCTGGGACCGAGCAGCGGGAGCGCACCCCGCCACGGGGATTCGAACTGCCGACCTTTTGATCGGCAAGCCCTAGGCACTGAGGCTTTTACCCACAGCGCCACCCGCGTCCCATGCGCCCCCCGCGTCCCATGCGCCGCCCGCGTCCCGTTTTTAAGCCTATGAGGTTAATAAATATTGTTCTACTCTTTGGACCCCCAGAGTGTCTTTCGTTCTTATCACAGAATCCTGAGACATGGCAGAGCTTGTCATCTCCTGTCTTTACAGGTGATTGGATGAAAACTAGTATATATTTCCCCCCCCAAAACCCTACCCAGTTAAATGGGGCACTTTTTTAATCCATCAAAAGGTTTTTTTTAACCAACTGAAAGGCTGGCAGGTTTCTGTCTTTGTGGCAATTAATTGAACAGTTTGATTGATGAAATTTAGCCCTAATTTAGATAAATGTTTACTCGCTAAACTAATAATAATAATAATAAACAACAACAGCTAATAATAGTTGCAATGGTGAGAAATAATGATTGGCATTCCAAACTCCCCCTTAAAGGAAAAAAACAAAGGAGGTTTAACTGCAAGCGATACTGGGAACGAACACTGCAATACAAGCCAAGAATGTCCAGCATTTTATTTACTTTGAAATTGCTTTTCAACAATACTGGGAGCAGGTCTGCATTATTCCCTTAAGTTCCAATCACAGTCAACCTCAGGTCTCTCCCTCTTGCTCATTTTATATTTATGTTCTCCATTTCTGCAAACCATGCACTATGTATCCCCGAGTATTTGTCTGCATTACATTTCATTTGTCACTGATACTGTTAGCCCAGTCAGGAGCAATTACACAAAATGATGCAGTGAGAGTGGATGGAAACAATGCATCTCGGAATTTACATTACCCAAGACATAAGATATTTGCTACATACACAATGGCGGGCATTTCTCAGGGAATGGGAGCTTGAGTGTCTCTATTAGGATTAATATGTTTCAAGGAAGCTTGAGCATTGTGGCAATTAATCAAGGGCCCCGTAATTAAGGTGGCCTTGATTTAAGCAAATTATCTTTAAAGCTTTCCAGGAATCAATGGTTTAGACAAAAGTGCAAAGTCAGTAAAGAGGGTGGTTTTATAAGTGGATTCTTACTGCTGATTTATGATGGAATTTCCATGAAGGACTCGCTTGCCTGTTGTCCCCGCCGCCGCCACCACAATTGCAAATGGACTCAGAAATCCAGAAAACCTTTATTATGGCCTGCCCACAATGGTGATTTTTATGGTCCTTTCTTTCTTACTGGACAAAATATTCATACCTGTAACAAGAAACTCAAGAGACTCAGCTTCTCATGAATGGGTGAAACATACCTCCAACATTTATCCAATGAAAATAGGGGTGTCCTATTCTATTATTATTATTATTATTATTATTATTATTATTATTATTATTCCCCACACATCTGGCTGGGTTGTCCAAGCCCAGGGGTGCAAACTTGAAACAAATATTGGGGGGGGGCAAATAAGCCCCGCCTTGCATAATTGATCACACGATGGGACGCATCCACACTATTTGAATGGTATTGCTTATCAACTTAGGGAGCCGGCACCCCCTCAAATATGTTATTGTGTCCAAACCACTTTGGACGGCTTCCAACATATATAAAAACATGATAAAATATTAAACTTTTTTTTAAAAAAACTTCCCTATATAGGGCTGCCTTCAGATGTCTTCTAAAGGTTGTATACTTACTTATCTCTTTGGCTTTGTGGTATCTTAACTCCATACCCTACAATATTTCTCAGATGAAAATAGGGATGTCCTAAGGAATCGGGAAGGGACGCGGGTGGCGCTGTGGTCTAAAACCACAGAGCCTAGGGCTTGCTGATCAGAAGGTCAGTGGTTCAAAACCCCACGACGGGATGAGCTCCTGTTGCTCGGTCCCTGCTCCTGCCACCTAGCAGTTCGAAAGCACATCAAAATGCAAGTAGATAAATAGGTACCACTCCGGTGGGAAGGTAAATGGCATTTCCATGTGCTGCTTTGGTTCACCAGAAGCGGCTTAGTCATGCTGGCCACATGACCTGGAAGATGTACGCAGGCTCCCTCGGCCAATAAAGCGAGATGAGCGCCGCAACCCCAGAGTCGGCCACGACTGGACCTGATAGTCAGGGGTTCCTTTACCTTTACCTTTAAGGAAAAGCAGGACATTCTGGGATCAAATCAGAAACTGAGGTGACTTCTGTCAATCTGGGACTGTCCTTGCAAAATAGGGACACTTGGAGGGTCTGGGGGAAAGCTACACCTGTTGAATTTCTGCTTGCCATATTATAAGTGTGTTATAATTCTGAAACAGCCCTTTAAATAGAAAGAAATTGCTTATGCCCCCTTTCAATTTCCTCTAGCGGCAATTATTCTTCCAAGAAGAGCAACTTATGACATGTTACAATGTGGATTGCTCTTGTTCAGCCATTTAGCCAGCCAACCATGCCCTTTTCCACATTACAGTCATACCTCGGGTTACATATGCTCCAGGCTACGTTTTTTCAGGTTACGGACGCGCCAAAACCTGGAAGAACTGGAATGGGTTACTTCCGGGTTTCGGTGGTCATGCATGCGCAGAAGTGCTAAATCGTGCTTTGTGCATATGCAGAAGTGCCAAATCACATCCCACACATGCGCAGACATGCTGCTGCAGGTTGCGAACACTGTGGGTTGCGAACATGCATCCCACACGGATCGCATTCACAACCCAAGCGTCCACTGTACTCTATTCTATCTCCACCTGGTTTTCTGCCCCCCATGGCAAGACAGAATTCTGTGCCCCCCCAGCAAATAAACTGCCCAGAAATGTCCTTTAATTGTAAATAGCTTCTTCCCCCCCCCATATAGAAATGCTCCTGAGCTGAAAGAAATGCCCCATTTGGATTCAATTAGATTTCTCCAAGGAAGCAGCCAATTAATCCCTGGGCAGACAAATTAACCGGGACCAGATAGGTCACAGATCACCATAAGGGGCTGCATGGCCGAAGGCTACAGGCTTGCTTGTGTTTACGCTAAATTAGCACCAACCAGCATCATCAAGGGCAATTTTATCCAGGAGAGATCATCAGCAAGCCTTCATTGTTAAAGTAGTGGAAGGAAGAAGATTGATGCAGCAAACTGGGGAGATTATGAGCTATTCCACAGAAATGCATCAGTATAGCAATGAGAGGCCCGAGCCATCAGTATCTGTTATTTTTTTCCAGATAGCTCTGCGGTGGACACTAGGATATTGCTCCCTCCCCAAGGCCCCTCTCCTTCTGTGTGCTGTTAAATTGGCTCCTCTTTTGTTCTTGCTGAACCACAGGTAAGCTGTATAAATGACTCAGTGCAAGTTACTGGATGTAACTCTCGCTTTTGGGGCGAGCCGTAAAACAGATATATTGCCTCTATTTTCTCCCTGTCCTCTTTTCTTTTGCAAATTGTATCTGTAGGCCTAAGCACACCGGTGAAAGCTCAAACAAAAGTGCACCGAAAATTCCTCCCTTGCCGTGTACTTCTGTGGTTCACCTCAGGGGCTTAAGGTGGACATGGTGACAGGCAGGGGCAATAGATGGTTGTTGTTTTTCCTCCCATATATCAACAGCCCTTTCAATAACATTCCCAGAGAATTAGACATTCAAATTCAACATATTTTGCTGGATCAACTTAAGTTTTCAAGCTGTGTTGCAAGGAACCCAGAAGCTTATCAGAGGCTCTATGGCGAGAGGAAAAGTAATCGGAAGCAAACTATTAGTGACAAATCTCTGCAATATGTAAAGGACCCCTGACCATTAGGTCCAGTCGTGGCCGACTCTGGGGTTGCAGCGCTCATCTCGCTTTATTGGCCGAGGGAGCCGGTGTACAGCTTCCGGGTCATGTGACTAAGCCACTTCTGGCGAACCAGAGCAGCGCACGGAAACGCCGTTTACCTTCCCGCTGGAGTGGTACCTATTTATCTACTTGCACTTTGACGTGCTTTCGAACTACTAGGTTGGCAGGAGCCGGGATCGAGCAACGGGAGCTCACCCCATCGCAGGGATTCGAACTACCGACCTTCTGATCGGCAAGCCCTAGGCTCTGTGGTTTAACCCACAGCGCCACCTGCGTCCAGTATGTAGATATAGATAAATGATTGGTACAGTGCAGGAATGGCTAATGTCTCCCTACAGATGATGTTGAACTCAAATCCCCAGCAGTGATGGGGAACCTGTGGACCTTCAGAAGTTACTGGACTCCAATTCCCATCATCCTCAGATGTTATTGGACTCCAGTTCCCATCAGTCTCAGCCAGCCTATAAGAGGTGCAGTTTTTTTAAACCAGGCATAGGCAAACTCAGCCCTCCAGATGTTTGGGGACTACAGTTCCCATCATCCCTGACCACTGGTCCTGCTAGTTAGGAATCATGGGAGTTGTAGGCCAAAAACATCTGGAGGGCCGAGTTTGTCTATGCCTGTTTTAAACCATTAATAGCTGCCAAGAGGAATGTTTTCATTGCACTGGGCAAATGTAAGCATTATATAGCAGTTGACACATCATCATGCTTTATCTATGGACTCTTAACAATATAATTTATATCTTTTTCTTTCATTTATTTGAACCATTTATAATTTACTGCCTTTCTGTATGGTTAACAGGCTGGTGCCATCATCCATGGGCTTTGGACTCTGGCTTTCTCCTATATTTGACTTTGGAATAGAAATATCTGTTTATTCAGACGGTATTGTAGTTTCAGGGATGCTCTTGTTGTTTTCCATTAGGGCAAACTTAAGAGGCAAAACTAATAAACGCAAACTCTACAGCATTTATTTAAGAAGAAAAGGGGGAGTGAAACAAATATGAAGGGCTTCTGTAATCTAGATTTGTCACACGTGATCCTAGCAATTAATTACTGTGCCTGAATATTCAAAAATAATGATTTTTTTTAAAAAAAAGGATTAACAAGTTTTAACATTTTTATTACCTTCCCATTCACAGCAGCCTTGGTATATCTCATTATTCTGAGATTGGGCTCTGCTGCTGTTCTAATCCATTGTTGTGCTGCCAGAGTGTCTTGGGGGTACTGAAAATATTAATTAAACCAGCAAGCCATTGACTGCTGAAAAGCATCTATTGGAAGGTTCATGCAGTTCTTCTTCTTAAGACTAAGTATTTCTTAGGGATGCATAAGTTCCTGAGTGATGGCCAACATGGTAGTCTAAGACAGGGATATGTCTGCTTATTCAAGGTCCAGATTCTCCTCCTCCTCCTCCTCCTCCTTCTTCTTCTTCTCCTCCTCCTCCTCCTCCTCCTCATAGAATCATAGAATCATAGAGTTGGAAGAGACCACAAGGGCCATCGAGTCCAACCCCCTGCCAAGCAGGAAACACCATCAGAGCACTCCTGACATATGGTTGTCAAGCCTCTGCTTAAAGACCTCCAAAGAAGGAGACTCCACCACACTCCTTGGCAGCAAATTCCACTGTCGAACAGCTCTTACTGTCAGGAAGTTCTTCCTAATGTTTAGGTGGAATCTTCTTTCTTGTAGTTTGGATCCATTGCTCCATGTCCGCTTCTCTGGAGCAGCAGAAAACAACCTTTCTCCCTCCTCTATGTGACATCCTTTTATATATTTGAACATGGCTATCATATCACCCCTTAGCCTCCTCCTCCTCAAAACAACATCCCTTCAGACAGAGAAAGAAGGAGAGGGGATTGGTTTATTTGGAGCCTGAAGAACAGTGTGTTGAGACACACCTGCTCTTGCTGAGATAATATATAGGTCAACCAGAATTTCTGGCCCCTAAAAAGCTCTGTGGGGATGGTTCACAATCCACTGAGGTGTCTACTGCTAGCAGGTTGCTTGCAATTATTCAAATACTCACAGCAGAGCTATAGTTTAGCACATCTATAATTAGCTAGACGTAGGTGTTCATATATGGAAACATTGTGGTGTTTAATATATGGACATGGATTTTACATTGCAATTACTCGCGGAGTGTTTTCATTTTCAGCAGCGCTGAGCTAAATGGTCGAAAGTGAACATTTTCAGCAGTAATGTGTTTTTTCTCTGCAAGGGGGGGGGGAGAACTGAAACCTTTCACCAAGGACCCCCTCCCTGAAACTTTCCTTTTCACATTTTTTCCCCACTCCAGTTCACAGCCTGAATGCCTGCTGTTTCAGCACCATTTTTGGTGTGTGTGTGTGGAATAATAGTCCTTCTTCCTTGTTAGGTCTGAGCGCATAACACCAATCCTGATCTGATTGCACTGGCTGCCAATTAATTTCCGGGCCCAGTTCAAAGTGCTGATTTTGACCTACAAAGTCTTAGGTGGCTCATTACCCCAATACAGTGGTACCTTGGGATGCGAACGGGATCCGTTCTGGAGCCCCGTTCACATCCCGAACAGAACGCAAGACGTGACCGCACGTCTGCGTGTGCACGGGTCACGTTTCGCCACTTCCGCGCATGCGCGTGATGTCATTTTGAGCGTCTGTGCATGCATGAGCGGCGAAACCTGGAAGTAACGTGCTCCGTTACTTCTGGGTTGCCACGGAGCGCAACTCGAACGCGCTCAACCCGAAGGACATTCAACTCGAGGTATGACTGTACCTCAAGAACCGTCTCTCGCTATATGAACTGACCTATACCTTGCAATTATCATTTGAGAGCCTTCTTCTGGAGGTCTGGAGGGTAGCAACATGAGAGCGGGCCTTTTCAGTGGTGGCTCCCCATTTGCAGAATGCTCTCCCTGGGAAGGCTCACTCGGCCTCATCATTATGTAGCTTTTAGACACTAGACAAAAACATTTCTTTTTCTCCAGGCTTTTGGCTGTTAATGATCTGTGGTCTCCTGTCCTCTCTGTCCAAAAGCAAAGAACAAAGAGCAGAAAAACAAAAGCACCAAGAGCGGAAGTTCTCTTGTCTGAGTTTCCATTCCCACACTTCCAGCAGTATGGAACGTAAATAAGGATCACATGATCCAGCAATGAGAGAATGGATGTCTCAATCCTGCCTTTTAAAAACAGGATTGTCTTTTAGATTTTTCTTTGGGGTTTTTTTTGGTTTTTTGCTTTTATGCTGGTTTCCAATATCTGTGTCTGTTTATATTCTGTAAGTCACTTTGAGTTACCTTGACAAAAAAGACCAATAAATTTAAATAGCGACAACACTGAAGAAGATGGTGATGATCATGTAGCCAATCAGATTTACGCATGTGATGCCAAAGCAGCATCAATTCAGAACAAAGTCAATACACCACATCGATCCTGTTGCGTTGACCTTTCAAATGGGGAGGGAGATTTTCCAGCCTTCCATGTTTTGTACATGAGCTTCTCCAATTCCAGAAAAGGACAAGACTGGGGTGTCTTGCTTTTAGCACACACATTCAGAAGTGCACCCCTCTGCTTAGGAAGCAACCTCATGTGTGGCCTGCAACTTAGGTTACTCTGTTTAATGATATAATGCAACATGATTATCTCTGGAGAGCCATTTGAGGAAGAGATCAGTATGCTGGTCTTAGTAAAACCAACCCCCCTTTTTAAAATGTTGCCCAATTTAAGCATTGGGCAGATGTGTTTAATGAAACTTGGGAGGGAATATACCTTAGCATGCCTCATCTTTATTAGGATAGGAAGGGCTGTTCTTCCCAGTTATTTTAGGCCAGGTGCAAACACTGATAATTGCAGTCAGCCATAAGTAATGTCAGGATCAAAGCATCCAGCACATACTAAATGCAGTTGTAGCTGACAAAGAATAAATGCATGATAGTTGACAGACCAGAAGGTTAGACCAGGCAAGGTCAGAGACCAAGCCTGAATTGATAACTAATAGAGATGGTCTGGGGAGACAGAAGCTGGAGCCAGGAACATAAGCTGGGAACAAAAACTGAAATGGCCAGAACAGCCTTTTTTGTGATTCCATGTCTTCTTTTGATGTCTTCTTGGGTTCATGATGTTTTGTAGGGTTCACCACTAGGTGGTGCTGGAGTATGGTTTGCTGCCTCCTTGTTGGCTGAAATGAATGGTGAAGCAAAGGGCGCTCTAGTGACACCTAGAAACAAAACACGTGTATTACAGATTTACAACTCCAACAAAGGTGAGATCACCATCACACAGAGGAAGCACATTCAGCAATGAAATCCTCAAATATCCCACTGCCCAACACAGAAACATAACCACATATCCCGATTGCTGAAGCAGCTCACCATAATTCCTGTTTCATGGTATACAGTCATACCTCATGTTAGGTTTGCTTCATGTTACGTTCTTTCAGGATACGTCCTGCGGCGACCCGGAAGTGCCAGAAAGGGTTACTTTCGGGGTTTGATGCTCGCACATGTGCAGACGCGCAAAATGACATCACGCACAGAAGTGGCAAATTGCAACCCGCGCGTGCGCAGACGTGCCACTGAGGGTTGCACTCTTTTCATGTTGCAAATGGGCCTCCAGAACAGATCCCGTTCACAACCAGAGGTACCACTGTACTCTGATGTTTTATTTCCCATCAATTCTGAGAAATTTGCAGTCTACAGAACAGCCGTTCCCTGCAAGTCTTAAGGCCTACGAATTCCCAACTCCATCGTATTCATGTGCACACGACATGTTTCGCAAAGCGAATTTCAGAATAAAATCCCCATCAAGGTTTCACAGTGCAAATGTGCTAATCCAGTAGAATAACACTAAAGATGAAACACACAAACACACACACACAAAATCCAGCACTGCACTCTTACAAGACAATACAACTTGCAAGCAGAAAAGCAGATCAGCATCAAGAGTCCCGACTTTAGTATGTGTCAGAGCCATCCAACCTGCCTGTTTTCTTCTCAAAGAAATACAAATTTGCTAGTTCATATTACTGGGGCCCACCATCCTGTCTACACAAGGTCAGGTCATTCATGCATTCTTTGTTCAGCAACTTAACTGCACCGTGTGATTGAGGTTGCTCCATCACTTTTCGGCTCTGATTTTAAGAGCACCTTAAGCATAAACTACCAGAACTGGAGTCAAGGCTAAAGTAAAGAATATCCCTGCCAAGACCAAGATTACAGGACAGACTAGAATAATTGGGTCCATTTTTCAATCTTACAGGTGAGCTTTCTATGGGATCAAGACTGTTATTTTCTTACACGAGTGTAAGTGGTTCCCTTTGTTTTCCTTTTGAACAGTTATAGCCCATTCACCTCAAGTACTTATAACATAGTGTGCTGTTAAACCGAAAAAGGGGAGGGCGCCAGAATATTGGTGATGTACAGTTTATTCCTCAATATGATTCATGAAGTTTTGAGGATTCTTTGTGTTCTTAGAATGCCTTGCATCAATCCTGTGCCATCTTTGATGTACTGGGGGATTTCCTTTCAGCTTAAAATTGCTACCGAATTGGTATTTTATGCCTTGTCTGATATGGGTCTTGTACAGATGTATCTTTGAACAGGACACACCATCTTTACTCCTCAGCATTTTAATCAATGGCTTAAAAAAGGAAATCCTTATCAAAACTGCAGATGATACAAAACAGCTAGGGATAGCTTCCACTTCAGAAGGCAGGAATAAAATTTAAAAGAGAACACGGACAGAGAGCTACTAAACCAATGCAGTCTGATCCGGAATCTGGGTGACCTTGGGCCAGTCACCATTTCTCAGCCTAGCCTACTTCACAGGGTTGTTTGAGGATGAAATAATAATAATAATAATAATAATAATAATAATAATAATAATAACAACAACAACAATAATAATATTTGTATACCGCCCAACTAACTGGGTTTCCCCAGCCACTCTGGGTGACTCCCAACAGAATATTAAAAACATGATAAAACATCAAACATTTAAAACTTCACTAAACAAGGCTGCCTTCAGATGTCTTCTATAAGTCAAATAGTTGTTTATTTCCTTGACATCTGATGGGAGGGTGTTCCACAGGGCGGGCGCCACCACCGAGAAGGCCCTCTGCCTGGTTCCCTGTAACCTCACTCTCACAGCAAGGGAACCGCCAGAAGACCCTCGGAGCTGGACCTCAATATCTGGGAAGAATTATGGGGGTGGAGCCGCTCCTTCAGGTATTCAGGGCCAAAGCCATTTAGGGGGAAGAGAACCATGTAGACCACCTTGAGCTCCTTGGAAAATAAAGGTGGTATAAAAAAGTTATCTATCTCTTTCTCTATCTATCTCTATCTGTCTCTATCTCTATATATCTACTATGCCAGAGAGCAATTGGGGATGGACAAATCTCTCAGTTTCTTATTTCTGTTTCATTTCTCCCCCACACCACAAGTCTTATGCTCAGTTCGCCACATTTCTGCATCAGTTTGCAATAAAAAAAAATCTCCTGAAAATTCAGCAGGATTTTAGTGCAATTTTCTCCTGATATTGCTGCATGCACATTTGCATAACAACACATTTTTGCAGCATGTGTTATCACCATCAATATATGTGTTTTAGCTACATTTGCCCTTATAGACACATCTTTGTACACATTATTTAGTTTCAGAACAGCGTCCCAAAATATGTAGAAGTGTGAATTTTGCAGGATAGCTCCCTTTTGCTTCACACTGTGTTTCAGAAAGTGTGAATTAGGTACATTCATGTTAAAACCTTAACCAGGCTGAATTTCTGTACCATCGCTACCAGCAACATATCACAGTCTTTCCAGGTAAGACACACCTTCACTGAATAAATATATCTACACGGTACTAAAAGGAGATTGATCCTCTATCACACATTGGATCAACTTGAGCAAGTGCATTGGGAGTTTTCAAGCTTCATCCTGCTGATTTGTAGGCGTGTTGCCTTGGCATTAATAAATATATGTATTTCAAATAACTCGTTAACATGACAATCTCCGATTTTTATCGTACCCCATAGAAGTATTTCTTATCGGTGTCACAAGGCAGCATTAAAACATGCTCTTAAGCTTTGATTTATTCTTGTAAAATATTAATGGTACTAAAGAATCACACTGAAAGAGTCACGCTGAAATATCTTGTTTACAACAAGGTGGCAATAAGAGAACAGCTTAGGAGGCTTGGAAGAAGGAATTTGAGTCAATTGGGGAAATTAGCACTTACATCACCCAAGTGATAGTCAAATGGCTTCACTGCCTGGGATGCTTTGACATTGCCATTTTTAGTGTATTATACAATGAAAGGAAGAGATGTGATTAGCAATGTTTATTCTAGGCACCTTTTTTTGTAACAGAAAGGACCGTAACGGAGTGATAGAGCATCTGCTTTGCATGCAGAAGGTCCCAGGTACAATCCCAGGTATCTCTAGGTAGGGCTGGGAATTGTTAGAATTCCTGCTCCATGATTGCAGTCATGGGATTTTTGTCTTTCACATGACGGTGTATGTTTTGACTCCACAGAGTGGAAAGTGATGGAGACAGGATGTTTGTGTTACTGTGTTCCGTGAAGTGGGACTATTGTCCTTTGTTCATTTTCTCTTTGCTGTCTGATGCTAGAGAGAGAGGGAGCCATGTTGCAGTGCTCTGTGTGTGTTTATATGTAAATAAAGTAGATTAGCCAAAATGCTGAGTTGATGAGGTCTGTCACGCAATGCTGCAAAAACTCTGCGGATCCCTAAGTGTGCTGGTGTTAGTTGGCATCAGTCGCTGTGATGTTCGGGGAGAAGAAAGCTTTTGAAGCTCCCAAACGAAAGACCAGGAGGGAGAGAACATGCCAGTCGGGCATGTGTCTCTGCCAGGGTCCTACTCGAGTGTAGACTGAACTCCTGACAGGAATATCCTCTGCCCAAAAGTCTGCTTCTGGTAGCCAGTGAAGACAGAATTGAGCTGTTGTTGTTTAGTCGTTTAGTTGTGTCTGACTCTCCGTGACCCCATGGACCAGAGCACGCCAGGCACTCCTGTCTTCCACTGCCTCCCGCAGTTTGGTCAGACTCACGTTTGTAGCTTCGAGAACACTGTCCAATGATCTCGTCCTCTGTCGTCCCCTTCTCCTTGTGCCCTCCATCTTTCCCAACATCAGGGTCTTTTCCAGGGAGTCTTCTCTTCTCATGAGGTAGCCAAAGTATTGGAGCCTCAGCTTCACGATCTGTCTTTCCAGTGAGCACTCAGGGCTGATTTCCTTAAGAATGGATAGGTTTGATATTCTTGCAGTCCATGGGACTCTCAAGCGTCTCCTCCAGCACCATAATTCAAAAGCATCAATTCTTTGGCGATCAGCCTTCTTTATGGTCCAGCTTTCACTTCCATACATCACTACTGGGAAAACCATGGCTTTAACTATATGGACCTTTGTTGGCAAGGTGATGTCTCTGCTTTTTAAGACGCTGTCTAGGTTTGCCATCACCTTTCTCCCAAGGAGCAGGCGTCTTTTAATTTCGTGGCTGCTGTCACCATCTGCAGTGATCATGGAGCCCAAGAAAGTAAAATCTCTCACTGCCTCCATTTCTTTCCCTTCTATTTGCCAGGAGGTGATGGGCCCAGTGGTCATGATCTTCGTTTTTTTGATGTTGAGCTTCAGACCATATTTTGCGCTCTCCTCTTTCACCCTCATTAAAACGTTCTTTAATTCCTCCTCACTTTCTGCCATCAAGGTTGTGTCATCTGTATATCTGAGGTTGTTGATATTTCTTCCCGCGATCTTAATTCCGGCTAGGGATTCATCCAGCCCAGCCTTTCGCATGATGAATTCTGCATATAAGTTAAATAAGCAGGGAGACAATATACAGCCTTGCCATACTCCTTTCCCAATTTTGAACCAATCAGTTGTTCCATATCCAGTTCTAACTGTAGCTTCTTGTCCCACATAGAGATTTCTCAGGAGACAGATGAGGTGATCAGGCACTCCCATTTCTTTAAGAACTTGCCATAGTTTGCTGTGGTCGACACAGTCAAAGGCTTTTGCATAGTCAATGAAGCAGAAGTATATGTCTTTCTGGAACTCTCTAGCTTTCTCCATAATCCAGCACATGTTTGCAATTTGGTCTCTGGTTCCTCTGCCCCTTCGAAATCCAGCTTGCACTTCTGGGAGTTCTCGGTCCACATACTGCTTAAGCCTGGCTTGTAGAATTTACAGAATTGAGCTAGAAGGATTCAAATGTCTGACTCATTGTGAGGCAAATTTCTACGTTCCTGTGTTCCAGTTGCTCATATTAGGACTGAGTGGAAATCCATCCTGCTTTCACAGACCTAAATGGTGGCTTTGAAAAAATGCGAGGGCTTTACAGCAATTGAAGGGCAGGTGGATTTCAAGTTTATGGGGCACTAATATTATAATTATTAATAATTACATTACGTAGTCACTTCCCACCCCAACAGCAACTCAATGTTACTTACTAATGGGAGTTGGAGTCCAACAGGTAAAAGGTAAAAAGGTAAAGGACCCCTGGACAGTTAAGTTCAGTCAAAGGTGACAATGGGGTTGTGGTGCTCATCTCACTTTCAGGCCGAGGGAGCTGGCATTGTCCACAGACAGTTTTCTAGGTCATGTGGCCAGCATGACTAAACCACTTCTGGTGCAATGGGACACCATGACGGAAACCAGAGTGCATGGAAATGCCATTTACCTTCCCGCTGCAGCGGTACCTATTTATCTACTTGCACTGGTGTGCTTTTGAACTTCTAGGTTGGCAGGAGCTGGGACAAAGTAATGGGAGCTCACCCTGTTGTGGGGATTTGAACCACCAACCTTCTGATCAGCAAGCCCAAGAGGCTCAGTGGTTTAGACCACAGTGCCACCCACATCCCTTGGAGTCCAACATCATCTTAGGGGCCAAAGGTTCCTAATCTTTGAGCTAGAAGGTGCCAAGTCTCACTGCCCCCTCCATGCATAAGGACTTGAGTGATCAAAATCTGTGTGTACAGTTATGTGAGAAATGACCCTAATATTCCAGGGATGAGCAATGTGTGACCCTCCAGATTTAGCTGGACTGCAACTTCCATCATCTTGTTACCATTGGCCATGATAATGGTTGAGGCTGATGGCGGTTGGTATGCAACAATATGAAGGGTCAATCCTGCAATAATCATACTTGTAAATGCAAGAAAGCAGATGTACATTCATTTGAATCCCCATTTTTAAAAAGATTGGGAGACTCTTGTGAGTCTCCTCCACACACAATTTGAGCAATCTGATTATTGGAAACAGTCCTATGGTGTTCCATATATTGTCTTATATTCCATAAACTCCCATCACTTGTTTACAAAAGTACTCTCTCTCTCTCTCTCTCTCTCTCTCTCTCTCTCTCTCTCTCTCTCACACACACACACACACACACACACACACACTACATGTTTTGCTCCAGACATCAGGGCCAATGGCCAGGGTTGGTGAAAATTGAAGTCCACCAGCATTTGGAGGGCCAAAGCTTCCTCACAACTGCAGTGAGTGAAGATTCTGGCTCAGTTAAATATATGCCATTATCTCACCCACGTTAAACGGGAGCATGATGGAAGCAGATATGGCTGCCTCTTCCAGATAGTTTTTGGAAAGAAGCTCAACATCTTTCACTTACATGTCTAGGATGAAACTGAGTGTTTTGAAGTGTGTTCTGGGAGTTGGGGTGTTCAGCTCTGCCTGCCCAGCAATGCAACGAGATCTAAGCAGACATCTCATGCTGACCAAATGGAAAGCTCACTGTCAGAGCTAACCATCCATTGCACAGGATGTTGGGGCCAATTCCTGAACATATAAAATGACACCTTTTCCCTGAGGAGCTGCTCTGGCTAGAAAATAGTTGACAATCAAAGCTTCAGCGTTTACACTACAGAGCTCTACAGGCACGTCTACACTGCACACTTAAGCCCGATCAATAGTCATTCTTTCTTCCTAGGGAATCTTGGAAATTGCCACAGAGTCGCCAACCTTTGCTGGCTAAGCAGTAAGACATCCGTATGGTGAGAATTTTGATTCCAAGAGGATGCACTATATCACCTCCACTTGAAAGGAATGCCTCGGAATATAAAAGCTTTAACCTTTGGCACGACATCTCCAGCAAACGCTGTGACTTGTGAGGCACAATACTTCCCAGACACCTCACCTGCCATGCTGCCTTTGAAGTGTTACGTCTTGGCAATCACCCTCAAAGCAGCCAAGTGCCTTCAAGGTCTGGCCAAGTACTTTGTAGACGTGACAAGGTTAAGACACCATCAGCATTTCTCTTCTTTAGAACAGTAGCAGTCCAGCATATTTTGATTGGTGAGTTTTTGATCTTGAGGAATGCTGTGCATGACATGTAGGTTTAAAACGATGCTGGTGGAAATCTGGTGGTGGGTGTAGATTTTTACAAAAGCCCAGTGCCTGCCTCTCTCTCTCTCTGCCAAGCAGTGGCAAGAGTGCACGAGGCCACAGGCACACACACAGGGTCGTGCCTTAAGAAATATGGTTTATTTACCTATTTACATCTTCAGTCTGCATGGAGGGAGTCCAAAAATTGACCCAAAGCATTGCAGGTAACCTTTAGTTCTCCCCGCCAAGATGGGTCTCAGCCTTACGTCCTCCTTCTTCTACCCAGAAACCCTTGCTTCAAACCTCCCATTTCCTGTTCCCTCAAACACACTGTTACCCCCGGCAACCGTTGTAACATCTGACTCCCCAGGCCAAAGGATCCTTCTATGGCATATCAACACCTTTTTGTAATGCTAACAGGTCTGCTCTTCCCCCAGCCAGCCAGGCTGGTTTGCATAAGCCAGCTCAGGAATTGCATTCTTCCTCATCTCATAAATAGCCCAAATGCTAGCACTTATTATTTTGCCCACATCTATAACAATATTTTTCATTTGCTGCAGATGTTAAGGCTGAAAAGTGCATTCCCTAATATTACTGAAGAATTGCCTTCTTTATCTGTGAGTAATAAAGTCCCCATGATTCAACGGGGCAGGACATGTCAACCTTTGGATACTGAAAGCTGAGCTGAGCCAAGACAGAATGTCTTACCCTTTTGAAATTCAGAAGAAAGACCCATTTTTTTTCAAAAAAAAGAAAATGTTATAAATGAATTTGTTTTAAAAATATGAAGCTTTCCACTGTTACATCACCATCTCTTTGATAATGTCTCTTTTCTGTTTCAGTGTCAAGCACAGAAGCTAAGCTGATGTTTAATAAAAGGAGCATCAAAGAAAAGAATGAAAAGGGACAGAATTTTTTTTTTTAAGAATGTGTATTCTTTCCCCCTAGTTTCCCCCTTCAACAACTATTTCATTGAAAAGCTGGAAATCCACAGCACTTAAATAGCCTTTTGAAAGCCTCCTACAGAATTAATGTCCCTAATGTTTCTAAAACTAGGATGACCATGTGCTACCGGGCGGCAGGACGGAGGGGAGAGGAGTCAATCCATTCACCAGGAGCACAATGCAAATGCAGTCAGATCTTGTGGAAGATACTGAATGGGAACATTAGAATGAGAGAGAAAAACCAATACAGTGGTACCTTGGAAGTCAAACGGAATCCGTTCCAGTAGTCCGTTCAACTTCCAAAACATTCAGAAACCAATGCGTGGCTTCCAATTGGCTGCAAGAAACTCCTGTAGCCAATTGGAAGCTGTGGAAGGCACGTCGAATGTTCAGGTTCCAAAGAATGTTCACAAATTGGAACTCTCACTTCCAGGTTTGCGGCATTTGGGAGCCAAAACGTTCGACTCGCAAGGCGTTCAGTGTCCAAGGTATGACTGTATCACTTCTAACTCTCTGCTCTAAGGCAGAACCACCTAACAGCCACCCCTCCGCCAGATGACCTACATCATTGTTTTCAATCTTTTTGGTACAGTGACCTGCCAGTCCAGATTTTCTTGATATGGTGACCCTCCAACTTATTGTCACATTAATTCTGGCCCTTGGGTCTTCTGCAGCCATCAATTTACTGGATTTTTAACTGCAACTTTGCTTATTTTTATAACCATTACTTGAGGCAAAAATTAACTTAACACCCATATTAATGCGGAATTGGTTGAAATATTTATAGTACTTACAAAGTTATTCACAGTTGTTGTGTTTTTAATGGGAACGTGATTGCAAGATATTGTGCCATAAGTTATGAAAAAGCATTCTAAAAAGATACAGGTAGACATGGATATAACAAACGAGGAATATTTTTAATTGTTGTATTCACACTAAAGTCCATGTGGGCAAGTATTGTTGGGATAGCAGAGTTTGCATTTTGCCAATGCAGTGTGGGGTTTGATGGTTGCTAGACATAGCCACTTTTAGATGATTATTCATACATAGCCTTATTCGCATAGCAGTCATTGTTGGAAAAACCAGTCCCACAAAGATATGTGCTGCCAGATGTTAGCAGCATGGATATTGCTCCATCAGCGAGCTCAGAATACTCTGTGTGGAACCAATATGGTGGACCCTATTCAAGGCATTCTTGGTTATTCAGGAATTAGCTAGAACTTTATCAATCTCTGATGGCCAAGCATGGGAAGTCAGCCAAAAATTTATAATAAGGCATAATATTGGGACTGTTCGATTATTGGATAATTTGTATAATTTGGAATATATAATATGGTTTAGTTGGATTGTTGAAATGGAAATTTAATTTAAAAGTTTTTTTTTTTTAAAAAAAGAACTTTATCAATCTGTTTTCTGGGCTGGTTTTGAGATGTGTAGCAGGAGAGGAACAGGAGCAGGAAGGAGAGAGAAAATTATTCACTTTGCATTTTAATTGTGAAACTGCCTAATTTGCACTTCCTGAACCAATAAGTGGTTCAGCACTCACTCCTTTGAAAGCAACACTTCTCTGATTTTTATGATGTAGTTCTCCAACCAACAATGCTTATACAGTCGTCCCTTAGTTTTCGAACAGCTTAGTTCTTGAATGTTTTGGCTCCCAGATCTGCAAACCCAGAAGTGACTGTTCCGGTTTGCGAACTATTTTTGGAAGCCAAACATCCGACGGGGCTTCTGCAGCTTTCGATTGGCTCCAGGAGCGTCCTGCAGCTAATCAGAAGCCACTTGTCAGGGATCTGCTTGCAGGGGAGGCAGGAGAGACAGGAACGTACAGAGAGCCTCCTCCTCTGTTGAGCAGCTGCACTTCATCAGAGTCTGGGGAGGGGGAGCTTTCAGGAGACATGGAAGACGAGAGAAAGGGGAGCCAAAACACTGATACCAGGGAAGGGGATTGTGGCGATCACACACAGGGCCCCTGAACGTTTGATGGTCTATTGACCCTCTGCGATTACTTTTTCCGCTGCCACCACCCCGTATCTCACGGGGACACACGGAGTCCAGTCAGTTGTTAACATAAACAAATAATCAAGTTTATTTTTAAATGTGGGAACAAGCTTATGGTTTCAGTTAATTTTTCTCTTGTCAGTTTCTTATTCTTAGTTCCTAACAACTCCAAACTGATTATTCCAACTAGCTATCTGACTCCACCTAACAATTCCTCTCACTCTCTCACAATACTATTCCTCCCTCTTCCTTCTTCAACTCCCCAACCTCAACTCTAACTCCCAAACCTCAACTCAACTCCCAAACCTCAACCTCCAAACCTCAACTGACTTTCAAAACCTCCCACTCTAACTTTTATTCCCCCCTTGCATTCTCACTGGCCAATCACATCACACCCATTTTAAACCTTTCCTTATGACCCATCCTAGGAGGCAAACGCCACAGGGATGTGCTGTTTCCGTCGCATAGCTTTCCAAGTAAGGAAAAAAGGCGGAGAGGGGTTTTTCCAGGGTTTCTATGCTGGAGGGGAAATAGGAAGAAAGCACTTCTGGACTCTGCTAGTGATTAAGGCAGACACGGTTTTGAAGTTTCTGCACTGTACCTAAGCTTGCACTCAAAACCTGAAAAGACAGGCTAGAGTCCTGGCTGTTATCTTCGTGAGCAATCACACTCCCACCTCACACCACGCATCGGTTTCCGAACATTTTGGAAGTCGAACTGACTTCCGGAATGGATTCCGTTTGACTTCCAAGGTACGACTGTATTGGTGAAAATAACATATACCGTATTTTTTGCTCTATAAGACTCACTTTTCCCTCCTAAAAAGTAAGGGGAAATGTGTGTGCGTCTTAAGGAGCGAATGCAGGCTGCGCAGCTATCACAGAAGCCAGAACAGCAAGAGGGATTGCTGCTTTCACTGCACAGTGATCCCTCTTGCTGTTCTGGCTTCTGAGATTCAGAATTTTTTTTTCTTGTTTTCCTCCTCCAAAAACTAGGTGCATCTTGTGGTCTGGTGTGCCTTATAGAGCGAAAAAAACGGTAAATATACATCATATTAGGGGGGAACGCCTCCAGGGAAATTTTGAAAAGTCACGTGTATTAATAGAAAGGAACTCATAAATGGATATGAATTTTTGTGCAGACTTTCTGAAGAAAAATTTGCAGACTGGTGTAGAAATGGGGAGAATGGAACTTAGCGGCCACAAACCTGAGAAGAGCCAGAACTGACAGATTCATCCATCCCTAGACAGGAGAAATGTGGGGCTGTCAGTTCTCTGGTTCTCTTTGGTGACTTTTGTTGCTGTTGCATCTTTCTGGATAGGCGGGGAGTTAGTCCCACTCCTACCTTTTTGGCAACTGCAAGATGGTGATGCTAGGAGAGCGCTGTTCCTATGGAGTCTGATGACGTTCAGCTTTTGTCTCCCATGCTGTTTAACACCTACAGTACAAAGCTGTTAAGGGGAAAGAGGGCACAAAATCTGCAAGAAGCAATTATATTTTGTTGTGCAAAAGAGCTGAGAAATCCCATAGATCAATGCTTGGTGTGCCTCAGTCAAATATGTGAACTGCCTATAGCAAAATACATTGTTTCTTGATATTGGGTGATATGTAAATTCCATCTGTGAATCAGTAAGTCTTGAGAATAAGGGGCTCCCATTATATTGAAGGCTTTGTCCCTTTCTCCCTGCTTTTAGTTCATAAACAACTGCTTGGCATTGTTTGAATTCACCTTCTATGAATCAAAACAAATGCACCCAAATCTCCTGGAATAACAATAAGCTCAAAGTCCTATTTTGACCTGAAAAATTACTTGTTGAGAGCTGCCATCCATTGCCCTATGGGATGATCTATGTAATAGCAGGATCTCAAAGAAGAACTTTCTAGATATGCCCAGGCTCCACTTACTCAGACCATCAATTGGCTCATCCTGAGCAGGAAAGTGCAGTCAAGATACACACATTCCTCAAGACCTGCTGGAGATTATGCATAATGTTCAGAGAACATACAACTTCATTTGAAATACATGCAGGTCCCCCTATCCAAATACTTGTTATGTGAAAATCCACTTATCAAAACCTGAGGAATTAGTACTAAAATTTTGCTATATACCCTGCAGATTCAGATATTCCAACTGAACCTGAATTTAATAATAATAATAATAATAATAATAATAATAATAATAATAATAATAATAATTTATACCCTGCCCATCTGGCTGGGCTTCCCCAGCCACTCTGGGCACCTTCCAACTGAATATTAAAAACAGTACAGCATCAGACATTAAAAACTTCCCTACTAGTGTAAAGAAATAACCAGCCTAAAGAAGCCATGTGTGTGTGTGTTTTGCTGGTCTGCTGCAGCTGTTTCTCCAAAAACCTTGGTGGGAGGGAGGGAGGAGGCAGGAAAGGGAAGAATTCAGGCAAAGAAGAAAGCTTTTCTTCCTTCCTTGTTTGTCTTTTGCAAGGGTTCAGAAGGTTTTTCTGGGTTGTTTTTTTGGGCGGGGGTCAAATTTCCGTGGTTGGGAGCACATTAGAGTTTCCCCCATAACAATCTGTGGAAATCATTGACACGTTATGGGAACAAATGCTTTCCTGAGGACACATTGTGTTCAGAGGACAGAACCTGCATGTCTGCATATTCCCCAAGATCTGTAGGACATTCTGTATGGGAAATGCATAATTCCTTCTTCACATGCACATTCTCCATGAAGCCTTGTGATTGTGCACAATTGGCAGTTGTTAGGCACATTAGTGGCTCAGCTCACATTACTCCTAACACACACACACAGAGGTTAATATATTCAAGTGAAGAAGTGGGATCCAGCCCACAAAACTTATGACACAATAAATCCATTACATTGCAACCATAAACTCAGAAATAAACCCTATTGAGTTCAACAAGATTTACTCCCAGTAAAGTGAGAGCACAAGATTCACCTAAGTAGCCCCATCTGTGGAAGCCCTGTTTGAGGACTTCTGCTTGTGGAACAAGGTTTCCTACCCTGTGTGCTCCCGAAATTGAGTTTTTGGGGTTGGGAGAACCCCCAGAGCAGAGCATGGTAGGATTAAAGGGGAAATCAGTGTTTGTGCAGACAGGACACTGAAGTACACCCATAGTATCTGTGTGCCACAGTCCACAGTCCATTGCTGTGTTAATAAGAACACAAGGATGTAAGAAGATGTGGGAATGTTGTGGACAGCAGGAGAGGATATATTGATTAAATATTATCCTTCTTCACTCGTTGCTAGTGAGCACATTTCCTTGCACATTGCTGGAAGCTAGCTGATGGATTCGTTAGAACCATTTGAGTTAAGCAATCCAGTCTGGCTTGTCCAGATTGGATTGTTCTGGTAAATCCATTTTAGGTAAAGGTAAAGGGACCCCTGACCATTAGGTCCAGTCGTGGCCGACTCTGGGGTTGCAGCGCTCATCTCGCTTTATTGGCCGATGGAGCCGGCGTACAGCTTCCGGGTCATGTGGCCAGCATGACTAAGCCGCTTCTGGTGAACCAAAGCAGCACATGGAAACGCCATTTACCTTCCCACCGGAGTGGTACCTATTTATCTACTTGCATTTTGATGTGCTTTCGAACTGCTAGGTGGCAGGAGCAGGGACCGAGCAACAGGAGCTCATCCCGTCGTGGGGTTTTGAACCACTGACCTTCTGATCAGCAAGCCCTAGGCTCTGTGGTTTAGACCACAGCACCACCCGTGTCCCTTTTAGTTCCCTCTTAAAAATAATGATACAACAATCTTCTTTTAAAAGTAATGCTAAGGTTTGCCTACATTCAGTTCATATTATGGTCCTTAAGTTACACTTACAGAGAAATGTGTGGGTTCATCCTACGTGAGAAGGTGAGCCCATGTACTGCTGGCTGAGAACCAGCAGACAGCAAAAGGCATCAAGAAGAGATGGGATCGAGAGAGTCAAGAGGAAGATGGCTGTGTGTCTGGCCCTTTTATAGGGTCTGCCAGGCTCACACCCATCTACCTGGTCCCATGCAGGGGGAGGATGCTCCAGACCAGGTCTGACAGGAAGTCCTCCTGGCTGGAGTGTCCACTCTGGGAAAACAGGAAATGTTGTATTTGACTGCTTCAGTAATGTTGCATCCCACAGAAGAGCCTGTTGGATCATGCCCATCTAGTGCAGTGTCCTGTTCTCACAGTCCCCAACAGAAGCCTACTGTCAGGGAACTGCCATCGGAACGAGAGGAGGAGGAGAGGCTCCACGACGATGCTGGAGAGGGGCCAAGTAGGGAGAGAGGCAGGTCTCCTGTTGGGGAAGAAATTCAGCGCGACACCAGGGATGGAGGGGGGCCAATGGGGGAAGCGGAGAGCAGGCTCCGAGACTCTTCACTGGACACCAGCGGAGAGAGCACAGGTCCTCCGCTACCCACGCCCACCCTGCGCAGAAGGCTTCCGCGCAGGGAGACTAGGAGGAGACTGGGCGTCAAACAACTTTTATGTTGGAAAAGGTTGAAGAAACGCCCACTGTCGGATTCTGCCAGCGACTGAGCAGCCACGAAGTGAGGGGCTGTCCAGCCAGGAAAGGTTTAACCAGGCCACCTACCCAGGAGTGGCGGCAACTTACGCACGAGCAACCCCATAACCATTAGACCTACCAACCACAGGTAGATAGGGAGCCAGTTTTTGTTTAAAAAAATGAATCATTTCCACAGCAGTGGTTGAACATTAGCCAATGGTTGCCATGGTTCATTGCATGTTGCCTCTCCCGATTCCAACATGTTTGCTGATTGCATATAAGTCAGCTTTGAGTCTTTTGCAGGGATTTCTCCCCACGTAATATTTTCCCCATTGTATTACGTTCAGAGTCTACGTTTCTCTCTAGTCATGTCAGAATACACAAATCATATGGGCTCATTGACTCGCTTGCCAGCCTTCTGCTGTGGTTTTGTTTCTGCATTTTGCTGTGAGGAGTGTGAGCCCTGCCCGTTACAAGTTCAGAAACACATCTGAGGATGAAGAGAAGGAGAAAAACAAGTCTCCTTTTTTCATTCCTTCCATTTTTATTTTATTTCAAAGCAATTGCAGGATGGCCTCTCTAAGCCAGGTTTTCCTCCTTAATAGCCTAACCTGTTTACATACTGGTAGACCAAACTATCCATCACTTTAATTTAATAACAAAAGACTCTCAAGAAACAGAGAGCGAAAGGAAGTAAAATAAAATGTGTTCCCAGATCCTTTGCCTTGAAGCAGTTTATTTGGTCCCACAGCAACTATATGCAAGTCCTTTTGTCATGGAGTTAAGTTTTAACTGGAAAACGACAATCACAGAAATAATCTTGGAAGGACAAAGCAATTTCTAGGAGAGGGAGAGAATTTCTGGCATTTAAATATTTTCCTCCAGACTGTGATTATAGCTCCACTTTTTATCAGAGCAAATCTTATTCTGCATCGCTAGAACTCCAAATGTTTTGCTTAGGACAAATTTTGCATACATTTGCATATATATATATTTAAAAAAACTTTAAATCTTTTTATTTTATGTTCTAACAAATACACAAATAGAACACAAGATGCTGCATTGTGTAGATGTCCAATAACTTAATTCTAGCGCAGAAGAACTATTTTATGTAAATGATATCTTTTCTTCCAAAATAGTCTCCCTCCAAACCATTGTGCATGTTCTGTACACATTGGCAGAGCAAATGGTCCATCACTTGAATAACAAAAGCAACTTAAAAGTAGAAGGAAAAGGAAAATATTTTTCCTAAGATTTATACCACCATTCAGTGCTAGAAACTAAGGCTTTACACCGTTTATTGGCAATTAAAACGTTTGCCTCTTCTTCTGACCAGGTTGGGGTTTTTTGTGTGTTTCTTTGCTATTTTTAATGAGCCTATCAAGTAAACCCAAAATGATATTTATGGGATTAAGTGGGATGTCATCAATTTAATTACATATAATGTGGGCAATCCATCTTATCACAGGCTGGAGGCTTAATAGAGCTCTCTGTCCTCACTCAAAACAAACAGAAGGGAGGCTGTCCATTTGTGGAAGAGATTTAGCTCACTGGTAGAGCCTCTTCATCACATGCAGAAGGTCCCAGATTCAGTCCCCAGCATCTCTGAGAATGACCCCCTTCTGGAACCTTGGAGATTCACTGCCAAACCAGGCTGGTGAGGGGTGTGGCCCCTCCCCATACAACTCAACCAAAGTCACACCTCCTGTTAAAGGAGTGATTTTCTGACATGCCTCATCACCCCAATGAAACCTTGTTGCAGTCGTGTTTAAAGGAGGAAGGAGGTGCTTCGTATAGTGGTTTGCCAAACTATAGCTCACCTGTGGCAGAAATGACGAGCAGAATCCGTGACCAGGGAGAAGAGTCGGCAGAAGAAGATTGGAAAAAATTTAAGGACTATTTACAGAAATATTGTAAAATTAAGGAATGCTGAATGATGTTGGATTGAAATTGAGTGGTTTCTAGCTGTAATGATATAAAGGAACATGGATGAAAAAAAGGGTTTGGATAGAAAACAAGGTGATATTATAAGCTGTAATGCTTTAAGTTAAGGATTTGCTGAACAAATAATCTGAAATGGAATACAAGAAGGGGAGGTATGAGGAGGTCAGAGAAATTTGTTATTGAAAAGTATGTTTTATGAACTATATGTTGTTTTTTAATCTCTTTGTTTGTTTTTTTGTTTGTATAAAAAATTGGAAACTTTAATAAATATCTTTTAAAAAAACAAAAAAACTATAGCTCACCTGGACCCCCTGACACCCCCTATTGGTGACTATGCAAACTGCAGGTTGACAGCAACTTTAGGTTTTGTGCATATAGGAAGGTTGATCAGAAAATCAATCTATCTTCTAACCTGTATCCTATGTCCTGGTTGAGATAACCACTTCCTCACCAAACCAGTGCATGGAGGGAAAAGATTGTGTCCACAACCCCACCCTACCTACTAAAGCCTCCATTCCTGCCATTTTCACTTTTACATGCGGGTTGGATTGTTTGATTACTGTATATGTACATACAGATTGCACGGTTACATAATTTGGGGAAAAAATCAGAAAGAAAAAAATCCTTCACAAATACTCTTTTTCCCCTGTGCTCCTTTAATTCTTGCTTACATATTTTTAAAAAGAAAGAATAATATATCTGACGAGCCCACAACCTCTCTCACATTCCTTCTGCTATGAATTCCTAGGAATGAAAAACTGACATGACAATATCATGTGTGAGTTCTTACCTACACAACCTGACATTTAATGACATTCAGATTAGAGAGGCCACACTATACTTTAAGATGCTCTGAGTGATGCGGAATATATCGCAAAGGACCATCTGCTGTGCCATCCATCAGGCTGGCCATCCAGTCACCCAAACTACAAGGCTAATTGAAGTCTTCACTGAAGTTTCTTTTCCTCTCCTACCTAGAAGGCATCCATATAAAGTCATGAAAAAATGAAGCTGGCAAATACACTGGTTTTTACGCACATATAATTGGTCTGACTTGGGATCTTTTCCAACACATTTCTTCCTTTTGCATAACAGCAGAGAATCGAATTCAATTGAAAATGGTGCAGTAGCTCATAGAGGTATCCCACTCAGGCACCTGAGATTGCTAAGGTATCCATGCTTCCTGAGATGCAAGAACTGGAGAAACCAGAGGCTTTTCTCTTGGGTATGTCCGGCCAGTTGGTGCCAAAGAAGGACAGGACATTTTTTATGTATGCTACAACAGCAGCAAGAATACTCATCGCAAAGTATTGGAAGACAGAAGAACTACCCACCGTGGAAGAATGGCAGATGAAAGTTATAGACTATATGGGACTGGCAGAGATGACTGGCAGAATCCGAGACCAGGGAAAAGAGACGGCGGAAGAAGATTGGAAGAAATTTAAAGACTATCTTAAGAAACATTGTAAAATTGTTGAATGCTAAGACGTTGTGGATTTGGAAAATATGAGGTTGTATGCTGTAACCATTATGCAATATGAAAAGAAAGGTTAAAATTATTTATTAGAAATTAGGGAGGGATTTGTTGATCAAAATTAATTAGGGATTGGAATGCAGTAAGGGGAGGTATGAGGAGGTCGGGAAAATAAGTTTTATGAAAATAAGGGATTGAAATTATACATGTGGTGTTTTTTGTGTTTTGTGTGTGTTTATGTTTTTGTTTTTTGTTGTGATATGTGTGCTTATAATGTGTGAAAAAGCTAATAAATATCTTATAAAAAAAAAAGAGATGCAAGAACTGGAGAAATACCCTTGCAGAAGTACAACTGCTTAACCCACTGTGCTTGGGGGTTACTGGTGGGTGACGCAGTCATGACGTATCAAGCACTGGCTAGAGCTGCTAACATTTTTTCCCTCCTTCCTTTCCGCTGAGTGTGGGGCGGTTGGGAACAGATGCCTCCACCTTCATCTGCACAGTGGTTGAGTCATCCCAGGAAAAGAACCAGAATTAACCACAGAGCTATAAATATAAAACAAAAGATATTGTTTCCTAGTGCGGCAACCTCATTTGGGGTGATCACTGTAATAAAATGTCAAAGCACAACCCAATACACACCATTTAGAAAAACTTGCCAGCACACCCCAAAGAAGCCTGAAGGCACAGAATTAAATCTAAAAGCTTAGAACATCTAATAATAATAATAATAATAATAATAATAATAATAATAATAATAATAATTTATTTATACCCCGCCCTTCCTGGTTCAAAAACCGGGCTCAGGGCGGCTAACAACAAATTTAAAACACTTTAAAACACTTGATTATAAAAGCAGCATAAAGTACAGCATAAAAACACGAATAACAATAAAATTCAAAAATCAAAAATCAATTAGATAATCCCCAGGGCTAGCAGGCTGAATTGGTCCTACTTGGGCCAGCGAGGAGGCCAGGGGAGAATTAGCTGTGGGGTCTCAGAGCGGGTGATCTTCATAAAAGGGGAGGGGGAGGGAAGAGAAGGGAAATAAAAGATCAGGCTGAATTCAAATTAAAGGAATAGCTCTGTCTTACAGGCACGACAGAAGGAGGTTAAATCCTGAAGGACCCTAGTCTCATGGGACAGAGCATTCCACCAGGTCGGAGCCCTGGTGGAGGATAGTCTGACTTCCTTAGGGCCTGGGGCTTCTAAACTATGGTTATTCATGGACCTTAAGGTCCTCTGTGGGGCATACCAAGAGAGGGGGTCCCATAGATACGAGGGCCCTAAGCCACAAAGGGCTTTAAAGGTCAAGACCAGCACCTTGAACCTGACCCTATACTCCACCAATCTGCAAACCAAATTCAAGGAGCCAAATCAAAGTGCAGTCCAGGCAGGAAAGCTATCTAAGTTAGGAGGGACCATGTTCCTCCCTGCTCCTCGCCATGTTTACAGGCAGACCAAATGTTTGGAAGGAATACAATTTCTTTCTTGCTCTGAGAAACTTGGGTATATGACCACACAAGCTCACAGTGGCACCACCGACTTGGCATTCGCCCGAGTATGCATGCCAGGCCTAAAAGGCATCCCTAACGACCCCACACATAGCAATTTAAGGTGATCAGAGGAGGTTTTTTGGTAGTCCTAACCACTGGCGGAGGGACACGGGTGGCGCTGTGGGTTAAACCACAGAGCCTAGGACTTGCACTTGCCAATCAGAAGGTCGGCAGTTCGAATCCCCGTGACGGGGTGAGCTCCTGTTGTTCAGTCCCAGCTTCTGCCAACCTAGCGGTTTGAAAGCATGTCAAAGTGCAAGTAGATAAATAGGTACAGTTCTGGCGGGAAGGTAAACGGCATTTCCATGCGCTGCTCTGGTTCTCCAGAAGTGGCTTAGTCATGCTGGCCACATGAGCCGGAAGCTATCTGCAGACAAACGCCAGCTCCCTCAGTGAATAAAGTGAAATGAGCGCCACAACCCCAGAGTCGGTCACGACTGAACCTAATGGTCAGGGGTCCCTTTACCTTTACGTTTAACCACTGATGGAGGAAGAGGAGTGCGGGGGGAGCGTACCGCCCCTGGCAGCGCAATCCCAGTGGGGTGCCATCGCAGCTGCCCCCCTGCCCACCCTGGGTACCACACCCGCACAGGTGGCGCGCCACACCTCCAGAACACACACCAGCCCAACCCCCGCCTGTTCTCTGCCCCCCAGTGCCAGAGCATGAAACTCTGCCACTGGTCCTAACAGCGCCTTAGAATAACCCTCAATCCTTTCCCCCCTCTTCTGATTTTTTTTTTCCTATTTTAAGGAATCTATTTGTTTCTTTGCACACATATCCCACATCAATATTCCAAATGCCACTGCCATTAATTCTAGCCCAGCTATGACATGCGCTATCCGGGGGGAAAGGGGGGAACGAGGGAAAGAATGACAAATAAATAAATAAATAAATGCTAAATGGCTGCCTTCTTATAACTCCGACTGAATCCGAAAGCAGCACCTGTTAAATCTGATTAGAAGCAGAGATTTGCTGAACTCTCAGAATAACTCAGGTCTTAGAGGGAGAAAGCTCATTTGATGCCCTGCAACCCAGGACAATAAAGTGCGTGCTTTGAATTTGAATTAATTGTAAATAAAAGCAGCGGGAGATTTCCCTCCCCCCAACCCTTAATTTCAGCAAAACTCTCTCTAAAGCACCCGTGACAATGGGGGTAAGAATTAATAAAGCCTTACTGTGGCGGTGAATTGTTTACATTGTGTGATGTTCTTTTCTTTTCTTTCTTTGTTTTTTTAAAAAAGGCTCTTTTGCGAAAGGGGCATGAAAGTGAATTGATTGAATCGCTTGGAGATGCCTATTTTGGAGAATTATGAAACGGTTCTTACTCCAGCTTTATTTGGTAAATAACTTAGCATATTGTGGCGGAGAAGGAAAGCAGGCTCACAATAGTGTTATTTTCTGATTCCTGTGAGGGAGATGAATCACTGAAGAGAAACTGCCAGGTGGAGAGCTCTGTAAGATGTTTCCAGAGACTCACCCACAAATTCCTAGAGTAGAGGTGGAGAAGCTCTTTCTGTTATGTACTGAAGTTCTCACCCTGGGCCAGCAGGGGGATACTGTAGATAGTTATGCATGGGATCGAAAGTTATGGGATCGAAAGTGACGTTCAGTGATTGGATAGTTTTAGAAAGTTGTTACAGTTACGTTGTACTGGAGCGCTATATAAGCAGGCTGGCTGAACCCTTCAGTTCAGTTCTGTTCTGGCCTGTGAATAAACAAGAGCTGTTTGAAGAATCACTATGTCGTCTGATATGTTCACCCACAACTTAACACTTTCCACAGAAGAGGTGGAACTAGAGGCATTCCACACTCTTGAACTTTACTTTTCCCTCCTGGGTAACCCATCACCAACTGGTTAACTCTTACCTCTCCTGTGAGTCTGATAATCACTGTCCCCTTGCTGCTACTTACTCGTCCCTTTCCTAGCTTTAATGGCAGCATGGGGGGCAATTTCTATCAGGATGGTGGGAGGGAAATTTTTAATCTTTCTTGTCCCTATGATCCCCGTGATTGGGGGAGCAGCTGAGAGTGGGGAAAAGGAGGCTGGGCTGGTGAAAAGCAGCTTTTCTGGCACCCCACCCCTTCCTGCTGCTCCATGTCATGGGCCTTATAAGATTAGGCTGAGGGAGATTGCACACTTCTGTACTAGAGCATGTATCTTGGAGACTGTGCACACTGACTGGGAAATGTGCATATTCTCTGGAGAATGTGCAAAACGCAATCAATATATGCACATTCCCCAAGGCCTCTTGGTAATTATGCATAAAGACCAGAGACTGTACAATGTTCTATCGAGATAGACATGTTCCCCAATAGCCTGTTGTGAATTATATTGGTGTTTTGCAACTTTGATCTGTTGCAGGACATTAGACAGACCTTAGCAGAGCATACGCAGAGTTCCAGAAAGCAATCAGTTGCAGGCAGGATGGACGAAGCAGGAACCAGACACTTCTACTAGTAACTTGTTTGTTATTTACAGCAGACTCTACAAGTTACTATATACAAGAACAGACATGCTCCTAACTAGCTCTCTCTCTCTCTCTCTCTTTGGTCACCACACTGACCAACACACTATCCAGTCAGTAAGGTCATAAGTAATCATGCCTGTGTGAGACCTCGACCAATGGTAGATCTTTATTCCAAGGTCTCATATCTCCAGGCAGAATAACTCCTCTCTGCTCAGTCATCCTTGGCTTTTGGCCAACGCTTAATTGACTTTGTGTGAAGCTGCACAGAATGGCACGTAGTCAAAAATCCCAACAAATTATGCATAATGACTGAAGAACATACAAAATTCTGTTGATATATGCACATTCCTCAAGACCTGTTGGGGATTATGGATATTGACCAGGACATATGCACACTTCCTTCTTCATGGATGGATTATATGCACATTCTCCATGGGGCCTGGTGAATGTGCACAGTGGTCAGTTATGCACATTTACTGTTACATCCCCTATATTACCTGTTCATAAAGCATCACTTCAGGACTTTTTTAAACCTCAGCCTGAGAACAAGTGGGGTATGTAACAAACTGTTGTAGTGGAGTGCTTCTGCTCCAAAGAAAATTCAGAGATGCTGTGCATTAGGTGTCATGTGTACAGTTAAGGCCCTTTCTGTGCCTTGGCCTTCTTAGTAGTGGCACCCTCCCTGTGGAACACCCTTCCTTCAGATGTCAAGGAAACAAACAACTATATGACTTTTAGAAGACAATGGAAGGCAGCCCTGTTGAGGGAAGTTTTTAATGTTTGACGCTTTATCATGTTTTTACTATTCTGCTGGGAGCTGACTAGAGTGGCTGTGGAACTCCAACCAGATGGGTGAGGTATTATTATTATTATTATTATTATTATTATTATTATTATTAGCAATCCAGTAGCTCTGTGGCACACATACTTTTACCAGCCGTCAAGCAATAAGGCCAGCCCACATTAAGTTGTGTTCACACCCTCCCGTTTGTATATTATTTGAAATGACTCTTCAGATGAAGAGGCATCTCATTATTACCATTAGTAATCCTACTTAAAGCATCCTTTGACAGGTTGAATCTCTGTGCTATTGGAATATGGGGCTCATCATCCTTTTATCCATTATTTACAGCTTGTTGTGCATGTGTTAACAAATAGATTAAGGCAGCCCAGCTAACAGCCCAGCATGAACTTTGCCTCCAAAAAATTTGCTGAGATTAAATGTATTGTGTTTCTAGTGCTATTATGGGAAAAGACATGAAGTATTTACCACAAAAGATGCCTTGCTCCATGTTGACTATATACATGCAGGGTGAATATTATTATTTTCTCAAACTGACCAGAAAAGAGCAGAACCATTTCTTCCTCCGGTGACTCTCAAGGGGCTTTTGAAATCCAGAGATTCATAATATTTAGCAGAATACTCCTCTATCTCTTCTTTGGTTTTAACATTTCAGTTACTTTACAGCTTTGGAGTCTGGGTATTTCTACTCCAAGTCATCCTTCATGAGCTTGCCGTCATTCTGAGATCATCTTCTGAAACCTTCTGCCAAGTGGCCAACCATGACCTTCTGAGGTGACATGGGTGACGACGGCAGAATGGGCCTTTTCGGTGGTGGCACCCTCTCTCCAGTAATCAAGGTAGGCACCAGGAGAGTCTAATGTTTCTTAACAGGAACACTGACACAGGAAAATGCCCTTCCTATCTGGACTCACAGGGACATACCCCTCAATGGCTGTACTCCTCACCCTTCTCAAGTGCTTCTTGTGGCTTAGGGCCCTCATATTTATGGGACCGCCTCCCCTGGTATGCCCCGCAGAGGATCTTAAGGTCCATGGATAACCATAGTTTAGAGGTCCCAGGCCCTAAGGAAGTCAGACTATCCTCCACCAGGGCCAGGGCCTTTTCAGTGATGGCTCCGACCTGGTGGAATGCTCCCACGAGACTAGGGCCCTTCAGGATTTAACCTCCTTCCACCGGGCCTGTAAGACAGAGCTATTCCACCTGGCCTTTAATTTGAATTCAACCTAATCTTTTATTTCCCTTCTCTTCCCTCCCCCTCCCCTTTTATGAAGATTACCCGCTCTGAGACCCCACAGCTAATTCTCCCCTGGCCTCCTCGCTGGCCCAAGTAGGACCAATTCAGCCAGCTAGCCCTGGGGTTTATCTAATGCTTATTTTCCCTAAATTGATTTTTGATTTTTGAATTCTATTGTTATTCATGTTTTTATACTGTATGTTATGCTGCTTTTACAATTAAGTGTTTTAAATTTGTTGTTAGCCGCCCTGAACCCGGTTTTTGAACCGAGAAGGGTGGGGTATAAATAAATTATTATTATTATTATTATTATTATTATTATTATTATTATCAGCCTTTTCTGGCGTGCACAACTTTATATACGGGAGTAGCTGTGCCTCTGTGTGTTTCGGTGTGCCTCTGCATGCTTAAAAGTTCTCTAAGAAAAACAAGAATATCCCTGCCCATACAAAAATAAGCATGCCAAGGAGAAATCTTGGATGAAACTGTATCCCTGGCATGCTAGATTTCAAAAAGCAGGGATTTTAAAAAATATATATTAATAATGATAACCCTATGGTGCTCTGACTCCGAGGCTGTAACTGTTTTAGTCTTGAAATTGTGTGTGTGTGTAATTGTTAATGTTTCTTATTGTTAAATGGTTTGGGGATTATAGAATCATAGATTTGTAGAGTCGGAAGGGACCTTTAGGATCATCTAGTCCAACCCCCTGCAATGCAGGAATATGCAGTTGTTCTATACGGGAATCAAACCTGCAACCTTGGCGTTATCAGTAGCACAGTCTAACCAACTGAGCTATACTGGCTGACAGAGGGACACAGGTGGTGCTGTGGTCAAAACCACCGAGCCTCATGGGCTTGCTGACTGTAAGGTCGGCAGTACGAATCCCTGCGACGGGGTGAGTTCCCATTGCTCTGTCCCAGCTCCTGCCAACCTAGCAGTTAGAAAGCACACCAGTCCAAGTAGATAAATAGGTACCACTGCGGAGGGAAGGTAAATGGCATTTCTGTGTGCTCTGGTTTCCGTCATGGTGTCCTGTTGCACCAGAAGCGGTTTAGTCATGCTGGCCACATGACCCGGAAAGCTGTTTGCAGACAAACTCCCTTGGCCTGAAAGCGGGCATAAGAGCACTCCATAGTCAAATTTGACTGGACTTAACTGGGTGGCGCTGTGGGTTAAACCAATGAGCCTAGGGCTTGCCGATCAGAAGGTCGCCGGTTCAAATCCCCACGACGGGGTGAGCTCCCGTTGTTCGGTCCCTACTCCTGCCAACCTAGCAGTTCGAAAGCATGTCAAAGTGCAAGTAGATAAATAGGTACCGCTCTGGCGGGAAGGTAAACAGCGTTTCCGTGCGCTGCTCTGGTTCGCCAGAAGCAGCTTAGTCATGCTGGCCACATGACCCGGAATCTGTATGCCGGCTCCCTCGGCCAATAAAGCGAGATGAGCGCCACAACCCCAGAGTCGGTCACGACTGGACCTAATGGTCAGGGGTCCCTTTACCTTTACCTTTATCCATCCAGGAGTCCTTTACCTTTTACCTTCGTCCAGGCTAACAACATAATAATAAATGAATAAATATAGCCTAAAGCAGAACAGTCGATTCTGTAGAATGCAGAAAATTAACCCACTTTTAAAAGACTTTTTCAACTCCTAAAAGGGGGAGGATGGAGAAAGCAAACAACTGTCTTTGAACTTTTGAATTCATAGTGTTCAAATGCACTCAGCACAGGTAAAGTAGCACAAATGCACACAAACACCCACTGCGACCTCAGTGCTCCTTTCTTCAATGCTTGGGAAAGCAAGCCTCTGGCACTGCTGTGAACTGATAATTTTTACCTATGTATTCACATGTGCTAGCTCTATTCAGGATTAAATAATGCATAACTCAGAAATGTATTATTTACATCAGGGAACTTGAATTGACTAATAGAACCTGACATGATGTTCTGTATCAGATAATACATTTGTCAAAAAATCATTTTTTTATATAGAATTAGAGCTGAGCCAGAAACACTGATGTTATGTTTCATGCACATCCCACCCATCCCCATGAAATAAATCACACCGAAGAGAGGCTGAAAACAAGGGGTTGGGGAAAATGTTGGCAGCTCCATCCTTGACACCCATTCTGAGTGATGGCAGTCATTCCTTCCCTCAGTCTGAATGGACTTCGTTCAATTTAACGCTACTTTTTTATTTAACACCTTGCATAAAGTTGCGTGCCATGTTTTGATACTGAGACTTGGTTGACCACAAACTTGACATGAGCCAACAGTGTGACGCGGCAGCTAAAAAAGCCAATGCAATTCTGGGCTGCATCAATAGGAGTATAGCATCTAGATCAAGGGAAGTAATAGTGCCACTGTATTCTGCTCTGGTCAGACCTCACCTGGAGTACTGTGTCCAGTTCTGGGCACCACAGTTCAAGAAGGACACTGACAAACTGGAACGTGTCCAGAGGAGGGCAACCAAAATGGTCAAAGGCCTGGAAACAATGCCTTATGAGGAACGGCTAAGGGAGCTGGGCATGTTTAGCCTGTAGAAGAGGAGGTTAAGTGGTGATATGATAGCCATGTTCAAATATATAAAAGGATGTCATATAGAGGAGGGAGAAAGGTTGTTTTCTGCTGCTCCAGAGAAGCGGACACGGAGCAATGGATCCAAACTACAAGAAAGAAGATTCCACCTAAACATTAGGAAGAACTTCCTGACAGTAAGAGCTGTTCGACAGTGGAATTTGCTGCCAAGGAGTGTGGTGGAGTCTCCTTCTTTGGAGGTCTTTAAGCAGAGGCTTGACAACCATATGTCAGGAGTGCTCTGATGGTGTTTCCTGCTTGGCAGGGGGTTGGACTCGATGGCCCTTGTGGTCTCTTCCAACTCTATGATTCTATGATTCTATGATTCTATGATTTTACATTTTTTTGTAACATTCTGAAAAGCGCAAATGAAATGGGTTGCATCCAGTGATGCACAAAGGAAGGGGTTTTGTTTTTTGCAAGCTACCTGACTGGTGAAGGCTGGCTTGCAGTCTAAGTCATTCTGTTGTGTTTTTGCTTTTTTCTTCTCTAGTAGAAGCCATTCAAATGGTTCAAAGGCCATTCTGCTATATGAGGGTCATATAAATTTAACAATTGGGTTAATGCTTGCATCCAACTGCCTCTGCCCACTCTCTGGATTACTGTACACTATCTCATTGTTGCCTAAATGTGTGGGCAGAGCAGAGTGCTGCTTCTACTCTGCCCCTTTCTTGAGTTTGCTTGTTTGTTTTAAACCCCCTGCAGCCATCAGTGGCGTAGCCTGTGTGGGGAGGAGGGTCGCACAGGGGCAGTTGCCCCGGTTGCAAAATTGTTAGGTGCAAAATTTCAACACCTGGTGCTGCCTCAATACAGCTGTGTACTTCCATTCCTGGGCTCCTGAAATATACTCAGAGTCAAGTGTGAATTTCATGCACTTTATTCAGCTCATAGTAGCAATGAATGAAACTTTCTCCAAAACGTCTAGCTATATATACATTATTTACACAATGGGTCCTGCGTGATTGGCTAATTCTGGGCTGCTCCTGTACGCCAGTCAGGTTGTGGATTGACCTCCTCCAGAAGCCTGAATGGCTGCTCCTGCAGGCCAATCAGGTTGCTGATTCACTTCATCCAGGAGCCTGTTTGACTGCTCCTGCAGGCCAATCAGGTCGCTGATTCATTTCCACCTGGAGCTGGATTGGGTGGCTCCTGTGGACCAATCAGACTGCTGCTTCTGAATCCTATTGTTCTAGGATTTAGCTCAGTACATAACAGCTCCACTGAAAACGGCTTCTCCATGAGAACCAGGAAGTGACCTCTCCAGTCCAGACAATGGAGCAACACTTCTTTTCTTACCTCTGTGGCTGTGATCTCCTGAGTGACACAGACCACATTAGGCAGTTGTATGCACATGCATACTGCATCCATTCCCCCCCTCCCAGCCCTTCTTTGTGTGGCCACAGGCTCTGGCAACCCATGCTACACCACTGGCTGCCAGCAGATTCAGGAAGGGCACATAACTTTCTCAATGATGGCAATTCAGGTGGTGGGGGTGTATGTGTGCATGTATTTGTGTAGGGTAGATAATGGTTTAGCATCTATTTGATAACCTCACACAACGCCACACAAGCTTACTGTAAATGTTTAACTGGCAGATCTGCCCATCTTCCTACTTTTGGAGCTACTGTGGAATATCCTCTCTGCCCTCTCATTTGCCTCTGCTGCCTACCAACACCTGTAACTCAATCCAGTTTTGCTGACCAGTGTATTTAAGGGGCCGTGGTGATCAAAAAGAGGGCTTATTTGTCACTTTTGAACTACGCTGCTTCAGTCTATTTATCTTAACTCGATTGTTCCTTTTTTACTCCCCTCTTCCCGCATAAGATGCTTTTTTGATTTACTGTGCAATCCCTAATTTACTGTGTTTGACTGGCCGCCGGTAATTTCACTGTAAGCTTTCTGGGTATGATATACTGGGAGAGGAGACTGCCTTACAATTTAGTGAGGTTTTGCTCCTCATAAATATCCCAAGCAAACAGATAGACAAACCAATAAAGAAGATGTGAGGTTAACCTAACTCGGTAAATAGATTCACAAACACAAAACATCTTGTATTAAATCCTGAGAACTGGGCACTTAATGCATATCATGCAAATAGGAAATGTTTTTTTGGGGGGGTTTTAAACTACAAAGCAACCAACATTTTGTTTATGTCTCTTTTTTTAAAAAAAGCAATTGGAATTTGTTACATTTTGGAGGAGTGGGAAGACATTTAGAAAACCCACAAACCCCTAGATATGTCTTTTTATGGCATTTGCATCGAAGCGGTTCCAATATTTCTGAATGGATGGCTGGATGGATCAATGCATTCTGGGTCAAGCTAGCCTGTTAACTGATCAGAAATAATTTATGGGATGGATTTTCTGTTGGCCTCTTGCTTCAGCTGCAACAAGTCTGGGAGGGAGACATCATTTACTCTCTTTTGTTGGACATTTGGAATAAAACATCCCAGCGAGAAACAGGGGAAGTGGCAATAGACCATGGGCCCATCAAACTCAGTAATGTATCCACTGACTGGGAGTGGACCTCCAGGATTTCTGGTTACCCAGGGCTTTCTGCATGCAAAGCAGATGCTTTTCCACTGAGCTGCAGCCCTTCTCATGTACCAATGTAGACCACTGATTCCTACAGCTCACTTTTGTTCGCACTGGCTGGCAGATAATGTCCTCCTCCCAGAGACCATGTGTTGTGGTGAGATCATCAGGACTGACCTCACTGCATGTGTGGGTGGGAGCAATTGGATAGCCACAACAACCCGATTGCTAGTCCCTCAGTTGCTGGGGTATTTCTGGCCATTGGGCTTGTTCATGAAAGACCTACATGGGCTCACAGTACGTTTCTGAGCATAATTCAGTGTTGGTGTTGACCTTTAAAGCCCTAAACGGCCTCATCCCAGTATACCCGAAGGAGCATCTCTGCCTCCTTTGTTCTGCCCGGATGCTGAGGTCCAGCGCCGAGGGCCTTCTGGCAGTTCCCTCATTGCAAGAAGCAAAGCTACAGGGAACCAGGCAGAGGGTCTTCCCGGTAGTGGCACCTACCCTGTGAAACGCCCTCCCACCAGATGTCAAAGAGATAAACAGCTACCTGACATTTAGAAGACATCTGAAGACAGAGGACTTCCGGGATGCCGCAGCCATGGGAAGGAACACGAGGCTGCCCTTCAGGGGGGTCTCGAACAACACGGAGGTCTAGAGGGGTCACGAAGGCTCCGTGAACCTCGAAACCCCAGGAGGATTATTCTGGGGGACAGAGTACCCAGCGAAGCTGCCTGAGTTGCCAGCGTTTAACAGGGCTGGAGCTGCAGCATGAAGGGGAAGCAACAGACTCCATGTTGTGAAGCCTCAGGCTCCGTGTGAAAAGCGGCGAACCTCCGACAACAGTTAAAAAGCTGGGAAATAGTTATCAAGGATTGTATTGGAAAAATATTGGAAAAATAGCGAAAGCAACTGAGTCGATAATAAATAAAGTTTAACCAAAGAACCCAGTGGAAAAAGAACTACGTGGGGCGAAAGGAGAAGGAGTTCACTACCGGCGGTAAGAGCAAAATGGAGTATAGCGGAATACTGGGAGAGAGAAAGTAAGAAAGTATGAAAGTTACCGCTAAGTGGGTGTAGAGGAAAGACCTCAGATACAAAGTATAAGGAGTCTGAGGCAAAAGCAATACTGAAAATATCTCAATGGACTAGAGAGAAGGGAAAGGAACTTTTCTGTTTTACCTGGTCGGAGAGTGTTGTGCCAGCGACCGGTTTGGGGTATATTGGCGGGTTTTCTACACCCAATTCTATTGCCTGTTGCATCTGAATGGGGACTGATTTAAACAGTACTTAAATGGTGTTTTTCTCACCCTTTCCATTTATTATGTTTGAATAAAGGACAGAGACTGGTATACATCCAGGCCAGTCAAATGATTGAAAATTAAATTGACAACAGGAGGAGGGGAGACGCGGAGAGATAGTGCTCTTCTGATGAGGCTTGGGAGAAAAAGCGAATGGTTTGGAGAAAAGTAAAAACGCAGTGGGTTTCTGCACCACCATTTTGCTCCCTGTTTCCTCCCGTTTTAAAGAGATATATCTTAATGTCCAAGCAGGAGAAGATGGAGGCTATGCTCTAGATTGAACTATCGCTATAGCAAAAAGAGACTGGGAATCTCTGGAAAGAGAGGGAAATCCAAATAGGACAGTTTGCTAGGATTCTCCGCTACCTACAGAAGCCTCCCTTCTCGTGGAACGTCTCCTTGCCTGACCCAGCTTCGCTCGCCTGTGCTCGCTCTCGAACTGAGACTCACCCCATATTTCTTCCAAAGTTCCAGAGAATTAATACGTGACTCTACCTATCTGCCCCTATAACTTTGGCGGCCACCTTCTCCCTGCATCTCCTTCTTTTACTTCTCCCCAACTTCTTCTATTTCCTGTCCCCTATGGGTATGTTTCTTGATATTTTTTGAGACGTTGGCTTTTTTATGCGCGTCCCTTCTTCTTTCTTTTTTACGGGTTTTCCTTCCTAGGCTTTTTTATACTGCCTTTTTTCTATTCTTTTTGTTTCTTTTTTTGGTAGTTTTTTTCTTTTGTGTGTGTGTGTATTTTTGTGTATTTGCTCCCCCCCCCCCAATGTGTGATTATTGATTACACGAGATCAGTTGCTTGGTTCCATGTGGAGGGAGATACCCTGTCGAGGAATCATACGGAAGAGAAAAGAAAAATACTTGGAAGGTTAATAAGGTGCCACCGTGTGGGAATAAAGGAAACTACATTAGAAGAAATCAACGGGAGGAACAGAGGAACCCAGCAGCTCTTTTTAGTGACCACTATGGGGGGAAGAGTCTTTAATAATTAGCTAATATAAGTTGATATACAAAATGAAAAAGGGGGCAGGAACGCCAGCAGAAAGGAGGCCATCCAGACAAGAAGATGGGAAAGAGGGGAAAGAAATTAAGGACTATGACAGTTTGATGGCTGAAATAAGGAAATAATTTAAACATAATGAACAATATATTGAGAGAAAGCTATTGGAAGTACAGGACACATTGGATAAGAGATTGGAGGGGGTGGTGGGAAAATTGACAGGAAAAGTTAAAGACTTATCGGTAAGAGCCAAAGTACTTGAGGATTCAATGAAAAGGGTGCAAAAGGATACGAAAGACAGTAAGAAGGACTTGGACAGGATTAAAATGGAAGTCAAGGAGATAGGAAAGGTACAGGAAGAATTGCTGGACAGCATGGCTATGACTCAGATAAGACAAAACCAATCAAACCTGAAATTTAGAGGGATTCCGGAGGAACCAAATGAGAATATAAGATCTAAAATGGTTAAAGAGCTAGCAATTTGGTTAGATAGGAAGGAAGAAGAGATAAGTTACTCTCTAGTAAATATTTTTTGGATAAAAACAAAATCGGCTAAAGCTAAGGGGAAAAAATTGCCAGGAGATGTATTAGCCATGTTTAACTCGTTGGATTTAAGGAACGAAATACTGAAACAGAATTACACCAAAAGGTTATGTATTGAAGGAAATTCAATTATCATATTTAAAGAGATGCCCTCGAGATTTCTTCGGAGAGATGTTTATAAAAAATTAACTCATCAGTTGAAGAAAAATGGGATCCTATATAGATGGGAATTCCCGGAAGGCATTTCATTTTACTTTAAGGAAAAAAGATTTAAACTGTCAAGCCCTTCAGAACTTGAAACATTTGCAAGAAGATACGAGAAGGAACTTGGAAGGGTGGCGGGGTGGGGGAAGGTGGGGGAGCGTCTGGGGGAGGGGGGCGGGGGAAGTGAAGAGGAAGAGAGAGAGACAAATTCAACAGAAGAAAGGGAAGGGGAAGAGAAATGACTAAATGACTAAATGGTTATAATATTGATTTTGAAAGGTGGCTGGAATTATGGAACAACAACATGAAGTTCACGGCGTGTACGGTATTGAGGGAAAACTTGTGGGAAATGATATATAGGTGGTACCTCACGCCAGTGAAATTGGCTAAGATGTATAGGTTAAAGAACAAAAGATGCTGGAAATGTGGAGAAGTAGAAGGTGATTTCTACCATATGTGGTGGTCATGTAGCAAAGTGAAAGGCTTTTGGGAATTAATCTACAATGAACTTAAAAAAAAAATTAAATACACCTTTCCCAAAAAGCCCGAAGCTTTTTTGTTAGGAATGACGGGTAAAGAAATTTAAAAAGAAGATAAAATATTATTCCTATATGCTACTACAGCCTCAAGAACTATGTTAGCACAAAACTGGAAAACGGAAGTTATACCCGATATAAGTGATTGGCAGGTTAAAATGGTAAATTATGCCGAGCTCGCTAGAATAACAGGAAGAATAAGGGACCAAGATGAACAGAAATTTCATGACAATTGGAATAAATATTGGATGTATATTGGAACCAATTTGTAGATGTCACTGGCGGGGTTGGAATAACTCTAACAGTAAGGGGTTACTATGTAAGACTAAAAATAAAATACGTGACCATAGAATCTATTTGACACTTACCAAAGGGGTGGAGGGAAGTCCAAGGCTCGGCAGAGCCTAAAATAATGTGTTTTTTCTGTATGATCTGGAGAGTGGATATAATATGTGTAAGTTATGTAAATGAATTTTGTATATGTTTATATGTTTATTTGTGTAAATACCAATAAAAATTTATCCAAAAAAAAAGAAGACATCTGAAGGCAGCCCTGTTCAGGGAAGTTTTCAATGTGTGACATTTTAATGTATTTTTAAACTTTGTTGTAAGCCGCCCAGAACATGCCAGTCGGGCATGTGTCTCTGCCAGGGTCCTACTCGAGTGTAGGCTGAACTCCTGACAAAGACATGTAATGATGGCACCATGTGAGCTGCTCTGGGGAGCCACCACAGAAAAGGCCTATTCTCATGTTGTCACCCTCCGAACCTCTTGGAGAGGGAAGGACACATTGAGAAGGGCCTCAGAAGACAAGCACAGGATCTGAGTTGGTTCATATGGGAAGAGGCGATCCTTAAGGTATTGAGCTCCTGAGCTGTGTGAGGCTCTATAAGTCAACACCAGCACTTTGAATTGGGCCCAGAAACTAACTGGAAGCTGGTGCAGTCCATATGAAACAGCTTCCTATCCAACCTACTGTTTCAGTTTTCTCAGTGCCCCTGTTGCACTGATGCCCTTGAGACATTTGGAGTAATTCAAATGGCAGATAGTCCCACAGGTTTGACAGAGTTTGGAATGCTGTGCCAGATATTTCATTTAATTTTGGTTCCCCGCCCCCCTCAATAGTCCAGGTTAGGTATTTGTGGTGGTGTCCTGTCAGCTGCCCAAGGATTCCATTTGCTAGTTCTGACCCCACAGCTAGCTGGAAACGCTTTTCAGACCCTTGTGCTTTTGCCTCCATGCAAGTATTTGGAAAACTTGTTTTGAATGAAGATGAAGCAGCCGACAGATATCACTGGCATTTATTTTTGGTATCCCTCTAGCCAGAAGATGAAAAGCAACAGCTGCAAACTAGAAAAGTGCTAAGCCTCTGTAACACCAGCCAACAATATTTCACCTTTTTAGATATATCATGGGTGAAAGGGCAAAAAATAAAACTAAACAAAAAAATCTGTTTTCACCTGCAGCTTCAGAGACATCAGGGAATACAGAAGGCAAACCCACTTCTTTCAATTAGGTGTGATTTATTTCACCTTGCAAAATAAATACAGGGATCTTTCTATGTGTAGAACCTATGCAGACCTGATCCATATGTTACAAATTCAGTGAGACTGTCACCTCCCCAAAACAAACACATATAGGCCCACAAAACAAAACCTGTCACCAAGGTTGCCTTTTACATTAGTCCTAACTTGCTCTTCCTCCATGTGATTAGGCTTCTGTGAAGCGAGACCGAGATGATCCCATTTCTCCCTCTGCCCCATTGCACGCTGCTCACCTCTCTCTGCTGTCCTGTCCTTGGGGCTGGCCCTACTATTAGGCAGAGTGAGGCAAGCACTTCTATCTGCCTTGAACCTCCCAACATTGATGGAGGTCCATGATTCCTAGTGTTGTGAAAGAGGGAGAAATCCCTTTCTCTATACCATCCAACATTTTATACACCTCTATCTTGTCACCTCTTGCATGCCCCTTTCTCTAAACTCAAAAGCCCCCAACGCTGCAAGTTTTCTTTATAGGGGAGTCACTCCACTCCTTGATCATTTCGGTTGTCCTCTTCCCAACCTTTCCCAACTACCATCTCCTTTTGCTGACACCCCCAGGCCACATACGCTTTCCCCAGACTATGGGGCCTCAGCCCAGTATACCTGAAGGAGTGTCTCCACCCCCATTGTTCTGCCTGGACACTGAGATCCAGTGCCAACGGCCTTTTGCTGGTTCCCTCACTGCGAGAAGCGAAGTTACAGGGAACCAGGCAGAGGGCCTTCTCGGTGGTGGCACCCGCCCTGTGGAATGCCCTCCCATCAGATGTCAAAGAAATAAACAACTATCTGACGTTTAGAAGACATCTGAAGGCAGCCCTATTTAGGGAAGTTTTTAATGACTGATGTTTTAATGTATTTTTAATCTTTTGTTGGAAGATGCCCAGAGTGTCCAGATTAGCAAAACCTACTGGTGTTTCGCAACTTTCCGACTAGTTGCAGGACCTTAGCCAGACCTAGCAGAGTAAGCGCAGAATCCATGGAAGCAATTGGCGACTTGGCTACAGACAGGATAGATGAAGCAGGAACCAGGAACTTGTAGTTAGGTGTTTATTATATACAGTGGACTATTTACAGGAACAGATCACGGATCTTTTGCTAGCTCTCTCTGATTCGACTCACAACTCCTATACTGACACAGAACTTTAAACTTCCCGAACTCTGAACTAATATATTCCAGTTAGTAGGCCATTAATTATCACTCCCATGAGAGAGCTTGACCAATCAGGGAGCAGTCTCCATGTATCTGTTATCACCAGGCAGACTTACTCCTTCAGATTGCCTTCTGGCTGTCTGCCAAACCTTAATTGACTCTGTGTGAGTAGCTGCACGTACACAGTTTCCCAACAGGGCAGAGTATAAAATTGTTGTTGTTGTTGCTGCTGTTATTACAAAATGGCCCTGCTCTGCAATCTTCAAGTGATTTCCCCAGGCTAGAATGCCTTCTTGAACTGTGACAGGGCCTCTTTCTTGCCTGAAGAGAAGGGAGAAACCTTTGACTTTGGTGTGTGCTTACTTCACCAATGTGGTTAGTGTCGCATTCATCGCCACAGCCACTTTTTGACTCTTGTCCCACTCTCTGTTGACATGTGGCCCCTGGAAGGTCACTCAGATGGATATGTGGTCCCCAGGCTGTTAAAAAATGTATCCCAATGCATTTTAAGCCTCTGTTTTCTGAGCCATGCATTTTTCCCCTCCCATACAAACATCTTCCTCTGCCTTTTCCCCCCTCCCCTGGTAGCTGGCTTCGCTTGTCTGTCTCACTGCACTCCAGGGATGTCCTTGGGCTTCTCAGGAATGGGTTCAGCCAGGTAAGAAAGCAGGAACATTATTTATTTGTCAGAAAAAGAGAGCGACTCCAGAATATTCTGGCCTATCTCATCCGTCTCACACCAACAAATTACCCATCACTGTAACAGGAAAGGGGTGGTGGAGGAAAGGATACAAAGATTCCTGGGGGAGTACAGGAATATACACAGAATATAGCAAGGCTTAAACCCCCTGAACAGGATACTCAATAAGTGATGGCTAGGCCCATCCACAATATCAGGGGTAGAATCAGCTCTACTGCAATGCAAATACTGCGGTTTTGTGTGTTTCCTCTTACAACTTTTGTACTTGTCCGGGAGGAATGCTCAAGCGGAGATACTGGTGTAGAATAGAATATCCCTATTTTCACCTGAGGAATGTTGGAAGGGATGCTGTCAGCTTCTTCCCCCCGCACCTCAGTTTTGCCCTTGCAGACCTCAGCAAGGAGGTGAATTGGGACAAAGCTAGAATTAGACGGTTCTGCTGGTCATTGTCTGTTGCTCCACTTACTGCTGTCTTCTCGGCCCTCTACCCTACCAGTCTGAATGAGCACCAGCTGCCACTGATTGCAGCTGATGGCTAAACACAGAGAATCGTATAATTGTACAGTTGGAAGGGACCACGAGGGTCATCTAGTCCAACTCCCCTGAAATGCAGGAATCATTCACCCAACATGAAACTCGAACCCATGACTCTGAGATTAAGAGTCTCATGCTCTACTGACTGAGCTAAGATGATCACAGCTCTTTTATATTCAGATACAGTGGTACCTTGGGTTACGTACTCCGCTAACCCAGAAATATTACCTCAGGTTAAGAACTTTGCTTCAGGATGAGAACAGAAATTGTGCTCCGGCGGCGCAGCAGCAGCAGGAGGCCCCATTAGCTAAAGTGGTGCTTCAGGTTAAGAACAGTTTCAGGTTAAGTACGGACCTCCGGAACGAATTAAGTACATAACCAGAGGTAACACTGTTCAGCGAATTTAACTGACTACTAAGGACAACCAAGACTCCAACCATTGCCTTTCTCTATTCCCTCAATGAATGAGAATCCCTGCTGCAGGCCTGTGTTGGGAGCACTGTCAGAGGAATGTGTATATTACACAATATATGACATGATAGCCTATCCACCTGGTTTCAACCTTAGTATCTTTTTGTTGTCAGCTAAAATCTTTACTCTAAGGTATCTGATGGCATGTGATGTTCTGCTTTTACTGATCATTGGCTTTTATTCATTTGCATGTTCAGACCCAGAAACCTCCCCCCTAAATAAATTCACACTTGACTCAAATTTTAGTTTTGCTTTTTGGCAGAATTTAGGCCACAACTTTATTGATTACAGAAAGTGAATGGTTGCATAGGCTCTGGTTCGACTAGCTCCCTGCCATGCAGGAAGCTCTGACCCAGGGCACCAGCATAGGTCAGCCAAGGTGAACCCCTTCATAAGAGGAAAGCCGGGAACAGGCTATCTCCGCCACCTGAATGTCCCCCTGGACTCAGGCACGGGCACAACCCACTCTCAGGGTTTGACCAAACCACTGAGTCCCTGGGTTCCTTTAACGGAATACCCTTCACATAGGGATGGCGAGAGCGTTCTCCCATCCCTATCACCTGAACCAGAGCCTATCCGCAAGCTTACAAGTTGTGACAATTTGCTACATGGCAGGTGAAACCCAAAGGGCAACAGCCAATCCACCAAGTGGGAAAATTCCTGCCGTGCCCCTGTCCCAACGACAGACGACAGACGACTTCATAGCAAGGTCAAGTGCAAAAGCCCTAAAAGTAGGGAGAAGTGGGCGTGTGTTCTGAATGCATGCGCTGAAAGAGGAAGCTCTGGGTCACGTGCATGGGTATAAAAAGGTTCCTCGATCCCTTTGGACTCTGCCCCATTGGCCCAATTGAACCTAGCATTGAGGGATCTCCAATCAAGTGTTGTGGCTGACCAATCATACCCACCCACAACACAGGAGGTCGGTTTCCAGGTCCCACCGCAATACGTCTTTAAGGGAGGACCCGATCTGTTAACTGTATATTTTGCCTACGTTGATCTTGTTATTTTTTCTGTTAATTTTTACATACTTTTACTGTTACAGTGGTACCTCAGGTTACATACGCTTTAGGTTACATACACTTCAGGTTACAGACTCCGCTAACCCAGAAATAGTGCTTCAGGTTAAGAACTTTGCTTCAGGGTGAGAACAGAAATCGTGCTCCGGCGGCACGGCGGCAGCAGGAGGCCCCATTAGCTAAAGTGGTGCTTCAGGTTAAGAACAGTTTCAGGTTAAGAATGGACCTCCGGAACGAATTACGTACTTAACCTGAGGTACCACTGTATAGGCATTCATTGTTGCTTTGTATATTCTATATATTTTTATATTTCCGTAAATTACCTTGTGTCATTTTTGAGAAAGGCGACCGAGGCTGCAATCCTAAACCCCCACCCCCTTACTCAGGAATAAGCCCCACTGCATTCAATAGGACTTGCTTCAAAGTAGGTATGGTTAGGCTTGTGCTGTAAGATGTTTAATAAACAATAATAGATGAAACGTTAAGTTACCAACACCTGAATCCCGTTGTCAAGGCTCAGCAGAGAACCCATCAAAAAGCTGTTAACACAAACTGTGTGAGTTGTCGGGGGTTTCATAGCTCTGTGATGGCCATGAAATTCTGGCCTTTCCCCCCTTCTCAATGACCAGGTATGCAGCTGAAAGTGCCTGAGCCATTCATATAACAAGACTCCTTTCGCACCAAGCGATTTGACACTCTGTTATGAAGAGGTAAGCACAAGAAGGAGACGGCTGGAAGCTATGCGCCACCTTTTTTCACACACAACTTCCCACCTCCGAATACAACAAAAGGTGGCAGACACAGAAGAACACCTGAGTACCATAATTTGCCGTCTTTGGTTATTCTTTTTTCGGAGATGACAATATTTTGATCAGAGAAAAACTATTACAGTTGGTGACAAATTGTCGGGGCTTTGTCAGGGCACACCAGCCGACATCCATAGACCTGCCCCTCATGTTTTTTCTGCAGCCTGGAGTACCATATAGTACTTGAAACATATTCAGTTGTAGTACTCTGTGCCATGGGTTTTGGATGGCCAAATATGAGAATGAGGAGAAGCCAGATACTTGCCTGCCCAGAAGAATCCCAGTCAATGGAAACATTGGATTCCTTCCCTTTCTTCTTCCACTTTAACCAAACATCTGAAGGGCTGTCCCATGGAGGGTGGAGCAAGCTTGTGGTGTAGCGGTTAAGAGCGGTGGACTCATAATCTGGGGAACCGGGTTCGTGTCCCCGCTCCTCCACATGCAGCTGCTGGGTGACCTTGGGCCAGTCACACTTCTCTGAAGTCTCTCAGCCCCACTCACCTCACAGAGTGTTTGTTGTGGGGGAGGAAGGGAAAGGAGAATGTTAGCCGCTTTGAGACTCCTTCGGGTAGTGATAAAGCGGGGTATCAAATCCAAACTACTACTCTTCTTCTTCTTCTTCTTCTTCTTCTTCTTCTTCTCTGGGAGGTAGGACTCAAACCAATGGCTTCAAGTTGCAGGAAAGGAGATTCCGACTAGACATATAGGAAAAAATTCTGATAGTAAGAGCTGTTCAACAGTGGAACAGTCTCCCTTGGGAGGTTGTGGACTCTCCTTCCTCAGAGGCTTTTAAGCCGAGGTTGGATGGCCATCTTCTCATGGATGCTTTAGCCGAGATTCCTGCAATGCTGGGGGTTGGACTTGATGACCCTTGTGGTCCCTTCCAATTCTAAGATTCTATGATTCCGAGTCCTCCAAATATAGGTAATTGATATTATGGATCATCTCTCTGAAGATTTTGCAGCCTGTGGACTTACCAACCCTGAACAGTTGATGTTTGTTTTTAATTTCTTTTTGCTTTTAACTTCTTCTTCTTCTTCTTTTACTTTTTATGCTGTTATTATTTGGTTTTATGTTTTTATATTCTTTTTTTGTTAATATTCTTTATTTATTAAAAATATGCATGTCTATACAAACATTATGTACTATGTCTTAACAGGTAGAAAAAAGAAAATTATATAAAATAGAAAATTTATGAAGAAAGAAAGAAAAATAAAGAAGTAACAAAGATAAGAAACAAAGAAATAAAAAAGACAAAGTTATTTACATAGTAAACGTACTCATCGGCATGATCCTTCCCATCCTTCTCACTATACTGTTTGATATAACATTCTTTTCTACACAGGTATGTTTTTATAATGTTCTAAACCACAGTGATATATTTTTATAAGACAGCTGTTTATAAATCTTTTATAAATAAATAAACGATTGATTGATTGATTGATTGGTTGATTGATTGATTGATTGATAGACTTTAGAAACTGCAAAAGGACCCATGGCAAACTGACTCCACTCATCCCACGCAAATTCATATTCCCAGCAAGGTTTCCATTCATTCTCAGGAAGTAAATATTTGTTGTTTCCCTCAGAAGCGCATGTTGCAATGATCTCTGCAGAGAAACATCACTAAGCTTCAAATTGCTCTGCTCAAATTCCCAGCTGGCCGCTTAAAACGCAGATAAGACTTAATGGTTGAGATTTAAGCAATGGAAGATATTTTTAATGCTTTTGTACATAATGACATCTCAAGAGTCTTGCCTAATGCCTAGGGAGGAGCAGATTCTTCCCACACCCCATTCATTCCTTTATTTATTTTTCCCCCCTTTGGTTTGTTCTGCCTTGTCTTCCATGCCTCCTGAGTCCTGCCTCAGCTAGAAGAACATCTAAATTGAGGCATGCTCAGTTTGCTACAAGGGTGGCGCTGTGGGTTAAACCACAGAGCCTAGGACTTGCCGATCAGAAGGTTGGCGGTTCGAATCCCCGCGACGGAGTGAGCTCCCGTTGCTCGGTCCCTGCTCCTGCCAACCTAGCAGTTCAAAAGCACATCAAAGTGCAAGTAGATAAATAGGTACTGCTCCGGCGGGAAGGTAAACGGTGTTTCCGTGTGCTGCTCTGGTTTGCCAGAAGCGGCTTAGTCATGCTGGCCACATGACCCGGAAGCTGTACACCGGCTCCCTCAGCCAATAAAGCGAGATGAGCGCCACAACCCCAGAGTCGGTCACGACTGGACCTAATGGTCAGGGGTCCCTTTACCTTTACCTTTACAGTTTGCCACAGCCTTTGCAGTTCACACGTATCAACAGATTTCCCTCCCCTGACATGGACACACACCTTTTGCTAGCAATGCACATGTGTGCATTGATAGCTTTCATTCACTGCACTTGATTTTGATTTTGCATTACTTGGTTGCATTACTTGGTTGAATAAAATATTGGGAGAACCCAGGTAAGCCCTGACCTGCATATTCGATCATGTGATGTAGCACACGCATCCCATTTGAATGGAAATGCCCATTAACTTTTGGGGGCCCTGGGCTCCTCAAATATTTTATTGTGGGGGAGGCACAGGGACCTCTGTCCCTAGGAGTTGGTTCCTATGCTTGGTTGTTACTGTGGGAACACTTCAGGAAATAAACTGGTGAAAGAAAACCAGTGTTGATGTGATCATAGGGGTGGTGATGATCTCTCTTTCCACAAATATATCTCAAGGTGATGTACAAAATGTAACAAGCAAACAAATAAAAGCAGTTAAGAACAGCAAAAGAAAAAGAACACACAAGATAATTTTTTTAAAAAAATAAATAAATACAAAATGGATTTCCACAGGAGAGACCCAGGACAGGTTATTTGGATATAAATGTATTCGGCTGATTCTGGAAAATGAAGATACAGTGGTACCTCGGGTTACATATGCTTCAGGTTACAGACTCCGCTAACTCAGAAATAGTACCTCAGGTTAAGAACTTTGCTTCAGGATGAGAACAGAAATTGTGTGGTGGCGGTGCGGCAGCAGTGGGAGGCCCCATTAGCTAAAGTGGTGTCTCAGGTTAAGAACAGTTTCAGGTTAAGAACAGACCTCCGGAAGTAATTAAGTGAGGAGATTTCACCCCTCCCATATCCAAGAATCTGCTGATGTTCTCTGCTGATTCTCCAGAGAGGAGGGGGCTCTCTACTTATTTCGCTGCAGCCTCATCAAAGAGAGAGAGAGAGAGAGAGAGAGAGAGAGAGAGAGAGAGAGAGAGACTGAGTGTTAGAGAGAGATCATGTGTATAGATAAGGTTGCTGCTATTAGCAGCTGCAGACACTAAGTGCAGTTCAGCATTTTCGTTTAGACCTCATTTAGCTCTGTATATAGTTGTGTATTATAGTTGTAGATAGAATAAAGAAGATATTCTACAGAGCTGCTGTCCAAGTCGTTTATGCTCTGCTATACTCTGCTGTACTCTGCTGTGCGACGACTGTCTACTTGTTGGAGTGAATCCGGTGCTCACAACTCTAAGCTGTGAGTCCACAGCACTTTGACCTTTTCTTGTGCAGAAGGTGGTCTCTGGAAGTGCTACCCAGCTCGCCTGGCCCAGTCGGGGCTGAAGTGGATGAGTCCAGTCAGTGGCACTGGCTCAACGGCGATGCTGACGTTAAGTAGGTACCACTGTAGTAGGTTCCTGTATCTCAGCAGGAATACCGTTCCACAAAACAGGGTCATTGAATGCTTTGCTCTGAGTGAAGTGGGATCCTAATAACTTTGGAAAGTTCAGGAGAAGCTCTCCTGTGGACCCCAGTGACCTACTGAGTTTATAAGGCAGTATTTCAAGTACAGGGGTATATAGTGTTAAGAGAGGCTCAGAACTTACAGGGTTAAGAGTTCTGAGTGATGACGCCTCACATTCTGAGGGCGGGCATAGAACACGGAAGGGGTGTGGATTTCTCTGTGTGCTTTCAGTCTGCGTGTTTGCTCTAAGGAGGGAGCAAGCAACATGGGCGAACTCTCGCCAGGCAGGAGATTTATAGCTGTTGTGTTTTGCTAAGGAATAAAGGCTTTAAGATAAGGACACTGCTGCGTGTCAGCCTGAGTTATTGCTACCACACGACAGAACGTTCAAGCTTCTACTTCCGCTGTGTTTTACGCTCTGCTGAGTCAAAGGTCCCGGGGGGAAGACCAGAGCTGCGCAGGAGAAGTGTGCCGGACCCCCCGGTCAAACTTGACCCCGAATAGGTTATGGAGATCAGCAATAAAGATAAGCAGCATTCGTGCGTGTGAGGAGGCTGCAGCCAGAGGCCAGCTGATGAGACGCTGGGAAAGAGAGACTGCAGGCAAAGAGGCCAGCAGCCAAAGGCCAGCTGAGGAGTAGCTGGAGCCAGCCGGGAGGAGCTCGCTGGGAAGGATCTGCCGGACCGGGAGGTGCTACTGTATCGTGAGTAGGCCGGGCCCCGGGGGAGAGATGGCAGACAGCCATGAATCGCGTGCAGTCCCTTTTGAAGAGGCAGACGGGAAGGAGCCCTGGGTCGGTTGGCAGGCACTGAAGAGAGTGGGAGCCACACCAGAGGGGGCTAGACGCCAGCCTGAGGGACGCCCAGCAGGGGCCAAGTGCTGCACAGAAGCTGGGGAACGCCCAGAGTGTCAAGGAGGGGCTGTGGGACGCCCTGGAAGCCCAAAGTGGGCTGGAGCCGTGTCTAAAAGCTGCTGCGATGCTTTGACACGCCAGAGAGACAGGCAGCCGTGTGCTGGAAAGCTGCTGGAAGCTGGGAAGAGGAAAGCAGAGGCAAGCTGTTCCTCTGGAGGCTGTGCACCCAAGTTTGGGGGTGCAGGCCAGAAAGGCCATTCCAAGGGTCTTGAGAGTGCCCAGGCTGTTTGGCAGGAGCTGGAGGGGGTTTGCAGAGAAACCACAGCAGAAGCCAAAAGCCATTTTCCCAACAGCAGAAAAGCCTCGAGGAGGAGGGCTGCTGGAAAGGTTGGGAGGGCAGAGAAGACCAAAGGCACTAGGCGATGTTTTGTTTGTGCCTCGGCTGAACACCTGCGATGGAGCTGCCCACAGAGAGCGAGAGAGCTAGGGCAGGAAAGTCCCAAGGTCACTTCCCATGGGAACCAGCCGGGTTTCCATGGCAACAGTGGGAGCAGACGTGGGAACGTTTATCAACTGTCTGCTTCGATGGCGGTTTTGGAAAACACCACCTGCAGCGAAAGCTCCAAGGTCGGGGGCAGCAGGAAGTCAGTTGCAAAGGCAACAAAGAAGGACAACTCCGGAGTGCTACGTTGGGTTGTTGACTCAGCTGCGAATGCCCATCTGGTCACAGCGCCACCTGATGGACAAATGTGGAACTGCAAAGCTGTTTCAACTGAGAAAACTGTTAGATTTGCTACAGGTGCACAGGGGCGTGTAACCCATGTTTCTAACATGTTTGTCTCTTTTTTACAGGCTGAATTGAAGGTTTATGTTCTCCCTGAGATAAAACATTGCCTGCTGTCTGTACCTTGTCTTTTACAGGAGGGATATTCTGTGAGTTTTGAAAAAAAAATTTGCACAATTTCCAGAGGTGGAGAGCAACTGGTACGTGTTGAAAAAAATCAGAACAACCTCTTTGTTCTGGAATCACCTCTCGAGGGTGAGGGGAAAGCCACTGACCACACTCATGTGTCGTGTGCTTGCGTGTGGCACAAGAGGATGTCACATGGGTCCTGTGAGGACGTCCAGATGTTATCAGAGTGCACCAAAGGTTGCAAGGTAAAAGAATGTGGTAAACCTTTGAATTGCAAGGCTTGCAGGAAAGCCAGAAACAAGGGATTTAATGATCCCAGGGTAGAGAGAGTCACCACAAAGCCTTTTGAGCTTGTGCATGCAGACCTTTTAGGTATGCCACAGCCAAGTCTGGGCAAGGCCAAGTGGCTGTTGGTGCTGACAGATGATTTTACCAGGAACGCGTGGGCTTTCACGCTGAAAGCTAAGGAGGACGCAGCGCAACTGATCAAAGATTGGGTTGCAGAGGTGGAACAGAGGTTCTCCACCAAGGTGCAAGGTTTCCAGTTTGACCGTGGTTCTGAGGTCACTGGGTCTGCTCTAAAGGGTTTCTTTCGCCAGAGGGGGATACGTCACAAGGTGACTTCTCCTCAGAAGAGTGGCGTGGCAGAGCTGAGGAGTAAAGCTCTGGTTCGAGCATCCGAGATTCTACTGGATGACTCTGGTTTGCCTCACAGTTTTTGGGGGGAGGCGGTAAAAACGGCCAATTTCTCGATGAACAGGTGCTACAATGCAGTGGTAGGTGACACCCCATATTTCTTGCTCAACGGACAGAAGCCACAGGTGCATTTCTTCCGTTCGTTTGGTTGCAGGGCCATGGTGCCTGTACCAAAGTGGTTGCAGCAAGAGGGTGGTCCAAAGTACCAGGAAATGATCTTCTGTGGGTATGAACCCGCGACAAAAGGGTGGAGATTCGCATATCCAGAAGGTGATCAGACCAAGCTTCTGGTCAGTAAACAGGCTGAGTTTTTTGAGCAGGATGGTTGGGCAAGGCGCAAAGCGCGCTCTGACGTCCACTCAGATTGTCTCTCTGACGCTGAGGAGGAAAGAGAGCCAGAGCCTGAACCTGCTGGTGGAGACCAGGTCCCTGAACAGAGTAGGGCGTCTCCACAGGTTGTTAAGGGAGTGTCCAAGAGTGAGCCCTCATCTCCTGTGCGCATAATGGAGAAAGCTCACAGACGTGTCAAGTCAGAGGGGGAGTCTTCTGATGAGGAAGACGCACATGCTGGCCCCAGTGGGTCAGGAGGAGCACCCCAGTTTGTGCCCAGGCGGTCTTCACGGGCACCAAAGGGAATTCTACCTGAGAGGTTTCAGGTCACAAATGCGTGGGTTGGTTTCGCACAGTGCGAACCTGAGATTTGTGAGGTTCAACAGGTGCCCAACAACGATGCCAGGAAGGGGCGGAAGGCAATGGGGAAGGTGTTGAACACTCAGAAGTCCTCTCAGAACGTGATTCGAGAGGGGGTGTTAAGAGAGGCTCAGAACTTACAGGGTTAAGAGTTCTGAGTGATGACGCCTCACATTCTGAGGGCGGGCATAGAACACGGAAGGGGTGTGGATTTCTCTGTGTGCTTTCAGTCTGCGTGTTTGCTCTAAGGAGGGAGCAAGCAACATGGGCGAACTCTCGCCAGGCAGGAGATTTATAGCTGTTGTGTTTTGCTAAGGAATAAAGGCTTTAAGATAAGGACACTGCTGCGTGTCAGCCTGAGTTATTGCTACCACACGACAGAACGTTCAAGCTTCTACTTCCGCTGTGTTTTACGCTCTGCTGAGTCAAAGGTCCCGGGGGGAAGACCAGAGCTGCGCAGGAGAAGTGTGCCGGACCCCCCGGTCGAACTTGACCCCGAATATATAGCTGTATAGGGGCTTACACATTAAAAACTTCCCATAGTTCTAGTTGCAGGTAGGTAGCCGTGTTGGTCTGCTATAGTTGAAACAAATATTTTTAAAAAATCCTTCCAGTAGCACCTTAGAGACCAACTAAGTTTGTTATTGGTATGAGATTTCATGTGCTATCTGAAGAAATGTGCATGCACACGAAAGCTCATACCAATAGCAAACTTACTTGGTCTCTAAGGTGCTACTGGAAGGAATTTTTTTATTAAAAACTTTGACATTGGCCCAGTAGCAGATTGGCAGCCCATACAAATGAAGTGAGCAAGGTGTTATATGGTGGTTGTACTTCCCCCCCTCAAACAACCTACACTAATGGCCAGAATTGTGGGAAGCTTTTGGGAAAAGTGTATTTCCAAGGTCTGATGGCTCATAACAGCTGATAGGCTCTCTAGACACTCATGCTCATTGGCTACATTCAAATGAAGGAAAGCTACCACATATCAACCTAAGCAAGTTATGCTTCCTTTTCCTGGTTATTTGGCTATAAATTTTGATAGACTAGAGATAATTGAATAAACTTTGTTGCATTACATTCTTCATTAAATTATATTTCCATTGATATATAATTTTATGGTATTACTCCGAAAAATAGTGGTGTTATAAACCATCAAACCTCATAAATACATTTTTCCCTAAAGGTTTCCACTATTTTGGCCGCTAGTGTAGTTGCCATGTGTTTTCTGCACTAACTGCATCCTCTGGAACAACCTCAAGGGTAGCCGCACATGGAGCACACAACATACCCTCAAACATTTCTCCGGCAAAAATAGAGACATCTTATTCCATAATAACAATAATTTTTCTACCCCACCCATCTGACTGGGTTGTCCCAGCCACTCTGGGTGGCTTCCAACACATATAAAAACATAATTAAACATTAAACATTTTAAAACTCTCCTATACAGGGCTGTCTTCAGATGTCTTCTAAAGGTTTGGAGGTCTTTAAGCAGAGGCTTGACAACCATATGTCAGGAGTGCTCTGATGGTGTTTCCTGCTTGGCAGGGGGTTGGACTCGATGACCCTTGTGGTCTCTTCCAACTCTATGATTCTATGATTCTATGATTCTATGGTTGTACAGTTACTTATCTCCTTGGCTGAATAACTCCACACTCTTCAACATTTCTCCCATGGAAATAGGGACGTCCTACCATAGCCTCTGATATTTCTCCAATGAAAATAGGGATGTCTAAAACAGGAAAAGCGGGACATTCCAGGATCGAATGAGAAACCAGGACGGCTTCTGTACATCTGGGACTGTCCCTGGAAAACAGGGACACTTGGAGTGTCTGGTCTCAGCTTTCTCAGCCAGGGCCCTTTCAGGAGTTCAGCCTACACTTGAGCAGGACCCCGGCAGAGACACATGCCCAACTGGCATGCTCTCTCCCTCCTGGTCGATCGTTCGGGAGCTTCAAAAGCTTTCTTCAGCCCAAACATCACAGTGACTGATGCCAACAGACACCGGCACACTTAGGGATCTGCAGAGTTTGCGCAACTTGCGTAACAGACCTCAGCAACTCAGCATTTTGGCTAATCTACTTTATTTACATATAAACACACACGGAGCACTGCAACATGGCTCCCTCTCTCTCTAGCATCAGACAGCAAAAAGAGAAACAAACAAAGGACAATAATCCCACTTCGTGGAACACAGTAACACAAACATCCTGTCTCTGTCACTTCCCACTTTGTAGAGTCAAAACATACACCGTCATGTGATAGACAAAAATCCCATGACTGCTATCATGGAACAGGAATTCTAACAGGCCCCACCCTCCCAAGACAGGTGGAAAAAGGTAAGCCAAGCAGGAAGCAGGTCTTCTAGGTCTCACAGCCAAGATGGCCTCTGGCCTCTTCAGCAGCCTTGGTCTTTGTAGCTGGAGTCAGTCAGGGCCCCACCCATTCCCTGGAAAATAGGCACACTTGGAGGGTCTGACACAGCAGTAATCCAAACTTGAGGTTACCAATGCATAGATAGTTGAGGTCAAGCCAGGAATGGTCATAGTTGTCTTACCAGCAAAGGTGGCACTCCAAGCCACAAAGGACACCTGTACCTGCAGCAGACCCCTAAAACGCTCACCTTTTCCCTTGCAGAAGAGTCTTTCAGCCATGCCATTAGCTGTGCTCTTTTGCCATTTCACCTCCCTCAATTCTTTCCTGACACATGAGCTATCCTGGGCATCTTCTCCAGGAATGTTCGACGCTTTATAAGGTGCCAGGAAAAAAATGAACCTTTTTATTTCCTGCGGTTTTGTAACCCTGACCCAGCAGCTGTTCGCTAACAGATGACAATGTAAATTTAGCAAGCTTCCTTATAAATAAATATCTCTGGAGTGTTTCTACCGGATTTAATTGTATGCATCCTACTTCTGTCCACAAAATTAAAACATTAATAACAGTCACTGATTATTTAGCCACATGAACTCTGTGGCGTGTGTGCGCGCGTTTTAAATTAGGCTGTTCATTAAGCCAAGTTATCTGCATATTCAGCTACAGACTTGCTGCTCTATGAAACAGACTTTTGATTCATGTGTTATATAGTGATGTGCTCACCCTAGTATGCCTAAGACTTGTGTGTCAGCACTTCAATTATAAAGCCAGCTTTTATTGGCTTATAGCTCAGCTGTAAAATCTTGCTATCGGCTCCAGATATGACAGGCAATGTCTCTGTTCTCTAATTCATTATTTCCTGCCAAAATCCAAAGATTAAGCCCTAATCCGATGGGCCCACTTTCCACCAATTAGGGCCACTTCACGACATTGCTCTCACTTCAAGTGTGCACACAAAGGTCACATGCCATGTGTGTATTGAAACTCACATATTGGTGAAAATAATGCACAAAAGCAGACCATAATAGGGGAAATTGCTTGAAAAAGGTATCCCTTCCAACTCTACAATTCTGTGATTCTATTTGACAGTGGAACGGTCTCCATTGGGAGGTTGAGGACTTTCCTTGGAGGTTTTTAAGCAGAGGTTGTCAGGGATGCTTTAGCTGAGATTCTTGCATTGCAGAGGGTTGGACTAGATGACCCCTGGGGTCCCTTCCAGATCAGTGTGGTGTAGTGGTTAAATACACCAGAGCCAGCGTGGTGTAGTGGTTAAGAGTGGTGGACTCGTAATCAGGTGAACTGGGTTTGCTTCCCCGCTCCTCCACATGCAGCTGCTGGGTGACCTTGGGCCAGTCACACTTCTCTGAAGTCTCTCAGCCCCACTCACCTCACAGAGTGTTTGTTGTGGGGAAGGAAGGGAAAGGAGATTGTGAGCCGCTTTGAGACTCCTTAGGGTAGTGATAAAGCAGGATATCAAATCCAGACTCCTCCTCTTAATATTTTATGATTCTGTATTACTCAAAACTGCATAAAAATGTTACTAGAGGGAATTCATACTAAAATGCTGAATTTCCATGGGATTTTTTTTTTTAAAAGAAGATCACAAATTGCTGTGGAAATGTGGAGAACATTACTTAGGATTTGAAATATAAGAAACTTAGAGAACTGAACTTGAAAGATTCACCCAAGAAGTAGCACTGTTCTGGTGCCTTGCCATCAAATGGCAAAATTGAGGGAACTATTTAGACATCTTTCAACAAAGTTGCCTTCCTTTTATTGGGTGGTAAGAAAAAGAAAAATCTCATACTTCTAAAATGTATCTTAAACACATATTCTGTATTTTTTCAGCTCAGTTTGCCTTTGATTGCATCACCAATTGGTTCTTTAAATGCTTTAGATGCAGCTGTGGTTATACAATGCAGGGCAGCTATCTTAAATCCCATCTGTCCCCCCCCCCAATGTCATTCCATTCCTCAAAAACTCATAATTTTGACTGATTGCCACTTGCTGCAGAGTTTGGGCATGGTTTTTCTTTTAAAAATCATTTAATCAGTTAGCATTAAATCTAAAATGTAACATCACATTCATTTCTTTACCTCCCCACCCCTCCTGGTTCTCAATATTCTCTGCACACATTTATCATTAATTGTGTGATGGTGATAGCTGTTCCTAGAGCCACACATTTTGGGATGATGACATCCTTTATTTTACAGGCAACCATCATACAAGCGATGGAGCAATGTTTGCAAGTGGCTGATACAACGTGGCACTCGCACAAGCTATTTAATAATAATAATAATTAATAATTAATAATAATAATAATAATAATAATAATAATAATAATAATAATATCTTTATTGTCATTGCCCCCTCTCAGGGACAACGAAATTACTTGACTGCTCCATAAAAACACTAATTAAAACAATACAGTATAGTACAGCAAGGAAGATTAGATGACTTTCAAAGTCCAGGCTTCCCATTCAGGGCTGAGATCGCTCTGGAGAAGAAGCTGTTCTTAAGACGGCTCATTCTTGTCTTCATCGTCCTGTATCTCCGTCCCGACGGCAGGAGCTCGAAGAGACAGTGACCAGGATGCGATGGATCTTTTACTATGTCCAGTGCCTTCCTATGGCACCTTGTGGCATAAATCTGCTCTAAGGTGGAGAGTGGGCAGCCAACAATGCTCTCTGCTGCCTTAACAACTCTGCACAACCCCATCCTGTCCTGGGTAGTACAGCTTCCGTACCACACACATAAGCCATAAGTGAGCACGCTCTCAATGGCACAGTGATAGAAGGCAAGCAGCAGTTTCTGCGGAAGATGGTTTTTCCTTAGAATTCTCAAAAAGTACAGTCTCTGCTGCGCCTTCTTCACAAGCCCCCTTGTGTTGACACTCCAGGACAGATCCTCTTGTAATTCAATGCCCAAAAATCTGAACGTTGTTACCCTCTCCACACAGACCCCATCAATCAAAAGTGGCTGGATATTGCTCTTCTGTCTCCTGAAGTCCACCACAAGCTCCTTTGTTTTCCTTGTATTTATGAGCAAGTTGTTAGCTCTGCACCACTCTGTCAGCCGCTCCACCTCATCTCTATAGTCCGTTTCACCCTCCCTTTCAGGGATGAGCCCAATCACGGTTGTGTCATCTGCAACCTTTCGGACATCTCCAGAGCTTTCCACAGCTTGCTGCAATGGCGCCAGCCAAAGGCATTTTGCCGTCCAAGGCAAAGGACAAGATGGTGCCCGTGTGCTGATGCCTGCACAAATAGTGGCTGAAACTCAATTCCACACTGGTGAGAGCAATTAGGAGACGCCATTCCCACCCCCCAACAGAACTACAATTCACAGAATTCCCTGGGAAGAAGGATTTATTGTTAAACTGCTCTGGAAATGGTAGGTCTGTGTGAGTAACAGGGGTCTCCTAGAAATGCTTTGTTGCTGTTTAGTCATTTAGTCGTGTCCGACTCTTCGTGACCCCATGGACCAGAGCACGCCAGGCACTCCTGTCTTCCACTGCCTCCTGCAGTTTGCTCAAACTCATGTTGGTAGCTTCGAGAACACTGTCCAACCATCTCGTCCTCTGTCGTCCCCTTCTCCTTGTGCCCTCCATCTTTCCCAACATCAGGGTCTTTTCCAGGGAGTCTTCTCTTCTCATGAGGTGGCCAAAGTATTGTAGCCTCAGCTTCAGGATCCGTCCTTCCAGTGAGCACTCAGGGCTGATTTCCTTAAGAATGGAGAGGTTTGATCTTCTTGCAGTCCATGGGACTCTCAAGAGTCTCCTCCAACACCATAATTCAAAAGCATCAATTCTTCAGCGATCAGCCTTCTTTATGGTCCAGCTCTCACTTCCATACATCACTACTGGGAAAACCATAGCTTTACTATATGGACCTTTGTCGGCTAATCATCACTCTTAATAAGCTTTCATTTCCCAGGATTCTTTGGGGCAATCTGTGACTTTTAAAAATGGTCTCAAATATAGGGGGCTGTTAAGGCCTTAGATCTATCAAAAAAACCAACAACAACAAACCCTGTGAACACAGCCTTTGTCCAATGTGTTCATATTTACCGAGCCTGTCATGGTTTTCATACACCTCTGTCATATTCATGATGTCTTTCTATTTAAATATGTTTTTGCTGGTAGCCTTGCCAGCCATCCTAGCTGTCACCCTCCTTTTCACCTCTCGTCTTTCCTCAGGTCACGCTGACTTTTGGTTTCATGATGTGTCAAAAGAGCTATTTGCACATGCTGGGCTAGCTGTCAGTCACCCCCATGAAGCTGTGAACTATGTAAAGAATGTTATTGTGCACTAAGCAGCCTGGCAGAGCATGGGCCAGCTTTTCCATTAAAAGAGAAATAAAGGTAGATGCTTAGTAAGAATGGAAATTTTATATATATATTCCCATTGGTCTTGTTAAAAAAATAAATTGTGACATCTTTTCCACTGTTGGCTTCAGAACGCCACTATGCAATACAGGTCCCTCTAGGATTCCTCTTGCAAATATATTCTTATGCCTGTGGGTGGCAATTCCATCCTTTTAAGCTTTGGCAGAATTCCATCCCAGGTACATATATAGGAAATATCTATCTTTAGTCCAGCTTACACATGGTTATGCTTTAATAACCAGCTGCACAAATATAAGATGGGCTTGCCAGTGGTACATGTGAAAAGGTTTTAGGGGTCTTGGTGGACCACAAGCTTAACACAAGTCAACAGTGTGATGTGGCAGCAAAAAAAAAGCTAATGCTATTCTAGCTGCATCAACAGAAGTGTAATGTCCAGATCAAGGGAAGTCAAAGTACAGTGGTACCTCGGGTTAAGAACTTAATTTGTTCTGGAGGTCCGTTCTTAACCTGAAACTGTTCTTAACCTCAGGTACCACTTTAGCTAATGGGGCCTCCCGCTGCCACCGCACCACACGATTTCTGTTCTCATCCTGAAGCAAAGTTCTCAACCCAAGGTACTATTTCTGGGTCTGTAACCTGAAGCATCTGTAACCTGAAGTCTCTGTAACCTGAGGTACCACTGTACTGCTCTATTCTGCCTTGGTCAGACCACATCTGGAGTACTGTGTCCTGTTCTGGGTCCCACAATCTAAGCAGGATATTGACAAGCTAGAACATGTGCAGAGGAAGGCAACCAAGATGATCAAGAATCTGGAAGCCAAGCCTTGTGAGGAACGGTTGAGGGAGCTGAGTATGCTTAGCCTGGAAAAGAGGAGACTGAGAGGAGATACGATAGCCATCTGCAAATATCTCAAGGGCTGACACATGGAAGAGGGAGCAAGCTTGTTTTCTCCTGCTCTGGAGGCTAGGACCTGAACCAATGGATTCAAGTTACAAGAAAGGAGATTCCAACTAAACATCAGGAAGAACTTTCTGACAGTAAGAGCTGTTTGACTGTGGAACGGACTCCACCGGGAGGTTACGGACTCTCCTTCCTTGGAGGTTTTTAAAGCAGAGGTTGGATGGCCATCTGTCATGGATGCTTTAGCTATGATTTCTGCATTGCAGGGGGTTAGACTAGATGACTCTCGGGGTCCCTTCCAACTCTACAATTCTATCATTCAAGGCTTGTCATCATCTTCATCATTACTATTAGCATTTATATCCCACCTTTCTCCTCAAAGAGCTGAAGGTGGCATACAGTACATCATTCTCACCCTCATTATTATTATTTTTAAATAATAATTTCCATTTGTTTTCAATTACACTCCAATAATAGCCTCATTATAACAATGCCAAAGTAAGATAATGGTAAAGGGGACCCCTGACCATTAGGTCCAGTCGTGACCGACTCTGGGGTTGCGCTGCTCATCTCGCTTTATTGGCCGAGGGAGCCGGCGTACAGCTTCCGGGTCATGTGGCCAGCATGACTAAGCCGCTTCTGGCGAACCAGAGCAGCAAACGGAAACGCCGTTTACCTTCCCGCCGGAGCGGTACCTATTTATCTACTTGCACTTTGATGTGCTTTTGAACTGCTAGGTTGGCAGGAGCTGGGACTGAGCAACGGGAGCTCACCCTGTTGTGGGGATTTGAACCACCGACCTTCTGATCAGCAAGTCCTAGGCTCTGTGGTTTAACCCACAGTGCCACCCGCGTCCCTATTTAAGTGCCCAAAGTATGGGGTATAAATAGTAAAATTATCATTATGGAATGGGACGTCCCTATTTTCAATGGAGAAATGTTGGAGGCTATGTAAAATCAGAGACCAAAACTGTGGTATGAAAAGTTACCTAAATCAGAGCTGTTCTTGGAACTCTCTACTTAAAAAGAGGGGAGGGGGAGGAATCTAAGGGAAGCAAAAAGAAGGAAGGAAAGAAGGAAGACGAAAGAAAGAAAGAAAGAAAGAAAGAAAGAAAGAAAGAAATTGAAAAAGACTAGCAAAAATATATTTATAAGGGAGTGAGGCATTCTGCACATTCAGATTTGGTATTCAAGCATGTGCTTCTGAGATCATGGATGTTGCCTTTGCTGACATCCCTGAATATCAATCTGTGTTGCTGAGGGGAATGCGAATGATGTCCAGTGTAGCATAAGAACAGGTCCTAGAACAGCTTCTCCTCTCAGATGCTCAGATTTGGCACCAGCCCAAGACCACAGTTCTGCTAACACAGCCGGAACATTAATATTCACACCATGTTCAATGCCTCTCAGCTAGAATGTGTTTTTTTTGTTTTGTTTTTGAGTCTCTAGAATGCCAGAGAACGAAGGAGGCCTGGGAGGCTTCCAAGACAGTGCTATTTCCTCTTCTGAAATAAGTGGAATCTCTCTTACTCGCTCGTGGATTAATGGTGACCTCTGCAGATGACTGTGTAATGACGGGAAATGCCCACCGAGAAAGGTACGCCTGCAGGAATAATTAGAGGCACCATCGCTGCGTAAGGACTTATGCAAGTATCTGCAATGAACAGGGGCTATATTGGGAGAGATACTGTTTGTGCACACTTTTCGTATTGCATCTATTCATTTCTGCACCTAAAAAAAGGGGGGGATGATAAAATATGAATAACTGGCATTTGAATCCAGGCAGACTTTGAATCTACACCGGCAATGCATAACGAGAGGCAAAAGGTCAGTTGGAGGTCTTCCTTATCGCATCTCTAAAGCTATGTGCAATCGATGGGTAGGGGTGGTAGACGCAAGTTGGTTCACACCTACAGATGCCTCGCTCGATTTCTCGGTGTGTTGACCTCAGTAAATGGATGATGATTACGGAGAACACACATCAGAGGAAGACCGGCTGTGCCCATGCCTATGTTCCCATATTAGGACTTCTGCCCATATAGCCATGCGTGTGGGATATTTTCATGGTAGGGACGCAGGAGGCGCTGTGGTCTAAACCACTGAGCCTCTTGGGGTTGCTGATTGGAAGGTCGGCGGTTTGAATCCCTGTGACAGGGTGAACTCTGCCCCAGTTCCAGCCAACCTAGCAGTTCGAAAGCATGCCAGTGCAAGTAGATAAATAGGAACCGCTGTGACAGGAACGTAAACGGTGTTTCCGTGCACTCTAGCACTCGTTACGGTCCTCTGTGTGCCAGTAGCGGTTTAGTTATGCTGGCCACATGACCCAGAAAACTGTCTGTGAATAAACGCTGGCTTCCTCGGCCTGAAAGTGAGACGAGCGCCGCAACCCCATAATCGCCTTTGACTGGACTTAACCGTCCAGGGGTCCTTTACCTTTACCTTTCATCATATATTTTCATCTCCCAAAGCAACTACTCTCTTCCGAACTTAAAAATGGAAAGCGTATTGCTGGTGGTCAACAAAAGAGGTTCAAAGACGCTCTCAAGTCAAATCTTAAAAAATGTAGTATAAACACCGACAACTGGGAAACACTGGCCTGTTCTCCAATTGGAGAACAGCCTTTACCTAAGGTGCCATGGGCTTTGAAGATGCTCGAATTCAGGACGAAAGGGAGAAAAGTGCTAAGAGGAAGGCAGCCTTGGCAAACCCTCACCATGATCAACCCTCACCCTGAAACCAGTGTCCCCACTGTGGAAGTACGTGTGGATCCAGAATTGGCCTCCACAGTCACTTACGGACTCACTGTTAAAACCGTGTTTACGGAAGACAATCTTACTCGGCTATGAGTGATTGCCAAAGAAGAAGGTGATATTTTCATGAATCTTGACCCTCTCTCCTCCCAAGTAAATGCCTGAAGAGGAACCACATGGGCAGGAACTGTCGGAAAATCAAGTGATGGGCATGCATTGAACAAGCTCCTCATTTTCTTCCTAAGTCCTAATGACTCTGAGATGATACCTTTTGTTAAAAAAATATCACTTCAGTTCATTATGTACATGTTAAGATTTGCAGCTCACTCCAGCCTTAATGTTCAAAACGGGTAATATATCACACATGCTCCTTATCTGATTCCTCTTCAGAGGTCCCTGGTAACTTATGCCACAATTACTCATGTTTTTTACTGATGAGAAAAGGCTGGTAAAGAGTAGCTGTAAGTAGGGTGGGTTTTGTTTTGGTTTTTTTGAAAATTTGGGGGAAATTCTTTGAAACTTTCATGAGGAGAGCACTATTGTAGAGACAGGGGCAATTTTTTCCCCTTTTACTTATGTCTTACTGCCACCAACCATGCTTGCGCAGGGGCAGGGTATGTTTGAAGCCCAACATTTCCCCCCAGATTACCCTGATTGTAATATTGTTCCCTGGCATTATGCGGCATGGCCGGCCCTACCATTAGGCAAAGGGAAACAACTGCCTCAGGTTGCAGAAGCTCCTAGCTATTGGAAGATAGATCTGTGTATCCCCGTGGCCCCTCGTAAACTAACTTCAGATACAGTGGAGCATGCTATTCCATTGCCAGTGTTGATGTCATATCCAACTACAAGTCAGTGTCAGCACATGGAATGGAAAGGAGCTCCATCTTGTCCTTTGCCTTGGGCAGCAATCTGTCTCACACTGTTTCCTTTCAGGGGCATGGTGTGTCGGAATCAAGCCTTATCAGAGGAATTTGCCACTCTCCAGGCACCCGGCTTGAGTTCCTTATTGACCTCCCCGTCTGCGACTCCCGGCAAGATCAGGCGAGATCTCAATCGGCGATCCTCCTCTAACGTGAGAAGAACACACCACTCCTCCCCTCCATCCCCAGGGAGGGGAAAGAGACAGACAGAAATGTATTTACATGCCTTTATTTCTGTCCTTCCAGCAGTGCAGAGAAACGTGTCTGCACTCTCTTAACACCAACAGCAGAGAGGAGAACTCCTCCCCTGTACTTCCAGTACAGGTCATGTGACACTCTGAGCTAACATCCTGTGCTCAGTACAATGAATAGACTGTTCCTTTGTTCCCACGGTACAGTCCCAAGCATCAACATCCTGTTTGGCTTTCCAGCCATCTGGAGCTCGCTGCTGCATTGCTCCTTTTTCGTAACATGGTGGACACTGGAGAGAGGTTCCACTGCTACCTTCTGCAACAGTAGAGCTAAAAATACGTTTTAAGGGATATTGACACCACTGCCACCATAATGGCAAGCCTCCCACGAACCTTTTGCATCCTTTCTCTCCTTCCCCTCAAATTGCCCCTGGTTTCACAGGCCCCAAATTTCACGCGCGCACACAAAAATCTCCATAGGACGGCAATGGGACAGAGTCTGAAAAAAGTAAATCACATTATTCCTGAGCAGAGGAAGCCTGACAGTTTATTTTGAGAGCCAAGCCCTTTTATATGTGAACCACCCTGAGACCTCTGGGTATAGGGCATGGGTAGGCAAACTAAGGCCTGGGGGCCAGATCCGGCCCAATTGCCTTCTCAATCCAGCCTGCGGACGGTCCAGGAATCAGCGTGTTTTTACATGAGTAGAATGTGTCCTTTTATTTAAAATGCATCTCTGGGTTATTTGTGGGGCCTGCCTGGTGTTTTTACATGAGTAGAATGTGTGCTTTTATTTAAAATGCATCTCAGGGTTATTTGTAGGGCATAGGAATTTGTTCATTATTTTTTTCAAGATATAGTCCAGCCCCCCACAAGGTCTGAGGGACAATGGACCAGCCCCCTGCTGAAAAAGTTTGCTGACCCCTGGTATAGGGCATTTTATAAATTTTAATTTTAATAATAATAATAATAATAATAATAATAATAATAATGATGATGTGTGACCCATACGTATAATGAACACATTGAGGGAGCAGGCTGTACACCCCCTGCAAGGCTTCACAATGTATGTGCAATGCTGCCTGTTAAGTATATGCAACTTAACACAGAGAGGACTGTTCTCTATATGTTCTGGAACCGTGGGAAATTAGAGTTCCGGAATACACAGAGAAACATCCTCTGCAGCAGAATAATGAGTGCATACACAAGATGAAGAGAGTCTGCCATTGTAATGGTGGCTCCCTAAGTGTGTGGATAAGGTATGAAAAGGCCTGGGGCAGGGTTTTGCAACTTCTCTAAGTCCGAAAGCCATATTCCCTTCTGGATGTGAGGCAGCTTGAGTGAGGGGCGTGCCTGGAGGATAAAGGGTGTGGCCTCGGGAGAGTTTTGATGGGCTGATAGAGATGAGGGTTACCCATGGCTACAATTTGCTAAGAAGCAAGCCAATTCTCTGCAGCCTTCATTAACATTCAGATCTGTGCAGACCAATTAGAGGGTTATGATCTAAACATTGATTAGTACCTCCTTTCTTTTTCTCTCCAGCAATCCAAACAATGGATATGTGTCACCAGATGAACTCCACCTAATGATATGATTTGTCATATAATGATCTGTGATTGATGTTATAGGGATATCCTGCCCGCCACCTTGAATAAATAAATCTGACATTAGGCTCTTAGCGTAAGTCATGGATTTGCTTTCTTCATTTAAGAAATATTGAGTTGTGTTTATATATATATATATTCTATATATTTATATTCTATATATATTCTATATTCTATATATATTCTATATTCTATATTTTTTATATATATATATATATATATATATATATATATATATATATATATATATATTCTATGATTCTATGATATATACACAGAGAGAGAGAGAAACTAAGCAAAATGAATACTCTTAAAGTACGCAGATTTGAAAATTAATTTTGGATATATATAAAAGATGGAGATGGAATACCCCTCAACCGTCCTGATTAAATTGGGACATCCCATTTTGGGTGGGGGGGCACTCTCACATGAGAGCATGGTGCCCAAAAATGCGAGAGATTGCAGCACCCAAAAAGGCGCAATGGATCTTGTACCTCCTAAATGTTCTCAGAAGTTTCTTGAGGCAACAAGTGTCAAAATCCATTGAAGATGCATATTCTGAGAGAAAATACATTCAGAAATATGCACTTTTTAGAGAAGATACAATACATTGGGTACCTTAGTTCTCAAACTTAATCCATTCCGGAAGTCTGTTCCAAAACCAAAGCGTTCCAAAACCAAGGCATGCTTTCCCATAGAAAGCAATGCAAAATGGATTCATCCATTCAAGACTTTTAAAAACAACCCCTAAAACAGCAATATAACATGATTTTACTATCTAACAAGACCATTGATCCATTAAATGAAAGTAATAAACAATGTACTACAGTCACACAATCAATCAATTAGTAGCTGAACTGGGTTCCACACCGTCACAAAAACAAAACAAAAAGAGCCATAAAAACAAAAACGCAAAATAAATAGCAAAAGCCGACAGACCTTGGCGTAACACTCAAAACGGAAGCGTGGCACTCAAAACGGAGCACGTTCAGCTTCCCAAAAAAGTTCACAAACTAGAACATTTACTTCTGGGTTTGCAGTGTTTGAGTTCCAAGTTGTTTGATAACCAAGGCGTTTGAGAACCAAAATACCACTGTATATCAAAAAAATGCACATTTTAACATGCATATAAATGTGAACTGTCACACACATAACAGTCACGGCAGACTAATGTGGAACTGATACAGGACAGACATTATGGGTAATTGCTCCAAAACATGACACATACTGTATATAGATTGACTCACCCATCCCTGCTCTAAGCACTGCTATTGGGCCACCAAACCACAGTTTCTATTTTCTGTCAGCCAATGTCATCACAGGAATTGAACTTCTACAGAGAACCGCCCTCTCCCTAGTCACCTGGCTAATGGCCGATCTATCTAAAGTTTCCTAAAGGGGTTTTCACAAGGTGTTCAATGGTTTTGCAACAGCCTTGGAGGTCAATGAGTAGCTCTCCGCACAAACGTCTGCTTGTTTATCAGGTGATACATTTTGTTGGTTATTGATTTGACTCAGCTGCTTTTTATCACCCGGCAGAAATGCTGCACTGACATCAATAAGAGAAGAAGATGGGGGGGGGGGATGAAAAAAAATAAACACACATTATTGACTTCTACAGAAACAGGGTTTAGCCTTTGCATTAGCACTGCAGCATTTGATAATTGTGAATGAAGACGTCTCACTTTTGTGTGTCTGGATAACAGGAACGGAATTCTTCTGACCTGATGCCCTGAAACTACCAAAGAGAGCAAAATTCGTTGCTTGTGAAAGTGGGTTGCTCCAGAACATTAAGACAAAAATTAGGCTGCACCAAAATGCTGTGGTTACTCCTGCTGTAAAGAGGAATAGACAGAACTGGTCAATGAAAGATAACAGCTCCCATTGTTGTTGCTGTTCCATCAAAGGATAATTAGGCAACGTACCAGAAACAACGAGAAGGAGGCGCCCTGCCCACAACATGGAAATCTAATGAAATAATAGCTTTACAAACCTCAGGATGCAGCTGTAGGACTATTTGTGGCAAAACAGAAGATCTGCAGCAATAATGGAGTCTCCTCTATTTCCAGCATGGTGTAGTGGTTAAGAGCGGTAGACTCGTAATCTGGTGAAATGGGTTTGCATCTCCGCTCCTCCACATGCAGCTGCTGGGTGACCTTGGGCAAGTCACACTTCTTTGAAGTCTCTCAGCCCCACTCACCTCACAGAGTGTTTGTTGTGGGGGAGGAAGGGATAGCAGATTGTTAGCCACTTTGAGACTCCTGGTAGTGATAAAGCGGGATATCAAATCCAAACTCCTCCTCTTCTTCTTCTTCTTCTTCTTCTTCTTCTTCTTCTTCTTCTTCCTCTTCCTCTTCCTGCTTCCTGCTTCCTTTGCCCTCAGTCCTCTGAACCAGTTTGAGTTATGCTGAGGCGAGTACAGTGGTACCTCGGGTTACATACGCTTCAGGTTACAGACTCCGCTAACCCAGAAATAGTACCTCGGGTTAAGAACTTTGTTTCAGGATGAGAACAGAAATCGTGCTCTGGCGACACGGCAGCAGCAAGAGGCCCCATTAGCTAAAGTGGTGCTTCAGGTTAAGAACAGTTTCAGGTTAAGAACAGAACTCCAGAACGAATTAAATTCTTAACCCGAGGTACCACTGTAGTATGATAAGGCACCACTTTTCACTGAAGCATCACCCTCCATTGGCACCTGTTCAACTCAGCACATGTTGCAACTCACTGCCTTGACTTTTTGCCAGAGTCTGTGATGAGCACCCCTGTGGTTGGAAAGAATCAACCAAATACCAAGGTATGCCTCTGCTCAAATGAAAGCAGGGAGCACTTGGGCAGCTCAAAAAGGGGAACTGAAGAAAGACACAGAGGAGAAGGCTAATAATAATAATAATTTATATGCCACCCATCTGACTAGGTTGCCCCAGGCACTCTGGGCAACTTCCAACAAAATATAGTAAAAACCCAATACAACATCATACACTGAACAGGGCTGCCTTCAGATGTCTTTTAAAAGTCAGATAGTTGTTTATTCTCTTGACATCTGATGGGGGGGGGGGGGCGTTCCACAGGGCGGGTGCCACTACCGAGAAGGCCCTCTGCCTGGTTCCCTGTAACTTCACTTCTCACAGTGAGGGAACCGCCAGAAGGCCCTCAGAGCTGGACCTCAGTGTCTGGGCAGAACGATGGGGGTGGAGATGCTCCTTCAGGCATACAGGGTCAGAGCTGTTTAGGGCTTTAAAGGTCAGCTAGGAGCCACTGTAGTTCTTTTACGACTGGTGAGGTATGGTCCCGGTGGCTGCTTCCAGTCACCAGTCTATCTGCCACATTCTGGATTAGTTGTAGTTTCCGAGTCACCTGCAAAGGTAACCCCACATAGAGCCCATTGCTGTAGTCCAAGTGGGAGATAACTAGAGCATGTACCACCCTAGTGATATAGTTTGCAGGCAGGATGGTCTCAGCCTGCCTCAGATGGAACTGGTAGACAGCTGCTCTGGACACAGAACTGACCTGGTAGCCATATGCTATGGCCAGGATCTGAGGCAGCAGGCTTCTGAAGCCCAGTCCCATAAGCATCTGGTTGGCCACTGCAGAAAATGGGATGCTGGACTACAGATGGGCCTTTGGTCTGATCCAGCAGGGATTTCTCTATGTTCTTATGACAGCAAACAGATCAGATCAGAAAAGAGCAAGGCTGCATTTTCATACGAGTTGTCTGCGTGATTTGATCCAGCGCAGGATCTCAAGTGGCGAGCTACATTCAGGATGAGGGCGGAGTGGGAAAAAAAATCAAAACATAAATAAACGAAAGCCCTTGCTTTTAATCAAAGCAGCAGCAAGAATCACTGTAGGTTTCAATCCACCACCTCATCGTGGTTAAAAGCTCCCCTCCTCTTTTTTTTCTCTTTTACCCTCTGCTCCCAATTGTACAGTGTTTCAATTTCTCACCAATCTGCTTTTCAAAAACCTTTGACACAAAAGTTCAATTTAGATTCCATGCACAGAAAACAAGCTGTTGCAAGAAATCTCCCCAGGTGGGCAAAGCTGAATAAGGACTTTCTTGCCATCCTCTGATGCCCCCCCCCCATACACCCACAGACCTTGCTCTTCTAAGGGGTTTCCCCCCCTTTTTCATTTGAATTCCCAGCAGTCTCGAAAGATTCTTACTTACAACTGCATCCCAGTGAGTTCCACAGGACCTGCGTAAAAGTAAATTCACTTAGGCTGCAGCCTTAAGATTTTATTTTATTCTCACTGTAAAAGTCTGAGCCTTATTTTTAATAATAATAAGGCACATTAACTAGAATCTAAGGAGTTGAGTGGTTTTCCCAGTAGTGATGTATGGAAGTGAGAGCTAGACCATAAAGAAGGCTGATCGCCGAAGAATTGATGCTTTTGAATTCTGGTACTGGAGGAGACTCTTGAGAGTCCCATGGACTGCAAGAAGATCGAACCGATCCTATCTTAAGGGGACGACAGAGGACGAGATGGCTGGACAGTGTTCTCGAAGCTACCAGCATGAATTTGACCTGGCGTGCTCTGGTCCATGGCATCACAAAGAGTCGACTAAATGACTAAACAACAACAACAAGGAGTTGCATTACCAGTTGCAATCAGAAGTATAGAACTGCAATCTTCAGTCACCTGGTCTATATCAGGCATGGGGAACATCTTTGACCCAGGAGCTCAATGTTCACATGTCATCAGATGCCACCTGCCAACCTTTTCATTGAAACTGCTGCTAAAATGGAGTGTTCCCCCTGCAAAGTGCTTCATGCTCTAAGAGCAAAGCATGCTCCCACTGTCCATCAGATGATAACTGATGGGAGTGTGCTCTGAGACAGCAAAGGAGCCTTCAGAACTCAAGCTCCCAGTTGTTACTCTGTTACCCTGTGGGAACCTGCCTCACACCTGATATTACATATGACATCAGGTGTAGGGCAGGTGAGCATGGTTTGTGAGGAACGGCCTTGCAAGCCAAATCGGAACTCCCAATGGGTCAAATTTGGCCCAGAGGCCAAAGGTTCCTCATCCAGGTAAAGAATGGGTCTTGATAATATGGTGCTTTTTGCAAGGTGAAAATTTGGTGTGCTCAACCGCCTCATGCTGTCCTTGCTCTGTCTTCCCAAAGACACAAAAGTGTGTGTCAGGGGCTCAGGAGCAGAAGCACAGGGGAGAGAGGAAATGGAGAGCGAAGGGGAGGAATCCGAGGGCAGCGTAGGGGAATATGACAGTGACCCGAGAGATTCCATGAGCTTCTCCAGCGAATCAGAAGATTCCCAGAAGGGGGCGCCGATGGTCAGGGCAAGGGGGGTCCCAGGGGGGACGCACCAGAAACAAGGGGCCAGCGGGGACTCCCAAAGCAGCAGCGGGGGATCAGGACCAGCTTCCTCACCAGAGCATAGTGGGGGGGGGAAGAGTCACATGTGTCAGGACCAGCATCTCCTCCAGCGGGGAGAGAAGATGAGTCAGGGCTGACCACGCCTCCATCGGAGAGTGGGGGAACGGAGGGGAGGTCAGTTCCAGCTAGCCTCCCCGAAGGGGGGAGCAGTGACAGCAGCAGTGCAATGGTCAGGAGGAAAGTGGGAGGCTGCGCGCGCGCGCCAAGTTCAAATGTACAGGCGCGCGGGACAGCAGGAAACCCAGATTGGGAACCAGGTCCTAAAGCCCGCCGGAGGGAGGGGGAAGATTCAGGGGACTCAGCGTCAGAAGAGTCTAGGAAGGGCGAGACCCCGACGGAAAGGCGGAACCAGAGAAGGAAAGAGCAGAGGAAGAGGTGGAGCAAGGCTAGAGTCTTAAACTGGTGTCAGGGGGGAGGAGATTCAGATGGAGCTTCAGCGGTCTAGAGTTTGAGACGTAGGGCTGCACGCTGCGGCTGTGAAAGTGAAACTGAACTTCAATAAAGACTTTTATACTTAACAACGAAGTGGCGTTGGTCCTTTGTGAGCTGGGACCTCGGGCAGCTCTGACAGTGTGTATTTTGGGGTGCCAGAAAAGTTCTTAGACCTTAAAAACAGCTTTTTCAGGGTGCGATCTCGGCCCAAAATCACGTGAGAGCAAGGCACCCAAAATGGCTGCCTTGGTCTTGCTGGATATCCCATTTTTCCCCAGGTCAGTTGATAGGTATGGCTGTTTGGACCTGACTCATCCAAGGCCTTCAACATATGCCCAGTTTGGCTTGGCCCTCAATGCACGGCCCTACTAAATGGAAGAGAAGTAGAAAACACCTCGGTATTTGTCACACTGCTTTCTTGGAAACTATATCAGCTTCAGCCCAAGTGGCGTGGCTTAACTCGCCTGGAGAGCACCCATCAGCTGGTCTGCATCAACATTTCCCTTTGTGTTGGCAGATGCAGGTTGAAACACTGTGTGAATCTTCTGCATTTCCAAAGAGTTACAGTCCTGGAGGGACTTTTAATTGTGCCATTATTCACTTTGAGTATGCTCTCAGTTGTAGCTTTTTATCCCTGGTATCATATATTGTTTAGTGAGTCAGAGGAACCTGGAGAAGAGGAGGTTAAGGGGTGATATGATAGCCATGTTCAAATATATAAAAGGATGTCACATAGAGGAGGGAGAAAGGTTGTTTTCTGCTGCTCCAGAGAAGCGGACACGGAGCAATGGATCCAAACTGCAGGAAAGAAGATTCCATCTAAACATTAGGAAGAACTTCCTGACAGTAAGAGCTGTTCGACAGTGGAATTTGCTGCCAAGGAGTGTGGTGGAGTCTCCTTCTTTGGAGGTCTTTAAGCAGAGGCTTGACAGCCATGTGTCAGGAGTGCTCTGATGGTGTTTCCTGCTTGGCAGGGGGTTGGACTCAATGGCCCTTGTGGTCTCTTCCAACTCTATGATTCTATGATTCTATGATTCTAGGAACACTGTTTTGTGCTTGGAGATTGTTTCCTAGCTTGCTTCCATTCTGCTCACCAGCCACATTCCATGTTGTTGTTGTTTAGTCGTTTAGTCGTGTCCGACTCTTCGTGACCCCATGGACCAGAGCACGCCAGGCACTTCTGTCTTCCACTGCCTCCCGCAGTTTGGTCAGACTCATGTTTGTAGCTTCAAAGACGCTGTCCAACCATGTCCAACCATTTCCTCCTCTGTCGTCCCCTTCTCCTTGCGCCCTCCATCTTTCCCAACATCAGGGTCTTTTCCAGGGAGTCTTCTCTTCTCATGAGGTGGCCAAAGTATTGGAGCCTCAGCTTCAGGATCTGTCCTTCCAGTGAGCACTCAGGGCTGATTTCCTTAAGAATGGATACGTTTGATCTTCTTGCAGTCCATGGGACTCTCAAGAGTCTCCTCCAGCACCATAATTCAAAAGCATCAATTCTTTGGCGATCAGCCTTCTTTATGGTCCAGCTCTCACTTCCATGCATCATTACTGGGAAAACCATGTTGTTGTTGTTTAGTCATTTAGTCGTGTCCGACTCTTCGTGACCCCATGGACCAGACAACACCAGGCACCTCTGTCCTCCACTGCCTCCCGCAGTTTGGTTAGCATGTTGGACGCCTTCCGACGTGACGGGCTCATCTTCCAGCGTCATAACTTTTATATGCCTGTTGTCTTTGTCCATGGAGTTTTCTTAGCAGGGATACTGGAGTGGCTTGCCGGTTCCTCCTCCAGGTGGATCACGTTTGGTCAAAACTCTCCACTATGACCTGTTCATCTTGGGTGCCCTGCTCAGCATAGTTCATAGCTTCTGTGAGTTCTTCAAGCCCCTTTGCCACGGCAAGACAGTGATCCATGAAGGGGGGGGGGAACCATAGCTTTAATTATACGGACCTTTGTTGGCAAGGTGATGTCTCTGCTTTTTAAGATGCTGTCTAGGTTTGTCATTGCTTTCCTCCCAAGAAGCAGGTGTCTCTTAATTTCATGGCTGCCGTCACCATCTGCAGTAATCATGGAGCCCAAGAAAGTAAAATCTCTCACTGTCTTAATTTCTTCCCCTTCTATTTGCCAGGAGGTGATGGGCCCAGTGGCCATGATCTTTGTTTTTTTGATGTTGAGCTTCAGACCATATTTTGCGCTCTCCTCTTTCACCCTCGATAAAAGGTTCTTTAACCATTCCACATTCCACAACCATAGGTAATTAGAACAGTGAAGGATAACCTACTGTTACACACACATGGATCCCTTTAAGTGTAATAGTGCTATCCTAACTGATCTAGTTGAGATTCCTGCATTGCACAAGGATTAGACTAGATTACCTGCAGGGTACCTCCCAATTCTACAGTTCTATGATTCTATAACCATGTCTACTTGAAATATACTCGGAGTCGAGAGTGGATTTCATGCTCTTTATTCATAGTGGTGAGGAGGAATGGAAGTTACCCCATAATGTCTGCCTTATATACATTATTTACACAATGGGCTGCACATGATTGGCTAATTCCGGGATTCACCTGTAGACCAATCAGGTTGCGGATTCACTTCCACCTGGAGCTGGATTGGTTGGCTCCTGTGGACCAATCAGACTGCTGCATTCTCAATCCTATTGTTCTAGGACCAATCAGACTGCTGCATTCTCAATCCTATTGTTCAAGGACCAATCAGACTGCTGCATTCTGAATCCTATTGTTCTAGGACCAATCTTCCAACATTATATATGCTATCAAATGCCAACGGTGCCCTTCAGCTCTCTATATTGGACAAACTTTACGCATAAATCTGACATCAGGAATAATAATACAGAGAAACCAATAGGAGAACACTTCAGCCTCCCAGGACATTCTGTACAAGATCTTAACGTAGCTGTCTTATTGCAAAAGAATTTGAGAAATACACTTGAAAGAGAAGTTGCTGAACTACAACTCATTACCAAACTAAAAACTATGGAGAGACCTGGTCTGAAGAGAGATATTGGATTCATGTCCCATTATACATACTAAAGCTAATTTTGGTCATCCATCCCTTTAAAAATCCCTTGCCCTTCCCTGTTGAACCAACTGCCGTAACAGTCATCAACAGTTATAAGGTTGAAGCGACCTCTGCTTCAAAGTATCTGACGAAGTGTGTATTACACACGAAAGCTCATACCTTGAAAGCTTATATTTAGTTGATCTTAAAGGTGCCACTGGAATTATCTAAAAAGATTTTTTCATCTTTCATCCTGTTATTTATTATGACTATGACAGATCAACTCTCCAATTCTCAATTTCCAAACAATACAGCAATGGGGAGAAAGGCATCCTTCAAAATTCAAGTTACTTTTTTGTTTTTTTTAATGAGAAGATCAGTCATTTCACATTTTAGTTCAGAAATCATATGCATGAAGAGATGCTCACACAATTTCCAGGGATCACTTGAGGTTCCTCAGCCTCATAGCCCTGGGCCTTCTCCAACATCCACAACTTTTTATTTATTGTTTGCTGATTATTTGTACTTATAGCCTGCCCTTCGCTTTCAGGGTGGCTTACAACAAACGTCACTGATAAACAAGTAAAAAGGTAAAGGTAAAGGTACCCCTGCCCGTGCGGGCCAGTCTTGCCAGACTCTAGGGTTGTGCGCCCATCTCACTCAAGAGGCTGTGGGCCAGCGCTGTCCGCAGACACTTCCGGGTCACGTGGCCAGCGTGACAAGCTGCATCTGGCGAGCCAGCGCAGCACATGGAACGCCGTTTACCTTCCCGCTGGTAAGCGGTCCCTATTTATCTACTTGCACCTGAGGGTGCTTTCGAACTGTTAGGTTGGCAGGCGCTGGGACCGAGCAACGGGAGCGCACCCCGCCGTGGGGATTCGAACCACCAACCTTTCGATCGGCAAGTCCTAGGCGCTGAGGCTTTAACCCACAGCACCACCCGCGTCCAACAAGTACAGATTGCCAAAATCATCAAATATAACCACAAATTAATAAATATCAAAGTCCACAAAACAGCAGAGCAGTAGTGCAGGAGGAGAGAAGATACACACTCAGTCAGAGGCATGGGGTAAAGGTTGCATCCTGAATAATTGTCAAAAAGCATGATGGCAAAAGATGCACTTTGTAGGGAAGTCATTCCACAAACGGGGCCACCCCCTATAAGGCCCTGTCACATGCCCTCTTGGTACTTCCTCCACTGGTGTAGCAGCCTTCGAGAGGACATTTTCTCCGACGGTCTCAAAGCTGTGAAACTCCCTCTCCACAGAGGTGTGCCTGGCACCTTCATTATACAGCTTTTGGGGAATGTTGAAGATTCACCACTTTATCCTGGCCTTTCACACTTGTGGTGCATCTGTTTAAGGCCCACCTTATGGCTGCAAGTTGTTTCGAACTGTTTTTAATGCTGTGTTTCAATGCTGTAACCCACCCTGGGAACTTGAGATTGAAAGGCGGGTATTAAATAGATAAATAATGCCACCAGCCCTTGAACCGCAGTCATAGATGCCGCCAGGAGCAATGCCTAAGGGTCAGATTCAATGTAGTGTTAAGGAGATTGCTCCATCAGCGCAAACATTTCTGCTTGCCTGATAGAACACTCTCACACTCTTTCCCCTGCCCATGCTGTTCTGGACGTCCTCCTAGTCTTTCTGCACAGATTTGGGGAGAAGGTGGGAAGTGTGGGCAGAAGAGCAGGGAGTCCAGTTATGCTAGTGGAAACTGTTGCACCAGCTTGTATGTCACAACTGCTGCACGGATTTTATTAGCCAAAAAATGGAAAACACAAGAACTACCAATGCTAGAAGAATGGCAGATGAAGATGATGGAGTTTATGGAGCTGGCTGACCTCACAGGGAGAATCCGCGACCAGAAAGAAGAGGAACACCAAGAAGATTGGAAGAAATTTAAAGACTATTTGAATAAATATGGTAATATTAAAGATATGTAACCACTTGAAAGAAACAATTAGGCCTAGGATTAAAATGAAATTAAATTTATAAATAAGAAAATGTATGGAAAGTTATGTAATATGATTAGGACTGTGATATGGTCTTTTGAAACACTGATATTGGAAACTGCTACATATAATTACTAAGAAATTCGGATGGAAGAGATTCAAGGAAGTCAAATACTATGTTTATGAAGATGGATGGTACTTAATTTTAATTAATTAAGTGGTAATATGTTGTATATATCTTTTTTCTTTTCTCTCTTTTTCTCCTATTTTTTGTTTTTTTTTATTATTGTTAATCTCTTCTTTTTTATTATGTTTATCTACTGAAAATAATAAATATTATTTGAAAAAAAACCTGTTGCACCAGCTTCCTGCTAGCACAACGATTTAATTGAACACGACCCCAAGTGTGTAGAATTGTGGAACAATAAAATTTTAGAGCTGCATTGAACATAAGATTTAGTTTGGATTCCATTCGGGGTTTCAGAAAACAACTCACCTTGGTCCCGGGTGCTATATATGCTGCCCAATTCAATTTGGCATCCATCTTGAGCCCACTTCATTTCTCTTTCCTGCCCCGCTCCCATTCACTATTGGGAAATATAAAAATGACTACAACATTTCCCCCCTTTTGACAGAAGTAGGTGAAATTTGCAGGCATATTATCCCCTATAGAATAGATAAAGGCTGCCGAGCTACAGGAAAATAGATACAACGTCTCCCAGGCTCGACACCTTTAAAGGTTTTGGTTCCCCTGCCCCCAAGTTTGTGACCATATAATATATAGTGGTCTATGCTCAGCTAAACTTTCTGCAGTGCATTTCTTTGCCTGATTGCTCCCCATCTCAAACAAACATCGTGCTATGGGAAGTGTGGAAGAAAGGAGGTGAACTTTGTCAGATCAGGCTCTTTTTAAAAACAAGAAAGAAAGAAAGAAAGAAAGAAGAAAAATCAGTAGTGCAACAACTTTCACTAGATAATGCATGGTTAGATTACACCAAGAACAGAACTGTAAGTTACAAATAGTGTTGTTTTGGTGTTATATTCATTATTTTTAAAATTAAAGTTATATCTCCTTTTTAATTTTGTTGAAGTTGTGTCCATTTTGTTACATTGATTTGTCACATTCACTTCAGTGCTTACATAGATTAATTAATTTATTTTCCTCTCTCTCTGTGTGTGTTTTTTCCTAGGTTTTAAAACATCTTTTTTATTGTTGCTACTTGCAGTTTTGGTGGCTGGAGAACTAATTCCTGTATCCACTCCCGGAAGCTGCCACTTTATTTCCCCAGAATGTTCCAGAGATTCCGATGTTCTAGGCATTAAAAAGTGGCAGCTACCACAAAAAAGTGTGGGCTCCATGGGTGCAGCCATTAGTTGTAGTTGTAGTAGCAGAAGAAAAGGTATATTCATATCCCACCTTTTTCCCAGGCCAGGACTCAAGGTGGCTTATACAAAAATGAAATTCACCGACAAAATATAGAAAAATAAAAACATATAAAAGATAACAGTTACAAAGTGATTAAACTATAATATAATTAATGCAAAATGAAAACAAATATAGTATTAAAAGCTATTAAAAGCACTATTGTTTCCCTCTGGATTACCCTGGAAAGGCACAACAGTTGGGACATTTTGAGAAAACAAAATGGCGGACACCATGAGCAGCTGCCAGTCATCTCACTTGCATCTGACAGAGAATGTAAGTGTTACGAAAAAGGAGCAATGCAGAAGCAAGCACCAGGTGGCTGGAATGGTAAACAGGATGTGGGTGTTATTGGATTATACCGTGGGAACCAGGGACAGTTTGTAAAGTGCTCTGAGAGCCGGATGTTACCTCAGAGCAGCACATGACCCTGTACTGGAAGTACATGGGTGGAGTTGACTCTCTCTCTGCAGTTGGGAAGCAGAGTGTGCAGACATGTTTTCTCTGTACTGGTGAACGACAGGAATAAAGACATGTAAATATATTTCTGTCTGTCTCATTCCCCCCCCGGAGATGGGAGGGGGAGGAGTGGTGTGTTCTTTTCACGTTTGAAAAGGATCGCCGAAGAGACCTCCCTTGATCTTGCCGGCAGACGCTGGCAGGGGAGGTCACAAGGATTCAAGCCGGGCACCTGGAGGGTGGCCAAATTCCTAAGAGCTGGAGGCTCTGCTCGCTTGAATTCCGACATCAAGTGCCTCTTTTTGTATGCCACAACTGCTGCTCGATTTTTACTAGGGAAAAAGTGGAAAATGCAAGAACTACCTACGGTGGAAGAATGGCAGATGAAGATGATGGAGTTTTCGGAGCTAGCCGACCTAACTGGAAGAGTCCGCAACCAGAAGGAGGAGGAGTATCAGAAAGAATGGACAAAATTTAGTTAAATATGTAAAATTAAATTAATTGGAAATAGCTTGCAGATATTTAATTGGCTTAGGATCTTACATAAGTTAAGTGACGAATTAATATGTTTAATTTTAAAATTAAAGGATATAAGGATGTTAATGTTTAAGTGAAATTTCATAAGAACTTTGATTTGGAAAACCGTTAAAAGGAAGTGCATGGAAATTCAACCACAGGGAAGCGAGGAAGTCACTTAACAATGTTAATAAGTATAATTTTAATAAGGTTATGATCTATGTTGGTTTGTTTATCTGTTTTTTTTATAATTTTGTGAAAATTTATAAAAAAAATTATAAAAAAGAGAATGCAAGTGCCTCGCCCCTGAATGGTTTGAATAAGGAATGAATGGGTACAAATGTAATTAAAACATACCCATTCATGTCTGTGAGTTCCCTGATGCAATCAGTTCAGAGCTGAATGAAACACATTTTGGTTCATTTTTCTTTCCTTCCACAACAAATTTATACCCTTTGTTGGAACGTATTTGGGACTATGTGAAAATATAAAGGCATTAATATACATTTATATAAATTAATGAAGGAATAGGAGGTGGAGATATGCAAACATCTCTGGGGGCACACACACACCAACTGCTCCTGCTTCAACATCTGTCAGGACTGCAGATTGGGCCTGGCAATTATAAGTCAGTTGAGAACTCTAGGTGGGGGAAAGAACTGCCATGGGATGTTTGGAGGAGCTTGTCAGGAAGTCAAACAAGATCTTTATTGTCTCTCTCAAACACGAACGGAACAGTAACAGGAAACTCCTGATTCCTCTGAAAAATAACCAAGTGCAGTGTCATCTACTGACTAAATTGGATAATGATACTACCCACTTGGGAACTACCATACACACACACACACACACACACACACTGTTTCTGATTTTATTGTCAAAACTATTGAACATTTGGTGATTTCAGGCCCATTAGTATCAGTGGAAACATGCATATAGGTTGAGAAAGTTGAGGATTTTCCTGTTTTGCTGCAATGAATGTTACCCATCTTTCGTTCCAGCTCCTCCACTTCCTATCAGTTCTGTCTTTAAAACAAACACAGAACTTTTTCCTCATTCAAACCTTTATTCCAATCCTGGGCATAATGTTTTGATAAGTCAGTGAAGGGAGAAGATTGCATTTACTTTGCTCATCATAAAATCTTATTGTTGATTTGATCATTTTCTCTCTCTCAGCATTTACTCTCAGGTGTCATTCTTTATGATGCTCCAGGATTGTTGATAGTGTTATTAGGAGACATCCCCCCCCCCCTGCTAGATGCTTGACAAGACATCTCTGTAGCATCTTCATGACACACAAAAATAAGCTAGTATTTTTCTTATTGAAAAAATGAGAACTGGAACAACTTTAAAGCTATCTGATGCTACAGAGGGAAATATGGCTGCATTTTCCCCATAATCTCAGTAGTCTGAGCTCTGTGCTGCTAGATAAGCAGTTGTACTTCCTCATGTGGTTTCTCTGTTTCAAAGTCGCCACCTCCACTATTCATTTAAAGCAATGCCATTCAACTTCAAACAGTCATGGCTTCCCGCAAAGGATCCTGGGAACTGTAGTTTGCTGAGTGTGCTAGAAGTTGATATAAGAGCCCTGCTCCTCACACTGAGCTACAATAATCAAGAGTTTATTGAGAAGATGGATGTACTGCTAAACTACTCTGAGAAAGCGTGTTCTCATTAAAGGATGTTGAGGATGGGGCCGAGCAAAGCACCCCATGGTTGCCAGGCAGGATAGATTGAAGGGGATTGGATCGGATTGGTGGTTGGTGTTACGGGGGTAAATTTGATGTTGCCAATTTAGGGGTGGGAAGAGAGGTTATTTAAACAAGGCTCACAGCATGTTCCTTTCTCTTTCGCTGTGGGCACCGGATCACCCGCCCGCCCTCCCTTGATTGGGCTTGTGCTTTGACCTTGCAATGCCTGTCATGGGGTCGTCCGCCTTGGTGCGGGGGCCTGGTAGGAATTTTTCCTTTTGGCTGATTAGTGTGTGCCAATTGGTTTTTGCCTACGGCGTAGCAAATCATCACAACTTGTAAGGTTGGCGGTTAGGCGTTAGTTTAAATTGGTTGGTGGAGGGGTATGGATTGGCTGTGCCTGCCCCTCCAATGCTGCTGCTGCTGCACGGGAATTCCGTTAAAGGAATTCAGGGGCTTACCATCCTCTCGTCCAAACCCCTGGAATCGGGTGCGGGCCACGTAAGCTCCTGGGAGCATGCGGAGAGAAGCTGAGGGTTTGTGTCGCAGCTCCAGTTATCCCTGATCTTGTTCCTCCACACTGGCTCTCGCTGGAATCCGGGAGTCAGTGCTGTCCCCCAAGGCGGGGGGGACGGACAGCTAGTCATAACCAATGCCTAAGCAACCACTCACAATTTGTATTTTAATAAAGTTGTGGCCAAAATTATGCCAAAAACCTTAAACAAAAAATTATGTGTGATGTGTGAGTTATTGGGGTACGGGTGTTTTGGGGACCTCAGCACGCAACTGTAGATCTGTAAGAGGAATTGGGGTCATGTAATAACTCTCAGCACCCTTAAAGAATTAGGGAAGATTACAGTGGTACCTTGGGTTACATATGCTTCTTACAGGCCAATCAGGTCGCTGATTCACTTCCACCTGGAGCTGGATTGGGTGGCTCCTGCGGACCAATCAGACTGCTGCATTCTGGATCCTATTGTTCTAGGATTCAGCTCAGTACATAACAGTGATAAAGAGAGAGAAAGAGAGAGAAAAGGAAGGGAAACACACATAATGAAAATGAAAGTAAATATGGAAACAAATATGTTGTTCATGAATAAGTAACGAAATGAATGTGATTGTAACAAACAAATTATGAAACAAACAGTAATGAAAAAAATAAGGAAACAAAGGAAGTCTTTAATAACAAAAGCAAATGGGACATCAAAACTGTTAGGAGAGGCTCAGAACTTACAGGGTTAAGAGTTCTGAGTGATGACGCCTCACATTCTGAGGGCGGGCATAGAACACGGAAGGGGTGTGGTTTTCTCTGTGTGCTTTCAGTGTGCGTGTTTGCTCCGTTGAGCAAGCGAGATGTCCGCTCTGTCTCCAGGCAGGAGATTTATAACTGTTGTGTTTTGCTAAGGAATAAAGTCTTTAAGATAAGGAGACTGCTGCGTTTCAGCCTGAGTTATTGCCTCCACACGACAGAACGTTCAAGCTTCTGTTCCGCTGTGTTTTACGCTCTGCTGAGTCAAAGGTTCCAGGGGGGAAGACCAGAGCTGCGCAAGAGAAGTGTGCCGGACCCCTGGACGTAATTGACTACCCCGAACAAAAACTATTGTTTTTCTTGCAGACCTGTAACTCTCACATTCCCTCCTACCAGCCAAGACCTGTGTACTGTAGCCTGGGCAGCAGTGGCTGCTGAAGTAGAGACTGTTACTCAACTCAACTATCATAGCTTCCTTTTTGAAAATATAAAACTTAAGCATGTTTAATAGGATGCTTAATTTCCCAGAGGGTCTGGTTGTATTTATTGTAGAATAGCTGAAAGCCAAAACATATTCTGCAATGTTTACCACCAGCATAGCAGTTATTGGGATAGGTAGAAAAGCAGCTATGCTGGTGTGGTTTTTTATGTTCATCTTTACGTATCTGGGTCACAAATCCTGCCCACTCAGAGTTTTAACTTCTAGGAGGCTGGAATCTGGACATGTCCCTCCTGCGACAACAAAGTTTAATGTTTGAAATCATTTTAAAACGGTTATTTAAAACACATTCTCCCAAATCACTTCAGGGAGAGTGGCCTATCATGGACAGAAAGCAGGGGGGAAATCGGACAACAGTCTAGACTACTGCAAAGATGGAGATGGCTTGGGAACATTTCAGGATTTGGGCCTCTGCCATTGGCCCTTAAACTCTGACTTATGATTCGCAGCTTGGAAATTTAGACAGCCAATCCCATTGGGAGTGGGAGTGACCCAGGCCTCCATAAATGTATATAAGCAGTTGCTTTGCTCCTGTTGTCCAGTTCTGTAGTTCAATAAAGGTTCTTGCTATTATCACTGTGTCTTGCCTCATGGGAACCCACCTACACTTCACTGCACACAGGCTGCTACTGAATAACACACAATACACAACTGCGTATACAGTGGTACCTCTGGTTACGTACTTAATTCATTCCGGAGGTCCATTCTTAACCTGAAACTGTTCTTAACCTGAACACCACTTTAGCTAATGGGGCCCCCCTCTTGCTGCTGCGGTGCCGCCACGTGATTTCTGTTCTCACCCTGAAGCAAAGTTCTTAACCCGAGGTACTATTTCTGGGTTAGCGGAGTCTGTAACCTGAAGCGGATGTAACCTGAAGCTTATGTAACCCGAGGTACCACTGTATATGCAAAAACCTACTGTCAGTCAGAGCTGTTCGGCAGTGGAACTATCTCCCTTGGGAGGCTGTGGACTCTCCCTCCTTGGAAGTTTTTAAACAGTTTGTAGGGCCATCTGTCATGGATGCTTTAGTTGAGATTCATGTATTACAGGGGGTTGGACTAAGATGAACCTTGAGGTCCCTTCCACCTCTATGATTCTATGACTTAGATGGGCCATTGGGCCACTGATCCAGAGGAGCACTTCTCATGTTCTTATTAGAGATGCATTGGGTCACCTTGGCTTAGGAGTGAGCTTGGTTTTTGCCCCTCCTTGTTCGATCCTCCTTGGATGGTCCACCACACACTTTGCAGGCCACCAGTCTCAAATGCCGCATTTACGGTTAAAACTGTGGAGGAATCTCCTGCGGAAACATGGCCCTTTCCGCCTTTATTCCTCTGCAGCTTTAGTCAAATCCTTGCCAAATCCTTTCTCACTTTAACAATATGCCAGTATCAAAGTAGACCCTGCTCCTCTTTGCAAAAACAAGTATCCTTCTACTAACGACAGAGCTGTGCTTGTTTTAAAACTCCCTTGGACTGATAAAAAGCTGTTTAATCGGTTCGGGGTTAAACAGGGTTCAGGCTCAATAAGTACAGGAGGCGAGAGAAACTAAAAACTCTGCTTAACGAGCAAACACGCTGTACATTTTGTAGAAAAAGAAACAAAAGGCTATCAAAGCCCGTGAGTTTACAATATTTCCATTAAAGCAATTTGCTATTAATTTAAAATATACCCTGGATGCTCAAATGTTGAAAGAACCATACTGCGGAAATGTCCCCCCTCCCCATCTCTTCAAATTATTTCACAAGGATTCATTGTCACTGCATGTCCATGTTAAGATCCACTCTACATGAGGATGCATTTAAATAAAAAATAAAAAAATGCTGGAATCATATTGCCGGAAGGTTCCAGCATCATGAAGTTTAAAAGACTGAAAAAAATCCTCTTTTCTTAAAACCAGGTACAACCGTATGCCCACATTCAGAGAGGCAGAACTGAAATTGAACACATGAGAACTTATTTCAGCACCATAGCTCAGGTATACAATGACAGAGAACTCCCCATTTATGTGAGAGTTACGTTCTGAGGCAACGTATATCAGGGACACCACTGAAAATGCCTGCAAGCACCCTCTAAACCTCTGGAAACCCTGGAAAAACCCTTTAAAAAACAAAGATCCACCAACATCACCACAATTGCTCCCTCCAAACCTCCATTATTATTATTATTATTATTATTATTATTATTATTATTATTATTATTTATAACCCACCTCTCTGGGCGGCTCCCAGCAGAATATTAAAAACATGACAAAACGTCAAACATTAGAAACTTCCCTAAACAGGGCTGCCTTCAGATGTCTTCTAAAAGTCAGATAGTTGTTTATTTCCTTACCTTCTGATGGGAGGGCGTTCCACAGGGCAGGCACAACTACTGAGAAGGCCCTCAGCCTGTAGCTTCACTTCTCACAGTGAGGGAACCACCAGAAGGCCCTCGGCACTGGATCTCAGTGTCCAAGCTGAACTATGGGGGTGGAGATGCTTCATCAGGTATATAGGGCCAAAGCTTTTTAGGGCTTTAAAGGTCAACACCAGGACTTTGTATTGTGCCTGGAAACATACTGGGTGCCAATGGAGGTCTTTCAGGACCGTTGTTCTATGGTCCCATCAGCTGCTCCCAGTCATCAGTCTAGCTGCTGCCTTCTGGATTAGTTGTTGTTTCCAGGTCACCTTCAAAGGTAGCCCCATGTAGAGCGCATTGCAGTAGTCCAAGCGGGAGATAACCAGAGCATGCACCACTCTGGTGAGACAGTCTTCAATTCTCTGTGGGCCTCAGAGGCTCTCATGACTGCACTTGCAAAGTCTAATGGGATTGCTAGATGCTATTTTCGCACCCCTTTTGCCACTTCCGTGCTCCTTTTGGGTCTGTGTTGCCTCTTTTCATGCCACTTGCGGCGATGCGTGCAGTTTCAACCGTGTGTTCCTCGAACGTGTGTAAATGAGGAGTTGCCTGTATTTATTTAGGATTTCCAGAAACTGATATTCAGGTGCATACAGCCTCTGACAGCGAAGGGAGAATATCCCTGAGGATATTGCCCAATTCTCTTTCAAAGCCAGGGGTGAGCAAACTTTTTCAGCAGGGGGCCGGTCCACTGTCCCTCAGACCTTGTGGGGGGCCGGACTATATTTCTTTTGGCGGGGAGGAGAATGGACTAATTCCTATGCCCCACAAATAACCCAGAGATGCATTTTAAATAAAAGGACACATTCTACTCATGTAAAAACATGCTGATTCCCGGACCATCCATGGGCCGGATTGAGAAGGCGATTGGGCCGGATCTGGCTCCCGGACCTTAGTTTGCCTACCCATGTTCAAAGCCATCCAAGTTGGTCACTGTCACTGCCTCCTGTTGGAGGCAGTTCTATAGGTTGACTTCCTGCAACAGCACAGAACCGAAACAATATGAACTCTGACCTATCACTCCATATTTATTTCATGCAGAAAATCTCATAAAACAACCTCTGTACTTCATTCTGTCACAATTACAGCTATGGGTGTTATTCTCTTTTTATTGATCTGTACATGCAGTTGGCTTTGTACATATTTTCAAAAAAATGAATAAAAATATATCAACAAATCAAATAGCAATTCTGTCCTTCAAGGAAAAATAAATCTGGAAAAAATGTGAAAAAATAGGGTGGGAGTATTCCAAAAAATACAGTACATATATTACTGAAAATAACATAATGGATCACGGTGGGGAGGGAACTGCTTGCAAAAATGTCTACATTAGAAGAATTCCCCCTTAATTATTTTTTGTGATGAGCTGTTGCTGTTTTTATTTTTTTAAAAATAGATAGATAAATTACAAATTGATGCAGAAATGTTGCAAACTGAACAACTGGAAAAATGAAAAACAGAGAGAAGCCTAAAGGGACAGATTTTTCCACCCCTTTCTGTGAACAGATGCTTGGCTCAACAGTATGCCTCTTTGACTTCTTAATAAAGTTTAAACAGGCTTAAAATGAAATAAAATATATACTTGGAACTCAGGAATTTCTGGTGTGTGTGAGAGAGAGTTCAGGATCTGAACTTCATTTCTTTTTTTTCCTTTCTGATCTCTGAGAACGTTCGGCATTTTCAATGATTCATTAATAGGTAATTCTAAAGATCGCCAATGTTTTATCTCCCTTCCTTGCGTCCTTTTCATCCAGCCATCTCTACTGAATGCCATCTGTTCTTGGTACATCCTGAGAGACTTGAGAATGTCTGTGTCAGATCAGGGCTGAGCAGAGATAAATAAATAAATAAAACAAATTGCAGCTCAAAAGCAAAAGATCTAAGGCAGGTGAGAAGAAAAATTAAGACCATTTTCATGCTGAAGGTTCTTCAGTTCCGTTTCTCACCAAATTCATCAAAGAGGGCTCCATTTTAAACTAGCTGCTTCAGATATAGATATAGATATAGATATAGATATAGATATAGATATAGATATAGATATAGATATAGATATAGATAGATATAGATAGATATAGATATAGATGATATAGATATAGATGATATAGATATAGATATAGATATAGATATAGATATAGATGATATAGGTACAGATGTAGATGATATAGATATAGATATAGATGCAATTAGCTCAGTTTAACCTTGAAGCAGAGGGCGCTGTGGGTAAAACCTCAGTGCCTAGGGCTTGCCGATCGTATGGTCGGTGGTTCGAATCCCCGCAACGGGGTGAGCTCCCGTCTTTCGGTCCCAGCTCCTGCCCACCTAGCAGTTCGAAAGCACCCGTAAGTGCAAGTAGATAAATAGGTACCGCTTTAGGTAAACGGCGTTTCCGTGTGCTGCGCTGGTGCTGGCTCGCCAGAGCAGCTTCGTCACGCTGGCCACATGACCCGGAAGTGTCTCTGGACAGCGCTGGCCCCCGGCCTCTTAAGTGAGATGGGCGCACAACCCTAGAGTTGGACACGACTGGCCCGTATGGGCAGGGGTACCTTTACTTTACCTAACCTTGAAGCATAATAGTCAAGTTCACAAAATCTGCAATAAATGTTGTCTTTAATTTGCTTTTAAACATGGTGGACAAGGCATGCTAGAGCAGGCCTTGAAATTTTGTGTAGCAAGCTGCTCAGTTTCTTGTTCATCCCACCTATTTCTCGATTTATGTTTGTACAAGTGGTAGGCAATGAAAAGAGATGAGGAAAGCCTCCCATCATGAGACTTTTTTTTTTAGGGATGTATATATGAGCCCCCCTGTTACCATTTCAATGGTTGTATATCTTTGAAGAAAAGTTGGCTTCAGGTGTACTCAAATTATCCATCCAGCTGGGATAATTTCAACTTCCCCAAAAACGCTTTCAAGTAAGTGTTAAGATTGTTGATGTGGGTGGTGGTCTTTGATAGTTCCACCAAAGTGTCAAGAAAGGGAACATGGCAGACAGCTTCCTCAGTGGCAAACGTAGAATCATAGAATCATAGAATAGAATCATAGAATCATAGAGTTGGAAGAGACCACAAGGGCCATCGAGTCCAACCCCCTGCCAAGCAGGAAACACCATCAGAGCACTCCTGACATATGGTTGTCAAGCCTCTGCTTAAAGACCTCCAAAGGAGGAGACTCCACCACACTCCTTGGCAGCAAATTCCACTGTCAAACAGCTCTTACTGTCAGGAAGTTCTTCCTAATGTTTAGGTGGAATCTTCTTTCTTGTAGTTTGGAACCATTGCTCCGTGTCCGCTTCTCTGGAGCAGCAGAAAACAACCTTTCTCCCTCCTCTATGTGACATCCTTTTATATATTTGAACATGGCTATCATATCACCCCTTAACCTCCTCTTCTCCAGGCTAAACATGCCCAGCTCCCTTAGCCGTTCCTCATAAGGCATCGTTTCCAGGCCTTTGACCATTTTGGTTGCCCTCCTCTGGACACGTTCCAGTTTGTCAGTGTCCTTCTTGAACTGTGGTGCCCAGAACTGGACACAGTACTCCAGGTGAGGTCTGACCAGAGCAGAATACAGTGGCACTATTACTTCCCTTGATCTAGATGCTATACTCCTATTGATGCAGCCCAGAATTGCATTGGCTTTTTTAGCTGCCGCGTCACACTGTTGGCTCATGTCAAGTTTGTGGTCAACCAAGACTCCTAGATCCTTTTCACATGTACTGCTCTCAAGCCAGGTGTCACCCATCTTGTATTTGTGCCTCTCATTTTTTTTGCCCAAGTGCAATACTTTACATTTCTGCCTGTTAAAATTCATCTTGTTTGTTTTGGCCCAGTTCTCTAATCTGTCAAGGTCATTTTGAAGTGTGATCCTGTCCTCTGGGGTGTTAGCCACCCCTCCCAGTTTGGTGTCATCTGCAAATTTGATCAGAATGCTCTTGAGTCCATCATCCAAGACGTTGATAAAGATGTTGAATAAGACCGGGCCCAAGACAGAACCCTGTGGCACCCCACTAGTCACTCTTCTCCAGGATGAAGAGGAACCATTGATGAGCACCCTTTGGGTTCGGTCAGTCAGCCAGTTACAAATCCACTGAGTGGTAGCATAGTCAAGACCGCATTTTACCAGCTTCTTTACAAGAATATCATGGGGCACCTTGTCGAATGCCTTGCTGAAATCAAGGTAGGCTACATCCACTGCGTTCCCTTCATCTACCAGGCTTGTAATTCTGTCAAAAAATGAGATCAGGTTAGTCTGACATGACTTATTTTTCAGAAATCCATGCTGACTATTGGTGATCACAGCATTCCTTTCTAGGTGCTCACAGACTTTTTTTTAATGATCTGCTCCAAAATCTTCCCTGGTATTGATGTCAGACTGACTGGGCGGTAATTATTTGGGTCCTCTCTTTTCCCCTTTTTGAAAATAGGGACAACATTTGCCCTCCTCCAGTCTGCCGGGACTTCGCCTGTTCTCCAGGAATTCTCAAAGATGACTGCCAGTGGTTCTGAGATCACATCTGCCAGTTCTTTTAATACTCTTGGATGCAGTTCATCTGGCCCTGGAGACTTGAATACATCTAAACTAACCAAGTATTCTTGTACTATCTCCTTAGTTATTCTGGGCTGTGTTTCCTCTGCTGAATCCTTTGCTCCAAATTCTTCAGGTCGGGCATTGTTTTCTTTATCGGAGAAGACTGAGGCAAAGAAGGCATTGAGGAGTTCAGCCCTTTCTGTGTCCCCTGTTTGCATTTCACCATCTTCTCCTCTGAGTGACCCCACTGTTTCTTTGTTCTTCCTTTTGCTACAAACATACCCATAAAAGCCTTTTTTGTTGCTTTTAACCTCTCTAGCAAGCCTGAGTTCATTCTGTGCTTTAGCTTTTCTGACTTTGTGTCAACACGTGCTGGCTATTTGTTTGAATTCCTCTTTGGTGGTTTCCCCCTTTTCCATTTTTTGTACAGATTCTTTTTTAATCTTAACTCAGTTAAAAGTTCTTTAGATAGCCACCCTGGCTTCTTTAGGCACCTTCCATGTTTCCGTCTCATTGGTATTGCCTGAAGTTGTGCTTTTACTATCTCCCTCTTAACAAACTCCCAGCCATCATGAACTCCCTTTCCTTTTAGTATTACTGTCCATGGGATCTCTCCCAGCACTTCCCTAAGTTTTATGAAGTCGGCTTTCTTAAAGTCAAGAAATTGAGTCCTAGTATGCTTGGCTGCTCCTTTCCGCTGTATAGTAAACTTCAGAAGAGCATGATCACTCGCGCCTAACGATCCTTCCACTTCTACCCCACTAACCAGGTCATCAACATTGGTTAGGACCAGATCTAAAATGGCTGTTCCTCTTGTTGCTTCTCCCACTTTCTGGACAATGAAGTTGTCTGCAAGGCCAGTGAGGAATCTGTTTGACCTTATGCTCTTGGCTGAGTTTGACATCCAACAAATATCCGGGTAATTGAAGTCCCCCATTACTACTATCTCCCTTCCTTTTGCATGCTTGGCCACTTAAGAGTTGTGCCGCTGCCTCCCCATAGGGGACCATCTAGCACCATCACCACAGAGCTTCTGCTGCACAGAGAAGAGGCACCTCTTTACTCTAGGCTTTATGTATCTTCACCCCCATCGTTCAGCCCGGACACTGAGATCTAGCACCAAGGGCCTTCTGACCGTTCCCTCACTGCGAGAGGTGAAGCTACAGGGAACCAGGCAGAGGGCCTTCTCAGTAGTGGCGCCCTCCCTGTGGAATGTCCTCCCATCAGATGTCAAGGAGATGAGTAACTATATAATCTTTAGAAGACATCTGAAGGCAGCCCTGTATAGGGAAGTTTTTAATGTTTGATGTTTTACTATGTTTTTATATACAGTGGTACCTCGAGTTAAGAACTTAATTTGTTCTGGAGGTCCGTTCTGAACCTGAAACTGTTCTTAACCTGAAGCACCACTTTAGCTAATGGGGCCTCCCACTGCCGCTGCGCTGCCGCTGCACAATTTCTGTTCTCATCCTGAAGCAAAGTTCTTAACCTGAGGTAATATTTCTGGGTTAGCGGAGTCTGTAACCTGAAGCGTATGTAACCCGAGGTACCACTGTATGCTGTAAGCTACCCAGAGTGGCTGGGGAAACCCAGTCAGATGGGCAGGGCACAAAAATAAATAAATAAATAAATAAATAAATTTTAAAATTCCACAAAATATATATCTGAAATCTCTCTCCCTCTCCCTCTCTCTCTCTCTCTCTCTCTCTCTCTCTCTCTCTCTTTGTGTGTTAGGATCCACCCTATTCTTCTGACTATAAATTGTTTCAACTTATTTTAGTATTATATTTTTATATGGTAACATGCTTTTCAAATGTGCCTGGGTCGTCGTAGTGAGAAATGACTACAGCGAGAAATTACTATGTGCCTGCAACCTTACCGTAAGAAATTCAAATAACCACCACCATCATCATAATTCTAAAAACGCAGTCGCCCTTCCCACCTTAATGGATCCTTGGGCCTTAAAAGTATACTTTCTTAGGACAAAGATCCCATGTCCTTGGGATCCTTTCAAATGTGAATGGAGAAGAAAGTCCCCCTTTGCTACTGAAAAGATACAGGGGAGAAATGGACCCTCAGACATTACACACAACTCCCCTCGGAAAAACAGACCCCCTTCTTCCTGGATCAGTTTGACACATAAAAGGCAGCCCCTGCCATCCCTTTAATCTCTAGGATACTCATTCTAGAGGGTTCAAGCAAGTCAGAGAAGGCATTTTGCTTTCTTGCTTTCCTTTCCCCCCCGTGTACAATAAAGCAACCATCTTTATTCACGCCTGCCTGAAAGTAAAAATGTTGAAATGACATCCCTGGATGTAAGTACAGATATGCCATTAGTAAACTGACAAAACGTAAGCTCGAGGGGGAAGTGATGAATTTGGGTATATCTGCACTACAAAAATGGCATGCAACTTTCATTGCTTCCTGCAGACCTGGGAATTGTAGTCTGATGAGTGCTGGAAAAAGCTTCTCTCTGAGCTCAGCCTCCTCACAGAAAAAACAGCTCCAGTCCTTTGGGGGAGAGGAAATAGTTGAAGCCAGCTTAACAAAGGCATCTTATGTGCCCATAAACAGGAGCAAGTCCCACTGAAATCACCAGGACTTTATTCTGAATAAAGATGCATGGAATCAGCCAACACGTTTCGTGATGCACATAAGCCCCCTTTTTAAAAGTGTCCTTGTTCTACGGTTGTTCTGCCGTTCCAGTTCTTAATAAAACACACAGGGTAATAATGGGGACGCGGGTGGCGCTGTGGGTTAAAGCCTCAGCACCTAGGACTTGCCGATCGCATGGTCGGCGGTTCGAATCCCCGCGGCGGGGTGCGCTCCCGTCGTTCGGTCCCAGCGCCTGCCAACCTAGCAGTTCGAAAGCACCTCTGGGTGCAAGTAGATAAATAGGGACCGCTTACCAGCGGGAAGGTAAACGGCGTTTCTGTGTGCTGCGCTGGCTCGCCAGATGCAGCTTGTCACGCTGGCCACGTGACCCGGAAGTGTCTGCGGACAGCGCTGGCTCCCGGCCTATAGAGTGAGATGAGCGCACAACCCTAGAGTCTGGCAAGACAGGCCCGTACGGGCAGGGGTACCTTTACCTTTACCTTTAATAATGGAAAAAAACCCTTTTTGGCTAAGCACACTTGCTATTCATCGTGAAACGAGGCTGTGTAATGTATGCATGAGTGGCGTTCGGCTGGCTGTATGACTGGAATACCTGGCAGCTGTTCTGCAAGCTGAAGGGAGGGGGGAAATTGGCCGCTTTTCAAGAATGATGCTTACACTGTGTTCCACAGATCCACTGGAGTCAGCACGTATAAACAACAGGGAGGTAGTTCATCATGCTGAGCAGGTCGTGGCTAGCTGGAAAGATTAAATGGAAAGAAAACATTAACAAATGCTGCGGTGACCAGGCCACGTATGCAAAAAAACCTAACAGGTAACAAGACCACAAGAAGACATCTGAATGTGCTTCCTGAAGGGGAGAACTCCCCACCCTGGTCAGTGATGGCATGGATCTTTCTTGTTCTGCTGCTGGATGGCTGCTCAGTCTGGTGTAAGGAGGATCAATTCTCAGCTGTCACTTATGGAAGCCAATGGCCGGTACTGCTGCTGACCACATTTGCACCGTGCATTTAAAGCACTATGGTGCCACTTTAAGCAGTCACGGCTTCCTCCTGAAGAACGCTGGGAGCTGTTTTTGGTTAAGGGTGCTGAAAGTTGGTAGGAGACCTGTACCCCTCTCTCTGAGCTACAATTTCCACGGTGCTTTAACAATCAATACCTCTTCCTAGGGAACTGTAGGTCTGGGAGGCAAATAGGGGTCTCTCATAGGCCAGTATGAGAAAAGAAGAATAGACTAGATGGGACTTTTATCTGACCCAGCAAGGTTCTTCTTCTTATATTCTTACAATATTTGTGTCTGCATGCACACATAGAGAATGTGGATTCTCTCTCTCTCTCTCTCTCTCTCTCTCTCTCTCTCTCTCTCTGGTTCTAGGAGTCCTCAGAACCCAGGTAATATCTTGTTCACGGGGAACGCCCTGGTGGGGACCTGTTTTCTTTCCCCCCCATACAGCATTTTCTCTCCTGTCCACGTCCTCCCTTCTTCTGCTTGCCCAGTCTCTTCTCCTGTCCACCCTTCTCTCCATCTCTCCCTTTGTACACTTTCCTCTCCTTCCTGTCTTTCTTCAGGCATTCTCACTTTGTCATCTCCAGCAACTGGTATTCAGAGGTTCATTCAGGTTTGATCCTCAGCATCTCCAGGTGGTTGTTGTTTAGTTGTGTCCGACTCTTCGTGACCCCATGGACCAGAGCATGCCAGGCACTCCTGTCTTCCACTGCCTCCCGCAGTTTGGTCAAACTCATGCTGGTAGCTTCGAGAACACTGTCCAACCATCTCGTCCTCTGTCGCCCCCTTCTCCTTGTGCCCTCCATCTTTCCCAACATCAGGGTCTTTTCCAGGGAGTCTTCTCTTCTCATGAGGTGGCCAAAGTATTGGAGCCTCAGCTTCAGGATCTGTCCTTCCAGTGAGCACTCAGGGCTGATTTCCTTCAGAATGTATAGGTTTGATCTTCTTGCAGTCCATGGGACTCTCAAGAGTCTCCTCCAGCACCATAATTCAAAAGCATCAATTCTTCGATGATCAGTCTTCTTTATGGTCCAGCTCTCACTTCCATAGCTTTAACTATATGGACCTTTGTCAGCAAGGTGATGTCTCTGCTTTTTAAGATGCTGTCTAGGTTTGTCATTGCTTTTCTCCCAAGAAGCAGGCGTCTTTTAATATCCAGGTAGGGATGGGAAAATACTCTCGCCTGAAGCTCTGGAGAGCCACTGCCACCCATGGTTCTCCAATTTGAGCCCATTGCCATCTTCCACTCTCACAAAGACAGAGGACCCTCAGCTTCTATGCACTCTCATCAGATGCCAAACACACACACAGACACAAACAGACACACACACACACACACACCTGCTGCCTTATTTCACCAGAGCAGAGCAGACTATATACTCCATCTTCCAAACACATTTCTCCCCTTTTGCAGTTCTTCTATCAGCTAGTCTATAAATAATGAATAACACAATTAAGTCTTTTCTAGCTTGGACCACGAAAACCATGTTTAAACAAGGTGACAGTTTCTGTAGGAAAGCTAAAAGAGTTGACATCCACCACCCCTCCCCCTAAAAAAAAAAAGAAGTTTAAGCAAAGGGGGGGATGTCTCCCAAATGGATTAAAATAACACAAAATATTTAACGTGTGAGACTGAATACAGAATCAGTATCTAGATGGATGGGGAGAAGCACTCTGAATACATATCTTGCTGTTTGAAAGGCGTGCGCCGTCAGAGCTGGAAGAGAGCCTGATCAGAATTGTATTTATTGTAGGGATGCAAAGTTTATTGGATCGAAACAGCAATCAGTTAGCAGCACAATCTCATAAATGTCTTGAATCACGGAATCATAGGGAAGGGACCCTCAAGTTTAATCTAGTCCAACCCCCTCAAATGCAGGGATCACAGCTAAGGAATGTGCAGGTTCTCCATCTTCCAGCACAATTTAGTTAGCTGTTTTCCTCCCTGCTGGGCTTCCCTTCTGTACTTCCTGGCTGTGCTTAACCCATAGGTAAGTGACACAGGGGTACACTTTTATTCTTCGTAAGAAGCCTTCTTTCCTTGCCCTAACCCCACCCTTTATCTTCACAAGCGTCATCTGAAGTAGGCTAAGAGAGAGTGACTGGTTCTCTCACGTGAGCCTCATGGATATGATGCAGATCCAGTTCTAACACTCTAACCCAGGGATGAGGAACTCTTTCCATCCCAAGGGCTGCATTGTCTACTGGGTGAACGTCTGACAGCCACATGTCAATGGTGAGCGGGACCAGAGGCAAAAGTGGTCAAAGCCAGGAGTGTGAATTTTATTTTTGTAGGTTAGCTCCTTCATATGCATCCCTTTCTCTCTTCCATTCAGGTAAGCAAGAAGCGTTAGGTGTTCAAAGTCACCATTCTGTCAGCCAAATACACTCAATGAAGATGCAAAGCAGGACTGGAGGGGGTAGACCTGAACTCCGACAGAGAGACCTAGAGGGCTGAATTTGGCCCCCAAGCCTGATATTCCCTATCCATGCTTTAACCCAACACCCTTAACAAACTAAAATTCCCAAGATTCCCGGGAGGAGAGGATGTATTTTCTAGTTCACCTCAGGCAGCAAAATGTCTGCCATATCCATCAAAAATAGCCTGAACCAATATCTAGCTATCTATAAATACAGTGGTACCTCGGGTTACATACACTTCAGGTTACATACGCTTCAGGTTACAGACTCTGCTAACCCAGAAATAGTGCTTCAGGTTAAGAACTTTGCTTCAGGATGAGAACAGAAATCGTGCTCCGGCGGCATGGCAGCAGCAGGAGGCCCCATTAGCTAAAGTGGTACCTCAGGTTAAGAACAGTTTCAGGTTAAGTATGGACCTCCGGAAAGAATTAAGTACTTAACCCGAGGTACCACTGTATAGCTATATCATCACCATTTTACTTTTTCTCAAGAGAGTAGCCTGATTCCTTTATCTTTGTTTGCTTGTTTGCATCTGATGAGTTGGGCTCTAGTCCACAAAAGCTCATGAAATTGGTTCGTCTTTAAGGTACCACAAGACCCTCGCTGGGTTTTATTTGTTTTGATACTGAGCCCACATTCGTTTTGCCACCTCCCTATATTAGAAGCATAAGGAAAACGCAGTCTGTTTCCTCCGTGACATGCTAGACTGGGCCATTTCTTCTTTGCAATGTGAAAAGTGCATTTTCCCCAAACTTAACAAGTCATTTATTTTCTCAGCATTCATCTTGTTTTCCTAAATAAGTGTCAATGCCCGGGATATTAATTTCTTTGCCATTGAGCTCTATCTGGGCAGTGGAGAGGCTCATTTGTAAAATCTGTCAGCGAAAAAGTGGCCTTTGGAATGCATAGCATTATGTCCCTGCAATATATACAAAATCTCCTCCCGGTGCAATGGACGCTTTGGATGACATGCTCTGACAAATCTGCTTCTAACTCGGCATGGAAATCACAATTCTTCTCCCTTGCCCCATGTTGTCTTTTAAGAACTGCTCAAAATAATCAATTATTTTCAATAGGGAGGCTTGCCGTGATTTGATTAGAAGGAGACCGTAAATGATTTGGTGGTAATAATAATAGAGGCCCTTTCTGCATTCCGTTGCATTCATCAAAACATTATGCTTTTAAGACACATTTCAGATAATTTGCTTGGTTGCTGGGGGGTGCACCTGTTACAGCTATATTTGTATACCAAATAAATATGCTTTTAATAAATGACCGTTAATGGGAGTCAGGTTTGTGACAAAATGGATTCAGTAGTTATAACAATTAGTGTGAACTTTCCCCTATCCCTCAGATGGCCTGCATCGCTCTCACGTGTTGTTCAAATCCTTTGAAAATACCACGGCCCTGGATTCACCACAGCTCATCAGCATAAGTACAGCCAGGGACAAGCTGTGTGGCCTTGGCAAGCTCTCCGTCTCACAGCGACAATGTGATTGCTCATGCATCAAAATAGAATCTTGCAGAGCCGAATATAGACAAGTTGCCTTAAGCCCTCCTTCAGCTATTTCCTCTCTCTCTCTATTTTAAAAATAATTTTTATTAAGGTTTTCAAGTTTTACATTCCCACATTAACATCTTTCATTATACCCATACATTCAATGACTTCCCTCCTTCCCCTTCCAAGGTTCTTTTAATTTACCCATAATTCCTGCATATTCTTGTATATCCATCTAAATCCATTTCCCCCCATTTTACACCCTCTTAAATGCATTGTGCTGTTGAATTTGCCTTAATACTGCCAGTGTTTTCAACTGTCACCATCCCTACTGGTTCCACCCTCCCAAATCTCCCATGTTCCATGGTTTGTTTGACCCTGCAATTGCCACTTGAGGCCTTTCTCCATGTGACCTGTCCACAGGAGGTTTGGGAGATGACAATGCCAGAACAAGCCATTTCAGTGGTGGCTCTCCACTGGTTTGCTCTCCCCAAAGAGACTTCCCTGGCACCCTCTTTTTGCCTAGTTTTAGGCACCACTAGGCAAATACAACAATAACCCTTTTTACTCTGGCTTTTGGCTCTTAGTTTGAAAGTTTTATAAATATTTTTGGCCTCTTTTGGTAGGGCAGGATCTGCTAGACCTGTCTTTTATTTGTATGCATGCCTTTGTTTGTTGCCTAGGTTTTATTGATTATGTTTATTGTAATCAATTTTAGCATATCTATGTGTTTGTAAGTTGCTTTGAGTCATTTCCATGGGAAGGAGGAGGAGGAGATTGAAAGGGTGTGTTGTTCATTGAAAAACTAAGGGGAAAGGACCCCTGGACAGTTAAGTCCAGCTGAATTTGACTATGGGATATGGCTCTCATCTCTGTTTTCAGGCTGAGGGAGATGGCGTTTGTCTGCAGACAACTTTCCAGGTCATGTGGCCAGCATGACTAAACCGCTTCTGGTGCAATGGAACACCATGATGGAAGCCGAGCACACAGATTTGCCATTTACCTTCCCACTGCAGTGGTACCTATTTATCTACTTGCGCTGGTATGCTTTCAAACTGCTGGGTTGGCAGGAGCTGGGACAAAGTGACGGGAGCTCTCTTGAGAGAGTCACAATTTGATCTGATGCGCATGAAAACTGTGAAACTTGTCAAATGGCAAAATAATCATCATCAGTGTCTAAATTTGAGATCCCCTCTGAACTTGAATCCCTGGGCCAAATTGCCTTCCTGCCCACCCACTGCCAAAATCAGGAAACCCAAGGCAGCATTGGAACAGTCACCCATCCAGGAAGCAACAAGATCAAGATCCAATTACGTTTCAGCATAGTAGCTGCATCTGATGCCCTCAGACCAAGCCCTAAAGCAGGTGTAGAAAACTAACCCATATCCAACTGTGAGATCAATTGCCATTGACCCCTGCAGGTAAATTTCAAGGTGGCATCTCATTGACCATTTTAGGTAGGAAGCAGAATGCTGAACTAGATGGACAGTTGATCTGATCCAACAAGGCTGTACTTATGCACAGTGAGAGAAACTTCATTGACTTACCCATCCCAAAGTTTGCCTTGACTCCTTCCATGAGTCACAACAGTTCATTAAAATCATTTTGTGACATTGTGCACACCATCTTTGTTCATCATGTTCCTCATCTTTGCATGGTTTAAAAACCAATGGCCATTTTGGTACTTGGGATTGAGCAAAGAAAGGTACTGAGTAAGAAGAAGGTGTGACAGAGATTTGGAAATTGACTGACATAAGTCAAATGAGAGCTTGATGAAGAATGTGGTCTTTAGGTGGCATTGCAACATATAACTTCATTGGAATATGCTTTGGGGGGTCACAGTCCTTAATACAGGTAGGCCAAATAGTCCAATATTTTTATTCCAGTTCCCCTTCCTTCTCTGTATGTTGTGTGAGTAATTTGCTTCAGATTTTAAACAAAGGGATCCACTGCAACAGCTGAGTACAAAATTATTTTGCACAATGAGAGAGGGAGAATGGGAGCCTGTGCATTCAGTGTAAGACAACACTCATTTAATAAAACATAATACATGGCATGAAAGGGAAAAGAAGATCAAAGTTCCATCTGCAAAGTCTAAGGTGGCCAACTCTTGCCAATTTATCCTCCAGCTGTCTAACAGGGCCCATCTGTAGACCCTGAAAAAGAAACAGGAAAATGCATTATTACAGGAAAATGTGAACATGTCACATGTCTTCCATTGTAGAAGCCTCAATCCCTCCCACCTTGACTTTCTGCTGGGGACACTCCCCCAAGAACCAGAACCAGATCCTGGTTACTGATGTGATGACTCACACTCTGAATCAGCACCTCATAATGTTTTTACACTCGTGTTATGACCCTGAGAGAAGCCACCTTCCGAAAGGAAGGGGCAGTCAAACATATGCATGGGTGCACAGAGCACCCAAGAAAGTCAGAGGCTGTATGAGATAAAACTCTCAGTCTGCGTGCCTCCAGGGCCAGCCCTATTATTAGACATGTGCAATATGTGCAGATGTAGCCCCTCTGTGGCTGAGGGTCCCCAAGTTCTTAGTATGAATTGTTAATTGAAATAATACCTTTGACACATCCCTATGATTCTTCAACATCAACTTTGTTGGACTGGTCATGTTGTGGGGATGCCTGAATATTGTCTTCCAAAGCAACTACCCTATTCCGAACTTAAAAATGGAAAGCGTAATGCTGGTGGTCAACAAAAGAGGTTTAAAGACTCTCTCAAGGCAAATCTTAAAAAATGCAGGATAAACACCGACAACTGGGAAACACTGGCCTGCGAGTGCTCCAATTGGAGAACAGCCTTTACCAAAGGTGTCATGGGGTTTGAAGACACTCAAACTTGGGACACATGGGAGAAATGTGCTAAGAGGAAGGCACGCTTGGCAAACCCTCACCATGATCAACTCCCACTTGGAAACCAATGTCCCCACTGTGGAAGGATGTGTGGATCCAGAATTGTCCTCCACAGTCACTTACGGACTCGCTCTTAAGACCATGTTCATGGAAGATAATCTTACGCGGCTATGAGTGATCCTCGATGATGAAGAAGATGGGGCCCATCAGGGATGCAAGGGTGGGGGTGGGGCTGCACACATGGTTCAAATATCCTGATCCTTCAAGTCTAATCATGTGATCCAGAACACCCGAAGAAGACTTATATTAATCTATTACTTGCAGATGGCTTGTCTTTATCACTCAGGATGCAAGGAAGTAAATATCATATTGCACATTCAACAAACATTGTGTACACCAGGGCAGTTTACAGGGTGTTTTTTGATTATTATTTTAAAAATGCTGTTTTGGTTACATAAGTGTTCAGGAAGCATTCTAAGCCTTCACTTTTTCTAAGCAGATCTTGCAGTTCCTTCCGCTGTACTCAATCAACAAAGCCTTATTTTCTGTGAGATGCACAGATTTAAACAGCGATGCAGGAGCATGACCACAAATACTGCCATGTTCATTTCAGCTCCTTTTGAAATAAACTGAGGGAAATAAGAGAGGCATCAGGATAGAACAGCCTCCTCACTGCTTCCTGCAGGCACATTTCTTTTTTTCCTGTTTGCATTGCCTCTCCTCCAAAATTGCTTTTCCAGTGCCCTTTCGCTAGTTGCAAACAAGCTCCTGCTCTTCTCTGAGAGCCCGCCAGAAATGATGCTTATATAAAAAAGGGGTCTGCTAGTTGCACTCACCACCCCCAGTACATAATGCAACAGGCTCCTTCCCTTTCTCAAGCTGCTTAGGTGTATGTTGCAATGTCTTTTGGACTGGGATTTCTCCATCAAGTCTCTTTGCAGTGGCTTTAGCTTTGGGGCTTACTATCTGTACACCATTTCAGGAACAAAGAGGTCTTCTTGCTTCCTGCTTCAGAAACATAATTCCCTTATTCAGCTTGAAGGAATGGGTTTCCCAAACCCAAAACTGACTGTGCAGGCAGTTTGAAACTGCACCAAAATCCCTATTTGTCCGTAGCTAAGATCCATTAACTTGAGCTCTGAGTCAATGTATAAACAAAAACCCGGCTGTGCTCAAAGCTCTCTCCTTTATCAGTTTGTGACGGCAAGTATGGCCTTCACTGTACCAGTAGAACAGAGAAGACACATCTGTGGCTTATCTTACGTCCTGACCACAAAGACCACAGACCCAGTCTGGGAACAGCGCCAGAGTGTGTTCTCGGAAATGGTGACCTCTTGCTCCAAGATAAGAGTAGGAACAGGAAGATCCTTTTATGGTCAGAAGTACAGGAAGAAAGATCCTTTTATGGTCAGAAGCATAGGAAGGAATACCCTTTTATGGTTAAGAGTGCCGGAGCAGGAACATCTGTGATGTCAACCTGCGTACATAGGCTGACGTGGTTGGATTCCTGGGGAAGGAGGGAGAGGGTGCCTGGAGGATATATATACTGCATGAAACTTCTCATTTCTTTGGACTTGCTGTGGACTAATCATGCAAGTGCCTTCTGCTATCCGGAGAGCAGAATAAACTCTTTCTTTGAACCAACCTCGGTATCATTTGACTTCCTTCCTCCTGTCCGGGAGCAACACAAACCCAATCGGTGAACTCCAATAAGGCTACAAGCTGAGTTTCCCCAAGAAGGGATCGGCAAGAAATTTGATTTTGTTTGCGTGTTCATGAGAAACTACTTAATTTGCACTTCTTCTTTTTTTTAAAAAAAATCATTTTTATTGATTTTCCAATTAAAAAATCCAATTAATATATCCAATCATAATACTCCAATTAAAATAAAAAAACTAAAATAAAAAGACCAAATTATAGTCCAAATTATAATTATTAATTTTTTGGGGCTCCCCACTGTCTGGATCTCTGAAGCATATCTCCACATCCCAGTCCTGCCTCTTCTCGTTGTTTCCATATTTTCCACATCTCAATTTTGACGCTTTATAATTCCTGTCCCTGAGTCCATGATTCTCAATCTCAATGCACTTCTTGAACAGATGAACGAATCAAAGCTGTTATCCTTTGAAATTCACACATCTGTGAATTTTGTGGTGCATTGTGCATAATTATTATTATTAATATTATTATTATTATTTATACCCTGGCCTCCCCGGCCAAAACCGGGCTCAGAGCGGCTAAAATCAAATGTATAACACATTAACATAAACTCAGACAATCAATTAAAATACATCCTAAAATCAAATCAGGATCAGAACAAAATCCAATCAGATGGCAACCCGCAGATTAGGGTTGGGGATCTTAGATGCTCACCAGGCCCAACTGTTTGTGCTGAATGCATATGGGCCTGTGAGAAAAATTGGGAGGCTACTTTCATGCAAGTTCTTACGAAAGGAGAGAGGGAGTCAGACTGAACCCCAACCAAAGGCCTGGCGGAACAGCTCCGTCTTGCAGGCCCTGCGGAAAGATGTCAAATCCTACAGGGCCCTGGTCTCTTGTGATAGAGCGTTCCATCAGGCCAGGGCCATGTGCATGCATATGTTAGGGGAAAATGTGTCTAAAAATGCATAAATCAGTGAAACTAACTTACAAAAATGTGCTGTTTTAAGGAGAAACTGCTTCCAAAAGAATTCTGATGAGTGTAAATTGCTGAGGAAATGTAGAAAACTGAATTTAAGACTGGAAAAATGAGAACCTGATATTGGCAGATCTGTACCCACAAGCCTGTATTTCAAAAGCACTAGGAAACCCTATCCATTTCATCTGGCTTTTAATAGTGCCAAGGCCAAGGCTGGTACATTTATTTCATTCATCTTAATGGGTTGATTCTGCACTGGGTTGCTGTTGGTTGTTTTTAACGTCTTGTTGGTTGCTCTGAGCCTTCAGGATGGGTTGAGCAAGAAAATGTAAATAAGCAACGGAATCATCACACCCATTAATCTTTTAGCAATACAATCAATTCTAATACAACAGCGAGGGTGGAAATGTCAGCTCTAATTAAAAAATAGTCAAGCTTAAATTTGACTGTGCCGATTATTCATCATGAAATGTGCTCATTAGACGCTGGTTTCCATACAGAGCGAGCGAGTGCTACCTTCTGTAAAATGAAAAAAAAAATGCTCGTGTGTTCATTTATTCGATCCCACCTCCTTTATGCCTTTAATCCCATTGTTGTTGTTAATACATGGTGAGTGGGGGAAAGAGTCTGCTCCCATTATTGTAGGATAACAACAAAACATCAGTATTCAGTCCCTTAGTCCCAAATGACATTGTTTCCCCACCGTTTGCCAGGGCATATGCAATCAAGGAATCAGTCAATGGCTGCCAATTAGCTAATCCCGAGACGCTGGCACTGGTGCTCAAACTCCTATAGAGCTGGGGACCATTATATCTAAAAGATTGTGTCAATCCTCAGATGCCCAACTGATCACTGGGATCTGAGGAGGGCTTCTTGTTTAAACCAACTCATAAAGAGGTCTAGCCTAAAGGACTGGTCCTAAACACTGGCTCCCAGCACGTTTCCAAGCACAACTCAAATCGTTGGTGTTGACCTTTAAAGCACTAAATGGCCTTGGCCCTGTATAGCTGAAGGAGTGTCTCCACCTCCATCATCCAGCCTGGATACTGAGGTCCAGCTCTGAGGGCTTTCTGGTGGTTCCCTCACTGCAAGATGTGAAGCTACAGGGAACCAGGGAGAAGGCCTTCTCAGTAGTGGCACCCACCATGTAGAACTGTTACGAAAAAGGAGCAATGCAGAAGCAAGCACCAGGTGGCTGGAATGGTAAACAGGATGTGGATGCTATTGGATTGTACCGTGGGAACCAGGGACAGTTTGTAAAGTGCTCTGAGAGCCGGATGTTACCTCAGAGCAGCACATGACCCTGTACTGGAAGTACATGGGTGGAGTTAACTTTCTCTCTCTGCACTGGGAATCAGAGTGTGCAGACATGTTTTCTCTGTACTGGTGAAAGACAGGAATAAAGACATGTAAATATATTTCTGTCTGGCTCTTTCCCCCTCCCTGGGAGAGGAGTGGGAGGAGTGGTGTGTTCTCCTTCACGTTGAGGAGAATCGCCGATTGGAGACCTCCCTTGATCTTGCCGGGAGTCGCAGACGGGAGGTCATAAGGATTCAAGCCGGGCACCTGGAGGGTGGCCAAATTCCTAAGAGCTGGAGGCTCTGCTCGCTTGAATTCCGACAAGAACACCCTCCCATCAGATATCAAACAGATGAACAACTAGTTGACTTTTAGAAGACATCCAAAGGCAGCCCTGTTCAAGGAAGTTTTTAATGTTTGATGTTTTATCATGTTTTTAATATTCTGTTGGGAGCCACCCAGAGTGGCTGGGGCAACTCAGTCAGATGGACAGCATATAGAGGAGGAGGAGGAGGAGGAGGAGGAGGAGGAGGAGGAGGAGAAGAAGAAGAAGAAGAAGAAGAAGAAGAAGAAGAAGAAGAAGAAGAAGAAGAAGAAGAAGAAGAACAACAACAACAACAACAACAACTATCATCACCATCATCCTGAACGATGTAGGAAGGTCTCTAGTGTGGCAGCAGCTACCATCTGCAATATTGCGCTGTTATGTATCATCCTCTGAAGACCTTTCTCTTTCAGAAAGCCTTCTAAGTGGAGATTATTATCCTATTACAGTACATATCGGTATTGGACTTGAAATTGTTTTTGTCTATGAATTTATATATATACGTTTTATTATGGATGTTTTTTATTGCCCTTATTCTGTGGTGAAATCGCTTTGAGATATTCCATAGGAGGCCATTCATAAATGAAACCTATTAAAATGAGAATTAAACGACTTTTTAGAGGTTAAGGCTGTCATTGACTCCTAACACTGATGGCTATGTTCTGCCTCCACTGTCAGAGGCAGTAAAGGTAAAGGTAAAGGGACCCCTGACCATTAGATCCAGTCGTGACTGACTCTGGGGTTGCGGCGCTCATCTCGCTTTATTGGCCTTGGGAGCCGGCGTACAGCTTCCAGGTCATGTGGCCAGCATGACTAAGCTGCTTCTGGCAAACCAGAGCAGCGCACGGAAACGACGTTTACCTTCCCTCCGGAGCGGTACCTATTTATCTACTTGCACTTTGAGGTGCTTTCGAACTGCTAGGTTGGCAGGAGCAGGGACTGAGCAATGGGAGCTCACCCCATCATGGGGATTCAAACCGCCGACCTTCTGATCGGCAAGTCCTAGGCTCTGTGGTTTAACCCACAGTGCCACCCGAGTCCCTTACAGCTCTGAATAGCATCTGTTGGGAAATGCAAGAGGGGACTACTGTTGCACTCCGCTTCTGCTTGTGGGTTTTCTGTAGACAAGCTGGTCAGTCACTGTGAGAAAGGGATTCTGGACTAGATGGACCACTGGCCTGATCCAGGAAGCTCTTTGCCATTTCTTCTGTTCTTCTGTTCTGCTTTGGATGCCTCTGAAGATATTGTTGCCCAAGTTCACATAATGGAGGGTCGGGATTTTGTCTGTGGTTGGATACAACAGGATGCCATTTTGAGTCAATTTCCAAACCATTCCAAAATGCACTGATTTCAGCTAAACTTGCAATAGGGCTGTGTACGGTATTCAATCCAAATTGGGCCTTCTTCAATGCTTGTTATCCTTCCCATTCTTAAAACTAAGGGGAATGGAGATGTTTATTTGTTTGTTTGTTTGTTTGTTTGTTTGTTTGCTTGCTTGCTTGCTTAGTAAAGGGGTGAAGAGATTGGCTAGTAGCAGGATCAACAGTGAATCTCATTTCAAACCAAATCCAAGATTTCAATGTCCACCCCCACAGTCTCTACAGGTTATTATCCTCTAAATATTGATAGGTCTTACTTTCTCACATCCTAAACATAAACGTATCTTTGTGTAGAAGTGTAGGATTTCAGCTATTGGAGATTTGGCAGACATAACCCCTGTGATACTTACATCAGAGAGTACTGCTCTCTTTTTCAAATGAAGCTAGATAAATACATCTTATGGCTTCTTTCTCCTCTTCATGTTGAATCATGGAGATAATTAGAAAGGGTCTCCTAGCTTCTCATTTTCAAGATTTCATTATGATCTCCCTAATCTCCTTGTGTAGGTGGCAGCAGATGATTACTCAATGTTCAGTAAAGTTTCTCTTCCCTGACTCAGTAATTATGAGCCCTTGAATTATTATTCTTTTTTTTTAAAAAAAAGATTATTATTTGCCCTCTCTTTTCATACCCTCTTTTCTTCAAGTTTCCTTCCATTTTATTAATTTTTCAGTATTTATATTTTTATTTAACTACCATATCTTCAACAACCTTTGAAAGTCATCCGTATAAAACAATTCCCCCTTCAAAGCAGCATGATAAAGATTCTGACACATGTTTATAACATGTAATTTAGGCACACTATGATTTACATGAGCAATTTTTAAGCACTTAATGGAAAAGACTGGATTTTAGCCAAGTCACTTAAATAACAGAGAGTCCAGAGAGAAAATAAATCCTGACAACACTTTACTGAACAAAGAAAGAACTGTGTATAATGTGAGGAGAAAGGAACAGAGAGGTTTTACCTTTCTTACTTCAGGCCTTGTACATAATATACATAATGTTGTACATAACAGAGGGACATTCAACTAAGCATACAGAGGAAAAACTCCCTCAGAACTACACAGCCAATCAGAGAATGTGCTACCTCACTAGATACCATGGCATTCTGATTGGCTGCTAGGCAACACCTTCACTTGCCCTCTTGGCTAGTTGTCTAGAACACTGACAGAACTGACACTTAAGTTAGAAACTGAATTATTCCTGTTGCTGCATTTCCAACACTGGGCACCCTAAGGCATCAATGAACTGTATACTACAGCTAGGTATTACACAAAACAATGGATTCTACTCATAGAACAGAATAATAGAATTATAGACTATGAAAGGAACCCAAGGGTCATCTAGTCAAGCCCCAACAATGCAGGAATCACCACCAGTATTATTAATTCTTAGTTTTATATACCACCCTTCATCAAAATATCTCAGGGTGGTTCGCAAGATAAAATTACAATATAAAAACACAAATAAATATTTTTTAAATAATAATAATAATAATAATAATAATAATAATAATAATAATAATAATAATTTATTTATACCCCGCCCATCTGGCTGGGTTTCCCCAGCCACTCTGGGCAGCTTCCTATCAAATAACCTATCAAACATTAAAAGCTTCCCTGAAGAGGGCTGCCTTCAGATGTCTTCTAAAAGTCTGGTAGTTGTTTTTCTCTTTGACATCTGGTGGAAGGGCGTTCCACAGGGCGGGTGTCGCTACCAAGAAGGCCCTCTGCCTGGTTCCCTGCTACTTGGCTTTTCTCAGTGCAGGAACCGCCAGAAGGCCCTCAACACTGGACCTCAGTGTCTGGGCAGAACGATGGGGTTGGAGATGCTCCTTCAGGTATACTAGGTCGAGGCCATTTAGGGCTTTAAAGGTCAGCACTGACACTTTGAATTGTGCTCGGAAATGTACTGGGAGTCCTCGTCCCACAAACACATTTAAGGACAAACACTAAGGCATCCATGGCAGATGACCATCTGCTTACAAACTTCCAAGGAAGGAGAGTTCACCACCTCCTGTTCCACTGCTGAACAGCTCTTACTGTCAGAAAGTTCTTCCTGATGTTGAGTCAGAATCTCCTTTCTTGCAACTTGAAGCCATTGCTTCGAGTCCTACCCTCCAGAGCAGGAGAGAACAAGCTTGTTCCCTCTTCCATGTCTCAGCTCTTGAGATATTTGAAGATGGCTATCATATCTCCTCTCAGTCTCCTCTTTTCCAGGCTAAACATACCCAGCTCCTTCAACCAGCTCCTTCGACTCTTCAATAATTAAACTAGCAATTAAGCACCATACAATTTGGTGTGTACAGCGGTACCTCTGGTTGCGAACGTGATCTGTTCCGGGGGTCCGTTTGCAACATGAAAAGAGCACAACCCGCAGTGGCGCATCTGCGCACGTGCGGGTTGCGATTTGCTGCTTCTGCGCATGCGCATGACTTCATTTTGCGCTTCTGCGCATGCGCAAGTGGCGAAACCTGGAAGTAACCCTTTCCGTATTTCAGGGTCGCCACGGGACGTAACCTGAAAGAACATAACATGAAGCAAATGTAACATGAGGTATGACTGTATTTCTTCGGCTCTTGTTAATAACAGCAGTTACATTTTTACTTGCAAGTAGAAAACTCCACGTTTCTTTTCAGTGCTTTTTGGGGTTTTTTTTATGCTTGAGCTTCTGTGAAGGAGGAAATGAGTAAGCTCAGCCTTGCCCCTCGAACTATGGCCCCAATCCAATCCAAAATCTGACCTCCCTGCGGCTGTTTTTCACCAGCTGATCAGTTCACAGAAATAAAAACTTGTGGTTTCTCATTTCCCCCCATATCAATCAAGTCAGCTTCGCTGCTCCAGCCAAATCCTCCTTGCCCCATGGAAAGCCATTTCCTTCCTAAGCGTTTGTCTGGGAAACTAATTTTTTTCTTCTGAAGGGTAATATGTATGACTCTTCGCAACACTGCAAGTAAATCTACAAAAATGCAAATTCCTCTCTCTGCCTCCATCTCCCACCTCCTTGTATGTTATCTTGCCCAACTAAATAATGGCTAGGCACTGGATGGGAAAAGAGGGTATTTTATAATCTATATTGATGGCAGCATCCGTTCCAATCCTAAAGGACATTTTTCCTTCCTATATAGTGCTATCATCCAGAATAAACGGGAACACACAAAAGGAAAGGAGTTCAGATTTGATCACAGAGCAAATGCCTCACAATTCGGGCCTCCTTTCGATGCATGCCGAACTGCCATGATTTTTATTTCTGATTTTTTGTTGCTGCTGTTGAGGCAGACAGACAAGCCAAGGTATCCCGTTGGGGTTGAGCTGTGGAGAAACTACCAAGCATTTTTGCCCCTGTCCACTGCATTACATTCAAATCTTATGCTTGCATTCAAAATGAGAGTTGATGTTGCATCGGGAAGAATAATGTGTTCCTCAACTGCATCCTAATGTTTCACTTCAAGTGATTTCATGTCACAGGCTGCCACTCACAAGCTATAGCTTCTGGAGATTGCATTTCACCTAACCCAAAGCACTGTCCTCTTACCAGTGCGCTTGGATTTAAACTGGATGCAATCCCACAGCAGATTACTTATTTAGGAATTAAAATATTTATATCCTGCTTTTCTGTCCTAAAAATAGGACCTTCCCAATGCCCAGTAACAAATTGGCTGATGTGGGAGCCCGAGACCACTGAATATTAAACTTGTGTTGCAGAACTCTATTCTGGTATGGTGGTTCTTTGCAGAAGATTACATTTTCTGACATTACCAGGGATAGTGCATGAACAGCATTTGAATTAGGGGAAAAAGATGATTCTGTTTCCACAATCCAGTGCTGATTGTTAGTACAGTGGTACCTTGGTTCTCAAACTTAATCTGTTCTGGAAGTCCGTTCCAAAACCCAAGCGTTCCAAAAACAAGGCACACTTTCCCATAGAAAGTAATGCAAAACAGATTAATCCATTCCAGACTTTTAAAAACTACCCCTAAAACAGCAATTGGACATGAATTTTACTATCGAACAAGACCATTGATCCATAAAATGAAAGCAATAATCAATGTGCTGTACTATAAAATACTATAAAATATATTTTATTGATAATTTTAATCTTTTTTTTGTCAACTGCTTTGAGTTTTTATGAAATCAAGCAGTACAGAAACGTTGCGAAATGAATATATGCACCATACGAATGAAGGGACCTTGATGCCCACAGTAGCGCAGGAGGCTTTGATCATCTCTCTTAGTACAGCTGGAGGTGAAAATGTGGCAGCTGGTCCCCAATGGACCAGGTCTTCTCTGTGCTGCTTCCATTCCCCAAGGAGAGGGCTATCAATGGCTGCTAGCCTTCACAGTCAAGAGGCAGTAATGCTTCTGAACATCAGTTGTGGATCGAGGGCCCGACCCCCGCTATGTGAAATAAACACACAAGGACACGTGATATAAGGTTAATGGGCAAGAAAAGGCCACAACTTTATTGATTACAGCAGTGAAAAGGTATTGGCTTAGGCATTGGATGACTATAGGAGGTGGGTTTATTCACCAGTAGGTGGAGCCTGTTGATGCTAATCCAACTATAGGCTCACCCCTGATGTCACCAAGGGTCGTGCCATGGCCTCCCGCCAAGCAGGCATCGGACGGAATACACGACCGCCAGATTCCTTTAACGGAATAACCCACGGTAGATAGCATAGGCGATGGCCACACCTAGCCCTTGACACACATGAATCCAATGCCTAACCTACCCACCAATACCACAAAAGTTGTGACGATTGCTACGAGGTAGGCGAAAAAACCAAAAAGCCTAATGCCAAATGGAAAAATTCCTACCAGGCCCCCCAGACAACCGGGGCGACCAACCTAAGGTCCATAGCAAGGCCAAAAACCTAGACCCTGAGCTAAATGGGAGTGGAGGGTGGGTGACTCGCTGCGGGACGATGACGACTGAGGAGGAGGCGGAGCTGGAGCCGCAGCATTAAGCTGCTAAACATGCCCCCAGAGACACCTGGTTGGCTGCCTCCAGTGGGCATGGGTGCCAGCCAGGTGAGGAGGGGCAGGGGCTAAGGCCCCCAGCCAGGGGCGGAGCTCGGGCTCCCGCCCACAACCACTCCCCTCTCTTCCAGGGAGGAGAGTCTTTGCTGGAAACCACAGGCGGAGAGAGCGCTCTTGTTCTCAGGTTCTGCAGACAGGCTCCCCACAGGCAGCAGGTTGGCCACTGTGAGGACAGGATTCTGAACTAGATGGGCCATTGGCCTTTTCCAGCAGACTCTTCTTATACTCTTAAGTGTCTCCCCAGGGAGATTGGTCCAGCACCTCCTCTCAAGTGTCTCTTAATGCTAGTTTTATTGACCCATACTTTACGCAAACAATAAATCTGCTTCTCTCCCTGCCTCCCCCCCACTTCATTTTTGTATGTTTTGCAATGCTGCTTTGAACTAGATGGGCCATTGGCCTTTTCCAGCAGACTCTTCTTATACTCTTAAGTGTCTCCCCAGGGAGATTGGTCCAGCACCTCCTCTCAAGTGTCTCTTAATGCTAGTTTTATTGACCCATACTTTACGCAAACAATAAATCTGCTTCTCTCCCTGCCTCCCCCCCACTTCATTTTTGTATGTTTTGCAATGCTGCTTGATTTACCACGTTATAGATCAGGTTTTTATTACTGCGTACTGGGTCTTTTTTACGATTTTATCTTTGAGAGTTTTTAGGGGTTTTTGAATGTTTTATGTAGTTTTGTAGTAGTTTTATGCAGTTTTTATGTAGTTTTATGTAGTTTTGTGGTAGTTTTATGTAGTTTTTATGTAGATTTATGTAGTTTTTCAATTTCATTGTTCTGCAAGGGACAATGACAATAAAGATATCGTAATCATAATCGTAATAATAATAATTTATTATTTATACCCCACCCATCTGGCTGAGTTTCCCCAGCCACTCTGGGCGGCTCCCAATCAAGTATTAAAAACAATACAGCGTTAAATATTAAAAACTTCCCTGATATTTGTTTTGGAATTGTTATCTGAAGAAGTGTGCATGCACACAAAAGCTTATACCCAGAACAAACTTATTTAGTCTCTAAGGTGCTACTGGACAATGTTTTATTTGTTTTGGAAGCTACCATAGAAATTCAATGAGTTAAAAAGGTTCAAAGTAAACTAATAAACAATAAAGGGGACATGGAAATGGTGTCATTCCTGAACTGTGCTTAGCCATTCTGTCCATCCATTGCCAACTGCCCCCATAAACATCCTTAGTGATGATTTGCCACTCACCTGCTCCTTTTGTTTCTGCGTTCCACATCTCTTCCTCCTGTTCATTTAACTATAATATGAATGATGGACAGAGACAGAGACACACAAGCATATCTGGGCGACTGCTCTTGTGTTCACGAAAAGCCACCACAGATGGATTCTGTGAGTAGGACATAGTGCAGTTATGATAGAGAGCAACCCAACATTACCTCCTTATCAAAGTCCTCCAGCAGCAGAAGATGGCCAGTTTTCCATCTGCTCAGGAAGGTCTCTCCATTGGCAAGAAAAGGGATCCAGTTTTGCAAATTCGCTTTTAATACCCTTGGCAAGGATTGGGGTCCAACTTGACATTGCATAAAATAGCAGGCATACCTTTTGTTTCTCAAAAAAAATATAGGTCCAGCTTCTCTCCCAAAGTAACCCCCAACTATAAAAGGCTTTAGCATCCCACCGTCATGCAACAGAATTGCAAATCCCTATTTTTCTCCTTTACTCGTTATATATTGGCAGAAATGCTATATATCGGCAAGAGGCTCTAATGGTCTAATTGGACAGCCCATCTATGTTGTCGCATCTTATTATCAGTTGTTTTTTGTCTTCTTTTTGTTGTTTTCTGAAGGCAAGTGCCATATAATCAACATATGATCTAGGTGAGCTCAGAGACAGCTTTGTTCTGCTCTGAATAGTTTGAGGACAGCACAGAATGGATTCATAATAGATAATGATGTTAAAATTTTATCCAAAATGTATAAGCTGTTGCTAGAATGGAATTTAAAGGATGAAGAAGTCAAGTCGGTAATGATTCACTGGGCCAGAGACTTTGGCTATAACATACAATTTGAGGACTGGGTAAAACTCTGGAAAGAAAATTTAAAATTTACAGCATGTATGACGTTAAAAGAAAATGTTATGAAAATGTTTTACAGATGGTATATAACACCGGTAAAACTAGCAAAAATGTATAAGACATGTAATAAGTGTTGGAAATGTAAAGATAAAGAAGGTTCTTTTTACCATATGTGGTGGGAATGTAAGAAAGTGAAAAACTTCTGAGAAAAGATATATAATGAATTGAAGAAGATTTTAAAATATACATTTATAAAGAAACCAGAGGTCTTTCTGTTAGGAATATTAGGAAATGAGATAAAAAGAAAGGACTGTAAATTCTTTCAATATGCAGTGACAGCCACAAGAGTGTAACTGGCCCAAAAATGGAAACAACAGGAAATACCGACAGTGGAAGACTGGAGAATGAAGCTGTTAGACTATGCGGAATTGGACAAATTGACAGGGAAGATTAGATATTTAAGAGACCACAAGTTCATTGAGGACTGGGGGAAATTTGTGGAATATCTGGAAAATATAAGTGAGGGACAGATAACGCTAGAGGGATTTAAAGCAGCACTGTGAAAAATTAAGAAGTATTGTCTAAAGGGAATAGAAAGAAAGATATAAATAATGTCAATATAAATCTATATATGTCAATATAAATCTAAGGAATGCGTAATTTAAATAATGACTACGGAAAAGCTGAAGGAAGTCCAGAAAAGGAATAATTTGTGAAAAATTCGACGTGAAATTAATATGTGTTTTTGTTTTTGTTGTAAACTAATACAAATTATTTTTTTAAAAAAAGGATTCATTCTGCTCTGCCCAAAGTCCGGAATGATGTGTGCAATTCAGAATGGATTCTAAAATCCATTTGGCCACATGCCAAATTCTCAAGAACTTCAACCCCAATGCAGATGTCCTGAGACCTCCAGGGACAACTTTGCTGGCTACATTCCTAAAGGTTGTATCAAGTGCTGCAATTCTGCCCATGCAACAAATTTCCCTATGCATGGCAGAACTTCCCATTCCTCTCCAGCCATTTTCAACACCCCTTCTGTATACCTTAAGCCAGGGGTCAACAAACCTTTTCAGAAGGGGATCAGTCCACTGTCCCTCAGACCTTGTGGGAGGCCGGACTATATCCTGGGAAAAAATATATGAATGAATTCCTATGCCCTACAAATAACCCAGAGGTGCATTTTAAATAAAAGGACACATTCTACTCATTTAAAAACACGCTGATTCCCGGACTGTCCGCGGGATGGATTTAGAAGGTGATTGGGCTGGATCCGGCCTCCAGGCCTTAGTTTGCCTGTTGTTGTTTAGTCGTTTAGTCATGTCCGACTCTTCGTGACCCCATGGACCAGAGCACGCCAGGCACTTCTGTCTTCCACTGCCACCCGCAGTTTGGTCAGACTCATGTTTATAGCTTCGAGAACACTGTCCAACCATCTCGTCCTCTGTCGTCCCCTTCTCCTTGTGCCCTCCATCTTTCCCAACATCAGGGTCCTTTCCAGGGAGTCTTCTCTTCTCATGAGGTGGCCAAAGTATTGGAGCCTCAGCTTCACGATCTGTCCTTCCAGTGAGCACTCAGAGCTGATTTCCTTCAGAATGGATAGGTTTGATCTTCTTGCAGTCCATGGGACTCTCAAGAGTCTCCTCCAGCACCATAATTCAAAAGCATCAATTCTTCGGCGATCAGCCTTCTTTATGGTCCAGCTCTCACTTCCATACATCACTACTGGAAAAACCATGGCTTTAACTATACGAACCTTTGTTGGCAAGGTGATGTCTCTGCTTTTTAAGATGCTGTCTAGGTTTGCCATCGCCTTTCTCCCAAGGAGCAGGCGTCTTTTAATTTCCTGACTGCTGTCACCATCTGCAGTGATCATGGAGCCCAAGAAAGTCAAATCTCTCACTGCCTCCATTTCTTCCCCTTCTATTTGCCAGAAGGTGATGGGCCCAGTGGCCATGATCTTCGTTTTTTTTTATGTTGAGCTTCAGACCATATTTTGCGCTCTCCTCTTTCACCCTCATTAAAAGGTTCTTTAATTCCTCTTCACTTTCTGCCATCAAGGTTGTGTCATCTGCATATCTGAGGTTGTTGATATTTCTTCCGGCGATCTTAATTCCAGCTTGGGATTCATCCAGCCCAGCCTTTCGCATGATGAATTCTGTTTTTTTTTTTGTTTTTTTTTGGGGGGGGGCAATACCTTTATTAAATCAATCAAACGTTACAGAAAAGTTTACAAGTTTCAAGTTTTCCAGAACTCTTTTTTTTTAAATAAATATTTATTGAAATTTTCAAAAAATAAAGAAAAAACAAAAAAAACAATTAAAAACACATAAAATTTACATTTCTTACTGTCAATAACCAATTTCCTTGACTTCCCCACACCTCCCCTTCTTGTATTCCAGTTCCAATTTTTAGCTCAGCAAGTTCTTGTCCCCAAACTTTACCTTATTTTCTTTAATTCATTTTAATTAACCAATTTTAACTTATAAACCTCAATCTTTATACATCAGTACTTATTCTTAAAAATCTTTTTCTAAGGTCGACCCCAATTCCCTTCCACGAATTCCCCATTTTTATGTTAGTAGCAAAACAAAATTAAATGAAACAGAATATAATTGTACACCCTTTGGATTCCCAAAGCCCCACCCCCCCTTTCCCGGTTTCGAACCCCAACAAAAGTCCATCAGTCCATCTGCTGTCAGCCTGGCGACCTCACGTCCGAGGCTCTTAATTCTCTCTCAATTCCTCTCTGCCGGTTTTTTTGATAGTCCTTTATATTAAACACCAAATCTCGAAGAAGCTCTGTCCCAATAAGGTCCATATTTCTTCCAGCCAGGCCTCCATATTTAAAAGTGGAGCCAAAATCTTGTTTCTTGCTTCTCTTAAGTCCAAATGTCCCAAAAGCTCCAGTTTCCACTTTAGCCAGGTTTGTAATCCATAGGTCTTCAGATCTCCACATAAGGAGATCTCTCCATTCTCCATTCTTCAATTCAAACCAGATTTTCATCATCCTGATCTTATTTTCCTTTGTATCCATCTTAAAGGCCTCTGGCTCTCCTCAATCATCTGTGGCATTATAGCTCCTCCTTCCTTTTCCTTCAAATCATCATGTTTCTCTTTCATCACGTTCTCAAATTTCTCAGATTTCTTTTCTTGTTCAGCTGCAGAAATTTTTAGTTCAACTGCAAAACTTTTTTGAGCTGCAAAGACTTGAGTCAAGTCCCTCCCAAGCTCAGTAACTTTATTTACTGTTCCATTCAATATTGTAACATTTGTAGCCAAAACATCGCTCTGTTCCTGCAACTTTCCCAAGAGAAAAAAAGTCCTCTCCAGTTCAGCCAGTGTTTTTCCACTTACAGCCATTTTTGTAATGTCCTGAACCCCCTCTAGATGGATTCTGGTTTCTTAGTATCTTCCAGTTCCAACCCAAAAGTCAAGTTAGCCTTTTCTTCTTTATTTTTAACAATTTGTTACCAAGTTGTAACAAATATAACCAGCAAAGACAACAGGAACAAAGTTCTCCTTTTTTCCCAACTTTGACAGCTAGTTTGACAGCTGTCAAAGTCTTCTATATCTCTTCCGCAGGCTCTCTCACCGATCGCTCCCGGGTCTGGGGGGAGGGGTGACAATTCCGCTCTCAATATTAGCTCTTATCCTCCAGCACAATCACTTATATTGCCAAAACGTGGAATTAATTGCTTTTATCCACAAAAGAGAAAGGTGTTCTCTCAACCTTAGTTATAAAATCCTTGCTTTAAGATGTTTACAAGGCGGGTAGGCGGACTTCCTCTTTGCACCTTACCCGGTCGTACCTAATTCCCCCCCCAAAAAAATTCTCTTTTTAAGTCCAATTTCCGTATTACTCACGGGTTGTTACTTTTAGTCCAAATGTTCAGAGAAAGAAGTCAGCGCTCTCCGTCCATGGCATGCGGCTTCACTCAGTAGGGGAAGCAGTCGACTCACAGCACCGCACCGCTCTCCGTCCCCCGTTCCGGAGCCTTTAAAAAGGCTCCTTCGTGGGTCGGGGGGGCGCAAATGGTGCCCGCCGAGTCACCAGGTCCACAGGCTTCAGCGCCTGTGGTTTCTGAGGGTCCCCGCGTCGCCGCCGCGGCAGGACCCGACCCCTACTAAGCCGATTCCCTCCGGAGCTCGGAGGGAATCCGCCATTAGGCGATGGCGCTAACCCGGAAGTCCCCCGCATGATGAATTCTGCATATAAGTTAAATAAGCAGGGAGACAATATACAGCCTTGCCGTACTCCTCTCCCAATTTTGAACCAATCAGTTGTTCCATATCCAGTTCTAACTGTAGCTTCTTGTCCCACATAGAGATTTCTCAGGAGACAGATGAGGTGATCACACGCTCCCATTTCTTTAAGAACTTGCCATAGTTTGCTGTGGTTGACACAGTCAAAGGCTTTTACATAGTCAATGAAGCAGAAGTAGATGTCTTTCTGGAACTCTCTAGCTTTCTCCATAATCCAGCGCATGTTTGCAATTTGGTCTCTGGTTCTTCTGCCCCTTTGAGTTTGCCTACCCATGCCCTAAAGACCTGCTCCAGAAGGCTAAGGGACAATCTGGAGCAGTTTGGGGTAGGTGCCCACAAAGAGGAGAGGGAGTCTCATTTCACAAACAGAAAACCACTTGCACAGCATTGGATGCCACACATAATACTAATATAATAAATAGCTAACAACTGTGGCCATAGGCACCAGCTAGCAAGGGTGATTGGGTGGGCCGATGTCACATGTGTGATGCCGTGCATGATATAGCACTTGCATGATGTCAGGACATTGGGAAGAATCAAAGGCTACAGCAGAGTGGCTTAATAGCTGCCGCCAGCAGGGGACTGCTTTGACCATCCTTCCCCTTCACAGCAGCAGCAGGAGGAGGAGCTGGGCACTGAAGCCATGATGATAATAATAATAATAATAATAATAATAATAATAATAATAATAATAATAATAATTTATTTATACCCCGGGCACCTGGCTGGGTTTCCCCAGCCACTCTGGGCGGCTTCCAACAGAATATTAAAATACAATAATCTATTAAACATTAAAAGATTCCCTAAAGAGGGCTGCCTTCAGATTTCTTCTAAAAGTCTGGTAGTTGTTCTTCTCTTTAACATCTGATGGGAGGGCATTCCACAGGGCGGGTGCCACTACCAAGAAGGTCCTCTGCCTGGTTCCCTGTAACTTGGCTTCTCGCAGTGAGGGAACCACCAGAAGGCCCTCGGCGCTGGACCTCAGTGCAGAACGATGGGGGTGGAGATGCTCCTTCAGGTATACTGGACCGAGGCAGTTTAGGACTTTAAAGGTGAGCACAAGCACTTTGAATTGTGCTCGGAAACGTACTGGGAGCCAATGAAGGTCTTTCAAGACTGGTGTTATGTGGTCTCGGCGGCCGCTCCCAGACACCAGTCTAGCTGCCGCATTCTGGATTTGTTGTAGTTTCCGGGTCACCTTCAAAGGTAGCCCCACGTACAGCACATACCACTCTCAGCTCCATGCTTGGCCTCCACTGCCCCCTGATATTCTGGACATTGCCCTCTGCTCCAAAAAATAATGTGGGGCTCTAATTGCTGCCCTTTCATGACACCTAAAATCAGCTTCCTGAGGGCACTATCTCCCTCTCCTTAACAGTAGAGCCAACCCTGAAGAACAGCAATATGCTGGCAATGTAATTAATAGTTCTGAGGTCCCACTGCAATAAAATGATTTGGAATTATCTGCAGTGTTCCACTAATTCATTTTTTTTTAAAGGAGGCAATGTGCACTTGACACCCACTTTCAGCAAATATCCATCTCCTTTTCAGTGGACTTGAGCAGACAACATTTCTTACTGAGCGTCACTGGCGGAGGAAGGTGGGTGCGGGGGGTATGGTGCGCACCGGGTGTCAGCCGTGAGGGTGGGTGACATCACCATGCCACCCCAACCCCACCTCACGCTCGCCACGCAGGTGGCGCCCCCAGATGCTCGCTGCATGGACGGCGGGCCACTAGGGACAATGCTGCCACAGGCAGCGAGCTGTGAGCATGTGAGCATGGAGACCAGGCAAGAACATTGAAAATTTCCATCTTGCTGGTTTGCAAGGAGATAATCAGGCACCTTCAAGCAATTTCTAAGAAATCTATTCTTCACCAACAAGCACTCATATCATTTCCGTAAGAAATGACAGCACAAGATGTTTCAGCACAGGACACAAAGTGCTCTGGATCTGAATGTGAAAGGTCGGTTTTTGTATAATGACAATTTCAGAAGAGTACACACAGTTACTGCCTCTCGTCGTGGGCAAAAGCATTAATGGCTTTCTGGCTCTTTCTGATCAGCCAGAGCAACTATAAAGGCAGCTCCTTATTTACACACTGCAAATTAGTGAAACAGTCAAGATCATGTGTGGTTACTTTTTCTGGGAATATTTGTCCCATGTGCAGGAAAGAATTACCTGCCTCCATAGAGACACACGCTAAAAAACCATCAGAGCATATGATATGCAAACTGCCTGATAATAAAGAACACAAAGTAAAGAAACTGAAATAAATAGACTGGCAGAAAGTGCAGCCTTTGTACTGAAGTAAACCCACATATGGTGTTGGAGGAGACTCTTGAGAGTCCCATGGACTGCAAGAAGATCAAATCTCTCCATTCTTAAGGAAATCAGCCCTGAATACTCACTGGAAGGACAAATCCTGAAGCTGAAGCTCCAATACTTTGGCCACCTCATGAGAAGAGAAGATTCCCTGGAACAGACCCTGATGTTGGGAAAGATTGAGGGCACAAGGAGAAGGGGACGACAGAGAATGAGATGGTTGGACAGTGTTCTCGAAGCTACGAACATGAGTTTGACCAAACTGCGGGAGGCAGTGGATGATAGGAGTTCCTGGTGTGCTCTGGTCCATGGGGTCATGAAGAGTCAGACACGACTAAATGACTAAACAACAAACCCATTAACACACATGTCTGGCAACATGCTGTAGTAGAATACCTGGTTTGCATGCAGAATGGTCCAGGGACCAGCAGGTAGGGCTGGGAGAGACGACTGTCTGGAACCCTGCATAGCCACTGTGAGTCAGTGCAGACAGCAATGAGCTTGATGCCCCATGCTTTGCTACTGCTTCCACAGTTGCTCTCAAAGCAATCTGGGTTAGGGATAGGCAGAAATTTGTTTCAGCACACATTTTAATACGGAACTGGCAATTTGAAGTTCCTGAAGCAATACATGAACCGAAGCACAGCTATCCTTCAAATCCTGCACTTCTTTGGATCAAGGACCTCACTAAGCCAGCCAGTGGGTAGCAGCAATTATCTAACCAAAAATTTGGTATTTAGGGAAAGTGTGCATTAAAATGTATATATTCCTGGAAATAACACACACAAAATGCATTATTAGGAAACTGTGCTTGCATAACCAAAATGTGTATATTAGGAGAACCATGTGCTAAAATGCTGACTAATTCTGGCGAGGGCTTTTCTTTTTAAAAATGAGAATAATAATAATTGCAAACTGATGGAGAAATGTGAAGAACTGATGAATGGAAAAATGAGGAGCTGATAGAAGCTAAAACAGGCAGATTCATATATCCCTAGTCTATTTATATTACATAAAACCAATAATTAATTAATTAAATTAATGAATTAATAAAACTAATAATAATAATTGTAAACTAATGGAGAAATGTGAAGAACTGATGAATGGAAAAATGAGAAGCTGATAGAAGCTAAAACAGGCAGATTCATATATCCCTAGTCTATTTATATTACATAAAACTAATAATTAATTAATTAAATTAATGAATTAATAAAACTAATAATAATAGTTGTAAACTAATGGAGAAATGTGAAGAACTGATGAATGGAAAAATGAGAAGCTGATAGAAGCTAAAACAGGCAGATTCATATATCCCTAGTCTATTTATATTACAGCAAAGTAATGCTTCTTTGCTGTAATATAAAGCTACTGACTCACTCTTGTATGCGCGAAAGGGTTAATGAGCCCTGAGCTTAGGTTGCAAGTGGGTGTGGCTTAATAGGCTCTCAGCAGCCCCTGCTCCTCCCTTCTCAGTTTTTTCTTTCTTTATGCTTCCTTGAACAAACACAGGAGTCATGGCTCCTTGCAAGTGAACTGACTCTCTCTAAGAAAGAGGATTTTCAACACTGCATCTTAACCTGAAGATTATATGGTCCTTTTTGTAAGGAAACCCAAGTACTTTTCTTTTTAAGTCACTTTGGAGCCTTTTCCTTCTTCACTTTACTGCCAATGGATGGGGGCTGTAACATCTGGAAACTCTGTGAGTAAAATATCCAGTTATTTGCAAAGTTAAGTGTCTGTGGTTTATTCTGGCTTCTGGCATGTGTAGCATCTGAGATATGAATCAAAATGAACAGGCAATATTGTTCTCAGTTTTTGCATGTGGAGGAAAATGGCCTCCCTCCCTCCCTCGAATGCTTTTCATCACTTTCTCCTTGGGAAATGAAAAACTGCGGACACCAGTGGTTGCTACTGCCATTTACTTGTCCTTTGGGACCAATCCACCATTCAGCTTCCCAGAAAGAGACAGCAGGGGGGCTGGAGGCTGCTGTGTCTTCCTCCTGGCATGCCCTTCTCATGACTCACTCACTGAGCATGAACAAGTGAAGAGGCATTGATAGCAAGAGGAGGTATAGGAGAGCCTAATGGTTTCCCCTCCTTGAATATGGACCTCAACACATGCCCAGCGATACCAAATGCTAACGCCAGGCCTAGTCGCTTGCAGCATTTCTGCTGCTTTGACTTACCTGCTACTCATACGATACAATATGATAATCTTTTTTGTCATTGTCCCATACAGAACAACGAAATTGAAAAAAATCTACACCAGACATTCAAAAACCAACAAGCCTGCTATCCCAGCTATCCCAGCCTGGTTAGCCCCCTAAAAATTCTGATACCCCATAATTAAATACAATATACTCCCATAGAGACTACTTTAAAGGTAAAGGTACCCCTGCCCGTACGGGCCAGTCTTGACAGACTCTGGGGTTGTGTGCCCATCTCACTCAAGAGGCCGGGGGCCAGCGCTGTCAGGAGACACTTCCGGGTCACGTGGCCAGCGTGACAAAGCTGCATCTGGCGAGCCAGCACAGCACACGGAAACGCCGTTTACCTTCCCGCCAGTAAGCGGTCCCTATTTATCTACTTGCACCCGGGGGTGCTTTCGAACTGCTAGGTTGGCAGGCGCTGGGACTGAGCAGCGGGAGCGCACCCCGCCACGGGGATTCGAACCGCCGACCTTTCGATCGGCAAGCCCAGTGTAAAGAGACTACTTTACACTGCGTTTAAAACCAAAATCGCATTTGGATAGAAACTGTTTCTCAGGCGGCTAGTCCTAGTCTTTATAACCCTGCACCTTCTTCCAGAAGGCAGAAGCTGAAATAGATCATTTCCGGGGTGTGCACTATCCTGCACTATCTCTGCAGCTTTCTTTTGACACCTGGAAGCGTAGATTTGATCCAAGGTGGGAAGAGTTACTCTCTTCGCAGTCTTTACAACCCTGGACAGCATTGTTTTTTCCCTGACCGTGCAGATCCCAAACCACACACACAGACCGTAAGTTAATACACTCTCAACAGTACAATGGTAGAATGCCACCAACAGGTCCTGTTAGAGATTATTTTTCCAGAGGATCTCGCCATGAGATCCCAACATTAAATCAATTCTACATATATAGTCAAAGGTCAGGGTCAATGGATATGTCTTCAGCACAGTAGAGACTATATTATGAAGGTGCAAGACGTAGGAGGGAATTCCACAACTTAGGGGCTGGCCCAGATAATGTCCTTTCCTGGACCCCACAATATTTTGAGGGTGGCGAGACTCCCCTATGCTGATCTTAACACCCAAGAGAGTCCCTGGGAGAGGAGGTGGTCTTTCAGGAGGTAAGAGCAAAATGGTACCACATCTGCTTCCCAGCAAAGTCCTTTAAAATAAAAATAAAAATCAGAGGTCTTCCAGCAAATTACTGAAGTTGGTTTTAAATGGTGGTTTTTATTGACTACTGGGTTTTATCTTCGTGGTGGCATTGCTTCTGCCGTTTTAAGACTGTAATGTTGTGTTTTACTGTATTGTTTTGTATCTCTCCCCTCCCCCCCCCCCGCCCTCATTTTGTGAGCCACTTTGGGAATCTTTAACTGAAGCACAGCATATTTATTTGATTTACCAACCTGATTTACAGCAGGTTCCTGGGGTAGCTTTAGTTAAAATTACAGTAAAACAGATTAAAGCAAAATCATTAAAAGAGGAACATTAAAGAACCACTGTCTAAAAGAGGACATAAGCCTTAAATAAATACAATAGGGCTGCAGTCCTAATCCCACAGACCTGGGAGTAAGCCCAAATGCATTAAGCAGGAATCACCTCTTGAGTTATATATGACTAGGATTGCTCTGTAAGCATCCAGGTAAATGAGGGGTCTTAAAGGTAAAGGGACCCCTGACCATTAGGTCCAGTCGTGACTGACTGTGGGGTTGCGGCACTCATCTCACTTTATTGGCCGAGGGAGCCGGCGTACAGCTTCCGGGTCATGTGGCCAGCATGACTAAGCCGCTTCTGGCGAACCAGAGCAGCGCACGGAAACACACAGAGCCTTAATACCTTTGGTTGTGAACAGGATCCATTCCAGAGGCCCGTTCGCAACATGAGAAGAGCACAACCTGAAGAGCCGTATCTGTGCAGGTGCACGGCGCGATTTGGCACTTCTGCGCATGCGTGAAGCACAATTTAGCACTTCTGCGCATGCGCAATCGTTGAAACCTGGAAGTAACCCTTTCCGGTACCTCTGGGTTGCTGCGGGACATAACTTGAAAGAACGTAACGTGAAGCAAACGTAACAAAAGGTATGACTTTACTGCTGCCAATGACCTCCAGAACCAACTACTCACAGACATCTTCCCTAACATACCTCACTGCAACCAGAGACCACATGGCTATGATTGCATTCACGTTGGGACCTTGTTGCATTACTTAAACCAATTATAAGGCTAGCATTATAAACTGGCAACCTCAGTTCATAGCAAATGTACCAGGATTGGAATGGCATACATTGCCAAGTCAATGCATGTAACTGACAAGTTGCACTGGAAGTTCAGAGTTTCTGCACACATGAGAATGGAATCTGCATGGTGGGGAGAATACAAAACATTTTTTTTTAATGTTACTTAATGCCAAAATGGTGCCAGGAGCAAATGTTTCTCTGCAATCAGGCCTTGGGCTGATTAACATTCTATGGACTTTTAAATGCATTTGATGGAGGGGTGTGTGTTATTGGTTTATTTCTGTTCTTGTTTTGTTTTGTATTTTGTGTTCTCATTTTGTATTTTTATGTTGTGATGTGCCCTGCGATCTTCAGATGAAGGGCAATATAAAATAATAATAAATAATAATAACAACAAAGGTGTGTACAGAGATAGTCTTCAGACTACCACATAAATGACTGTGGAACTCCCATCCTCATGATGCATCTAACAGTATATGATATTTGCCTTATGGAAGTCATCCCAAATGGCCTCCGTTTCACAACTGATTTCCCCTTTATTGCATAACCTTTTTGAAGTATTTTGTGTAGTTTTTTATATTTCCTGTAGGTTTTATATTTGGGTAAGAAGTATTAATAATGATAATAATACAATAGGTAGGGAAGGTAAATGACCGCTGGATGGCTAAGTCCAGTCAAAGGGTGTGGCTCTCACCTTAGCTTCAGGCTGAGGGAGCTGGCGTTTGTCCACAGACAGCTTTCCGGGTCATGTGGCCAGCATGACTAAACCGCTTCTGGCGCAACAGGACACCGTGACGAGTGCCAGAGCGCAGAGAAACACCATTTACCTTCTCACCACAGTGATACCTATTTATCTACTTGTGCTGGTATGCTTTTGAACTGCTAGGTAATAATACAATGCAGCAGGCAAGGGGAAAAAATTCCAAGCAATCTGTTATATCTCTTCCCAGCGCCCTTCTAAGTTCTTAAAAGTAGTACCTTGTGTTATGTACTGAAGTTCTCACCCTGGGCCAGCAGGGGGATACTGTAGATAGTTTTCACTCAGGTCTACGTCAGTTATTTTAGGCGGGAAACCCTGGGTTGTTGTTGCTACAATGTTGATAGCTGGCTGCCTATAAAAGCAGGCCGGCTGAGCTGTTTGCTGTTCAGTTTTCTGTTCCAGCTCACAAAATAAAGAGCTGCTTTGGAGAAATCGCTGTGTCGTCTGCCATGTCTACCCACTATTCAACACCTTGTTTCCAAAACATGGAGCAATTAGAGAGCCATAAATAATGCATCGTCATTAGCGATCTAAATAAAAAGAGATCTGAGAAGCGGTGCTGAAAGCCACTTGATTTATTGCGATGATGATATATGGCTAATGTTTTGGAAAAGGGTTTTATGACCATGTTAAAAGCAGCTCTGTATTAAACCCACAAATTAGCTTCTGTTCTGCTGGAATCTAATTACCTCCTTTATTGGAGCAGGAGTCCAGCAAAGTTACAAGTGCCACAAATACTCATTCTGAGTTTGCAAGAAATAGATCTTTTAGTACGTCAGCAACCACTCTTTGGAATTCCCTGCCTGTTAACAACAGGCAAGGGCTTATCTATATATTTGGCACCTGCTAAAAAAATATGTTCATTTAGCCAAACCTACCCAGATATGCAGAACATTGACCAGTGTTTTACTTTGGTAGTTAGCTCATCGTTTGTTTCATTGTTTCGTTCTTTTTTTGTAAACTGCTTTGGTTTATGTTTTACAAACAAGCAGTATATAAATTGCATGAAGTAAGTAAAATATTCAGCAAGAAAAGATGTGCAATCGATGAACTAGCAAGGCAGGAAATCCACATCAATAATCAAGATGGGTTCACATATCCTCTGCTCTTAGCTGTGGCTAAAGCCGCCTTTTAAAAAGTATCCTTGCCTTTGTATTTCACTTTCCCCTATGTTTGAAAGAGCAATAACCTGAGTGCTTTAAAAGAATAATTCCCCTGAAATCCTGCTCTCCTCAGAATGTATACATTGTTTCTTCCTGCCTCCTGCAAACAGCTTCAGCCATCCATATTTGCCAACAACATGGCTATTTATTTGATGTGTCTTGCTTTGTTCGTGACCTTGGATATGCAAACTGGGGATGAAAAATGATACTGAGAGGAGAGCTCTCTTTAAAACTTTGGAAGATGAACACAAAAGTATCTGATAAAAGCATGGCTTATAATACAGAGTGTGGATGCTTCTGAAGGAGCTCTGCACAAGATTTGAAGTCCTTTTGCTGCAAACAAATCTCAAAATGCAAACACCTTAGATGGGTTAATGGAGGACAGCCAACTGGTAGTAACTTTATGTGGTCATGTTGAGAGGTTCCAGCAGTCATCAAAGTATGGAAGCATGTTTGCTTACAGTTTCATTTGTATTTATGCATGCATTGAAGTTATATCCCACCTGTTCTACAAGGAGTTCATGGTGGTATTCATCTTATTCTCTTTTTTAAAAAAATAATAATAATAGTTTTATTCGTTTTTTTAACATATCATTTCCAACATTCATTTAACATAATTTCTTATCTTATACAATATTTTTGACTTCTGTCAACTCCTCTGATGATTTTCCATTTCTATCACTTATTCTGCCTTTCTTAATTTCTCTATTACCTTTAATTATCATTAACTAATAATTCTCCTCATAGTCTTTCTTGCAATATTTCAAATAGTCCCCCTTACAAAACTTCTTGCAATCCTACTAGCGTAATCTGTTCATTACAATTACTTTTCAAATAGTTTGTATATTTACTCCAGTCTTCTAAGAATCTCTGGTCCCACGGGTTTTGAATTCTTCCTGTTAATTTATCCAGTTCTGCATAGTCCATCACTTTCATCCTCCATTCTTCTTTTGTCAGTAGTTCTTCTTGTTTCCATTTTAGGTATCCATCTCATTCTCAACTCCTTCTCTATCCTTTCAACAACCCTGTGAAGTATGTTAGGCTTAGAGATACCAACAGGTGCTCAGGTTACCCAATGAGCTTCATGGCTGCGTAGGGATTTGAACCCTTGTCTCACCATTCCACATCAGTTTGCTTTTTAAAGCAAATGTTCTCATGGAAATTCACCAGCATTTTAGTGATAATTTCTACACAATTTTGGAATGCAACTTTGCTTAATACGCTCCCTTTCAAAGTAATTTCCCACAGTGTCGGATTTTCAAGCCAGCAGAGCCAGCGTAGCTCTGAGGAATTTGGCCACCCTCCAGGTGCCCGGCTTGAATCCTTGTTGACCTCCTGTCTGCGACTCCCGGCAAGATCAAGGGAGGTCTCTTCGGCGATCCTTTTCAAACGTGAAAAGAACACACCACTCCTCCCCCTCCCATAACCGGGGGGGGGGGGATGAGACAGACAGAAATATATCTACATGCTTTATTCCTGTCTTTCCAGCAGTACAGAGAAAACACGTCTGTACCCTCTGATTCACAACGGCAGAGAGAGAATAACTCCACCCATGTACTTCCAGTACAGGGTCATGTGCCACTCTGAGCTAACATCCGGCGCTCAGAGCACTGAACAGACTGTCCCTGGTTCCCACGGTACAATCCAATAACATCAGTTTCCTGTTTACCATTCCAGCCACCCGGAGCTCGCTTCTGCATTGCTCCTTTTTCGTAACATCCTCCCCCAAAAGAATCAATGCGTGTTGCAGCAAGCAAAGCGTGATCCAGAGAAGAAAACAAACAGTTGTTATACACATAACACTCCCCTGTTGTTTCAGTTCCACCCTTGGAACTCCCTGCCACTGGTTTCCCCAGTGTACCTCTCTGGTTGTCTGGTTTCCAAGGAATGAGTGCATCTGCATTACCTTGGCTAGCAACTCTCTGTTGTGTCTTTGCCTCTGACTTAGACACAGCTCTAACCTGTCCTCGGTTGTTTACAACAGCAACACATGCAACAGCTAAGTTAGCAAACTCTTTTGAGTACCTCTTGGGTGGTTGACCCTTTGTAACTCTCTCAGACCTACGTATGAGGTGCTGATCCTCTCTGCTCACTGGTCCAGTCTCAGGACTCTTTGGAGAACCAGTTCCAATGGTAAATAGTGGTTCATCCTTCAGTTGTGAAGGCCTATCCATTGTGTGAGACTTCCTCTCAATGACTGTGACAACTGAGCTCTCCGAGCTATCAGTGTCATCACTCTCAGTACCACTGTAATCAGTAAAACCACCATCATCATCTGAATCGTCCTCAGTGGGAAATGTGTGTACTATCACTCTCTCCTGTTCAGGAGCACTCTCTAGAAATTTTGTGAGAATCACCTGACCAGATTCAGACAAAATTACTCTGTAGAGACCCTTTTCATACCCCACAAAAATGCCTCTGGCATTCTTTACTCCACCTGGAGCTTCTGTCCTCACATGAGACCCAAACACCTTGAAATGGGCAACAGAAGGTTTTCTGTGGAACAGTTTCTCAAAAGGAGAACTTCCCAACTCTTTTGAAACCTTTCTCACTTTCGTATAACAATATGACATCAGAGACTCGGCCCAGTACTCATGTGGCAGATGTGAACTAAGCAATTGCGCTTCCATCCCCTTTTGCAATTCTCTGTTCACCCGTACACAGACACCCCTGTTCCACGCTTCCGCTGAAACAGCAATCTTGTGTCTTATTCCCTTCTCCTGCAGGAACCTCTGGAAATCCTGTAAAAGAAAAATCTGCTTCTCATCTGTGAATAGACAATCAATGTTAGCATCATGCATACTCTTAACCTTGTCACAAAACTCCTGAAACCTCTCCAAGGCTTCCTGTGGCTTTCTCAACACATAAATCCAGACATAGTTAGAGAAATGATCCACACACACAAGATAAAATCTTGCATTGCCTCTAGATGGTTCTAGAGGACCAATCACATCAGCATACACCCGCTGAAATGCTCTGTTGACCCCGGTCACCTTCTTGCTCACACCTGCAAGAGAAACTAGGTTAGACACAGATGAATTACATTCCATGTAATCACTTTGTGCAAAAGTCAACAAATATAGTCCAGCTTTCTCTCTGGCCGAAAGATATAACTCTCCATCTTTGTAGATCTTGCAGCTCTCAGCATCGTAGGACAATCTCAGCCCTTTCTTTGCAATCTGCGAAACACTCAGCACATTGAACTTCAATTCAGGAACCAAGTAAACATTGTTTATTGTCAAGTTCAGACTCTTAAGATAGACAGTCCCTACGCCGGTCGCTTCCAGCTCCTGACCGTTGGCCTGTTTCACAGCGAAGCTTTGCTTCTTAAACGTTGAAAAGAGCCCTCTGTGTGGGGACATATGAAAAGTACATCCAGTGTCAATTACAAATGCGTTCCCAACATCTGGCGTGGTTCCTTTCGCCATCAAAGCCTTTCCAGGTCTCACCGAAGTCTTGGTATGACCTTTGCCTGACGCCTCAGGCTTTGCTGAGCGGCCCTTCGCTCCTTTTGGCTGACGTGGCTTCTTGCAGTTCCGCTGAAGATGCCCAGCCTGTCCACAATTGTAACATCGGACAGCGTTCAAAGCTAGAGCTTTCTCTCCAGTAGCTTCATCTGCGGGGGAATTAGAACTCCGTTCCTCCCTCCCCCTGTCCTTTTCTTCCAGTGCAGCAAGTCTGTCATGTTCATTCAAAACGACGGCAGACACCCTTTCCGCGGTCAAATCCTGAGCCGGGAGGGAACCAAGCTGACTGGCAACGGTTTTGTAAGTCCGATTTAGGCTGTTGATCATCATGAAGCAAAACACTTCCTCCTGCAGACGGAAATTGCGTTCCACCATCTGCTGGCGCAAATATTTCATCTCCGTCAGGTGCGCTTGAACATCTCCATCAGGCGCAAGCCTCAGATTGGTCAGCTTCTCAAAATACAGCAACGCTGAAGAACCAGCATCCCTCTGATGTGTTCTACGCAGCATTTCCCAAATTTCCCGTGCATATTCCAAACCCTGAATATGCACCAATTGGTCATCTGACACACACAGAATTATAGCCGTTCTGGCTTTCAGATTCTGTGACTCCCAACCTCGGGTTGGTGCTGCAGGGATGGGGTTCTCAATCACGTCAAAGATCCTCTGATTCTGCAGCAGGGCCTTCATCTTTATAGACCAAGATGAATAATTGTCATTAGTCAGGGGAGGCGGATAGGGTAACCCTCCCCGCTTCTTGGAATCCATGCTGAAAACAAGTCTGTACTTTCTCTCTCAAGCCTGCTTTCACTTTCAAGCCAGTAAAACCCAAAAGTCTCTCGGCTGTTTACTGCCTTTTACAGGCAGGCAAACTTTACGCTGTTTTCAAAATCCTTGCAAAACTGCGTAGTCAAAACAATTCCTCTTTCCAGGCTCTTTTTTTGAGCCATTCAGTAACTTTACAAGTGCTGGCGGTCATTGCCTAGCAACCTTTTCAGGACGGGAATCCTTATCTCACCACAGGAATTCCTGGTATGCAAGCCTGCTCTCAGAGCTTGTTTTTCTCAAACGCAGCTCTCTCGTGAACAGAGAATTAAACCTTTCTGTTCATTCTCTTTAGCTCGAAATGCAGCATACCTTTTTGGGGCTGCGTTGCCCCTGGGTGTCCAGCTGTCTGTTCTGTTCAGCTTCTGGCTGCAGGCAGACGCTTTCTTTATCTCCTTAGGTGCAGAGGATGGCAACGATTCATCGACCTCTCACCTCTCTGCAGATTCTCATAGATCAGATATCCATCGGTCTGCTACCAGATGTCGGATTTTCAAGCCAGCAGAGCCAGCGTAGCTCTGAGGAATTTGGCCACCCTCCAGGTGCCCGGCTTGAATCCTTGTTGACCTCCTGTCTGCGACTCCCGGCAAGATCAAGGGAGGTCTCTTCGGCGATCCTTTTCAAACGTGAAAAGAACACACCACTCCTCCCCCTCCCATAACCGGGGGGGGGGGAATGAGACAGACAGAAATATATCTACATGCTTTATTCCTGTCTTTCCAGCAGTACAGAGAAAACACGTCTGTACCCTCTGATTCACAACGGCAGAGAGAGAATAACTCCACCCATGTACTTCCAGTACAGGGTCATGTGCCACTCTGAGCTAACATCCGGCGCTCAGAGCACTGAACAGACTGTCCCTGGTTCCCACGGTACAATCCAATAACATCAGTTTCCTGTTTACCATTCCAGCCACCCGGAGCTCGCTTCTGCATTGCTCCTTTTTCGTAACAATTTTGCACACATTTAGAATCATATAATCATGTTATTGTAAAGTTGGAAGGGACCGCTAGGATCATCAAATCCAGCCCCCTGCAATGCAGGAATCTTTTGCCCAACGTGGGGCTCAAACCCACAGCCCTGAGATTAAGAGTCTCATGCTCTACTGACTGAGCTATCCCAGAGCTTCCATATTGTTCTTCTTCTTGTTGTTGGTATACTGCACTAAATCTCAGGGCAGTTCACTACATAAAATCACAATATAAAATAAATAAATAATGATATATGCATTTGTCGACACATTACTCAACTAGAGAATACTACTGCAATATTGAAAGAAAAGCAAATTTTGAAAGTTGGCTGTGTTTTAACATATTGTTTCAGAACTGCAAATCATTTACCGTATGTTCTGGCGTACAAGATGACTTTTTATTCCTGGAAAATCATCCCAAAAGTGGGGGTCGTCTTATACGCCGGGTATACACGGAGCCACCTGTTGGGAAGGAGGAGAGGGAACTGGTGAGCAGAGGCGCCCCTTCTGCCGTCGCTCCTCCTCCCTCCCCACAGAAGGGGACGCAGCCACCGCTCTCTCCTCACTGTGGAAAGTCCTTCTGAGCGCGGCGCTCACCCACCTGCTGCTGCCATGGGAGCCGGAGCCGGCCTCTGCCGTGGCCGCGCGGGGCTTCGCTCAGCTCGCGGGCGCCATGAAGAGCCTACCGCAGCGAGGTGGTGAACGGCTTCGGCCGGGGCTCCAAGGAGCTGGGCATCCCCACAGGTGAGGGCAGCGGAGGCCAAGGTGGCCGCTCGCAGCCTTTTCCTGGAGGGAGGGAAGGAAGGAGCCAGGAGGGAGGCAGTGAGTTCCACCCACCAAATGCCTTGCGCACCTTGGGCTGCTACTGCGACAACAGAGGCAGCAGAGGGGTGCGCGCTCTCACCCTGGCGGTGCTTGGCGGGCGGCCAAACTCTATAATTTAACAGCAAAAGTTGGGGGGGTCATCTTATACGCCCAGTTCCCTAATACGCCGGAATCTACGGTAGATTCCCCTTTCCTTTGCTGAAATGTAGCAAAAATAATGCACAATTCTGCTGCTGAGCTGAGCTATTATTTCATCTTAGAATCTTATCTGTTGCAGAATTTTAGCATCCTGTCTGCCTGTCCATTAGAAATTGCTTGCAGAAGTTGACCCCAGCAGCACAATCAACTTCCCTTACGCAATGGATAGTTTAAATTCTATAAGCATGTTCATATGATTTAATCTCAACAACTAAGCCACCAAGTGTTAAGTATTATAATACTGTTTACTCTTTTACTTCATCTCAAATAGACTGAGAGCTATTATTATTATTATTTTAATTCCTCAGAGGTTTTATAGCAACTCGGATACCGCAGCTTTAGCCTCGCTGAGATTTATAATCTAAATATCACTCATCTGAGCCGCAACCACGTGAAGTCGGCCTCTTTCATTCGTAATGCAAACTTTAATAAATTGGTAAGCTTCCAAAATTGCAGCCCCCTGGTGGCGGGGAACTGAGATTGTCTTCATGATTGACAGAACAGACCTTCATTTGCATAGCAGAGTGGGACTTATTTATCTGTTTACCAGTACAGTGGTACCTCGGTTTTCGAGCATCTCGGAAGCCGAACGTTTCAGTTTCCAAACACCAAAAACCCAGAAGTAAATGCTTCCATTTTCGAACGCACCTTGGAAGTCGAACTTCTGAGGTGGCTTCCTGTTTGAGTTTTCCGTATGTTTTGAGGCTTCCATATTGAGTTTTTATTTTTGGAACATTTAGGAAGCTGAACGGTCTTCCAGAACGGATTGTGTTCGAAAACCGAGGTACCACTGTATAGATTTTTTGAAATGTAGGAACAGACCAAGAATTTGACGAGTCCTGAAGCTGTCATGAGACAAAGGTTCTTAAGAGCAGAAGCAGTAAGGCCTACAAGGTCTACACAATCATTCAAGCCTGCTAACTGTTAACAGCAAACTGCTGAATCATTGTGACTCATCTACAGGATGACTCATTCTCTCCATAAATTTGTATCCTGTTTGCAGGCAGACCCAGTGCAATGTCTCGTCTGTGTCTGTGTGTGTCTCAGCCAGAGCACTCTGTGCATGCTCTTTAACTATGCTGTTTCTGAACAAGTTTATTTTCTCAAGTAAAAGTTTTATTCTGTTTGTGAAGAAGACTGTGAGAGATTAATTTACTGTTGTGCGACAGAAGCTTGTTCCCTCCAAAAGCACAAGTCTATGTCTGGAAGAGCTATTGCAACTGGCCAGGGAGGGAGAGAATGCATGGTGCTGCCAGTTCTGCACATTGGCATCTGGGAGCATGACCAAGAGATGTTTAGACCCACACCTTGCCCCTAGAGGCATATTTGACCATTCTTGCATTCATTCATCCCTCCCTCTCTCAGTTCCAGTGCAGAATTTCCAGTCACTTGGGGGCTGAGTGGGATTTTTTAAATTATTTTTTTTGCCTCCCCACAAACTGTCCAGATCAGGCAGTTACTTTTTGGTTTTTTACCAGCTCTGAACTAGTGGGAGTTTAGGGTTGGGTGCAGTTAAAGAAGGTAATGGGAGACAAAGGAACAGATGAGCATACTTGGACACCTCTAAGGTGAAGGATGTTTTTGGAGTCCAACTGTTCTTGGTTGTGTCAGGAGCTTGTCCTACACTCGAGTAGGACCCTGGCAGAGACACATGCCCAACTGGCATGTTCTCTCCCTCCTGGTTGATTGTTCGGGAGCTTCAAAAGCTTTCTTCTGCCCGAACATCACAGCAACCGATGCCAACAGACATTGGCACACTTAGGGATCCGCAGAGTTTGCGTATCATGCGTGACAGACCTCAGCAACTCAGCATTTTGGCTAATCTACTTTATTTACATATAAACATACACAGAGCACTGCATCATGGCTCCCTCTCTCTCTAGCATCAGACAGCAAAGAGAACAGTCTCACTTCACGGAACACAGAAACACATCCTGTCTCTGTCACTTCCCACTTTGTGGAGTCAAAACATATACCGTCATGTGATAGACAACAATCCCATGACTGCAATCATGGAGCAGGAATTCTAACAGTGAGGACCTTAGGTTGGATATGGGACACTTTGAGGCTTACTTGACTAGAATTTGGGTGGCCTGGAAGGCAAGGCTTCCCCACTGTAAGGTGGGTGCCTAGACTTTGGGGCTATGCTCTGTAATGCCCTTTGTCATGGACAGGTCTTTTTGGCTCACCCAAGGCTAATGTTTAATATCATAAGAAGAGCCTGCTGCATTAGGCCAATGGCCGTCATCTTGTTCACACAGTGGCCAACCAAATGCTTGGGAGAAGCTCAAAAACAGGACCTTGTTAAGTATAGTTGTTTAATTGACACTGTATTGATAACATCGGGAGCATATTGAAGGACTCTGATAATTAACTGTGGATGTTCTTTGCTCCAGTATGGAATGTTTACCTTTGAACATGTGATGAAGGTACCGTATTTTTCTGTGTTTAAGACACCCCCTTGTATAAGACGCCCCCTATTTTGGGGAACTCCAAATTAAGAAAACACCCCTCAGCACTACCTGTGTATAAGACGAGCCCCAATTTTAAACCTAACTTTTTGGTAAAAAAAACCCCTAGTCTTATACACGGAAAAATACAGCATTTGGCTGCAAATCTTCATTCTGAAGGAAATTGCCTTTGGTTCTTTGTTCCCAGGCTTAGCGAGAGTAAGGATGTGTAAATGAGCCTGTATGAGAGTGAATGCAGCTCCAGGCAAAATGGAGGCTGTAAGGAAAGACACATTTTTGCTTCTAGGTCTGTTTGGATTTACCTTTTATTTCTTATAAATCGCTGAGCCTGTGCTGGACATGCACAAGATATTGAATGGAATTGTTTGGATGTATCTTTGATGTTTTTGTTCTGTTTTGAAGAAAGTTTTGCAAGTAAAGTCTTGAATAATATCTAATCTGCCTGGACAATGTTTTATCCCAACGGGAGTCAGTTTTTATGCATCCAGTGGCTTCAACCTGCACAACAACATTCTCCCTTGATGCAGTTTCCAGCAACTGGGATACTGCTTCCACCATGGAGAAGGAATGTAGTCATGGCGGCCAGTCACACTGGATAAATTTATCCTCCATGAATTTGTGTAAGGTAAAGGTAAAAGGACCCCTGACCATTAGGTCCAGTCGTGACTGACTCTGGGGTTGCGGTGCTCATCTCGCTTTATTGGCCAAGGGAGCCGGCGTACAGCTTCCGGGTCATGTGGCCAGCATGACTAAGCCGCTTTTGGTGAACCAGAGCAGTGCACGGAAACGCCGTTTACCTTCCCGCCAGAGTGGTACCTATTTATCTACTTGCACTTTGACGTGCTTTCGAACTGCTAGGTGGGCAGGAGCTGGGACCGAACAACGGGAGCTCAACCCGTTGCGGGGATTCGAACTGCCGACCTTCTGATCGGCAAGCCCTAGGCTCTGGTTTAACTCACAGCGCCACCCATGAATTTGTGTAGTCTTCTTTTAAAACTATCAAAGGTTAGAATAGCATCCCACACTGCTCATTTCCCCTGCAGATGTTACTAATAACATGTGGCCCTAGTTCAACCCATTTCCTGTATCTCATCTCTTTATTCCCAAGTCCCTGCACAGCGAAGCCTGTAGCCCTTATTGCTGTGTCTCTATTATCAGAGTGGAGAATTTGCATATTGTACAGGCATCTTGTTCCCCAACCCTGACTCATGCAGGGGTTGGGGTTGGGTATTGAATTCCCACTCCTCTGAAAACCTCAAAAACTGCTTTGCAATTTGGTTTATGCAAAACCCTGTGGTAATTAAGCCTGTTATGAAATTTTGCTGATTTTTATCGGAGCGCTTTTGATTTTTCCTACACTCCTTCAAGGTTTCATTTGAGGAATTCCAAACTTGCTCCAAAGTTTGCCTTAGAAATCCCACCCCCATTTCCTTGGGATTTCCTTGATAAATCACAAGTCTCAGCAAAATGATTTTGGGTTTCCAAAATTTCTCACCATCCCCCCCCCCCGGAGATACTGCCAAGTGAGTGCACAAAATTAAAATTTCTTCATTTCCAGAAACCTGCCCCTCACAGTGGCCATCCAGGGATTTTAGGAAATCTCAAAAGCCTGCCTGACAATAAGTGCTGGAAATGTAAAGAAGCTGAGGGAACATTCGTTCATCTTTGGTGGACGTGCCCAAAGGTTAAGGCTTACTGGGAAATGATATATAATGAACTGAAGAAGGTATTTAAATTTACCTTTCCTAAGAAACCAGAGGCCTTCCTTTTGGGCATAGTCGGCCAATTGGTGCCAAAGAAAGATAGAACATTTTTTTTATGTATGCAACAACAGCAGCAAGAATACTTCTCGCAAAGTATTGGAAGACACAAGAACTACCCACACTGGAAGAGTGGCAGATGCAAGTGATTGACTACATGGAGATGGCAGAAATGACTGGCAGAATCCGTGACCAGGGAGAAGAATTGATGGAAGAGGATTGGAAAAAGTTCAAGAACTATCTACAAAAATATTGCAAAATGTTTGAGTGTTAAAATGATGTGGGAAGTGAAGGTAACATGGCATTTGGGATATGGTTAAAAGAGTTATGAAAAGAAGAATTTTTTTTTAAAAAAAGGAGGGGGTATGACCAGAATAATATTATGTCAAAGTATATAAGGTGGAGTAAAGGATTAAGATAAGGGAATTAGAGACATAATAAGTGGAAATATACAATTATAAATGAGGTTGGAAAAAGGGATAGAATTTGCTGAATTTGACGGAATAAAGAGGAATACAAAAAAGGGAGATGTGAGGAGGTCAGGAAAGAGGGATATGGAATTTTGAAACTTAAAAGTGGAATTTTTCTTTCTTTTTCTTCTTTTTCTATTAAGTGTGTATTTTTTTGTCGGTTGTTTTTGTTCTTGTTTTGTTATATGTGGTTTTGTAAAACTTTAATAAACATTTCTTTTTTTAAAAAAAAGGAAATCTCAAAAGGAAACACCACTTGCCCTCCAAATGAAATGGAAACCAGTCATCTTCAAGGCAGTCCTTCCAGGAATGTTTTCACAATATTTTAAACTTTTAACACTCCTATTGTCTATTTCATGGGATGTATGCCAGGAACAATACAATTGCCTCTAGAAATGTGGGGGATTGTGTGTTGTTGAAGTCAGAGGTCTTTTTTTACCCCAGATTCCCATTGATTGCTCACAGAGCGCCTTAGGCATTATTGCAAATACATTCTTTAATTATTAAACTTCAAATTCAAACTTTTGTTTTTCCTGCTTGCTCATCCAGGGCTTTCCTTTGCTACAAATCCGACTTGTGTTTCCTGCTGTTTTTCCTCCCATTTAGATTAGATTTATTATTAACATCTTTTTGTTTTTATTTTAAAGCATTGCAAAATGTAAATATATAAACAAAAGCACATACGTATGAACCCTGAAAATGAGTCCTAATACTATTTTTATGTAAACTAAGATTGCGGGAGCAGACCGAGTTTTCAACAAAATCTACATATGCACTCACCAAAGAAAGGAGAAGTAATTAGACTTTCATTTGCCACCTTTTCCTCCAAACAAATGAAATCCCATGCCTACCCAGGCCTTGAGTGCTTGATCAGAATTCAAAATGTCCCTTATCAGCTCTTCCAGGAAATGTATATTTAGCAGAAGAAATACTGGCTGTTTGAATTGAAGTTTTTGGTGTTGGATCCAGACATAGCCACACTTAAGAGTAGACCAACTGAAATCAATCCACTAATTTCAGTGGGTCTACTCTAACCATGCACAATCCTAACCATGTTTACTCAAAAGTGGATCCTATTGAGTTCAATGTGACTTATTCCCATTCTGGATCCAGCCCATTGCGTTTCCATGCAAAGTCCCCAAATTTCTTGTGCTAAAGTTATGTTCAACTACGAAACTCGTTGTACAACACACTAAGCACCCAGCACCCTCCAGAGGTTTCTACCAACGCTTACATTTGTACCCTGATTTTTCCCATCCTCTGGGTGTCTTTGAAGAACCATTTCCTTAAAGGAAGTAGAACGTTCTGTCAAAAGGGTTCTGAGAAGATGGATGCAACTTCAAGTGTCAGGGGCGAACTGGAGAAGCCAGTGTCTTGTCCCAGCATTAGCCGACGTATGTAAAGATAATATAAATTTAAAGAAGCAATGTCATCTGTCACGCTGCATTTGCCATGTCTGAATCTCTAGTAACCTGTGGCTGGAGCTTGAGGGTGTATTTTGACATGCTTCCAAGCAAGTTAATCCCAACGTCACATTTGAATAAGAAAGGGTAGAATGACCTTTCTCCCAATACAATATATATATTAGGTTTTGTTGGCGTGATTGTTGCTTTCATGTGTATTTTATCACTTCGGAGGTGTATATTTTAAAATAAATATACTAGCTGCTAGTCCTGGCAGCAGGCCTTTGACCTTGCATCCCCCTCGGATATGATGGGATGTTTCTATAAACCATTTCTATAGGCCATCTGTATGATTTGCAAGGAACAGACTTGACAAATTCTCACACAAAGGGACTTACAATCTAAAAACAGATAGAAGGAAAGAACAAAGGAAGGGGAAGGAAATGGAGGAAGATGTAAATGGAGAGGAATATGTGATGATGATGATGAGGATGATGATAATGAATTTCATTACTGTACCACTTTATATTTTTAAGAAAAAAATGATCTCAAAGCTGTTTACAACATCAAATAACACAATCCAGAATAAAACATTACAGTGGAAAGTGAAATATAAAGTATACATTCAAAGCAACATAGTTCACAAAATTTTGAAATCATTCTGAAATAAAACATTACAAAGAAGGTCAAATAATAATAATAATAATAATAATAATAATAATAATAATAATAAAATTTTATTTATACCCCACCCTCCCCAGCCAGAGCTGAGCTCAGGGCAGCCAATACCAGTAAAATTACAATAAAAACATAATAGGGGGAAAAACAATTTAAAATACAGGTTAAAAATACAATTAAAATGCAGCCTCATTTTAATAATAGCCCATAGATCAAGACCATAAGGGGAGGGAAACATAAGGGTCAAACTGAGTCCAAACCAAAGGCCAGGTGGAACAGCTTTGTCTTGCATGCCCTGCAGAAAGATGTCAAGTCCCGCAGGGCCCTGGTCTCTTGTGATAGAGCGTTCCACCAAGTCGGGGCCAGTACTGAAAATGCCCTGGCCCTAGTTGAGACCAATCTAACCACCTTGTGACTTGGGACCTCCAAAGTGTTATTTGTGGACATTAAGGTCCTCCGCGGGGCATATCTGGAGAGGCGGTCCCTTAGGTATGTGGGTCCTAGGCCGCACAGAATGCAGCACACTTAACCAAATAAATAAATAAATACCTTAGCATATCAAAAGAAAACATTGCTAACGGAAGTTGAAATATAAAACGCACATTTAAAACAGCAAGAGAATAAAATGGAAGCATAGAACCTATCTGCTACTATTGCTGCCAATGGTGGTTCATGGCGGGCGGTCTCCACAAAGAGACAGCTAAAATTATTCTGATTGCATGTACATTGGCTTAGTTACAATAAGGTATTGGGTTTATGGCAGGGTTGGGGAAGCAATTGATGTCAAAATTACCAGGGTATACAAGGCTGGCATCTACTGGCACAAACTCCTACCCTCTTCTGTCCTCCATGCAAGTGAGCAAGGGGCATTAGCAGAGTTCGAGGGCACCTTCCAGTGAGATAAAAATACTTTAGGGTAACTAGTAGAGCCCATGGGGTGTGTGGCCTACTGGGCCTTCCTTGAAAAGATGGATTTTCAGGAGAGATTGGGGAAAAAGTAAAGGTCGTGTGAAGGTGATCTGGCAGGTAGTCCCAAGCATATGAGGCAGCAATGGAGAGAAAGGGAACTTTCCCCAACCCTAGAGTCACATTTCATTATAGGCGACCTCACAACAGGTGCACCATCTATGCGGGGACCGTGGGGGCCAAGGCCCCCCAAAATTTTCAACAAGGGGGCCAAGCTCCCTCAATATTCCGCAGCCGGGCAGGCCCCCTCAAGCCCACCTGCAGCTGCGAATAGGCTCTGTCAGGCTTAGCTGAGGCCGCAACAGGTCCTGTGAGGCTTTCCGGAGGGCACGCCAGGCCCCATTAGGACTCCTTCCACCATGTGTGCCCCCCCAAATATTGGGCGGAATCCTGCATGCCTGCCTCCCAAGGAGCTGCATGCTGCTGGTGGGTGGGAGGTCCGGCTCTGAGGGCCTTCTGGCGGTTCCCACCTGCGAGAAGTGAGGTTACAGGGAAAAGGCAGAGGGCCTTTTTGGCAGTGGCACCCTCCCTGTGGAATGCCCTCCCATCAGATATCAAGGAGATAAAGAACTATCTGACTTTTAGAAGACATCTGAAAGCAGCCCTGTTTAGTTTTCAATGGTTGATGTTTTAACACTTTTTATTATTATTATTACTAATATTCTGTTGGGAGCCTTCCATAGTGGCTGGGGAAACCCAGCCAGATGGGCCGTGTATAATAATAATAATAATAATAATAATAATAATAATAATAATAATAATAATAATAAATTAATAAATGGGTGGAGCAAAATAAGTGACTCTTTCTTTTTGTATGGTATTGTACATTCTAGCCACACACACAAATCAGGAGCTCCTACAAAAGCACATATACAGTGGTACCTCAAGTTAAGAACTTAATTCGTTCTGGAGGTCCATTCTTAACCTGAAACTGTTCTTAACCTAAGGTACCACTTTAGCTAAAGGGACCTCCTGCTGCCGCCGTGCCACCGGAGCACGATTTCTGTTCTCATCCTGAAGCTAAGTTCTTAACCCGAGGTACTATTTCTGGGTTAGCGGAGTCTGTAATCTGAAGCGTATGGAACCTGAGGTACCACTTAAGGCACATCTGTAACCTGAGGTACCACATCCTTAAGGCAAGCAGAACCACAAGGAAGGTTCAGAGCAGGGATAGTGAGAGATGTAGCCTGCGGAAGAAGCCTGGACTAGTAAGAGCAGGCATAGGCAAACTTGGCCCTCCTGATGTTTTTGGGACTACAACTCCCATCATCCCTAGCTAACAGGACCAGTGGTCAGGGATGATGGGAGTTGTAGTCCGAAAACATCTCGCAGGCTGAGTTTGCCTATGCCTGAGTAAGAGCTTAAAAAGAATCAGACAGAGGCCTGTAGGACAGCATTTGGACCCTTGTTCTCTAGTTCTCCACCTCTATACTAGGGGCTTTGGATGACTGAGTGTGCTGGAGCAGGATGAGTGAAGGTCAGTGCATGACTTGTTTTTCCCCCAATAATAATAATAATAATAATAATAATAATAATAATTTATTATTTATACCCCGCCCATCTGGCTGAGTTTCCCCAGCCACTCTGGGCGGCTCCCAATCAGTGTTAAAAACAGTACAGCGTTACATATTAAAAACTTCCCTGAACAATTTGGTGCTTTATCTACTAATGACAATGATTCATTAACTATATACAAACTTGTGTGCATTTTATGCAGCAGCAGATCTTGTTGAGTTCAGTGGCTCTCCAGTCCAGATGCTTAGGATTGTGGCCGAAATGTACATCCTTCCATTTCATTGGCATGCTCAAGGCGACGAGCAAAATCAATATCACACAAAGCAACAGTACCAGATCAATACGAAATGATTAAAACAAAGATATAAATCTTTTTAAATTTTATTTCAAAATATTTAACGCAGCACCTAGAAAAAAAAATAAATCTTACATGATGATAAAAGCCTAAGATGGGAACATAATTACAATAAATCATGGCGGTTTTAGTGAAGTGTGTGGCAGCTGAACATAGACATGTTCTTTGCTGTTCCAAAACACCACAAACAAATGGTCTATTTGTCTCTTTTCCATGGTACATATGAACTTTGCAATTGCATCGCTGGAACCACACTACAAGCAGTAAGTAACTAGTCCATTACAGAAGATGGAGCCATTTTTCACCCCATTTATGTGCAATCATCTTTCCTGTTGCTGTTAAGAGATGAATGATAATTGCCAAATCCTCTCATTTAACAAGGACCTCCTGAAAGCCAAACAAGACAGAGGGGTTCTTTATCCAGTATTTCTCCAATGTGATATAGAATCATAGAACTGTAGAGTTGGAAGGGACCCCAAGGATCATCTAGTCCAACCCCCTGCAATGCAGGAATCTCAGCTAAACATCCATGGCAGATGACCATTCAACCTCTGCATTAAAAACCTCCAAGGAAGGAGAGTTCACAACCTCCAGAGGAGGACCATTCCAATGCCAAACAGCTCTTAATGCATTAGTTTTGGAAATTTACAAAAACAGTTGTGAATCAAATTAGCAGCTACCCTATCCAACGAAGAGGAATATTTTATTTAATCACGACAAGGTGAGATTTCATTTCACTTTTAATTTGCATACTACCTTTCCATATTACTATATTTTATTTTGTGAACTGCCCTGAAGCCCCTGGGTATAAGGCGGTACAGTCATACCTCGGGTTAAAGACGCTTTGGGTTAAATCTTTTCAGGTTGCGCCCTGCAGTGACCCAGAAGGGATTATTTCTGGGTTTTGCCACTCGTTCATGCACAGACACTCAAAATGACGTCATGTGCATGCGCAAAAGTGGCAAATTGTAACCTGCGCACACGCAGACATGCAGATGCGGGTTGCGTTCTGCTCAGGTTGCGAACGGGGTTCCGGAACGGATCCCATTCGCAACCAGAGGTACCACTGTATATAGATTCTAATAATAATAAAATAATAATAATAATATATACAAGGCAGTTTACAGCAACAAAATATACCACAAAGAACACACACCTTATACTAATCTGAGCCAATACAGAAAGTCATAATAAAACATAACTTTAAAATGGAACAACTTACATCAAATAAAGTAATATTCAATAATCTAGTAGAAATCTAGTTGGAATTAACTCTCAAAACATTAGCCAATAATAATTAAACTGAAATTCACTCTTAACAATTACAGTGAATAGCTATAGTACGATCAGAACCCTGAAATTCTGATCATGTTTCCTAGGTTAGAAGGGTGGAAGCCACACAAAGTCAGGGATGTGGTCATGTACCTCCTAAACCAGTAATGGGGAACATTTTTCAACCTGAGGACCACTTTCTCTTCTGGGCAAACTTCCAAAGGCTGATTGCCAGCGGTGGACTTGGCCAAAGTGGAGAGAACAACAAATGCAAATGTGAACAGCAGGCTAGTGTGTGGCAACCTCCCTCACTGAAGATGGCCGTGAGGTACAGGACCATTGTGGAGGGTGGTTTTAAAAGCTTAGATGCTCCCTGTTAAAGAATACTTGAGATGTCTTTTATTAGGTGCCTGTGGTAGTGTTTCTTGATAACCAGCAGCATGGGATGGCAGTTGTGTGAAGGGAGAACCACTTATCCATCACCCTGAGGATCAAACGATGGCCAGACTAGGCATGTCTCTCTATCTGAAAACCTGGATCACTGCTGCCAAGCAGTGCAGACATTACTGAGCCGAGTGGACCAATGGTGAGTCCCGTTTCATCACTTGAGGTGGAACAGGAAGCGCTGCCCTGCTGCCTGCTCCATCCACTCCACCACCAATGAAGAAGGGGCACCAATTCCCACCAATTTCCAGTGAGATTTCATGCGCTTTTCACAGGATCTCGCTGGAAACCCATGCCAATGGAAAAGCTGTTTCTTCACCAGCGGTGGAAGAGGTGGGGCATATCCTTGGGGGGTTCTGCCCCAGGAGGTGGCAGCTTCACACATCTAATAGCTGGCCCAGCCTTGTGTATATGCCATTGGATTATTGTAAGGCAGAAATGAGGTGCTTGTGGACCCACCAGAGGCTGATGAACTCCAGCTCTCTTCAGTCACAGCCAGCAAGGCCAATAGCCAGAAATTATGGGTGCTGCCCATGGAGTTTTCTTGGCAGGGATACTAGAGTGGCTTACTGGTTCCTGCTCCAGTGAGAGCTGGACCATAAAGAAGGCTGATCACCGAAGAATTGATGCTGGAGAAGACTCTGGAGAGTCCCATGGACTGCAAGAAGATCAAACCTATCCATTCTGAAGGAAATCAGCCCTGAGTGCTCACTGGAAGGACAGATCCTGAAACTGAGGCTCCAATACTTTGGCCACCTCATGAGAAGAGAAGGCTCCCTGGAAAAGACCCTGATGCTGGGAAAGATTGAGGGCACAAGGAGAAGGGGTGACAGAGGACGAGATGGTTGGACAGTGTTCTCAAAGCTACCAGCATGAGTTTGACCAAACTGCGGGAGGCAGTGGAAGACAGGAGCGCCTGGTGTGCTCTGGTCCATGGGATCACAAAGAGTCGGACACAACTAAACAACTAAACAGCAACATGGGTGCTGTAATCCCATAGTTCGTCAGAGACCACCAAAACAGAGAACAAACGCGTTTGGCTTTTTACTTTCACTTGCCAAATGTATGTGAAATGAGAATACCATTTTTGTAATGTCAAACAAACCTTTTCTAGACCTTTGCAGACTTATTCAGCGTAGCATTCCTGGCTCCTGTTCCGTTCATTATTTAAAAGCCCATCACAAATGTGTGAAAGAATAGGAACAAACCATGGCTATTTATTGCTTTGTTATTAGCACGCTACATTCTGTCAAGCTCTGCAACAGATACCTGCCTTATCAATATAATCTATGAACACGCTGTTTGTAATTTAATTTTAAATCCCTAGAGCTGGCACTCGTTGAACACAAATGGGGAGAAAATGAGGTAGACACCTGAAAGCATTGGGGAGGGTCAGATAACTTTTGTATCATTATTATCATTGTTATTATTTTGCAAAAAGAAAGAATGAATGGAAGCTATTGTCACCCGCTGGAGATAAAACCCACACTAATGATTGTGCAGAGCTATTGTTCAAAGCCTACACAATTGCTTCCCTAGTGAAAATTCTGTTTACAACAGTAAATTAGGAAAAAATACTGTGGATAGAATGTGAGAGCTGGACGTCGGCGGCTAGTAGTCCATATGGGCAAATGGGGCACTGCCCCACCAACCTCAGTCTGCCACCAACCAACCCCTACCGTCTTGTCCTTTCACTCACAGCCAGTCAGAGGATGGCTCTGTTTGTTGATGGCTCTGTCTTCACTTACCCCTACCTTCCTTCCCTAGCAGTCCTAATCAGCAGCTACAACCACTGTTGGACAGGGATGGACAAACACTCAGTTTTTGGTCTGAATCTTTCACGTGTGTTCTACCATACAGTGGTACCTCGGGTTAAGTACTTAATTCGTTCCAGAGGTCTGTTCTTAACCTGAAACTGTTCTTAACCTGAAGCACCACTTTAGCTAATGGGGCCTCCTGCAGCCGCCGCACCGCCGGAGCCCGATTTCTGTTCTTATCCTGAAGCAAAGTTCTTAGCCTGAAGCACTATTTCTAGGTTAGCGGAGTGCGTAACCTGAAGCGTATGTAACCTGAAGCATATGTAACCTGAGGTACCACTGTATTTTCATTCCATCCCTTTTTTACAGTAATCTGTTATTCTTTTTTTAAAAAAAATCATATGAAAATTCATGTTTAATACATACACAAATAATGTATTTGAATGATTTTTTTTTGTCTAAAATAGGCCTTTTCAAACGTATTCTGATATTTTATTTCAGCTGAGAACTCTGTCAGAACATTGGAGAAGTATTAAGCCAAATGTATATCTAAGTCGGGGTCTGCATATTGGATCGGAAACATTTGTATTGGAGCTCACCCAGCTTGACTTTCTCAAGTATCCCTTGGGTAGTGGAGCTCATTGGGTGACCTTGGACCAATCTCTTCCCATAACTCATTACTTCATGTATGTCACCTTCAAATCTGTGGAGAAAGGGTGTGCAAGTCAACCGATCTGAAGGATTTCAAAGGGTGCCCAAAGTTTTGAAAATTCAATTGCAATGTCTCCATTTTGGACCCAGCTTCCATACGGTCAAAAGTGGAACAAAGCAGAGGCTGAAGGAAGGCAGAACGAAAGCCAACTGTAGAAATATACTTTCCTAAATAGGCAGTCCCATTTGCAACTGGTGAATTGGGGAGGAATTTTGGTGTGTGTTTTTATGGGAGGGCAAAAAAATTGCATTTTTGGAGGGTGGGTGGGCTTGGTTTACTGGGTAAATGCAATGGAACTGATGATAGATACGAATTGCGACTGACATTATTAAATATTAGCAGTTTGCAACAAGATGTTTTTCTTGGTTAATGGATAAAGACCTTTTGAGGGAAAGTTGTAATATGTGCAGTGCAGTCCTGTACATGTCTTCTCAGAAGTAAACCCTCATTGACTTTGGCAGGCCTTACTCCTAGGAAAATTGGATTGGGGTTGCAGATGTGCCTTAAATAACACTGGACAGCTTTATTTATAAGAAAAGGGAGCTGTGCAATTGATTCTAATGATTCCTGAAGGAAAAAATGACTGCCATGTAATGTTTTAACCCACAAAAGAGCAAAATGCATACAATTACCGATAGGTTGCAATGTTTAACCCAAGACTGTTCAACCCAAAATCCACAGCTTGCGTTGCTGGCATTGTGATGAACAGCATGGAATCTCTCTCTCCCTCCTTCTCTCCATTTCTCTCTTTTAAAAATATGACATTTTCAAAATTGAAATTTGGCGTTGTGCTTGTTATCAAGGCCAGTTGATCGTGTTGTGACTCACGCTTCTGTGGTCTGCCTTCCCGGATGATGCCTGCACAACAGCATCTTATCTACTGCAGCAACATAAAAATCAACTCCAAACACATTTTATGGGCTATTGTTATATTACATCAAGGCATCCGTCTGTCTCGGGAGACAATGGAATGTGCCTCTGAGGGTGAAGTCAAACTACTGCATTAGCAGCACCAAAGTGGCCTCTCCAGGGCACAAGCCTAGACAGTGTGTTTGGAGGTCCTGGGCTGCCCAGACAACAAGAACCCCCTTTCAGTCTCATGGATGTGGCCCAAAGTAAAGCTAAGCAATACATTTGGCACCAGCTTGGCTGAAGGAGTTGCCGGAAAGAGGCTTAACAAGGCACCATCCGATCGTTTTAGAGACTCCGCTCAGGATTTGTGTAGGCTTTACTTCTTGACCTTTTCTTCTCTGAAGGATATCCTGCAAGGCAGCGGAGGGCTAGGATCAGAGTTTTCTTCTCCTATATGGGCTGCCTTCCCAGCTGGATGAGCCCCATCTGCCCCTGGTATAAAGTGGTTGTAATACTAATAGTTGTCTACTCTGTCTGGCTGCAAGTCTCAAGAATAGCTCTTTCCTAGCAACTGCTACCTGAGATTCACTTACATGGCTAAGTTGGGGATGGAGATGTCCTTTACACACCAAGCCACAAGTTCTGCCATTGAGCGATGGCCTTTCCTCCCATTTGCCAAAGCACATGACATGTGTGGATGAACCCTAGTAATTAAACATTGTTAATGTATAAAATAATATTATTGTATCTCGTAACTGTCAAAATGTTTGTATAAACAGCATATGTCTTCCAGGAAAATAAATCAATAGATTGCCATAGCAACTTAGAAGCGTCTATAATTCTTCTGAAGGCAGAGTTCAATATTCTACTGGTGCAATTTTCACCACCCTCCTCTATTTAACAGCAGAGTTGGAAACAAAAAATGTGATTTTTCTATACCTCTCCATGTAAAGAAAGGGAATTATTTATGCTGTCTGCTTTCTTTTTGATTATTTCTTTAACTTGCCATTGTGCAGAATGTGCAATTCTCCCCTCTCTCTCCCAATTTTATTATGATTGCTTGATTATTTAAAACCCATGCTTACCAAATTCAGTGCTTTGACCCACTTTGGTGCTGGTGAGCTATAACTTTGTGTCTAACAAGAAAAGGGGGGGGGGAAGCTTTTCCCAATCAATTTTCTCTTCTTTTAGCAGCTAAGACATATTTTCCCTTGACTGTTTTATTTGCTTTGACACAATGAATGCCGAGTGAAAACCCAAAGTAATTACATGGGTAGCTACTGAGTCAGTTCTCTGAATATCTAAATAATCTTTGTTTGAGACCCACTTTTTGGATTTTTAAAAAATGGGTAATTCCTTGCACTGTAAGTTTTGCTCATTAAATATGAAAAATATGGGGAAGAACCCATGCAACAGTCACTTGTTGGATTCCAGTTCCCATAATCCCTGAAGCTGCTTGGGGCAGATGGAAGGTGTAGAACAAAATATACAGCAGGTCAAAGCATGGGAAAGGCTTCTATAGGCCAAAGAGAGTCAAGTGGAAAAGTCTATTTAATTTCATTTTCATTTTTGTCAGAAAACATCTGTATCTTTTTGGTGAGCATTTAACTACGTCTTGAAATTATGACAATTTCCCTTCCACATTGACAGCTCAGAAAGAGCTGTGCAAAAGCCCCCATCCAGCTGATTTTTAAGATCCCAGGCAACTCTCCAGTCTCTGAGCTAGAACAAAGCAAACAGCTGAAGGGTGCTTCTGCGCCTTGCAAGGAAGGGAGCTGCACAACACTGGAGTTTGTTTGACAAATCTGGGAACACCCAGATAGATGGGGCTAAAGCTGAAGCAGGGACCCTTTATTTACTCTCTCTAATATACTTCCACTAGCCTATTGGGCAGGTAAGAGCCACACCCTAGACACCTTCACTTTAGTAATGTGCTTTTCGTGGCTGTTTTTCATAGGACCTTGAAATGTTCCATCTCATCAAGCACAAAATTTCAACAGAAAATCTGGCTCAGCTACTCTCTAAGGCCAAACCGTACCCTCTGAACTGTCAGGGATCTACTTTTTCATAGCTGGATCCCATGTCATGAGCCAAATGTCCAGCAGTGATCTGAACACAGTTCCAGATAAGAAATGGGCAGTGGTGTTTATAGAGGAGGCAATGGACCTTAGCTCCACCACTGGAAGAGAGAACCCCAAGCCTGAAGCCATTGAGCCTAGACCCTCAGAGATCTCAGCCCCCAAGCAAAGGTCCATCAAGAGGCCGATATACCTAGCTCCAAAACCTGTAGTACAATGGTAGAATGTCTTCCTTTTATGTAGAAGTTCCCAGGCTCAATCCCTGGCATCTTCAGGTAGGGCTCTTCTTTGAAATCTTAAAATAAAATAAAATCCTAGATGCTAGATGTTCCGACTCAGTATAAGGCAGCTTCCTATGTTCCTGTGTGAGGACCAATTAGGACAGTGTGTCAGGCTCCATGACTTCATGGAAGGACAATAGCATCCTTGAGTAGAGCCTGAAAGGTATAGTCAGACTCAGGGAACATAGAATAACTCAGTTGAGAAGGAGCTGTCAATAGAACAAGTTAGCTGCTTCCTGGGCTCTGTCCAGGGTCCTGAAATGCCTACCATTGACCTCCCGAGTTTGCAGGCATGCTATTTTTTGTTTACTGAACTCTTTCTCTCTGATTCCTGCCTCTTCCTTCCTTCTTATACAGACTGTTTGCTGGATGTTGTTGTTGTTATTGGACATGGAGTTAGCACAGGCGTGGGGAATCTCCAGTGCTTGGACCTAAATAGACCCACCAGCCATCTCCATATTGGATGTGACAGTTTTGGCCAAGTCATTCAACCCTCCCTGCCACCTGATGTCATATAGGACATAAAATGAGGTTGGGGCCACATGTGGTTCCTAGAGCACTGGTTGCTCAGCTGGGTATTGGCATCAGGAATTGCTATCAGTTGTCAACAGTGCCAGTTAGCTATGTAGTATGCTTTGTGTTGTTTTATTTTCCCTTAGGTGGTATCCAGTGCTGGATGCAATGAAATTATGAAACCTGATTTACTTAAATTCATTAATTTCAGTGGGTGTACTCTCAGTAGAAGCTAGTTGAATACAACCCCTTTGTTATGTCCCCATGGCCCTACTCAACCATAATTGCTAGTGACTTCCGTTTTTCCATACATCCTTCTTGTTTTCTATTAGCATTTTTGATCCTGCCTGAAACTAAGTATTGCATTTAATATTATCCGTATTAAAAGCAATAAATCATTTCAAAAAGATTTTTTTAAAAAAAACCTATCTGTGACATGGAGTGAAATGTCAAGAGATGAAATACCAAGAATAATAAAGCGACACAGTGATCTCAAGTTTTATAGCTGATGTTGTAATGGTTTGTGCCTGGTCATAAAGTTGATGTATTTTGTAACCATAAATAAATAAAATTACTAAGTAGTCCTTTAGCCCATGAATCAGGCTGTCATCCTAAACACAGGGACTCAGGAACAGTATGCTACGTCACAGCTTTCTTGTTATTTTCTGTGAGGTAGTAAGCGGGAGAAAGTCCAAATATCCATAATGAGCATGTGTGTGTGTTTGTGTACACCAGGGGTCAGCAAACTTTTTCAGCAGGGGGCTGGTCCACTGTCCCTCAGATTTTGTGGGGGGCTGGACTATATTTTGAAGAGAGAGAAAATGAACAGATTCCTATGCCCCACAAATAACCCAGAGGTGCATTTTAAATAAAAGGACACATTCTACTCATGTAAAAACAAGCTGATTCCCCGAATGTCCGTGGGCTGGATTTAGATGGCAATTGGGCCGGATCTGGCCCCCGGCCTTAGTTTGCCTACACATGGGGTACACATTCACAGACACACTTCTAAGATAACTTTTTAAAATGCCCACTTAAAAGCAGACAGTGGAGGAGCCAGCCAAGCCTCTGTCAGGAAAGGAATTCGATTATTTGGGTGTCACATAGGAAGATGCTTTGTACCTGGTCAGACCATTGATCCATCTAGCTTAGCAGTGACTGGAAATAGCTCTTTGGGGTTTCATACCTTTTCTGCTCTACCTAGTTACAGAAAGGTAGCCGTGTTGGTCTGCCATAGTCAAAACAAAAAAATTTTTTCCTTCCCGTAGCACCTTAAAGACCAACTAATTTAGTTCTTGGTATGAGCTTTCATGTGCATGCACACTTCTTCAGATACACTACCTCTATGCTCTACCTAGAGATGCCAGTGACTGAACCTGGGATCTTCTACATGCAAAACATGTCATCTACTATGAAGCTACAATCCCTCCCCTTAAGTAATGGTCAGAGAAGATAGCTTACTATAGAGCATCCATTCCATTCCCACCAACTACCGTATTTTTCGCACCATAGGACGCACCGGACAATAGGACGCACCTTGTTTTAGAGGGGGGAGAACAAGGGGAAAAAATTCTTCCGCTCTCTGCTCAGCACCCCTTCAGCGAAGCGGCAGGAAGCACTGCACAGAGAGTGGGAGAATTCCCCCCCTCTTGTTTTCCCGCTCTAAAACAAGGTGCCGTTTAAGGTGCGTTCAGGCAGCTACCTTGGAAGCCTGGAGAGCTAGAGGGGTCAGTGCGCACTGACCCCTCTCGCTCTCCAGGCTTCAGGTTCCTTTCGACCTGCTCTTTGGGGCTGGCAGGGGGAAGCCCACCACCAGCCCCAAAGAGCAGGTCAGGGAGCAGCGGAAAGGCGCAGTGGAGAGGCTCCTGCCATAGTCACGCATCACTTCTCCAGCTGGGAGAGGGTCGCGGGGCTATGGCTTCTTTAGCCCCGCACGCGCTCTCCCGGCTGGAGAGGTGACGCGCGGCTATGGAGGCTCCTGCCATAGCCGCGCATCACCTCTCCAGCCGGGAGAGGGTCGCGGGGGGCTGCTTTAGCTCCGCGCGCGCTCTCCGGGCTGGAGAGGTGACGCGCGGCTATGGAGGCTCCTGCCATAGCCGCGCGTCACCTCTCCAGCCGGGAGAGGGCCGCGGGGCTATGGTGTCTTCACTCCATAGGACGCACACACATTTCCCCTTCATTTTTGAAGGGGAAAAAGTGCGTCCTATAGAGCGAAAAATACGGTAAACCTCTTTCAGAGCTGGAATGATCATAAGGGACCCAGAGGTTCAGTGAAGGTTTCTGTGGGCGGAGGTCGTCCCTGAGATATCCTGGTCCGAGCCAATGCTCCATATGTCAACCAGAAGTTTTTGGTATAATGATAGCTCAGTCAGTAGAGCATGAGCCTCTTAATCTCAGGTCCGTGGGTTTGAGCCCCACGCTGGGCAAAACGATTCCAGCAGGGGTTGGACTAGATGAAATTCATGATCCTTACAATTCTGAGATTCTATGTGTGCTCACCTGCCCTGGCCCTCACTCCATACACCCCATGTTAAATTTCATAATAATCTGACAATAGTATCTGCAAATATGTTCTGGAATCTTATCCAAACTAGCAAATATGCATTCACTTCAGGAAATGTGGGGATGGGGGAATCACGTTTGTGTCTTCTCTACCAACACTATTTCCCCCCAGTCTCTAAAATCTATGAACCCAAATCCTTTCTCCTGCCAGTACTGGTCCTTACCACACTTTGGTTTCCATCAGAAGAATTTGTCTTGAATCACATCTCCCTCTGCACACATACAAACACACCTTTGTAGCTCAGAGTAATGATGTTACAATTGCAATTCATTTGGAGGGGAGGGGGAAATGTTACATTCTCTTGCCCAAGATGAAGAGGACTGGGAGGCAAAAGGTTACTGTCAAGACGCCAGCGGTAAGAATAGATCTGTAATGTTCTGTGTAAATTACCCACCCCGGCCTGTGGAATCATTCATCTAGAAGCAGTATAAGTCCAAACAAAAATAATGGCTTCTTCTTGGACGCATGTGGGAAAATCAGGTATTAAATCTGTCCAAACACATAGAGGCCTCTGCCCCCAAACACTAAATATTTCAAGTTGTATGCTGACCTTTCTGCACCTTTTGCATGTGCTTCTTTGCCGTTACAAAATGCTACAGTGGATGGAAATGTTGTCAATTAAGTAAAAAGGGTGTTTTTATCAACCTTTTCATGTGAGGAATTTAATGACATTTTAAGGTTAAAGGAAAAGTCAAGCATTGATTTGTGCTGTCTGCCTTTAATGTGGCTAATGAATAGAGTTTTCTATAAAACCTTTGTAATCCGTTTTAAACCTTAAGCTATCAAAAGGCTCCTAGTCCCCCCCCCCCGTTCCCCCTAACAAAAAAAAAATTGACAATTGAAGGTATGCTAAAACAGTCTACAGTATCTATATCTATCTATCTGTCTATCATCTATCTATCTATCTATCTATCTATCTATCTATCTATCTATCATCTATCTATCTATATCGCTATATATAATGAGGATAATTTTACATGTACAGCAATGGGGGAAATGTGGGGAAACAGTTTAGAACATGGGTGGCTAATAATAATAATAATAATAATAATAATAATAATAATAATTTTTATTTATACCCCACCCTCCCCAGCCAAGGCCGGGTTCAGGGCAGCTAACAAGCAATAATAAAAACAAGTTGAATGAATACAACTTAAAAACAATATTAAAATACAACAATTAAAATATTGAAACATTAAAATATTAAAATGCAGCCTCATCACAGGAGGAGACAGGAGGAGAAAGGAAAAAGAAAAAAGAAAGAGGGGGAGGGAATCAAATTGGCTCCAAGCCAAAGCCAGGTGGAACAACTCTGTCTTACAGGCCCTGCGGAAAGAAATCAGATCCTGCAGGGCCCTGGTCTCATGAGGCAGAGCGTTCCACCAGGCCAGAGCCAGTGCTGAAAAGCCCCTGGCTCTGGTTGAAGCTAATCTAACTTCCTTAGGGCCCGGGACCACTAGGGTGTTACTATTTATGGACCTTGAGGCTCTCTGTGGGGCATACAGGGAGAGGCGGTCCCATAGGTACAAGGGTCCTAGGCCGTGAAGGGCTTTAAAGGTCAAAACCAGCTTTAATGAAACTTTACTCAGAGGAGACCCACTGGGAGGAATTCAATGTAGTGCTAAGGTGATTGTCCCATAAGTGCAATCATTTCTCCTCTCTCCTCCCCATGCACTTTTTTTTGGGGGGGGGGAGGGTCTGACCCCTAAACCAGTTTGGTGGAGGAGAGATGCAGGAGACTGAACCTGGAATTTCTTTTTGCCAGAAATGGCAACATAAATGAGATGGAATACAATTAACACATGTGACAGAAGCAGGGACCAAAAATGGATGGATCTGCCATCAATGCCTGCTCAGCATGTTTAAGTGCTGATTTGAGATCCTCTGGAAACACACAGTGAACGTACAGTAGGGCGGCTCTATTGAAGGTTCACGTGGCAACTTCTCAAATATATGAAAGCCTCAATAATAGATCTAAGCATATACAAATATGAGTGTGGAACTCTACACTTAAGTGGAAATGAATCACCATTGTCTTCTGTGCTTCCTGGCATTATTTTTCCCCAGTGGCATTCAGAGTCAGGATGCAGGATCCCATTCAGTTCAACAGCTTCTCCGTCTGCTAGTCTCTTCCTGGATTTTCTCTCTTCTCTTCTTCACCCTTGCAGTGAGAAAGAAATCTTTCCTAATTACAGGTTATGTAATTACTTTAGTGATTGTTGTTCCCCATTACGCTCTCAGAGACATGATTATTTGTGTAAATGAATGTGTTACGAAGTCAAGAGGTTGGAGCCATAACCTCATCGTTTGATGTTTCTGGGCATCTTTCCTTCCCGGGTCGCACACCTTTTAATAAAATGTGCGGGGACTTTCATTTCAGAAGGCCTTTAGCAAACACGACCCAGATAGGAAGGCACGTGGTCTGCACAAAATAATTATTTGCTTTTATGATAAATAATAAATGCATGCTAAATGGTCTTTGCAAATGGATGTAGCATTAAAGGTGGCCTTCCATTCAAAAGTTCATCTTCATTTTTGCAGTCAGTGAATGGAAATATGGCACATTTTGCTAAAAGCAAAAGAACTGAATGCATAAGGTCTACATTTGGCTACACTGGAGGCAGTGTAAAGATGGACGCCATCTAATTTATCACCTGTGCAGAGATCTCATTAAAGTGTACTTATTCATGAAAAGAAACCTGAGAAACTTGACAGCAGTGTTCACCTTTCTTGTGATTTGTCCTCATAGCGCTATAGTGCTCTTAAAGGGCCACTCCCAATTCCTAGTAGCATGACATTGTTCCTCTGGTGAGTAAGGAAATACACACAGCTGCATTATATTAGATTAAACTATTTTTTCAACTAGCCCAGCATGCATCCTGGAAGCTGTAGCCTAGGCCAAATGCAAGGTGTGTATGTGTGTATGGGGGGGGGGACTCCTGGGCAGGTGCCCCATGTCGGAATCTCCGCTGCAACCAAGCTACTCCTCCGGTCGAGCCTTCAGAATCTCCTCCGATGATGATTAACGACCTGAGCCTTTGATAAGGCTCCAGGCACGTTCCCCATTCAGCAGAGTATCAAAGCAGCAGAAGAGACGTGAAATATGAGCTACATTGCTAAGAGTTTTATTTCTAACTACGCAGAGAGAAAATACATCCTTTCTCTGTGAAAGGCAGAGAGCAACTGGAACACAAAGGAACAGGAAACCAGTAACATCACATCCGTCTTCTGTGAGACTTCCAACAGTCTGGAATGCAAAACAGAGTCTTATGGCTCCAAGCACTGCACAGTGGCATAAACAGAAACCAACACCCCAGACTCTTAGCTTTCATTTTTAAATATCTAAGTCTCTAGCTCTCCTAGGAAGGAAGTTATGTGGCAAAATGTGCAGTGACTGCTGTGAAATGAGAGTTAGCCAGACAGAACAATCCTCCCCTTCACCTTGCACAGTCTTCTGGGGTTTCCCCTGACGCATTCCCAAGTCTATCTTTTTTGGGAAGCGGGGGGAGAATCCCATTACACAAGTGGAAGCCCTTCTGTGAGGCTACGACTTATAGGGCTGGTTAGGAGAATCCTGCTCATAGGATGGTATTCAATGCTAGTTCTACCCCGAAGTAGACCTACTGAAGGTGATATACCTGACTAACTTAGGTAGACTAACCAGTCTACTCAGAGTAGGACTTAGTTGAATGTAATCCATAGTATTTACTTCCTGGTCTCTTTCCTCATCTCAATTTGAGTTCCTTCCTGCCTATCGACTTTACTTCCCCTCCTTATTTCTTCCCTTTTTGGAAACAGCTTTAACTCCCCTTTTCTTCATCTCCCATTTGCTTTTTGCTTCTTACTTGGACAGTCAAGATGTCTGGTTTCTTATCCCATATGTGCCCACCTGGCTACTTCAATCTGCGGAACCAGCACTGGTAGCACATAATACTCATTCCACAGTAAGAAATATTTTTGTGTTGCAGCAGCCAAACTTTGGAACTCCCTGCCTATTGACATCAGGCAAGCAACTTCACAGTACTCTTTGTTAAGATTCCTGCTCCGTGATTGCAGTCATGAGATTGTTGTCTATCACATGACAGTGTATGTTTTGACTCCACAGAGTGGGAAGTGACAGAGACAGGAAGTTTGTGTTACTGTGTTTTGTGAAGTGGGACTATTGTCCTTTTTTCTTTCTCTTTGCTGTCTGATGCTAGAGAGAGAGGGAGCCATGTTGAAGTGCTCCGTGTGTGTTTATATGTAAATAAGGTAGATTAGCCAAAATGCTGAGTTGCTGAGTTCTGCTACGCAAACTGCGATCACTCTGTGGATCCCTAAGGGTGCCAATGTCTGTTGACATCAGTCACTGTGATGTTCAGGTAAAAGGAAGCTTTTGAAGTTCCCGAAGGAACTACCAGTGTTGCAAATATTTTAGCAATGGCACCAACTTAAATGGAGACAAAGGATTGACAGGCACAGCAATTGGAGAAAAAGAAGGTGAAGCTTTATTGCTGAGCAATAATGGACCCAGTTGGAATCCTTTCCAAAAGACTGGGACCCAGAGCATCAAAGTTCTGGGGTTAAATACCTGAGTGCAGCATCACAGATCATGAGACAATCATGAGACAATCACGAATGCCAGCAAAAATAACCAATAAGCGCATTCAGCCAGGCTCCTGACCGTGTGCAGAGTACTACCCCCAACTTCTGCTTTCTTTGTCTGCAAAACAGTCTGACCTTTTCCCCAGTTAGATTGAAAGGAGAATAGAAACTTAAAGCTAGGAGGAACTCCTTAGCTATACTTCCCTGCACCATCTGTTCATGTAAGGACATTGTGGTCAGTCCTTCCTGTTTCATGTACAGAATTAGTCTGGACAAGAGGGGGAGAGATGTACCAGCATCTCCTGATTTATCGCTTCCCCTTTTCTAGGGAGCAAGAAAGGACTGGGGCAAAGTTCGAGCAGTTTGCTGTTAGACTAGGCAAAAGCTTTTTTATGATTCAAATGGATTATAAAATCACTGTAAAACTCTGGTTATATATGAGCATATGTGAATATATTGATAACTGATAACTGATTATATGAATAGCATAAGGGTAAAACTCCTCCTCTTGCTTTACCAGGAGGGAGAGAACTTGCCAGTCGGGCATGTGTCTCTGCCAGGGTCCTACTCGAGAGTAAGACAGCTCCTGACACTCTCTTCAGTGCCTGCTAAAAACATTCTTGTTCAGGCAAGCTTATTCAGACAATGTGTGTTCATCTTTTCTTTTAGCTTTCTTTGAGCTTATTCAGACAATGTGTGTTCATCTTTTCTTTTAGCTTTTAGGTATCACTTTGATGTTTTCAATTACTTATTCCTCAACTGCTTTTATTGATAATTTAAATATTTTTTGGTAAACAGCCAAAAGTGGTATATCAATGCAATCAAGGGATATATACATTTTGTTAAATAAAATAATTTCTCTGATGTTGCAACCCAAATATTGTCAATCCAACATGAGTGAGTACGTCTCAGTTTATTAAGCAGTGGCTTGTGGGAAGAGAAAGTGCAGTCCATTGATCATTTTGCATGGGGCTGATTCATTAAGTTTAAAAAGGATTCTGTGTGTATACAGACTTAAGTGATATCAGAAGGGTCTCTGTGCCTAGAAACCTATTCAAGTTTTTGCAGAGCTGAATGCCAAATGTTCACAGAAGACAAATGTTTTGAATGCCATACTCAAATGAATGGGGAAACCCTCATGGCGATTCCCACACTGCAGGGGGTTGGACTAGATGACCCTCGTGGTCCCTTCCTACAGTTCTGTGATCTATGATGAGCCATGCATGTACATTAGGGCCTCCCATTCTCTCTCCCACAATGAAACTGGTGTGCACGAGTTACAACCCTGAGTGCACCATTGGCTGCCAAGAGGCCATCAACAGTAATGGGATTCAAGCAGGACAACTGAGTGCAGGATTGCAGCCAAGGCTGACAGCCGATCCATTTTAATTAAATTATCCTGATTCCTAATTTTATGGCTTCCTCTTTTGCATGGGGGAAAATGGTGTAGAGATTATTGTTGGTGTCGCTCAGTTTTCTCTCTCTCCGAGTCTGCAGTGTTTCTATATACGTGTGTGTTTAAAAGAAACACAGACCTTACCATCTTCGGAAAACCAAGAGATCCAATTATTTACTGTAAAGACTACGCAGGCATTTGCTGAGCAGCCTGTCAAGATGTAGCCTGCAGTAGAATTCCACCTTTGGCCAGGACTCAGCCTTCTATATGAACCTTCTAGCTATGGCAAGCTCTGCTCTGCTGGAGGCCTCCTCTGCAGAGATCCCGAGGCTCAGTCATCTTGTCATCTTGATTAATAGTAAAGCTTCCTCCTTTGTTTCAATACAAATCATGGAAGGTGGCAGTCCATCGCAATGGTTTGTAATCTTTCAGGCATGTGAGCTACTGAACTGAGCTTCCCAGTGCACATCTCTCTCTCTATCACACACACATTCTCCTTCCATCCTTGTCTACTCTTGAGTGGGGTTTGTGGGAGGAGTACATACAGTAACCTTTACACTCTGTGTAAAGTTGCTCATAGGTGTTTGGGTTTTAAAGAGTTCACTTCACACTCACAGATCTTTTGCTGTTGATCTCAGAACAGCTTTCTTTTTTAAAAAATAATAATAATCTAATGCATAGATATTGTTTACATGTGTGATTTCATCCTAGGAAAGCATCCATTTTCACCGCTCCGCCCCAAACTGGGCATTCTGGAGAAAACCAGTTAAGAGGGAACCTGATAGCTGAATGTTAAGGTGGGGGGACAACCCTCCATATAAGGTACAAGGTGGGTTCTGATAGGTACAGTGAAGAATGGTTGAGCAAGTTGCATTTCATGGGCTGCGGTGGGGTGATGTGGTGGTATAATAATAATAGTAATAATAGTAGTAATAGTAGTAGTATTAAAGGTAAAGGTAAAGGTACCCCTGCCTGTTCGGGCCAGTCTTGACAGACTCTAGGGTTGTGCGCTCATCTCACTCTAGAGGCCAGGAGCCAGCGCTGTCCGCAGACACTTCCGGGTCATGTGGCCAGCATGACGAAGCTACTCTGGCGAACTGGCACCAGAGCAGCACACGGAAACGCCGTTTGCCTTCCCGCTATAAAGTGGTACCTATTTATCTACTTGCACTTAAGGGTGCTTTCGAACTGCTAGGTGGGCAGGAGCTGGGACCGAATGACGGGAGCTCACCCCACCGTGGGGATTCGAACCACTGACCATGCGATCGGCAAGACCTAGGTGCTGAGGTTTTACCCACAGCGCCACCCGCGTCCCTAGTAGTAGTAGTAGTAGTAGTAGTAGTAGTAGTAGTAATTTATTATTTATACCCCACCCATCTAGCTGGGTTTCCTCAGCCACTCTGGGCAGCTTCCAACAGAAAATTAAAATACAATAGTCCATCAAACATTAAAAGCTTCCCTAAACAGGGCTGCTTTCAGATGTCTTATAAAGGTCTGGTAGTTGTTTTTGTCTTTGACAGCTGGTGGGAGGGCGTTCCACAAAAGTTGGTTGGGGAGAAGATGAACAACCAAGATGTCATATATTTTGCCTATACAGTGGTACCTCTGGTTATGAACTTAATTCATTCTGGAGGTCCATTCTTAAGCTGAAACCGTTCTTATCCTGAGGCACGCTTTTGCTAATGGGGCCTCCCACTGTGCGCGATTTCCGTTTGCATCCTGGGGCAAAGTTTGCAACCATGAGCAGCTACTTCCGGGTTAGCGGAGCTCGTAACATGTAGCGTTCATAACTAGAAGTGTAACTAGAAGTTCGTAACCAGAGAACCAGTGTGGTGTAGTGGTTAAGAGCAGTAGACTCGTAATCTGGTGAACCGGGTTCGCTTCCTCGCTCCTCCACATGTAGCTGCTGGGTGACCTTGGGCTAGTCACACTTCTCTGAAGTCTCTCAGCCCCACTCACCTCACAGAGTGTTAGTTGTGGGCTAGGAAGGGAAAGGAGAATGTTAGCCACTTTGAGACTCCTTCAGGTAGTGATAAAGCGGGATACCAAATCCAAACTCTTCTTCTTCTTCTTCGTAACCAGAGGTACCACTGTATAGTGCATAAGTTTGTGTGTGTGTGTGTGTGTGTGTGTGTGAGAGAGAGAGAGAGAGAGAGAGAGAGAGAGAGAGAGAGAGAGAGAATGGAAAGTTCTCACATACCCATTGAACTCTGTCCTGAAATGCAATACTGAATAAAGTCTGACGGATTGGGAACTTGGTGTGAGGTTCTGTACTTGAACGTGCTAGAGAAAATTCTCCCAAATTCTCTCCTTTGCAGATGTCTTCAATGCAGAGAAGCTGTGTGTGAGCGAGCAACCCTTGGAGTAGAATTTAGTAGCATACCATCCGTAGTTGGTTTCAGTGCAGTGGGCATTTTTTAAAAGCACAATATTGCAAGGAAAGAGGGTGTCTAGAGCACTGGCTGTCATTTTAACTACTGGAAAGGAGCATAGAAAGATGCAACAACCACAGCAAAGGGTTGGAGATCAGAAAATCTAGCATCCCATCTCTCTAGAAGCTGTGCTATGCATGCCTTGGGAAGGACAATTTCCAAAATCAGGCTACAATTGACTTATGTTGTTTCTACAGCGTCTTCTGTTTTCAGACCTCACGGTCAATTATACTGGATTTATGGGGTCGAATGGCCTTATTAATCATCAAATTTTATCCGAGCATGGCTACACGAAAACTGTAATTCAATGTAAAAAATGAAATCAGATCAAGGGCTAAATTGAATTTAAAAATTCACCCCAGACTAGATACTGAATTAATTTTAGATTTAATCCGAGTACACAATAAATTGATTAAAAATGTAAACCTATTTGAACACTAAACTGATTTAAGCGATTAAAAAATAGAATAATACTGAAACAATTTAAACTTAAGCAACCCAAACTAAAGGACAATTGCAGGGAGGAGAGAGAGGAGCAGGCCTGGAAAAACCAGCTGTTTACGGTTTCAGTATGAAGTTTTCTTGTCGTTAGAATTATAAGGAAGATGTACAATACCATTCAGTGGAGAAGAGCAGGACTTTTCACAGTGGATAGATGTTTTCATTTCTAACCGTTGGGCTGCCTGCCATACTGCCTAAAGTCATATAGATAGATACAGCCCAATCCTTTGAATTTGGCTATGTTGTCAGAATAAGGAACTAAGAACAGCCCTGCTGGATCAAGCAAAGGTCCAGTGTCCTGCTTTCCAGCAGGCCAGCCAGAGGCCTATGGGAAGCCTGTAAGCATGGGTTGAATGCAACAGTATTCTCCCCACTTGGGAGGTCCAGTTACTGGTATTCAGAGGGATACTGTCTCCAAAAGTGGAGGCATTTTGACACGTTGAGCAAAGTGAATAAAACCAGGGAATAGAATCATGGAATCTTAGAATTGTAAAGTACAGTGGTACCTCGGGTTAAGTATTAAATTCATTCTGGAGGTCTGTTCTTAACCTGAAACTGTTCTTAACCTGAAGCACCACTTTAGCTAATGGGGCCTCCCACTGCCGCCGTGCCGCCGGAGCACTATTTCTGTTCTCATCCTGAAGCAAAGTTCTTAACCTGAAGCACTATTTCTGTGTTAGCGGAGTCTGTAACCTGAAGCGTATGTAACCCGAGATACCACTGTAGTATTATTTGTAAGTGATAAAATGTGAAGCTTTTATGGTTAAAGTTAAGTGTGATTTTAAAAAATGGTTAGAAATTATGATGTATGTAAACTGCTAAAGATGAAGTAAAATGAAAATCAGATAGGTGGGACTTGGGGAAGCCCCCCCAACAATGTTTAGGAAAATAAGGATAAGACAAGAATTTGTTGGTATTGTTTGTTTTTCTGTTTGTGTTCTTTATTTGTGTTATAAATTGAATAAAAACATTTTTTTGGGGAAAAGAATTGTAGAGTTGGAAGGGACCCTGGGAGCAGTAGCGAAGCTGCATGCTCTGCTATCGGGAGTGGAGAGCAGGCAGGGGCATGGCTGGTGTCCCCGGGAGGGGGGCATACCACATGCCCTGGGTGATGTGGCGTGCATCCCGGGGGTGTGGTAGACCACCCACGAGGGCACACTGTACAACCCGCAGGGGCGTGGCGTGCGTTCTGGAGGCGTGGCACGGTGCCTGTGGGGACCTGGCGCCTGGCGCACGGGCAGGGTGCATGGCGCGTGTCGGGGGCACTGCAATGGCACCCTACCTGAATAGTGGTGCCGGGCGTGGTCCACTCCCCCCGCACTCCCGTTCCTCCGTCAGTGCCTCGGGGTCATCTAGTCCAGCCCCCTAAAATGCAGGAATCTCAACTAGATCATACATGATGGATGGCCATCTACCTTTAAGAGACCCCTGACCATTAGGTCCAGTCGTGACTGACTCTGGGGTTGCGGCACTCAACTTGCTTTATTGGCCGAGGGAGCCGGCGTACAGCTTCTGAGTCATGTGGCCAGCATGCCTAAGCCGCTTCTGGTGAACCAGTGCAACTCTGTTTACCTTCCCACTGGAGTGGTACCTAAGAGGGTTCTGGAAGCTTCTGGAAGCTTGTGTGAAAGAAACAAGCAGAAGATTCCTGATGTTTGGATAGTCCTTCAGAGAAGCTGAGTACAGCTGGCTTAAGCTGGTTCTCTTATCTCTTCTGCCAAGCTCTTTCTGACTATAATAGTAAGGCCAGAAGGAGCCTGGGTTTCACTCTTCCTTCCTTCCTTCCTTCCTTCCTTTCTCTCTCTCTCTCTCTCTCTCTCTCTCTCTCTCTCTCTCTCTCTCTGGTCTGGTGTTCTGTATATAGTGTTAAGGTTTAGTCTTTTTATAAGCTATTGTAAGTTTAAATTAAGTCTGCTGCAACTGGATTTCTTATGGACAGTGCCAATCCTGAATGTACTGGATTTAAAAATTAAAAATAAATAAAAAGTTGTCTAGTAGCACCTCATAGGCCAACTAAGTTTGTTCTGGTATAAGCTTTTGTGTGCATGCAGACAAAAGCTTATACCAAAACAAACTTAGTTGGTCTACAAGGTGCTACTAGACAATTTATTATTATTATTTTTATTTTGACTGCGTCAGACCAACACAGATTTGTGACCGTTATGCTAATTTGCCTTCAGTAGCAGTAAAGCTCTGCTGGATGAAATACAATTGCCTCTGATCTATTTTGGGGAGAATCCTGCAATGTGTTTAAGTTTTTACTCTGCTAACTATATGTCTGAATATACTCTGGATCAATATTGAGTAGAATTTCAATGACACAAAGATGAAAAGGAAATCCCATTGCACGAACATAGCTCCATGTAGGCAGGAATGGATCCATCCCAAAGCAATAAATGGCTAAGCAGCTACGTGACTTAGTCCTGTTTAATGCATAGGGAGTGCTTTAAAAATTGCTTGGCCCAAGTGGTTACAAAGTCGTCTCCACAAAATATGAGGGAAAAGATTTCATTGGTGGGGGAGAGTCATTTTGTCTGAAATCTCTCTTTATTTTCATATAAAATTGTAGATATTAATAATGCCACAAACTCACACATCCCACACACAAATGAGGCAGGATAAACAGTTACACTCGGAGCTTGTATAGCCAGCCACAGTGCCATATTTATTTATCTTTTTTTTAAAAAAAATATTATTGAGGTCAGACAGAAGAATTAATCCTCTCTCCCAGGATTACACAAATTAGTTAGGAAGAGGAAAATTTAATCTAATAAACTAAATATGGCTTGCTCATAAATATCGCTATCTTCCAGGAGCCCGGAACAAATAGAGGGAAGAAAGGAAAGAGCACAAAACAGCATTTAAATAAACAATTAATGAACTTTCTACAGTTTATGAAATATATTAATTCTAATTTGAGATTGCATTAGGAGTTGGGTTTAGGGAATATATATATATATATATATATATATATATATATATATAAAACAATTAATTCCTCTAACTAAAACCATCATCAGCTCTTTGCTTAGCATTCCTTAAAGTATTGACAAAGATAAGCAGTATGTGCTTAACTGCTAGGTGTTTTTTTAAAAAATGAATGAATAAATGAATTTATAAAACTGCCCAAAATACACAAAGCAAAGGAGGAAAACCTCATCATCATCCTCTCCAAAACCATCTTCAACATCTCCAAAAATATGAAGCTTCCCTGAAAGGGGAAGGAGGACATTTTGCACCATCTATGAGAGACTAAAAGACTGTAAAATAAACCATATGAGAAATGGCACATAGCTGCATATATTAAAGCTGAGGTCAGGCCCATGGTAGGGCTGTGAAAGACATCTTCTGAAACCTGGAGAGCCACTGCCCTCCAGTGCAGACAATGCAAACCTGGTTTGTATGTTGCACTGAACTGTATTTAAAAACAAATTGTGGTTCAATCTTGATGTACAGGGTGCTAAAGCCTGCTGCTGAAAGGTTCTCTCTCTGCTCCTTGTCCAATCCTACTGCTGCTGTGCTGCCACGAAACAAGCCGGAATTCATCTTGCAACGGGATCTGAACCTGGGCTCCTTGTTGGTTTTCTCCAACAAACCACAATCAACAAGCAAAGAACAACCCTTGTTTACCACTCATGGTTTCTTTGGAGAGAAGCAAACCACAAGCCTTTCTGGGAGACGATTTATAATGAAATAAAAAAGGTACTTAAATGCACTTTTGTGAAGAAACCAGAGGCCTTTCTCCTGGGCATAGTTGGCCAATTGGTGCCAAAGAAGGATAGAACTTTCTTTATGTATGCTACAGCAGCAGCAAGAATACTCATCGCAAAGTATTGGAAGACACAAGAATTACCCACCTTGGAAGAATGGCAGATGCAAGTAATTGACTATATGGAAATGGCTGAGATGACTGGCAGAATCCGAGATCAGGGAGAAGAGTTGGTGGAAGAAGATTGGAGGAAATTTAAAACTTATTTACAGAAGTATTGTAAAATGTATGAATGCTGATGGCATTGAAATAAAATGAAGGGGTTCTAGTAATAAGAGGTAAAAATTTGAAATTATAAATTTGGGAGGTAAAATATATAAGGACAAAGTAGTAGGATATGAATTTGCTGAGCTAATTGTTAAAAAGGGATATAAAAAAGGGAGGCGTGAGGAAGTCAGGAAAATAAGTTAAGTGAAGATGAATATTTAGAAAAGAGTGATTTGTGTTTTTCTTATTTTATTTTTTGTGTGACGATTGTTTTTTTCTCTTGCTAAATGTTTGTATTTTATGTATTGTGAAAGTTTGTATTGTTCTTCATATTTTCTCTGTGTCTCTTTGTGTTTCTACTGTTCTATTTTTCTATTGTTAAACCTAATAAAATATCATATTATAAAAAAAGAGAGAAGCAAACCACAAGCCTGGATAGCTCAGCTGTTTAGAGCATGGGGCTGATCATGCCAAGGTTACAGGTTTGATCCCTGTATGGGATATATTCCTTCATTGACAGGGGTTGGACTAGATCAGGCATCCCCAACCTGCAGCCCTCCAGATGTTTTTCGCCGACAACTCCCATGATCCCTAGCTAACAGGACCAGTGGAATTGTAGTCCAAAACATCTGGAGGGCCGAAGGTTGGGGGTGCCTGGACTAGATAATCCTCAACATAGGAGCCAACTCCTAGGGACTGAGGTCCCTTCACATACACCCCAATAAACTATTGGAGGGGGCTGCCCCCCCAAGTTGATAGGCATTTCTATTTAAATGGTTGTATGTTTTGTGACTGATTATGTGGAGCAGAGCTTACCTACCCTCAATTGTTTACTCAAGTTTGTAGCCCCTGATCCTCAGGGTTTCTTCCAACTCTGTGATTCTATTTTTTCTATAATGGGTGCCACTGTTTCTTCTTTCATTCTCTCTCTCCCCCATATCCTACTCTCCCTGTCTCTCTTTAATACACACAGCCACTACCACAACCCCATCAGCCAGCCACACATATAAACCAAACATAGACACAAAAGCATGACCCACTATTATCTGCCACTTACAAACATGTGCCATCCATCCATCCATCCATCCATTCACTGATAAATCCTTTTTGGCCCCCACCCCCTTCTGCAATCATTCATTAATTTGCACCCACTTCCATTCACTTCCCTCATCCATGTTTATGCATAGCGTAGGGATGGGGATGGGGAACCTGCATTCTTCCAGGTGCTGCAAGACAACAAATTCCATCATACAGTACCTGGCCATTAGCCATGTTGATTGGGGCTGATGGGAGTTGGAGTCTGGTGCTGTCTCTCTCTCTCTCTCTCTCTCTCTCTCTGTGTGTGTGTGTGTGTGTGTGTGTGTGGAGGGGGGGCATGTTCCTTCCCTAAGACATGCTCAAAATGTCTCATTCAAAATGTGACATCCACATACCTGGAGGCATGTCTTCTGTGATGGACACAGTCCCACAACACTTTCCTAAGTCACCTTTAGCCACGCAAAGCAGTTTCCAACTGATGCCAAGTGATGAGAGATCAGTTGCTGTAGATGTCTCTATGAATCAGCTCTAACATTTTACACTTTGAACGACTTTTCCTTCTGTGATTGCCCCTCCAATCCAGAATGTGGAAACATGTTTTTCAGTGTCTGGTTTTCCTACTCTGCCTTCTGAATGTAGAAAGCACTCTCTGCTATTTGTGGCATCAGTTTGGGACCCTTCTTCCTTGGCTAACATCAATACAGTTTTCCCCCCTGTTGGTGCTCACACCTGAGTCACAGGGACCATTTCTTCCAGATGCTGCTCCTACCCATAATCCCTCCCACAATCACAATGGGTTGCCTGTGTCCCTTATCACATCACTGGGCAGCACGATCTCCCTTGCATCTGCAGTAGAACACAGCAAATGTGTGTGCTTTCAGCAAATGGGCAGCAGTGGCCTTTGTATTATTATTTTTTGCTAAAAGAAAAAAAGAAGTATTTGCTCTTAATGAACTAGCTTGTTGAAGCATGGAAAAGTCATTTCCACATTAATCTGCACCCAAAAAGCTGCTCAGATAAGGGCTGGACTGGGCCAGTAAGTCCTTCTCGACTCATCTTGGTGCTACGGAAAGTCTAATTGTGCCAGCAACAATTATCTATCTGACAGAGGGGATGTCTTAATTTCTCAAACTTCCTTTTATAGTTTGGCCACCATGCATCTCTCTGCTCATCTGCTTGCCATACTTTGAGTGCTGCTTGCTGATGTAGTACTAATAGTCTAAAACTCGAATTTTTCTCACCACCCAATTCTAATCCATGCTGAATTGCAGGGTGTATAGTTATTTGTGGGCTTCCCACCGGTACTTGGTTCCCTCCTCTAAGAAGAGGACATTAGAATGGATACATTAGATAAATATTTGCTCAGATCCAAGAGGGACATTCTTATTATTATGGACGCGGGTGGCGCTGTGGGTTAAACCACAGAGCCTAGGACTTGCCGATCAGAAGGTCGGTGATTCGAATCCCCGTGATAGGGTGAGCTCCCATTGCTCGGTCCCAGCTCCTGCCAACCTAGCAGTTCGAAAGCACGTCAAAGTGCAAGTAGATAAATAGGTACTGCTCCAGCAGGAAGGTAAACAGCATTTCCATGTGCTGCTCTGGTTTGCCAGAAGCATCTTGGCCACATGACCCAGAAGCTGTACGCCGGCTCCCTTGGCCAATAAAGCGAGATGAGCGCCACAACCCCAGAGTCGGCCATGACTGGACCTAATGGTCAGAGGTCCCTTTACCTTTACCTATCCCCTGGATATAAGTAAACCTTGCAGCTTCCAATCAATAGAGGGCAGGGTTGAGACTAGGGAAAATATACCTTGTGGTTTCCCACTAAATGCTTAAGCTCCACCCCCTTTGTCCTTCCCCCTTGCTCTCTCTTCACTCTCCTCTTGTATGAGGCCACCATGAAATCTCCTCTCACGTTGTAGAACCAAAAGTTACCATTGTGAATATGAAGTAACCAAGTAAAAGAAAAAAAAAATTTACTTTACGAATGAGATGCCTGTGTGTTTTATTTTACCTTTGTAAACACTACTAATGTCATGTGAATGAAGTAGATGGCGAGTTAGTTGGTGCCTCCCCTTCCCTCTGTTGAGCGGCAGCAAGAGCCCAGGAGGTTCCAGGCACTCACCCAGGGTCTGTGTTCCTTTTCCCAGACCAGCACTCTGGACGGCTTACACAAATGAAAACAACACTGATAAATTACAAAAAGCTGAACGCATTGTTGTTGTTGTTTAGTCGTTCAGTCGTGTCCGACTCTTCGTGACCCCCTGGACCACAGCACGCCAGGCACTCCTGTCTTCCACTGCCTCCCGCAGTTTGGTCAGACTCATGCTGGTAGCTTTGAGAACACTGTCCCACCATCTCGTCCTCTGTCGTCCCCTTCTCCTTGTGCCCTCAATCTTTCCCTACATCAGGGTATTTTCCAGGGAGTCTTCTCTTCTCATGAGGTGGCCAAAGTATTGGAGCCTCAGCTTCAGGATCTGTCCTTCCAGTGAGCACTCAGGGCTGATTTCCTTCAGAATGGATAGGTTTGATCTTCTTGCAGTCCATGGGACTCTCAAGAGTCTCCTCCAACACCGTAATTCAAAAGCATCAATTCTTCAGCGATCAGCCTTCTTTATGGTCCGGCTCTCACTTCCATACATCACTACTGGGAAAACCATAGCTTTCACTATATGGACCTTTGTTGGCAAGGTGATATCTCTGCTTTTTAAGATGCTGTCTAGGTTTGTCATGGCTTTTCTCCCAAGGAGCAGGCGTCTTTTAATTTTGTGACTGCTGTTACACTGAACGCATATAAAATTAATCCAGAATGCGGCAGCTAGACTGGTGACTGGGAGTGGCCGCCGGGACCACATAACACCGGTCCTGAGAGATCTGCATTGGCTCCCAGTACGTTTCCGAGCACAATTCAAAGTGTTGGTGTTGACCTTTAAAGCCCTAAACGGCCTTGGTCCTGTATACCTGAAGGAGTGTCTCCACCCCCATCGTTCAGCCCGGACACTGAGATCCAGCGCCGAGGGCCTTCTGGCGGTTCCCTCATTGCGAGAAGTGAGGCTACAGGGAACCAGACAGAGGGCCTTCTCGGTAGTGGCACCCGCCCTGTGGAACGCCCTCCCATCAGATGTCAAAGAGATAAATAATTACCTGACATTCAGAAGACATCTTAAGGCAGCCCTGTTCAGGGAAGTTTTTAATATGTAACGCTGTACTGTTTTTAACACTGATTGGGAGCTGCCCAGAGTGGCTGGGGAAACTCAGCCAGATGGGCGGGGTATAAATAATAAATTATTATATTATTATTATTATAATATGAAAACATATCTATTAAAATATGGATGATCGAAACAGCACAGCACTGTTTGCATTTGATAGATTATAGATTGCATTTTTTCACTCATACTCTGTTGATGCCTGAGTATATTTGCCTTGTTTTTACACTACCTGGAGGCTCTTTGTTTTGTAGATGTGTCTCCATAGCTGTATTGGAAGCATCTATTTATTTTTGACAATTGCCAGCGCTAGGAGGAATATCTGTTTTGTCCTATGGGCTGTATGTCAGCCATGGCTCTGTTCCAGATCTAGCTGTGTGCAGTTCGTCATGAGCAGACGCTACCGGCCCCTGAAGGGGACCCACATCCCCAACCATATCAGAAGATTTATCCAATTGCTCCATTGGGGCCTGGAATGAGCATTGTGTTGTGGATGCCAATGCATATCCAAATGTCGAGAGTTAGACACTGTGTGCTTGGAGAAACCTGTTCCCACATTCAGAACACCAGCACCAGATTCAAGTAGCTTTTGCAGCTATCATGACCTGAATTCCACCAGACGTGCATTCTGTGTGTGTGTGTGTGTGTGTGTGTGTGTGTGTGAAAATATATAATGCCTGATGATAGTTATTGTGTTATAATATTTTTCTTGGCATTATTATGCATCATTACCTGTTTCATCATCTTTGATTATCGTTGAGGGTGGGAGCAGTTCCTGACTGCACATGAAAGCACATTCAGCTTGCTCTGTTTCAAATCAGTAGGAGATTATATGCTTCCGAGATGGTTTTTCAGGGCTAAAAGACCTGTAGGGGATTAAATAGCCATTTAGATTTTTACATTATTATAATTACATTCCTTTTTGTACAGCAACATACTTTAAAATCATTTACACTGGCCCTACCTAACCGAAACCTTTATTATGGTGCATCAGCCAAATTATGTCTGTTAAGTTAAGCAAGGACTGAAGGAAATGCTTTTGCTTTGCAAAAGGGCAAAACACAGAGGTGGAGGTTGGTGCCCATTGGGAGTAATAGGGCAGAATGCAGGGAGAGCAACAGTAGGTGGAGCCAGAGGCAACAGTGGGTGGAGCTGGAACCAATAATAGACAGAGCTCACTAATTCTGGCTTTGTCCCTGTTACGTATTTAGTGGTCTTTGTTTGCCTGAGCTTGAGTCTGGACTAAGGATTCTGAGCTCCTGTGTTCTGATTCGATACATGCTGTCCAATCACAGAACATTTCAGGATTTTGGCCTCTGCCATTGGCCCTTGAACTCTGAGTCGTGATTCACAGTTTGGAAGGGTAGACAGCCAATCATGTTGGGAGTGGGAGTGGCCCAGGCTTTCAGAAATGTATATAAGTAGTTGCTTTGCCTCTTGTTTCCCAGTTCTGTAGTTCAATAAAGGTTCAAAACACAGGTTACTGTGGAAGGCACGAGTTCCCTGCATGGGTGAGCTAGCCCCAGTGCTGGATTTACGTACAGTGGTACCTCGGGTTACAGACACTTCAGGTTACAGACGCTTCAGGTTACAGACTCTGCTAACCCAAAAATAGTACCTTGGGTTAAGAACTTTGCTTCAGGATGAGAACAGAAATCATGCAGCGGCAGCGGGAGGCCCCATTAGCTAAAATGGTACGTCAGGTTAAGAACAGTTTCAGGTTAAGAACGGACCTTCAGAACAGATTAAGTTCTTAACCCAAGGTACTACTGTATAAGCTAAACAAGCTATAGCTTAGGGCCCCACTCTCTTGGGGCCGCCCAAAAATTTCCACTATTAATATACTTCTTCTTAATTATATTTCAGTTCAACAATTACTTTGATAAAATACATATTTTGTTATGTGCAAATGGTCTTTACATACCTATTAGGTCCATAAATTACCATATAACATATATTCAACACAAAAAACAGTGACAATTTGTTGTCGACAAAGGACAGCTGGACATATAAAGGGCCCCATTACCTTCAGTAGCTTAGGGCCTCATCAAACCTAAATCCAGCCCTGGCTTGCCCCCGCCCCCCCCGCCCCCCACTCAAGTAGTCTTACAGTTCAGTTCCTATGAGAGCATCGCCTTTCCATAAACATACACCTGCCTACGCTGGGACAAAGGAATTCATTAAGCATTTCACGAGCTATGAGTGCTATACAAACATGCGGGACTTCCTCCTGCTTGGTATTCTCCTGTGGTTCCCAGTCTTTATTTACCATTGTGCGCTCAGTTCTAATTGGATGCCATGTGCTCAGATATGTGCTACCGTGGCTTGTGAAACATCTGCCGCTGCCTTATATATGTATTTGCAGTGGTGACACACACACACACAATACTGGAAGGAGATGGGTAGAGCGCCGATTAATTGGCTGCCCCTCTTCTCCCAAGAGACTTCGCTTTTCTGCAATGTACTAGACACAAGCTAGCCATTTTTCTCGGTTTCCTATGAGAGAGAATTGTTTGCAGACAACATTAGGCATAATAAGTGGCAAGGTTAAGTGTGTTGCTGCCAAGCCAGGCTCTCATCGTAAGCATGCTTTGAGTAAGCCCCATTGATTTCAAAGGGCACAGTCTGGCAAAAATGAATTCTTTTTTTTTTTTTAATAAATTTTTATTAAATTTTACACAAATATCTCCAATCAAACAATTTCCCAAATAACATATTTTCATCTTTTGAACTTCCCTCAGCTTCTCTGACAATCATCCGTATTTAAATTTTTGTCTACGCATTCCTCGAATTTAGTATCGCCTTTTAAAAATACCTTTATAGCCTTATTTGCATTCTTGCAATATTCCTTATTTTTTCACAAAGCTTCTTTAAAACCCACTAGCATTGTTTGCTCATCACATACACTCTTCAAATACTCTGAAAATTTTTCCCAGTCCTCAATGAACTTGTGATCTCGTTGATATCTAATTTTCCCAGTTAGCTTGTCCAGTTCTGCATAGTCCGTTAGCTTCATTCTCCATTCCTCCAGAGTCAGTAGTTCTTCCTGCTTCCATTTTTGGGCCATTAATATTCTCGCTGCTGTTATTGCATACTGAAAAAGTTTACAATCCTTTTTATTTATTTCATTTCTTGTTATTCCTAGAAGGAAGGTTTCTGGTTTCTTTACAAAACTATATTTCAACATCTTCTTTAACTCATTATATATCATCTCCCAGAACCCCTTCATTTTCTTGCATTCCCACCACATATGAATAAAGGTTCTTTCTCTTTACATTTCCAACACTTATTACAAGTTTTAAACATTTTTGCTAATTTAACCGGTGTAATATACCATCTGTATACCATTTTCATAACATTTTCCTTTAGCGTAGTGCATGCAGTAAACTTCAAGTTATCATTCCATACTTTAACCCAATCTTCAAAATATATATTGTACCCAAAATCTCTGGCCCAATGAATCATTACCGACTTAACTTCCTCGTCCATCGTATACCATTCCAATAACATTTTGTACATTTTTGAGATTATCTTACAATCATTGTTTACTATTTCTGTTTGGAATTTTGAGTCTTTTTCTATATAACCCTTCTCTTTCACATCTTTTTTAAACATATCATTTATCTGATAATAGTGCAACCAATCAAATACATATTCTTTTACTTGTTCATATGGCTTCAATCTCCATTTCTCTCCATCTTTAACCACTAGATCTCCATAAGTAATCCAATTGCCTCTCATGTTAATTTTCTAAACACACATGACCTCTAATGGGGACAACCAGTGTGGGACTCCTGATTCCAGTAATTTTTTATATCTATCCCATACTTCGATTAGCGATTTCTGGAAGATGTGGTTTTCAAAAGCTTTATGACTTTTCTTCTTCTCCAACCATAAGTACGCGTGCCACCCACTTACCTGGCAGGGGAGATACCATGATCGCAAAAATGAATTCTAGGTAAGTTGCAAAGGAATCTCGTTCCATTTCTTTTCTCAGGACTTATTTTTGCTCATTTGAGTTGTGCTCACTGAAAAAACACATGCTTGGCTAGAGGCAGTCAATGAAAATCTGGGTAGGTCTGTGTTGAACAACTTGCATGGTTACGATTGGTCTCATTGACAAAGAGAGAGAAATGACCCCTTTGACTTCCTTCTCCTACTTGGCTAGCTAGGCAACCTTCCAGAAACCACATGCCAGTGGTGGACGGGTCCAGGTGCAAAATGGGTGGAGCAACTAAAGCTTTGTACATTGAGTAGCCTACATTCCAGCCAAGCAAAAGTCAGTGGTTGCTAAGAACATAAGAACAACCCTGCTGGATAATGTTATGCTCCCTCTGCTGCCACTTTGAACATTTACATTGGCAGCTACTAGGACCCGGACTTTGTTTCTGGCAGGGCCTGATTTCAAAGCTGCGCCTCTTGAGAGATCCAGTTAGTTTAGCCTTTGGGCAGTCCGGGGCACTTTGAGGAACTCAACCAAACATGTGAATTTTCCCTGAACAAAATAAAAAAAATTCCTTCCACCTTAGAGACCAACTAAGTTTGTTAATTGGTATGAGCTTTCGTGTGCATGCACACTTCTACAGATAGCACATGAAAGTTCATACCAATAACAAACTTAGTTGGTCTCTAAGGTGCTACTGGAAGGAATTTTTTTTATTTTGTTTTGACTACGGCAGACCAACACGGCTACCTACCTTTCCCTGAACAGTTTTTGCATGGTGCTTTTTATGTGTGTCTGGTTTCTTTTAAAGATTGCAATGGTTGTGTTGTGTTGTGTTTATGCTAGAATGTGTAGTTTGGGGAAAACTTTGGACCTCCACTTGTTGCTGAACTGCATTTCCCATCAGCCCCAGCAAGCATGGCCAGTGACCAGGGATGGTGGGAGTTGTAGTTCAGCAACAGCTGGAGGACCAAAGTTTCCTTGTCCATTTTCTAAAGAAAGGCAGAGTGTAAATTGAATAAATAAACAACACCTCCCAAAAACATGGTGGAACAAGATAAGCATTTTGCACTGATTGTGCCCACAAACACACACAGAGACATTTATTTTATTTATTTATTTTATTGGGGTGGGGGTGGGGGTGGGTTATTATTGTTATATGCAGATTGTTATATGCGTTTTGAAGCAGGAGAAATGTAACATTCAATAACTCGACAAGGAAAGGCAACTGATAAAGACCAAGATGCCAATAAGCATAAAACATCTCAATAGCTGCACAAGGTGCCATTCTTGCTGCTTTTGTGAAGAAAAATAGCCTAAGTGTTTTTCTCCTTCCGCTTTCATCCTGAGATAAATAAAACCCAATGATTTCTAAAGAGATGCCTCCATTAGATAAAGTCATCATATTACTCAGTAGCTGTAAGGGGGAAGCCACCATTATGAGAAAGTATGAGTTTAAAATTCTATCCTGTTGGTAAAATTTACTGCCACAACCAAGTGGCTACCCCCTTGGTACTGCAATTTAAGTCTTAACGTGGCTCTAGAAATAAGTATATGCTACATCTTGCATGTTCCTTAGCATCCATTACCTCTTTGCTCTTACAAGACTCTTTTTTTATAGAATAGTATATTTTCTTTATTTGACAGACCACAACGAGTAAAAAAAATGGTCTGTTCTTTATCCCTCAAACCTCAAACATCATAATATATCAGGCAAAAGTATGAATTGTTTTATTTATGCGCAATATCTCCAAAGCACTTTTTTAAAAAAGTAAAATACTTAAAGCGGTCTAAAACCATTAAGATGTTCTCCTCTGTGGCCAATTCCCATGTCCCTTTTTGGGCAAATAATGTCACGACAGGCCTTTTCATAGCAAAGGACTGAACAGCTTTATCCTAGTTTGGTTTGGCTGGCACTCAACTGTAGGTCAATTGCATCCTATTTCATGCAGATCTTTTGAAAGAACACATTTAAAATCTATGCATTTTGTATTACCCTTATTAGATTTCTTAGCCACCCTTCACCATGAGATCGCAGGGCAGGCTACAACAATTTAAAAACACGTTAAGGAGGGGATTCCACAACTTTGAATATATTGAAAGTGCACTCTGCCAATCTTAGCACCTGAGAGGGTCTACAGGGAAGGAGGTGGTCTCTCAGAGCTAAGTTGTAGCTTCCTGGTGCATTTTCTCAGCGACAGTTCTACTACATGCCCTTTTGTATCTTTTCACTGACCATGTCAAAGATTCACTTTTTGTGTGTGCCAATATTGTCAGTGGAAAGGCCTTAAGATATGAGGCTGTAAGTAGCAAGTATGTTATAAATGGACTCTGGGCTTTTCAGCAGTAGTAATACTTAGCCTCTGAAATGGAGTAATTAGAATGTTAATTATTTCACTTTTGTGAAGTGCTCTAAAGGCATGTAAGTCCTGACGTTATCCTTACTTGAATTTTATTTTCAGCCTTCATCACCTTTAGGGGAGTTTTCCTTTTCTTAAGAAGCAAGTGGCAAAGCGGGCTGTGTGAGGATCCTGAGAGACCTTCAGAGCCACAGAGAAAGATTCCAAACATGGGAGAGTTTCTTTGGAGGGGAGGGAGAGAGACATGCATTGAGGGCAGTGCTGGATTTATATGTAAGCTAAACAAGCTATAGCTTAGGGCCCCACTCTCTTGGGGGCCCCAAAAATTTTTTAAAGAAAAAAACACTGGATGTACATTTCCAAAATATAAGATATAGTACAGTGGACGCTCGGGTTGCGAACATGATCCGTGCAGGAGTCATGTTCACAACCCGCAGCATTCACAACGTGCAGCACCTGCTCATGCGCAAAGTGTGATTTAGTGTTTCTGCAGATGTGTGAGTGCCGAAACCTGAAAGTAACCCGTTCCGGAACCTCTGGGTTCGGTGCAGAGCACAACCCAAAAAAGCGCAACCTGAAGCGTCTGTAACCCGAGGTATGACTGTATAGGTATTATTTATGAATGTGACATATTACTAGAAATACCGTCTTTTACACTCACCAAGTGTAACAGAGTACAAAGGTCTGCTGTCCCAATGAACAGTGTAGACTACTGTGGTGATATTGATATTATATTTAAAAAATGCATTGTTTTAACTACAATTGCATTGTACAGGTTATAACACTTAATTTCATATTACTAAAGTTATTTATAATTATTACTAATTTGAATCATATATCACCTATTATTATTTCATGTTATAGCAAGTTTCTAAAGGCTAGATTATGAGTCTTTGTAAATTGTGTTTCTAAAGGAACTTTTGTTATTGCCAAATGCCAATGTGTTTGCATTATTAAGTTTGTTATGAATAAAAAAATCATTTTAAGTTAGAGATTAATAGTTATTTCACTATTAATGTACTTCTTCTTAATTGTATTTCACTATTAATATACTTCTTAATTGTATTTCAGTTCAAACATTACTTTGGTAAAATACATATTTCGTTATGTGCAAATGGCTTTAGATACCTATTAGGTCCATAAATTACCATATAGCATATATTCAACACAAAAAGCAGCGACAATTTGTTGTTGACAAAGGACAGCTGGACATATAAAGGGCCCCATTACCTTCAGTAGCTTAGGGCCTCATCAAACCTAAATCCAGCCCTGATTGAGGGTCTTGTGTTATCCATCAGGCATCCAGATAGAAAATAGGACACATCACATCATATCAACACATCAGCCTCTACTGTAAAATACTGTGGTTTTGGATTGCAGTGAAGTCCCACCAGAGGGCAGATCCATTATTTTGCCAGCAGTATGGTGGTGCCAGCTCACATGAACAGGGTCAGAAAGTGCCAGGGTGTGGAATCATCCCAGATGTAAATCCAGAATAAGAACATAAGACGAGCCTGCTGGATTCAACCAATGGATCCAACCAATGGCCCTTCTAATAGAGCATTCTCTTCTCACAGTGACCAACCAGATGTCCGTGGGAATCCTACAAGGCAAACATGAGCACAACTGCATTCAGCCAACCTGCGATTCCCATCAACTGGTATTCAGCATCATTATGCCTCTGAGGGTAGAGGCAGAACATAGCCATTGTGGCTCATAGCTGCTGATAGCCTTCTCCTCCAGGGATTTGCTTAATCCTCTTTTAAAACCATCCAGGTTTTGGGCAGAAGGCAAGCTGCAGCAGAACAGAAACACTGTTGCATGTGTCAAATATGGAGCAGAATGGAAAGCAATGCCTTCTTATATTCCCCAATAACCAAAAGATAAAGTGGATATAGTCTATGGATATGGTCTGTAGGAATTGTCCGGTCCTTTGGTCTCTTTCTTCTGCATGCTTTTTCATTGAAGCCTCTTAATATATTATACCTCCAGAGAGAATTTGTGTTATTAGTTGTAAACACACACAAACATAAATTTGGTTTTTTTCAACGCACGGAGATTTATAGCTCTCCACTTTCACAAAAGAGTAATTTTTATCTCAACCATATTCGAGTCATTAAAATTAAAACAACACATGGCCAGATTTACAACTGTGTACCTTTTTTTTATTGGGAAGTGTTAATCTGGTTTTACAATATGGCGTTACTCATTCTGTAGCATGCCCCCAAAGTTACTCATTCTGTAGCATGCCCCCAAAGTTTATTAAAGCCCAGGGCAGGCTGTCTTTCTGCCTGTTCCAAAATGCAGTGAGGTTGAAGTATTTGATGTGCTTTTCCACCAAGGGTTCTCCTTGCCAGAATGTCATAATTGCCTGCAACCAGTTTCAATTAATTATGTGGCATTTCCTTTCAATGAATGAACTGCTTCAATGAACGCTCAAGCTGGATGTGTCTGTTTGAAATCCATGAGCCTACATTTATGATAAGATAATGAATGCACTCTCGTCAAGCGCAACCATATTGAAAAAGGCTGTGGGCAAAAGTACAGTATAATAAATTTTGCTAAGTGGAGTCTGTATATATTTTAAAGATGGGTCATTTTCTCAATGACTGGAAGAGAATGGCATAGGCCAGTGGCAGTTCCCAGATTGGTTAGGTATTATTAAATGAACCAGGAACCAGGAAAGACTCCAAGGATTGCTTGGTACCCATTCCTTTGGGACAACCCTGGGTTCAAACAGAGGAGTAAAGGTAAAGGTAAAGGGACCCCTGACCATTAGGTCCAGTCATGACCGACTCTGGGGTTGCGGCGCTCATCTCGCTTTATTGGCTGAGGGAGCCGGCGTACAGCTTCCGGGTCATGTGGCCGGCATGACTAAGCAGCTTCTGGCGAACCAGAGCAGCGCACAGAAATGCCGTTTACCTTCCCACCGGAGCGGTACCTATTTATCTACTTGCACTTTGACGTGCTTTCGAACTGCTAGGTGGGCAGGAGCAGGGACCAAGCAACGGGAGCTCACCCCATCGCGGGGATTGGAACCGGTGACCTTCTGATCGGCAAGTCCTAGGCTCTGTGGTTTAACCCACAGCGCCACCCACATCCCACAAACAGAGGAGTAAGCCATGCCAAATGTATTGCTCACAGTGCTGCTGAAGTGGCTTCTGTTAACCTTCCTGAAGCTCACCAGAAGTCCAGCATGGGCTGCATATCCTGCAGGAATCAGGTGCATTGACATATCCCATAGAACACCAGAAGTTGAAGCCAATGCACGGTCAGAATGCTCACATATAATTCCTCTTGAAGAGGCAAGTAGCAAAGCCCATTCTGCATAGGGAGGGATGGTAACTCAAGAAGAACAAAGGAGCATTTGGGGGATAGTGAAAGCTTAAATAGCCTGGCTTCCTCCCCATCCTCACTGGGTGAATCACCCATGCAAGCGAGCAAGCCATCCCCAAAGCCTTCATTGGGGAAAACAATCCCAAGTCTTCTTCCCAGGGGAGCTGGGATATGGCAAACACACAAACACACACACACACAATGGTGGGAATGGCAGTCTCCAAGGATGGACCATCCAAACTGGTCCCTAACCATCTTGAGCTGAAGCACAAGTTCTGTCTATGGTGCTCTATCTGTGATGGCCTAACATGTCTTACATGTAAGTCACAAGATGCTGTAGTCACCAAGAGCACATGCATATTTGAATACTTCTTGAGAGTCCAATGGACTGCAGGAAGATCAAACCTCTCCATTCTGAAGGAAATCAGCCCTGAGTGCTCACTGAAAGGACAGATTGTGAAGCTGAGTCTCCAATACTTTGGCCACCTCATGAGAAGAGAAGACTCCCTGGAAAAGACCCTGATGTTGGGAAAGATGGAGGGCACAAGGAGAAGGGGACGACAGAGGCTGAGATGGTTGGACAGTGTTCTCAAAGTTACTAACATGAGTTTGACCAAACTGTGGGAGGCAGTGGAAGACAGAAGTGCCTGGCGTGCTCTGGTCCATGGGGTCACGAAGAGTCGGACACGACTAAACGACTAAACAACAACAACAGCCATGATGGCCGCTGTCTGAAGCAGTATGCCTCTGAATGCCAGCTGTTGGGAACTGCAGGTGGGGTGAGTGCTGTTGTGTTTGGGTTCTGCATGCAGGCTTCCCATGGGTATCCAGTTGGCCAATGCTGGACTAAATGGGCATTTGACCTGATCTAGCAGGGCTCCTCCTGTGTGCTTATTTTTTGTTACCCCTCTCTCACACTACAGCCCCATGCAGCACAACTTTCACTGTTCCAGAGAGCCCTCTGATCCTTGAAGCTTTTTAAGGAGCAAAGGGAAGAAGAGATCCATTGTGCAAGTTTGATACCCACTCACGCACTCCTAGATACAATGCAACTCCTGCTAGGATGGATGATGCACTGTGTTTGACTTACCCTGATCTTCACCTTTATAGACCTTATCAATGTAAACTCATTCCATCTCTGATCTACTCTGTCAATCTGCAGATCTTTTCCTATGTCTCTCTGGCTTGCAGCTGTCTGATTCATTTATCACTATGGAGAAAGAATCTATCAGGCCTACAGTTTCCCCCCAGAGCAAGGGTCAACAGATTGCTTGTTAGAATTGCCTGTGCAGACACAGTGTCTTAAGTGGAAGAGGCTTTAGAGAAATGTCAAAAGCAAATCTTAATTGTTCCTATGACTCAATCTTTGGCCTCAGTGACATCTGCTAGAGCTTTTGTGCCTTAGCTGCACAGGCATTAAAAACCAAACTGGCTTTCTACAATAGATTCAGGACCAAGAGTAGCCCTTTGGACATCCTCCAGGCTTCTTCTCTTTGATTTCACAATAATTGGCTCGAAAGGGAAACCTGCAGCATACCATGATTCAGATGCTTTCTCCATCACTAGGTCCACAGGCATCTAGATAGAATTCCAGCTCAGCCACCATTCCATAATAAATCCATGTTGACACACACAATAATAATAATTTTTTTATTTATTTATACCCTCCTCTCCCCAACCAGAGCTGGGCTCAGGGTGGCTAACAATAATAAAATTACAATACATAATAATAATAATAATAATAATAATAATAATAAATTTTATTTATATCCCACCCTCCCCAGCCGAAGCCGGGCTCAGGGCGGCTAACAACAATAAAACAATACAAAAGTACAACACAAACAACACTCTAAAATCATTCATTATAAAATTAATTAAAACAATAAAACATAATAGGGGAAAACAAACAAACAAACAAAAACCAGTTTATTAAAATACAGGTTAAAATACAATTTAAAATGCAGCCTCATTTTAATAGTAGCCCATACATCAAAACCATAAGCGGAGGGAAACATAAGGCTCAGACTGAGTCCAAACCAAAGGCCCGGCAGAACAGCTCTGTCTTGCAGGCCCTGCGGAAAGATGTCAAGTCCCACAGGGCCCTAGTCTCTTGTGACAGAGCGTTCCACCAAGTCAGGGCCAGTACTGAAAAGGTCCTGGCCCTAGTTGAGACCAATCTAACCACCTTGCGGCTTGGGACCTCCAAAGTGTTGTTATTTGTGGACCTTAAGGTCCTCCACGGGGCATACCATGTATGTTTCATGGTGTTAAGGGTAGCTTCAAAAACAGGCAACCTGAATGATCAAGAAGATGGAAAGCAACTCCCTTATGAAGAAAAGCTGCATTGTTTGGGACTTTTTAAGTTTAGAGAAAAGGAGAGGAAGAGGTGACATGATAGAAGTTTATAAAATTATAATTGGCAGGGAGAAAAGTGGATTCTTCATTTTCCAAAACATTGGAATTCATGGACATCCAACAAAGCTGAATATTGGAAGTACTTCTTTATGGATACCAGAGTTATGGAACTTGCTCCTCAAAGAGGCAGTGATGATCCCCAATCTACACACCTTTAAAAGAGGATTGGACAAATTCATGGAGGAGAGGAATATTGGTGGCTACTGTTAGAATTCCTGCTCCGTGATTGCAGTCATGGGGTTTTTTTGCCTTTCACATGATGGTATATGTTTTGACTCCACAGAGTGGGAAGTGACGGAAACAGAATGTTAGTGTTACTGTGTTCCGTGAAGTGGGACTATTGTCCTTTGTCCTTTTCTCTTTGCTGTCTGATACTAGAGGGAGGGAGCTATGTTGCAGTGCTCCGTGTGTGTTTATATGTAAATAAAGTAGATTATCCAAAATGCTGAGTTGCTGAGGTCTGTTACGCAACTGCGCAAACTCTGCGGATCCCTAAGTGTGCCAGCATCAGTTGGCATCGGTCACTGTGATGTGATGCTCCGGCTGAAGAAAGCTTATGAAGCTCCCAAACGATCGACCAGGAGGGAGAGAACATGCCAGTCGGGCATGTGTCTCTGCCAGGGTCCTACTCGAGTGTAGGCTGAACTCCTGACAGCTGCTAGCCATGCTGGCTCTGCTTAGCCTCCACAGTTCCAGTCTGTTAGGCTTCTGAAATATCAGTTGCTAGAAGCCACAAGAGGGGAGAATGCTCTTGGTCCCGAATCCTGCTTGAGGTTTTCCCATGGGCATCTGGAAGACCTGCTCCCTGCCTTGCAGGCCTTTCCCCACCTGGCCTGGGAGGGCAGGGCCCTGACCGACTCCAGCTACAAAAGCTGAGGCTGCTGAAGACTCAGATCATTGAGTCTCAGCTTCCACAGCTGCTGCCTGCCATGAACCACCATTGGCAGAATTGGCAGCAACAGCAGCTGATACGTTCGATGCTTAGGATAGTATTTTAATCTCTTGCTAATTGTGCTGTTTTAAATGTGCATTTTATATTTGACTTCCTTCAGCAATAAGTTTCTTTTGAAATGTTCAAGATAAATTTTTTTTTGTTAACTTTGCCGTGTTAAATGTGCATTATGTAGTTGACCTCCTTTGTAATGTTTCATTTTGCAATCTTTAAGAAAGTATTTTAATTTCCTGCTAATTATTTTGCTTTGAATGTATACTTCCTTCCTTCCTTCTGTAATATTTTATCCTGAATTGTTTTATTTGATGTTCGGATGTAGGCTGGAAGCAGTATAGAAATGAAATGAAGAATAAAAATATAATCTGGTTCACCACTGTGAGAATACGATGCTGGATTAGACTGGCCGTTAGTCTGATACAGCAGGCTCTGATACAGTGTGGTGTAGTGGTTAAGAGCGGTAGTCTCGTAATCTGGGGAACCTGGTTTGCGTCTCCGCTCCTCCACATGCAGCTGCTGGGTGACCTTGGGCCAGTCACACTTCTTTGAAGTCTCTCAGCCCCACTCACCTCACAGAGTGTTTGTTGTGAGGGAGGAAGGGAAAGGAGAATGTTAGCCGCTTTGAGACTCCTGAAGGGGAGTGAAAGGCGGGATATCAAATCCAAACTCCTCCTCCTCCTCCTCCTCCTCCTCTTCTTCTTCTTCTTCTTTTTACATTCTTAAGGGTTGAGAATGATGACCACCTTTAATGGACAGTGAAAGAGGAGAGGTGGATAGCTCTAGTTCTGGTCAATGGACCATTTTCACATCAACCTATGAATACATTTATACAATAGAAACCATTTAAAATATTAAAATCAGAGTCATCCAGTATTGCCTCATTGGCTTCTCCTATCTTGTTGAAGTATAATGTATTTGCCAAGGTCCTGTGCATTAGCTTTGGGAATAATTAAAAAATGAAGACTACCCATTTTAAAGATAAATTAATAAATTTCTATGAAAGACTATTAATGTTTTGTAATATTCCAGACAGTACTTTCCCCAATACCAGTAGGCATGTATCTACAATTAACGCTAAAAAGACTGTAGCTGCCATTTCATATTAAACCACCCTGTGTAACACTATATTCCACCACAAGCAACTTTTAAGTAATTTGGTTTCATGTGCTCCCGAGAGCTCTTTTAAACCCTGGCCATTGTACAAATATGCACTTCCAGAAAACAAGTCATTCCAACATCCATAACAATCATGATCCGTTCACGTGATCCTTGCATAGGATATATTCGATTTACTAGGTTCAAACAAGACAAAATGATTCAGGCGCTATTAAGGACCACTTGCTTCTTTAAATATTGGTTAAAAGTCATGTGTGTATGCAGGGGGGTGGGTTGGACTGGGGACAGGGTACTCGGGGTTGTAGGAGGTAACCTCTGTAGCTATACTTTTTCCCTGATGGGGCAAATAATGTGTAATTTATTTTGGGCATGGTACATGGAAAGGGCTTTTTTAAATCCTCTCTAGATCCATGGGCATGATCCAGACTGTGTGGTGAGGGGTTGTATGTGTCTGTGTTTACCAAAATTGAAAGAGATAGTATCGCAGAGATGCGTCAGCTTGTCTACCTTAACCTTCAGTTTTTTCTATCATTGGAAATGGGAATCTGAAGGGCCTGCAGATGTCATTGGACTCCAACTCCCATCAGCCCCATCCAACATGGCCAATGGTCAGGCATTATGGAAACTGGATTTCAACTGTAGCTGGATGGCCACAGGCTTCACATCCCTGGTGTTTAATATCAACTGAGGAATATTAATTACTGGAAAGAAATAGAAGAGCAGAGCAGCTGATAAGATCAAATCCAGGTGTTTTTCCAAACTCCATTAAAAAGTGAATGAAATTGAAAATGAATGGTTTACATTGATTTACACATGATTTTGTGAGTGTCTAATTTATTAATCAGTAGCTGCTCTTTAAACGTGTGTAAATCAAATTTGCATAATGTATGTAAGCAATTTAATCTTTCAATTAGCTAATTAATGTAAATGTTAATAGAAACCGAGCATTAACACTCAGTTGCTCAAATGCTATCCGTTAAAAAAAAAAAGGACAACCTTTCTCAAGTAGTCCTCATAGTTTTTTATTTGTACTCTCTTAAAATTTGGGTTGGCAAACATCACACATCCTGAATAAGCGATACAATTTTAGCCGCATATATTTATATTCCAGTAAATCTTATATTCAGTGTCATGTCTGTAAATAGAGCACAAAGAATGCAGGAGATTTGAAGAGCAGAGTTAGTCGAGTCATATCAGAGGTCCAGGTATGAATACGAACTAATATCACTATTTAAAATTATAAACAAAGGGAAGAAACTAATTGTTTGTGGTTTAACACAGATGAAGATTGGCTGCTGTTTGTGGTTGGTGGAAAATATTTTTTCCCCCATGCTAGGGAATAGGAATGGGATATAATAGGACACTGCATATGTACGGAAATATCCTCTGGGTAAATATAACAGTTGCTTCATCATTTCAATCAGAGTGGGGCATCTGAAACCCATGGGCCTAATTAGGCATGCTAAGTCCACCCATTTGGCCCAGATGTCTGAGCCTTCTATGAGTCCCACTTGTATGTTGTTGTTGTTTAGTTGTTTAGTCGTGTCCGACTCTTGGTGACCCCATGGACCAGAGCACGCCAGCCACTCCTGTCTTCCACTGCCACCTGCAGTTTGGTCAAACTCATGCTGGTAGCTTCGAGAACACTGTCCAACCATCTCGTCCTCTGTTGTCCCCTTCTCCTTGTGCCCTCCATCTTTCCCAACATCAGGGTCTTTTCCAGGGAGTATTCTCTTCTCATGTGGTGGCCAAAGTATTGGAGCCTCAGCTTCACAATCTGTCCTTCCAGTGAGCACTCAGGGCTGATTTCCTTAAGAATGGAAAGGTTTGATCTCGTTGCAGTCCATGGGACTCTCAAGAGTCTCCTCCAGCACCATAATTCAAAAGCATCAATTCTTTGGCGATCAGCCTTCCAAGACCTGTAGCTCAGCTGATGAGGTTTACGAACCTCTGTGTGTGGAATACTTTTCATAGGGCTTTGAATGGCCTGCAGATACCACACACCCACCCTCAGCTGAGCCAGATCTTTACCTGACCCATATCATAGATGGGCACGACTTGCTTAGATTGGCCTAGTGGACCATATGTGGAGGCCTGGCACACCTAATTAGGCCCACAGACCAGAGACCCCCACACCTGATGCACAGCAACCCATGTTTCTTGCACAGAGTCAATTCCAAAGATATGCGAAGAGATTGTCCTGCAGGAAAAACGCTACTTGTGGAAAATGTCTAGTCCTATGAGCAGTGATGTCAAAGCCACAGGCTCATAGAATCATAGAATCATAGAGTTGGAAGAGACCACAAGGGCCATCGAGTCCAACCCCCTGCCAAGCAGGAAACACCATCAGAGCACTCCTGACATATGGTTGTCAAGCCTCTGCTTAAAGACCTCCAAAGAAGGAGACTCCACCACACTCCTTGGCAGCAAATTCCACTGTCGAACAGCTCTTACTGTCAGGAAGTTCTTCCTAATGTTTAGGTGGAATCTTCTTTCTTGTACTTTGGATCCATTGCTCCATGTCCGCTTCTCTGGAGCAGCAGAAAACAACCTTTATCCCTCCTCTATGTGACATCCTTTTATATATTTGAACATGGCTATCATATCACCCCTTAACCTCCTCTTCTCCAGGCTAAACATGCCCAGCTCCCTTAGCCGTTCCTCATAAGGCATAGTTTCCAGGCCTTTGACCATTTTGGTTGCCCTCCTCTGGACACGTTCCAGTTTGTCAGTGTCCTTCTTGAACTGTGGTGCCCAGAACTGGACATGCTATGTAAAAGCATAGCAACTCTTTCATAAAAGGAAAAACAACAGCAACAGTTTTGTAGTAGCAACTGTGGTGTGGAGGGCATAATTATCAGTGTGGGTGATAGAGGACCAAGGTGAGCAGAGAAAAGAAGCCAGGATCTGCAGAGGTAATCATGGTTCATCCCGTGCAGTTGTGTTCAGTAAATCAGCTCTTTTTACTTCTGCAACTATTCCCATGCAACCATTCCAACATCTGGATGAGCTCCAACACCTTCTCAGATGTTTTTGGATGTCACAAGACCACTGTGGGAATGTGAAAATAGGATTTAATCTACCCTCAGTTGCAAACTTCTTCTTTTTCCTGGCAGTTGCTTCAAATTCAAATTGCTTTTAAATACATACATACATACATACATACATACATACATATATAATTAAGATACGATCATTTATGTCTTATAAAGTTATTACTACAATCATTGTCTATGGCCATAATAAAGCATTTTAATTATGCCGTTTCACATGCTGTGAATATAGAAATAGCTCTTCAGGAGAAGATGCCACTTCAGTCACTTCAATGATTATAATTTCAAAAGTTTTAAAGACTTTTCTTCCTGGAAATTCCCCCTTAGGTGTTTCAATATTGTCCACTATCACTTCCAGGCTGATTACTGAGCTAAATCAGAGGCGGACTTAGGGCAGTGTCACCGGTTTTCCCACAATGGGTGCCAAGCCAAGTGGGGAAAGGGAACTGTGATGTAAAAAGGTAAAGGTAAAGGACCCCTGGGCAGTTATGTCCAGTCAAAGGTGGCTATGGGGTTGTGGCATTCATCTCACTTTCAGGCCAAGGGAGCCAGCGTTTGTCCACAGACAGCTTTCCGGGTCTGCAGTAACTAGGGCTTTTAGTGTGGCTGGCTCCATTCTGTGGAATAGCAGTCCTGTCGAGATATGACAGGCACCCAATATCTGCACTTTCTGGGAAGAATCAAAGATACATTTGTTCCAACAGGCTTTCTGAGCTGGATAAATGGGTCTTTACCACAAGTGCCAACTTGATGGACTTTAGTCCTGTTGTTTTTTGCATTTTTAACTATTTCAAATTATCTTGTGTGCAAATGGTATAGAGACAGTGGTTCAGAAGCCAATTAAAAAATCAGTACTACTACTACTACTACTACCAATAATAAAAAAATTATACCACCCCAAAGAAGAAGTTCCTCAAAAACCAACTACTGAAAACAACACAGGAAACTATTATGTGTGTGAGGGAGGTGTCATGCTATCCATCCCAGCCAATCTGGGATCATGGGCAGCATATGTAATTCTCATAGCTCTTTTCCCTGGCTGGCTATGCCCAATTCCTTGCCTGGAAAAAAACAACAACCCTAAGAATTATTATTCGGTACAGGTTTCTTCTTCTTCTTCTTCTTCTTCTTCTTCTTCTTCTTCTTCTTCTTCTTCTTCTTCTCCTCCTCCTCCTCCTCCTCCTCCTCCTCCTCCTCCTTCTCCTTCTCCTTCTCCTTCTCCTTCTCCTCCTTCTTCCCCCCACTCAATGTGAACTCTCTCTTGAAAACATATTTTCTCAGAAAGTGTACTTTTTTTTTTGCTAACAGTAGCAAAATAAAAATAAAAAAGATATTCTGAAAGTACTCCAGACTGCCACAACACATTTAAAAATAATTCGTCTCCCTTTCACAGTGTATATTGCACCCTGAATATGTAGGCCACAATCCAACGGAAGAGTTCGGTCTGCTTAATGAAATCCATTTGTTTCCGTGGGGCATAAGCACACTTTGGGCTGCAACCCCATCCATACTTTCCTGGAAATACATTTCACTGAGTTGAGTAAGACCCAAGAAGACATACAAAGAATGATATTGTGATTGGGTGGACATGGGTAGACAAACTTCTTTTTTTCTATCAAGAACTACATTCATTCTCTCAGGGGTATCCTGTTGAGAGTCAAATTCTCTGGGGGTCTCAATCTAGCAGGGGCCACTTGATGACTGTGGGTGGGGCAGGCCACCTCTTTCCTTTCTGCCGCTCTGTCACCACCCCCTTTTCTCTTGCGGTGGGGGAGGAAATCCAGGGTTGTGTCCTACACTGATGAAAGGCATCCATCAGCAAAACAGGATGGTATTTGGTAGTTCTCCAATCACCTGCAGCAACCTGCTGCTCCCACGCTGTGCTCTAAACAGCTGTAGGAACATCTGGGGCATATTTGGGGGTGAGGTTATGAAAGCTTCAGGACCAGGCACAAATATTGGCTCCTTCCCCACCCTAACCCACCCTGCTGGGATGTTTGAGGGGAATAGGGGCTTCCTAACAACATTCAGGATTCTTTTGGGGACTCCATGACCAATAAAATGGCACTAGAGTGCTTTAAATCTATGCTATGACGCGGGTGGCGCTGTGGGTTAAACCACAGAGCCTAGAACTTGCCGATCAGAAGGTCAGCGGTTTGAATCCCCGCGACGGAGTGAGCTCCCGTTGCTCGGTCCCTGCTCCTGCCAACCTAGCAGTTCGAAAGCACACCAGTGCAAGTAGATAAATAGGTACCGCTTTGGCGGGAAGGTAAACGGCATTTCCATGCGCTGCTCTGGTTCACCAGAAGCGGCTTAGTCACGCTGGCCACATGACCCAGAAGCTGTATGTGGACAAATGCCACCTCCCTCGGCCTATAAAGCGAGATGAGCGCCGCAACCCCAGAGTCAGTCACGACTGCACCTAATGGTCAGGGGTCCCTTTACCTTATGAATGCATACCCTCCAACGTTTCTCCGGTGAAAATTGGGTTGTCCCATTCCATAATGATTATTTTACTATTTATACCCCACACATCAGACTGGGTTGCCCCAGCCACTCTGGGCAGCTTCCGGCATAATAAAATATTAAATATTTGTTTTAAAAACTTCCCTATTCAGGATTGCCTTCAGACGGCTCCTTGGTTGGATACCATCACACCCTTCAACATTTCTCTGGTGAAAATAGGGACATCCTACCACAACCTCCAACATTTCTCCAATGAAAATAGGGACATCTTAAGGAAATAGGACGTTCTGGGTTCAAATCAGAAACCGGAATGGCTTCTCTAAATAAAGAATGTCCCAGGAAAATAGGGACACTTGGAGGGGGGGAGTGTCAGTGAATCTAACCACAGAATATAAAAAGTCCATGGCAATATTGATTCAAAGGTTGACTCTTAAAAGCCACCCCTCCCTTGTTTGCCCGCTTCACAAACACAAAAAGCAAAAGGGGAGGAGATTCCCAGAGAAGCAGCCTGGAGTGTAAGGATGGGTCCACAGCACTCAGGTCTTGCTTGTGGGCTTCCCAAAGGCATCTGTCTGGGACAAGATGCTGGATTGGATGGACCACTGATGTGTTCAAGGAAGCTCATCTGCCACTGTAGGCTGCAGCTTCAGCAGCCGTCCAGTGGCAGACTTGGGTACTGTGGAGGCCCTGTATGAGCCCAAATTTTGGCACCCGCTCAGTCCTCAAGTTGTCTTTCCAAAAGCAGGTAGGGGGGTGCCCAGCCTTGGGAAAGAGGCACAAGGGCTCTGTCTCCTTCCCAAAGCTGGGAAAGTGCTAGCTAGGCTTGGGAAGCAGGTGGGAAAACTCTAGGAACCTATCAGAGCCTCACACCTCTTTCCCAAAGCCCAGCACCTTGCTTACAAGGCTTTGAGATGACGCCCCTCAGTTCAGTGCCCAGTGCCTGCACACCATTCGCACAGCCCTAAATCTGCCCCGATCCATCCAATGCACACATGAAACTGGCTCAGCTGTGTATTTTGCAACCTGGACAAACAAAGCTGAGCAAGATGGAAGTGGGAAAGGCACTCCACTATTTGCAAGGCAAGTAGGAAACGTCAGAAAACCGCATTGTTCCTGTGCTTGTTTGCATTCAAGTTAAATTCACAGGAAAGGCAGTTTTCAAATGTAAAGCACTTAACTTTTTAATGTAGCCGGTTAGCAAATTGGATAAAGGCAATGTATTGCACTAATGTGAAAATAAAAGTGCTTATTTTCTGTTTTCTCAGGGCTCTGTGATTTGCATAACGGCTGCCACAGAGAGGCTGCAGACAACTGGGCTGGCCTTTTGTGATCCTCAGCGCTCAAATGAAGCAACTTAATGAGAAAGTGAAACACTGGCATAAATATGTGCATCAGGCAAGTTGATTTGAACAAATTCATCATGCGAAGAAGAAGAAGAAGAAGAAGAAGAAGAAGAAGAAGAAGAAGAAGACAGGCAACTCTGTTGTGCTGAGAATTGTGTGTGCCTGCAGGGTAGAAACACTTGGAATACTAAGTTGTATCTAAGAAACTGATGCTCAGAGTAAACCCACTGAAAATAATGGACATAAGTTGATCAGGTCCATTTACAAACCCAGAACATATCTCAGATGAAAATAGGGACGTCCTATTCCATCGTATGAGATGCGGGTGGCGCTGTGGCTTAAACCACAGAGCCTAGGACTTGCTGATCAGAAGGTCAGCGGTTCAAATCCCCGTGACAGGGTGAGCTCCCGTTGCTCAGTCCCAGCTCCTGCCAATCTAGCAATTCGAAAGCACATCAAAATGCAAGTAGATAAATAGGTACCGCTCCAGCGGGGAGGTAAACGGCATTTCCATGTGCTGCTCTGGTTCACCAGAAGTGGCTTAGTCATGCTGGCCACATGACCTGGAAGCTGTCTGCAGACAAACGCCGGCTCCCTCGGCCAATAAAGCGAGATGAGCGCTGCAACCCCAGAGTCGGTCACGACTGGACCTAATTGTCAGGGGTCCCTTTACCTTTACCTTTATTCCATAGTAACAACAACAACAAAATTGTTATTGTTATTACTTATACCACGTCCATCTGACTGGGTTGTCCCAGCCACTCTGGGCAGCTTCCAACATATAGAAAAAACATAATTTAAAAAATACCTTCCCTATACAGGGCTGCTTTCAGATTTCTTCTAAAGGTTGTATAGTTACTTATCTCCTTGGCTTTGGGATTGCATAACTCCACACCCTGCAACATTTCTCCGATGAAAATAGGGACATCCTAAGGGAAAGTGGGATATTCTGGGATCAAATGGTTTCTGTAAATCTGGGACTGTCCCTGGAAAATAGGGACACTTGGAGGGTCTGCATTAATTTCAATGGGTCTGCTCTAGCCAGGACTAACATTGGATACAGCTGTTTACATTTCTGTCTGCCCTATCCCAAACTAGATATTGTAGAACAGGGAAAGGTGTGAAAAGGGAAGCCACGAAGGAAAGGTAACAAGGGACTGATAAGTCGGCGTTGTCATCTACCACATATCATTTAGAGCTTTGTGGTTTTGAAAAGTAAGAGGGGGAGACATTGTCAAGCCTTGTTAAATTATATACAGTGAGGAGGAAGTATATTTCTCATTCTATCCCAAGTGCTCAGAGTGTCATACGGCTGTTTTTCCTAAATGTTAATAGACCCCTGAAGGCTCACAATCGTTGGCAATCAAATGCTTTGGGAAGGAAAAGGAAGCCAAAAGAAATTTAAAAAAGAATTCTAAACACAAAACTCGTTTTAAGTAAATAAAAAGCACCCATACCACACCATAAATAACCAGTTCAAAAAGCCATTCATAGTACCAGCCCCCTGCTAAATGCCTTGTCTCAAGTGAATTCATTTGAATATTTCAGGGATGCCTTTTAGGGTCCTGCCCACTGGTCTGTCCTCTGATTCTGATTGGTTCTGACACCCAGTCGGCCTCATGGCTTCTGGCTCATCCCACACTGCTGTCCACACCCCAGGCCAGCCAATAGGGAGGGGCGAATCTGCCCATCTTGTTTTCTTATTTTCCCAGTCTTCTCCGCATTTGCGATTTGTTTTCTTGAAAGTCCACCTCCTTGGGATAGTTTAATTACCTTTGCAACATTGATAGAACGTGGATATCGTCCTGCAAGGACACAAGCAAACTTGTAGAATGATACCTTTATTTAAAAACTGAAATGACTTTTAAGTTTGATGTACCGTATTTTTCTCCCTATAGGATGCACTTTTTCCTCTCCAAAAATGAAGGGGAAATCTGTGTGCTTCCTATGGGGCGAATGCAGGCTTTTGCTGAAGCTTGGAGAGCGAGAGGGGTCGGTGCGCACCGACCCCTCTCGCTCTCCAGGCGTAAGGAAGCTATCAGCAAGCCTGGGGAGCCCGCGGGAGTTCCCGCAGGGCTCCCTAGGCTGCGGATAGCAGCCTGCTGCCCGGAGCGCGGGGCGCGCCGAAGTAGAGCGCCCTGCACTTCAGGCAGATATCCGCAGCCTGCTGCCCAAAGCATGGGGTGCGCTGAAGCCGTGGCTGGGGGGGGGAATATATATTTTTTCTTTATTTCCCCCCCCCAAAAAAACCTAGGTGCATCCTATGGGCCGGTACGTCCTATAGGGCGAAAAATACGGTAATTGAATAGACACTTGGTGCTCTGGGGGTGGGTGGGGGTGTTTAATAATGATTGTTGCTTCTTGTATAATTTTTTAGGGGACAGGCAATGTATCCCAGAAAATCCATGGTTCAGTTTCTGGACAAGTTTACATAGATGACATTTTCCGATGAAGGATTTTTCACATTATTTTTTTCCAAACTCATCCCATGGATCTGAAATGTCACATTGGAAATCATACCTAAGCAATATATACAGAACCCCTTCATGAGCAAAAGAACAGTATGACAGACAAAAGGTTAGCGAAAGTGAGGTTTTTTTTCTCCTACAAACGCAATGACAAAATTGAACTTGGTAGCCAGGAAGTAATTAAACTACCATGAGCAGAGAATGATTAAATTACTTGAGAGACTTGGGTTTGCCATAGCTTATAAGATGTACATTTTCTTTACATTTCTTAATTTAAAACTTATGATTAATATAAAGTAGGCTGCTAGACGGGTTTCATGGCACTGTGAAAACGCACAGTTTATTAAAATGAATGACCCCATGAAAAAGCATTAGCATTTGGCAATTTCTGAGATGTAATGAAGCAGAATTAAAATGATTAAGAAATAAATTGGAAGAAAACAGTGCGACTTTTTTGTGTGTAAGTGAACTTCTGTTCCAAGGGAAAACAGGATGTGCAGTGTCCCGTTCTACATTGTAGTCCACTGAAATGTTGAGAGGCAAAAACTCTGGGAAGCCTTGATACCATGAAATGAGAATATGTTAAGTGGAGAAGTGGAGAATGAAAAAGCAGTAGACGAGTACTTGTAACATTTCAACCCAAAAAGCCTGGGACAACCTCAAAACAATCAGTTGAAAGCAGATTTAAACAAGCCAGGTATTTAAACAAGCCCACTTAAGAGGAGTCAATGAGGCACACTTCATGTGGGATGAAGTTCCATAATAATGGAGCCACCACTGAGAAGGTCCCGCCAGTGGCGGAGCTTCACTCTCCGACACTGGGGGGCGGAGAGCAGCGGGGGCGGGGCTGTCATGCATCCTGGGGGCGGGGTGCACCACTTGCAGGAGCAGGGCGCCCAGCGCGGGTGGGGAGCAGCCACGATGGCACCCTGGGGATCGCGCTGCTGGGGGTGGTGTGCTCCCCGCACACTCCTCTTCTTCTGCCAGTGGGTCCCGCCTCTTATATCCGCCAGTCTGAGGGATCCAGCAGACAAGCAAGGCCTTGGCAGCCAATCTTGACTTCATGTGCCTTCACTGGAAGCACCCAGCAATGTGGGATATGGGTGGAGAAATGCAGACTATTTTCATGTCACAAGATGGGGTAACATATTAAATGTTATGGAGGTGGAGGGGAATAGAATTCACTACTTAGCGAACAACTGTGCAATTAGCACAATGTCTCATTTCGCCTACAGCCAAACAGAATCATAACAATCCATGTTTCTTTAAAAATAATGGTCCCCATTTCATTAAATGTACAGATGTATCAGGAAAATTCCACGTTGATGGGAAACAGCAAGGAAATAACAGCATGACACCAGGACTGGACCTTTCTGCAATGCCATCAGCTAAAAACACAAAGGTCTTTTTTTCATTAGTGAGGTGACCTCCAGCTTCCTTATTGATCATTTCTGTTCCAGAAAAAGAAACCAACAACAAGTGTAATAGGTATAAAAGATTCTTAATGTTACAGGGTTATGAAAAATTGTTCTCGGATTGTTGTGTGTGTGTGTGTGTTTAAAAAGCATCAATCCCCAAAGAAAGTACACAAATAATTGTATGGTTTCAGATTTCATAACCATGCTTTTCTTGAAAAATTCATTCTCACTGGAAGCACTGTCACACAAACAGCCTGCAGGCTGATCAGGCTGTGCAAACAAACAAAAAAAGAAGAAAATCCATACCAGAGGGGAAAATACATTTCAATTTTACCAACATAAATTCCAATCACTATATTGCTGAGCAACCCACTGGCTTCCCACAGTTAATATCTTTAATTTTGTTTTATTTATGATTTTCAATTTTATACATTTCAATATTTTTTCAATTTATTTTCACTTATTTTAACATTTCAAAACTCGACTTCCTTCCCTCTCTTTCTGCAGTTCCTTAAATTTATTTTTTGTATTTTCTGCATATTCCAAATTAACTTAATTTACTCATTTTTTCATCTGCTTTAAATATATACTCTTATAAAACTGCAGGTTATTACAATAATCCTGCCAATGTTCTTATCTGTTTACAGTTTATTTTTAAACATTCAATAAACCATCTTCATTCTTTTATAAAAAGTTTGTTCTCGATTGCTTATTTTTCTGGTAAGTTTCACCATTTCTGCGAATTCCTTAAGTTTTTATATACATTCTTCTTTCGTCAGGATTTCTTCTTTCCATTTTTGGGCAAATAACATTCTTGCTGCTGTAGTTGCATACATGAATAAATTTCAGTGCAGTTTGGGTAGTTCTGTCCCTATAATTCCCAAAAGGAAAGCTTCTGGGCTTTTTTTAAAAAAAAATAATAATAATGTTATTTTAAACGTCTTTTTCAATTCATTATTTATCATTTCCCAGTAAGCTTTAACCTTACTACAAGACCACCACATATGATAAAAAAGCCTTCTTTCTTTTTACATTTCCAACACTTATTTAATTTTGATTTTTACATTTTTGCCAATTTACTCGGTGTTAGGTACCATTGATATAGCACAGCCTGACGTTCTTATTTCCTGAAACTGATCAACTAAGGAGTCTTTAGTGCACATAAGGCTTGTTGGAAATTGTGCACAATTCCCTCTTCATGAACTGATTATGTGCACATTCTCCATGAAACCTGGTGAATGTGCACAATGGCTGGTTGTTATGCACTCAGCATACAGTCTCCCTAACACAGACATCCCCCCAGCATTCCCTTCAGCTCTCTTTCTAAAATCCAAAATAAAACAGAGTTGCAATACCACACTACTTCTCTCACAAACGTGTTGGGCTTCGGCTCCTATCATCCCTGACCATTGGCTGAACTTCCTGGGGATGATGGAAGATGTCGTCAAGCAATATCTGGGGACTAAAGCTGGAAAAACACTGTTCTAAAGCAGACCAGTACTATTACCACCACAGGCAGATGTTTGAGATGAGGCTTAGGGAACAGTGCCTTGTTCCAAAGGCTGCCTAACCGAGATCTTGGCTGAGGAGAGGTTTGTGGTGCAGGCTTCCCAGTTTAAACTCTTAGCCGCTATGCCAGTACATGAAGAGTGAGTTGTGTTTCATTTTCTTGGCTTCATCATACCTTAAGTGGAGTGCTTTTGGACACTTGCTCCAGTAATTAAAGACTTCTTCCTAGCTGCCAGAGGTGGGTAACAAGCTGGAACATCAGCAGAACAAATTCATTGTGTTTATCCTCCAGCAGTCAAATGACTGTGGTTCTTTCGCACTGACAGCACCAGCTGGGTTGGGAATCATAAACATTGGTCATACTGTAACTCTATGCACAGTTAAGTGAGTTCTATAACCAGTGAAGTGTTGCTTTACACACACACACACACAGAGAGAGAGAGAGAGAGAGAGAGAGAGAGAGAGAGAATCTCCTTCCTCTCCTACTTGCATAACATGACAACAATATAACCTATAACAACATATCACAGATTTTATTTGTTGCATATTGCTATCTGGTGATAAAGACCAGCAGGAGCATAACAGTGGATGCAAAGTTATTGGGTCCTCCGCTCACTGCCACCCCAGTACCAAAAATGATTGTAAGAGACTGCCTGAAGCCCCAGCAAAACACCAGTGTCGTAACTGTCAAGTGCATTATGTGCAAACAGCCATGAGTAAAAAGAGAGCTTTCAGAAGGTGGAGACAATTACCCAGATCAGACAAATTACCCAGGCAGTGATCCATTTGAATGGTGGAATGGAGTTGTGCAGCCCGTCTAATGTAATATGTGGAGTGGCTACTTCACACAGAAACCTCTAAATAAATATGATAGCCAAACCCACATAATTCCCCTCAACAACAACAAAAGTGGAGGGGGAGCAGGAGAACTGGGTCATCGCACAAATCGACATCAGCACGGAGTGCCTGCCTCATCTGGTCTCCCCTTTACATGGAGGGAAAACAAGTGCCTGTCTGTCCGTCAAATGAATCACTGCCTCGTTGTAGAATGGATAATCCACTGGAAAGGACTGTCCAAACTGCATTACTGTTCCATTGTTGCATGTCATTGGGCTAACTCAATTGTTACAGGCCAATTTATTTCAAAGCTGTGTTTGTTTGTTTATTAATTACATTAATATCCTTTTTGTTGTTGTTGTTTAATAGAACCGTACTTTCGTTGGAGGATCAAGATAGCATCATGAAGTTACCAAGAGGTCTTCCAACCAGCCATTGACCAGTCCCAGACCTGCTGATCTTCAGCAAGGTGGCTGCATCTTACATTCCTTTAAAAAATAAATAAATTATTAACCAATTTCAACATAACAATTTGTCAATCCTCATAATCAATTACATTATTTCCCCCCTTTATTTCCCCCAAACCCTCTCACTCCCCCCCACCAAGGACCTCCCTCAGCTCCCCTCCCTGATTTTTTTACATACCTTGTTTTCTGCACGTTATAAAATTGTACATATCCCTGCTTTGTCTATCATATGTTCAACTAATAAATTTGTGAATGTTTATTCAAAACCTGCCAAAGAGTCCAGTTCATTTTGTTGTCTTTTTAGATAGTTTGTAAAAAGTTCCCAGTCTTCCTTGAAGTCACAGTTGTCCTTTCCATGCAGTTTATATGTCAGTTTGGCTAGTTCTGCATAACTCACCAATTTTTCTTGCCACTGTTCTTTCGTTGGGATTTCTTCATTCTTCCATCCTTGTGCTAACAAGATTCTTGCCGCTGTTGTACCATACATAAATAAGTTATTTGTTTTTCTTGGCAGGTCTTGTCCTACAATCCCTAACAAAAATGCTTCTGGGTTTTTTTTTTGCAAATGTCAATTTAAACATTTTTTTCAATTCATTATATATCATTTCCCAATTTTTTTAAAACTTCTCTGCATTGCCACCACATATGGTAAAAAGCATCTTACATTCTTTTTAAGCATTTGTTCATTCAGGACAAATCACATAGCACATAGTTAAACTATGGAGCTTGTTCCCGCAGGAGGCAGTGATGGCCACCAACTTATATAGATTTAAAAGAGGGTTGGACAAATTCATGGAGGGGAAGGCTATCAGTGGCTATCAGCCATGGTGGCTACACTCTGCCTCCATGGTCAGAGGCAATATTTCTTCTGAATACCAGATTCAGAAGTTTGAGAAACTATGAGGCCGTATTACCTCTAGCACTGGATATCACTACAGTGGTACCTCGGATTACGATCTTAATTCGTTCTGGAGGTCCATTCTTAACCTGAAACTGTTCTTAACCTGAGGTACCACTTTAGCTAATGGGGCCTCCCGCTGCCGCTGATGTGCCGCCATGTGATTTCTGTTCTCAACCCGAGGGTCTTAACCCGAGGTACTACTTCCGGGTTAACGGAGTCTGTAACCTGAAGTGTCTGTAACCTGAAGCGTCTGTAACCCGAGGTACCACTGTATTCTGTACTGGACATCCAGGGCTAGTGAAAAATCTTTCTGTACAGGGTGGAAGAAGAGTTTGGATTTGATATCCCGCTTTATCACTACCCTAGGGAGTCTCAAAGCAGCTCACAACCTCCTTTCTCTTCCTCCCCACAACAAACACTCTGTGAGGTGAGTGAGGCTGAGAGACTTCAGAGAAGTATGACTGGCCCAAAGTCACCCAGCAGCTGCATGTGGAGGAGTGGGGAAGTGAACCCGGTTCACCAGATTATGAGTCCACCGCTCTTAACCACTACACCACAGAGTATGAGATCTGGAAACAGAGCATTCACCAAATGAAATTCACCAAATCTACTTTCAAGCAAAGTAGATTTGCCCCATTAACAGGAAGAGCTGTTCCACTCTAGCTACAAAAGCCTGAGTCTCTACATCACACCATAGATCCAACCACAGTGTAACAGATGCTCATATTTTGCTGTTAGTTTTGTCCCATGAAAAACAGTTCTGCTGACCGAGGAAGGCTTAATGTTTGGCTATTCATTCCATGGTGTATGCCAATTTGACATTCTTATGAAACAAGCTGTTTCTTGTCTTTTGCAAAGATGTTTATGTGAACTTCCCATAAACGTGAAAAGTCAAAACAAGCCCCTTTCTATCCAGCTGGATCAAAATCATCTGAAATTCTTGGAATGTCTTCTCCCAGAGCACCAGCAGTACAATCCTTATCCCACCAAGAGAGAGAGAGAGACAGAAATGCCAATCAATTTTATATGCTGGATATTACTTCATATTCCCGCAAATGTGATGAGGCAAAACAAACTGCATCCTAACTATTTATGAACCTTGTAAAACTCCCTGGACTTCTTTTCCTGTAACAACAAACGCAGCAGCAAAAATGTCATATGTTAATGAGAGGACTGAAACAGACTTTCCAACTTCAAAGCCCGCTTTATTAGCTTAAAAGATGAAGCCCTGCTTTCAGCAGTTTTGTGAAGATAAAGGATCTACCCACCTTACCAGTAGTAAAGTGTACAAGGTGTACACTGCAGACAGGGCGATGGGAAGCCTTCTGGTGGTGACAAGGACCACAATAGCAGGCAAAGACTCTCCTCCCTGGAAGAGAGGGGAGTGGTTGTGGGCGGGAGCCTGAGCTCCGCCCCTGGCCGGGGCCTTAGCCCCCGCCCCTCCTCACCTGGCTGGCGCCCACGCCCACCGGAGGCAGCCAACCAGGTGTCTCCGGGGGGCGTGTTTAGCAGCTTAATGCTGCGGCTCCAGCTCCGCCTCCTCCTCAGTCGTCGTCGTCCCGCAGCGAGTCACCCACCCTCCACTCCCATTTAGCTCAGGGTCTAGGTTTTTTGGCCTTGCTATGGACCTTAGGTTGGTCGCCCCGGTTGTCTGGGGGGCCTGGTAGGAATTTTTCCATTTGGCATTAGGCTTTTTGGTTTTTTCGCCTACCTCGTAGCAATCGTCACAACTTTTGTGGTATTGGTGGGTAGGTTAGGCATTGGATTCATGTGTGTCAAGGGCTAGGTGTGGCCATCGCCTATGCTATCTACCGTGGGTTATTCCGTTAAAGGAATCTGGCGGTCGTGTATTCCGTCCGATGCCTGCTTGGCGGGAGGCCATGGCACGACCCTCGGTGACATCAGGGGTGAGCCTATAGTTGGATTAGCATCAACAGGCTCCACCTACTGTTGAATAAACCCACCTCCTATAGTCATCCAATGCCTAAGCCAATACCATTTCACTGCTGTAATCAATAAAGTTGTGGCCTTTTCTTGCCCATTAACCTTATATCACGTGTCCTTGTGTGTTTATTTCACATAGCGGGGGTCGGGCCCTCGATCCACAAACTGAAACTCCCTGGGTTTCAGTTTAACTTCAACCACAGCCTTGTTTCCTACCATCAATACTCCACTGAACCAAAGGACAATGAGCTATAGGAAACATCACTCTTACTCTGAACTGGATTCATTTGCCTTGCATGCCAGACATTCCTGACATCCTGGTCTTGCTATGGAATGGTGGAGTTGACAGAATCAGCTGTCGAACATTATCCAGACCAAATAACATCTACACGGAAGCCTACAGTGATAAGCTTGGACTACTGCAATGCGCTCTACATGGGGCTACCTTTGAAGGTGACCCGGAAACTACAACTAATCCAGAACGCGGCAGCTAGACTGGTGACTGGGAGCGGCTGCAGAGACCACATAACACCAGTCCTGAGAGATCTGCATTGGCTCCCAGTACGTTTCCGAGCACAATTCAAAGTGTTGGTGCTGACCTTTAAAGCCCTAAATGGCCTTGGTCCAGTATACCTGAAAGAGCGCCTCCACCCCCATCGTTCTACCCGGACACTGAGGTCCAGCGCCAAGGGCCTTCTGGCAGTTCCCTCATTGTGAGAAGCCAAGTTACAGGGAACCAGGCAGAGGGCCTTCTCGGTAGTGGCGCCTTCCCTTTGGAACGCCCTCCCACCAGATGTCAAAGAGAACAACAACTACCAGACTTTTAGAAGACATCTGAAGGCAGCCCTGTTTAGGGAAGCTTTTAATGTTTGATGTATTATGGTATTTTAATATTTTTTTGGAAGCCGCCCAGAGTGGCTGGGGATGCCCAGCCAGATGGGCGGGGTATAAATAATAAATTGTTGTTGTTGTTGTTGTTGTTGTTGTTGTTACAGTGATAAGTTTGCAAAGTATTTTGATTGGCAAATTCACTCATATTCATGCCACACCTGGTGCCACAACTGATGCAGGTGGAAGTGTCTAGAGCACTGGATAGTCCTGTTAGATAGCGTAAGCTTCAGTTATCACAGTCTGAAAAACAGGACCTGAAATTTACAGCTGTCTGGCCAACCAAATGGTCTTTTAAGAGCTAATTGGAGGAGCATTGGCTGGAAGAGTCCAAGGGATAGTTAATGCCTCAGTGGCAGAGACTTTGATTCTGACTGCCTTGATAGAGGTTTGTCCTCTCCTTCGAAAGCACTCCCTGAACCCAGATGTATTGGACAACTCCCACCTAGTCTTGGGCAAGGTGATTGAGATGGTGGGGTCCACCTTCGGGCATGTATGGAGGAAGCTGATTAGCTGGACCTATTTCAAAATGGATTCAGGACTGGATTTGGCTCTGGGATGGCTTTAGTCACCCTGACTGATTGGGAGAAGAACAAGTTGAATGTGTCTTATTGATTCTCCCTGATATCTCAGCAGCTGCTGATACCATTGACCACAGTATACTTCTGGTGCAGCTCCATGGGTTGGGACCATGTTGCAGTGATTCCGCTCCTTTCTGCAGTACCAATAACAATACCATAGGGGGAGTTCTACTGAGCCCCTGGCACTTGTGCTATGGGGCCTGCAGGGTTCCAGCTTGTTCTCATGCCATTTCCTATCTATATGGAGCTGCTGGGAAAGGTCATCCAGGAGTTTAGAGTTGTCATCAGTATACAGATGACACCCTGCTCTATCTTTCCATTCCATGTGAATCAGGAGAGGCTGTTCAGCTGCTGCACCAGAGTCTAGAGGCAGAAATGGACTGGATTAGGGCCTAAAACCTGAAACTGAATGCCAACAAGATGTGAAGACATTGATGGTGAGTGATTCCCAGGACAAGGAGTTGGGTGAGCAGCCTGTTCTGGGCAGAATTGCACTCCCTTTGAAGGAGCAGGTTGTAGTCTGAGGGTGCTCCTTGATACAACACTATCTCTTGAGACCCAGGTGGCCTTAGTGATGAGCATCTGCTTTCAGATACAGCTGGTTCACCAGCTATTGCCAAACAATAGTAGCATGCACTCTGGTTACCTCTCATTTAGCCTATTGCTAAATGTTCCACCTAGTGCTGCCAGAATGCAGCTGCCAGATGACTGGACAGCATAGCCAGATGAGCTCATCTCATACCAATCCTGAAACAGCTGCACAGGCTGCCTGTTTGCTACCAGGCCCCATTCAAGTTGCTGGCTGATGTATAAAGCCCCAAATGGCTTATATATATGAAGGATTGCCTCTCCTATTATCTGACCCATTCCTTGAAATCTGCAAGGGAGGCCCTGCTGATAGTTTACTCTATGGCCATGGTCCATTCTATGATGATGCAATCAGTGCCGGATTTACGTATAAGCTAAACAAGCTATAGCTTAGGGCCCCACTCTCTTGGGGGCCCCCCCCACAAAATTTAAAGGGGAAAAAACTGGATGTACACTTCCAAAATATAAGATAAAAACAAATAAAATAAAACCTACATACAGCAACAGTGTTTTGTGTTGTGTTGTGTAGGCTCCTATGATGTAAGTAATGGGACCCACCTGCTAGCCTGCTCCCTAAAATATCACTAGTTTGCTCATTTCTATATATAGGGTGCCAACATGTGCAAATGGCATATATTCAACACAAAAAGCAGCAACAATTTGTTGTTGACAAAGGACAGCTGGACATATAAAGGGCCCCATTACCTTCAGTAGCTTAGGGCCTCATCAAACCTAAATCTGGCCCTGGATGCAATGCAGGGCCTTTTCTGTTGTGGAACATCAAAAATTGGAGGAATCCCTTCCATTGGATGTGTAACACACGAGCATACTCTTGCTTATCTCCTTTTGAAGTCAGCTGCAGATATATCTGTTCTCTTTGGTCATTGGGGATGGATGAGACAGCTGGCTGTTCTTTGGGTGCAAAATTATGTATTGCTGAATTTTTGGAAGACTATTTTATGCTTTTTAGTGTTGATGCGATATGTAGTTGAAGGGAAGTTTACAATTCTTATTATCATGATCATCAAGATGCTGTCCCAATGTCAGATCTGATTGGTTATGGGGAACTGTGACACCACAATATTGACAATGTGATTCCTTATTGACTGAGATTATGCTGTGAGGAAGGAACAGCAAAA